>NC_140768.1:228091643-228730929 GCF_044657685.1 Stegodyphus dumicola | reverse complement strand
CTTATTAACCTGGGCGTTAGGTTTTTCCCCGAGTAAAGTCTACCAACAGCCGCATGAACCGACTGTTACTGGTGCTTTGCCGAAATAAACTCGAAATTTGTGTACAGCCATTAATACGGCTAATGTTTCTCTTTCTGTAGCTGTATAATTCCTTTGTGTCTGATTCAACGTTTTACTAAAAAATGGCAGAGGGTGGTTATTTTGCATAAGAATAGCACCCACCGCATAGTCTGACGCATCTGCTGCAATTTCCAGGTTTTCGTCCCCCTCCGGGAATTTTAAAACAGGAGCATTGATGAGCGCTTCTTTTAATTTTTCAAATGCTGTATTTGCTTCCGCTGTCCACGTAAATTTACCTCTCTTTCTTTTGATTACTAAGAGTGGTTCAACAATATTAGCGAAATCTTTTATGAAAGACCGATAGTAAGAACATAACCCAAGGAAAGAAGAAAGTTTCTTGGCGGTGTTGGGCGGTGGGAAATTCTTGATGGCTTTTATTTTTGAATCTTGCGTTTCTATACCCTTTTGCGAAATTTTATAACCTAGATATTTAAGTTCTTTAGTTGCGAACTTGCATTTTGAGGCGTTAATTGTAAGACCGGCCTCTTTTAGTAATTTAAAAACTTGTTCTAGATCATTAATGTGTTGTTCCAACGTTCTACTCGTTATAATTATATCATCTGGATAAATTAAAGTTGATTTTCCTAGGACAGGCTTTAGAACAATGTCCATAGCTCTCTGGAATGTTGATGGGGCCCCACACAACCCAAAGGGCATGCGTATAAATGCACAATTGCCCGATTTTGTTATAAACGCGGTTTTATGTATGTCTTCAGGTCTCATAGCTATTTGATAGTAGCCAGACGTTAAGTCCAAAGTAGACATGTATCTTGTCGATTTGATCTGTCTAATAATTTCCTCTAAAACCGTCAAAGGGTAAACTGGGAATTTAGTAATACTATTTAGTTTTCTGTAATCAATAGCAAACCTCCAAGCCCTTTTATCCGAAGGAGGAAACTCGTTCTTTTTCCTACATAGTACGACTGGACTCGCGTACTCACTATTTATGGGCGTTATTATTTTATTCTTTAACATCTCCTGAATATGTTCTTCGATGATTACGTCTTTTTGTTTGTCATAGCGGTAAGGTTTAGTCCTACAAGGTTTTTCGGCAGTTAATTGTATCTTATGCGTAACTATTTGAGAATTTCCCGGCTTTTCTGAAAACAAGTTAGAAAAATTACTCACCACTTGCTGGATGGCTTGCCTTTCATGGTCATTCAGATGCCTAAGGTCCACTTGCGGTTTCTCCACAGGTTCCACCACCCTCTGGTCCATCTCCAGCACCACGGAACTGTCTTGAAAATTCAGCTTGGCCCTCGCGGCCCTTAAAAAGTCCATACCTAAAATAAGAGGATTTTGCAGATTCTTCACTACAAAAATTAATACTTTGAGGCTTTCCTCTTTTACCTGTGTGTTTAATGATAATTTCCCGATGCAGTGACATGTTTTTTCTTGCGCCGCTATAATTTCCGTATTTTTTGTTTTAAATAATCGTACCCTATAAAAATTCTTTTTGAAGAAATTTTCGCTCATAAAATTTCCTTCTGCTCCTGTATCGATGAGGGCTTCTACTGGTACATCGCCAACCAGGACTTGCATAATTGGTAGATGTGAGTTTTTTACGATGACCGTATTTAAATGTCTTTTTGAGGGTTTTTTTAAAACTTCCGAGGTCTGGACCCTCCCTTTCACAGGCCTCTCTACTCGTTTAAAGCTTTCCTTTCAATTTGTGCCTTCTGGGTACGCGGATGTTTATTTTCGAATTTTCTTTTTGGGCCTTGACCTTCGAGTTTCGATGAGTTAGCTTGATAGCTCTTTCCCCCATAAGAGCGATTTGCATTTCTGGTTTCCTCATTTGACGATTTCCTTCGGGTACTTTGAGATTACGTTGCCCCTCTAGCTTTTTCCGCTATTCTGCGATTTTGAAACTTCACCGCCAATTCGAAGAGCTCCTGCAATGTGCTTGGGTTTCTAATTTCGAAGTAGTCTTGAACAGCGGGTAACAATCTTGGTAAGATTATTTCAATAATCTCCGCATCGGGTTTCTTCCCATACAGCATATCCGTCAGCTTAATGTTTCGTAGAATAAAGTCCGTCAATTCTTCTATATCCCGTTGATAGAAACTATATAGTTCGGCTTCCAGCCTTGCTCGATCTTTCACTATGGGGAAGGCCTTTACTAACGATTTTTTGAAATTTTCAAATGTATATGTCTGGCTCCCAAATTCCCCTAATAAAAATTTGCCTATATTTTTCCACCATAGCGCGGCCTGTCCTCTTAGTGCGGATGTGGCGATGGCAACTTTTTGTCTTTCAGGCACAGGGTAGAGCTGAAAGTGATTTTCTAGGCGTTCTAGAAATATCGCCCCCGAATTTTTTCCATCGAAATTGACGTTTGGCTTGACTGACGTTCTCAAAGTCTGGACCAGGTATCCAAATAATTCCAATTGGCTTGTCATTTCTTGGTGTTGTCCAGCGGCTTCCATCCGATTTTCGGCCATTTCAGTTCGATAAGTGCTCGGGCGCCAATGTAGCGTGGCGCGCCTCCAACTTGCACGCAACCAAGAGGTGACTGTTGAAACTGGATAAATGACAGAGTCTTGTTAAGGGTTTAAGTCCCTTTTTATTCAACGTAATAAATTACAAGTGCGTGCTCTTGACGCTCACAAACTACGCCAACTCGGCGGTAAAATAAAAATAATAACCTGAAAAGAAACTAATGACAAGACTCTAACTACGAGGCTCTCTAAAAGTAACTAACCTCAGCGCGTTTTACAATACCGCTGCTAATTCAGCAAACTTGAAGATCACTTGAACGATTAACAATTCTTCCAGGCAAGCACACAGGCCGAAACGCGGGGTTCTTCAATTTCTGGCTAACTACCTCCGCGCTTGTGAAGTAAGAACAGCACACCTCGAACTCGTTTCCTTTCTATTTAACTCAGAATACTTCCGCTGATAATTTGAATCCTTGCGCGTTCTACTAAAATTTACATGCTCTGGCATTGGCAGTTCCAGGGGAAAGTAAGGCTTGACAGGAAAGGTAGTTTAAACTTAAAATAAATGTTAGTTAAAATAAATATAAACCCTACACATCTTACAAAGATGTTATAGAATAAAAGTTCTGGTTTCGCGTTATTAAATAAAATGTAGAAGTTTTATTATATTCCCAGGAGCTACGTTCTTTATAGCAAAAAGCTACTGAAATTATTCTTCAAACAAATTCGACTCTCGTTGAGAAAATGCAATTAACAGAAAAATTGAATGAAGTTATTAATAAAGACTAAGCAGGATGAGTGTCGAATAAAGGAATTTGACTTTTTTATCTCGATAGGTAAAGAATAAATGTCCAAAATGTTTGAATTGGAATTTTTTATATCAGTCGCATCAAAATCCTGGCTTCTGTGGTAACTTGGCTGGAAAAGGACATTAATAAATCTAAAGAGACGAAACATTAGAGCATGCCGCTTCTTAGAAATATTAATGCAAAAATAATAAATTTTTACATTAATTTTGCTTTAAAAGAGAATAAATAACTAAACACGAATGCTTCAATTAATAGCTAAACTAAATTGTACTCCTTAACATTAGGCAATCCTAAGTAATTGTCTGCAATAAATTATTGAAAGTCATTTTTTGAATTCAAGAGGATAAACAGAAGCAGCGTATTAATTTCGTATAATTAGTTATGGACATAATTTTAGGTAAAACCTAAACGTAAGATATCCACAATTTATGTTTAGCTATTTTATAAAAATGTTGTTGGGAAAAAAGAAAGAGAGAGATTTGTAAACGGTAGATAAGAACTTAATGTAAACATCCTTATATTGAAACTTAGATATTTATTCAACAATATACTGCTAAAGCATTATTCATACGTGTGAAGGAAACAAGAACTGCGTTAAAATAGAATAAATAACTAAACACGAATGCTTCAATTAATAGCTAAACTAAATTGTACTCCTTAACATTAGGCAATCCTAAGTAATTTTAAAACGAAGAAAGCATACAATGTAAACATTTTAAAGAAAAATTATGAAATCAGTCAGTCTCAAACTACCGGTCGTTCTCGACTTGTTTTCAGTCGATAACTACCTATAACATAATTAGATATTGTTATTTTATGCCTTTTCGCGACAGTTGTTAAATCTTGGCATTCGCTAGTAAAAAACATATACCATCTCAAAATTTGGATGATCAGGTCCTAAAAATAATTAAAAAATTAAAATATTAAAATGAGTCCATCTTGCATTGTCCAAGACCTAGAAAAATGGAAAATCCGTAGTTTTCTTAGAACTAGAGTTGCTATTAACCTCGAAGCTCATTTTCTGTCCGTATCATTTTGTGTCCAAATCACCTTTCAAATTTTTGACATCAAATCCTAATTCAATGTCTCTCTCTTTTAAAAAAAAATTAAATAACGAAGACTGTAAAAAATTAAATTTAGTAATTAACTAATCTATTAAATTAAAAAAATAAATAATGAAAATTATATGTATGTTCTTTGTGGAAAAACAACTGCGCCTTTAGAACCATCAAATTTTTAATAGACGAAGCCGAATTTTCAATTTCGAATTTACTTTTGATTTATTTAATATTTTGTACAAATTTAACGAACATTAATTTAACAAACTGAGCGATTTAAAATAAGAAGTGACAACATTATTCGAAATAAAACAATTTGATCTTCAACGAACTGTTGCCGTTCGACGAAATATGAGATACATGTTTCAGAGATTTATGTTTCAGTTTTAATCCATAAATTCAGCTATTTGAAAGCAACGTGTTGCTATTGCCTCAAATAGAATATTTATTATATCCACGCACCAGCACACTCAGTAAAGCGTAAGATGTTTAACTTTAAGATTTAATTTTATAAGGTATAATTCCGATTATCCGTAATCTGATTATCTATTCTTCGGTTTATTTGTATATTTTTCCAAAGATATGATCTCATAAAATTATTTGAAGATACAAATATGGGCCTAATGATTTGAAAGAAATTAAAAAATTTTGAAGAACGTAATCTTACTTCTATGTCTTATAGTGCAGTAAAAACACAGTCCATAGCCGGAAAAACGCAGTCTCTAATCTACAAAATAAGGAGAATAACATACGGGTTTTATGACATTATTTCAAGAAAGATATAATATTTCAGGGAAAAAGGACAACTATGAAAGAAACAAGATTTTATACTAATTTAAAAAATTATTCTTGGTGATTTTTAAAGGTCAAAGTTATTCTTGATGTAATGATCCACAAATGACGTTAGAACCTAAAGGTAATATAAAAATAACATAGTTCTTGCGAAGCACAAAAATATGTAGCTAATTTATTAGACCATATGAATGACTATATTGCCATCGAAATAAAGCTATCACAGTTTTGTTCATTTTCTACTGCATTGTCTGCAATAAAGTGTAGAATGATTTGATTTATCGAAACAGGAAACAGGAAAAATGGGCACTGTTATGGCTGGAGTTCGAACTCCGGACCTCTGGAACTTTTGTCGGACGTGCTCCGAATTACATCATGAAACCATGCTGTAAAAAGGATGAAAATTCCTAGTATACTCCCTACCTTAAAGAATGATTAGGGAGGAGGGGATTCAGCTACAAAATTCTGTGAGTGACGAATTATAATCCACCACATTTTCGTTCGGGCATTGCTTACAGGGTTATATAGGTTATATATAGAATTTTTCGAAGCCAGAAAACATGAGGCTTCGTCCAACCCTCGCCGTATTCTGGGCCTTTGAATGCTACCCGGACTTGCTTCCAATTACGCCATGATGGAAGCCAGCAAGAAGAAACTTCTTTACATTTTCCCTCACATAAAGGGCAACAGAGAAAGAATGACTCAAGCTCCAAATCCAGGAGGTGACGAAATCTCGTCTACCATAATTTTGCTCAGGCATCATATCTAGAATCTTTTGGAAAAATTAAGAGTAACAGAAGTAAGACAATTACCCCTACGCAGAGATTCGAATTGTGGACTCCAAGATAAATTTATTTAAAGAAGAGAAGTGTGCTTAAGTAAAGGATAACGTATTTACTGGTGAAATATAACAAACCCAGAAAGAGTTATAGTCTCAAAATGAAATTTTGAGTCGATTTACTATATACGGCATATTCCTTTTCAAATTATTGCAATCAAATATCACCGATCTGTTTTATTATTAAGAAATTAAATAATAATGAATCTGAAAGTATTTATATATGTTCTTCGCATTGTGAAAAAAATGGCAGTACCTACAGCTATTAAACTTTGAATAAAATCTGCCCTTGGGAGCCAGAATTTAGAATTTCGAATTTATTTTATTATCTGTTTCATATTTTGTAAAACTTAACGAATTTTATATTACAAAACTCAACGATTTCAAAGCGGGCAGTGGCAACACTCAGCATGCGAGACTGTCTATCGGGATCTTAACCATGTGCTGTTTTTAAATATTTTATGATTTTGTTGATGAATTTTAGTGGCTTAAATGCGACGAATGTAATATTTAATAAATAAAGGTAACACATGGAAAAGTTAATAATGAAAAGACAAAAAAATATTAGTTACCTTATTAAGAAAACTGAATCCTGATACGATGAACTGAGAAAAGACTGAAAAATGTATAGAAGTGTTATGCCAACATTTAAGATTGCAATAGAAATTCTAAACATATGCTATTATGCAGCTTTTAAAATTTTTGTGATTTTGTTGCTGAATGTACGTGTGTGGCACAAATGCGAAGAAAATGATGTTTAATAATAAAGCTAAAAAATCAAAAATTTGTGGGTTAGCAGGAGTGAGTGCAAGTGCAGACTGGTAGACTGCTCACTTAGTGAAGCGTAAGAAACCTTAACAAAGCCTTTAAATTACTCATTAAAATTTGAAACTTTCAGATTTAGAAAATCATTAATTAATTTTATATCTAATTATTTTTTTATTTCTTCTTATAGAAATGATGTGCCCCGTAAAACCAGAACTCCTACAGGATCGACTCCTAAAATAAAATTCTAAACAATAAGGTGAAATGTCGCACGCTTTTCAAAGTTAATGTCCGAAACAATATTGACCAGGACGGGGCTGAAGTAAAGTAACAGGACAGAGGGAAAAAACGAAACTAACTTTTATGCTAACTTTATTTTGTTACTGGTGGGCATTCCAGAGGAAAGCAGGAGGGGGTCAAGATCGTGCGATGGGTATTGGTCACGCATTTCTAAAGCCTTCGAATGTCCACTCCGCGCACAGATCTATCACTCAGGCGACCATGGAAGAGTTTACTTTTCATTTTATTTATTTTATTTATCCTTTGGACTTCGCCTTAAACTTTGAATGTTAGTCATTTCCTTTCAATTCTTCTTTGGAAAAATTTGAAACCAGTCGTGCCGTTTTCTGTTCTTTTATTTCTATTTTTCTTTTGGCTTTCTGGACTTGGGAGTAATCTGGCCGAAATGGAGATGAAGGAAATGTAAAGGGAGATGTGATAGAGAAAAAGAATGGAAGTTTTTCTTTTTTTCTGCTTTTTCATTCAGAGTTTGCCCTTTATTTCCAAGTCGAGAATGCCCAATCTTGAGAATCGAGTATCAAAAGAGACAAAAGATTATTTTTTATCACTAGCTTCTTTTCTCTGAGTTTAAGGAAATGTCTTTCCATGACGAGAGTGATGAAAGGAAATGACAAAAATATTCTAAACGGACTTTACTTTGAGATGCCATGCTTTACTGCCTGATATTCCTTCATTTGGCCCTGTTTTTAACTATTTATTTTTTGATAAAATTGTGTATAGAAGGTTTAAAATCCGATCCTTATTAGCCCAAAAGGGGTTATTAGTCTCTAAATGGAATTTTGTGTAGGTTCACTAAAAAAAAAGCGTACCACTAAATACTTGCCACTAAATATTATCGTTCTCTATTATTTTGAAAAAACAAATAATGAGAATCTGTATGTACGTATGTATGTTCCTTGCATTCGGGAAAAATGACGCTACCTAAAGCCATAAAATTTTGAAAAACATACTCCTATAACAAACACATGTACTCGAAAACCCGAATTTTAAATTCCGAATTTGTTTTATTATTAGTATTTATCTCATATTTTGTAAACCTTTAAGGAATTTTTGATTAAGGACCTCAAAGATTTGAAGTCGAGTATCGACAACACTGTTCGAAGTAAAACAATTTTTCCAACGAAGAAAGACTGTTGCCATTTGGAGAAATGTAAGATATTTATCTTTCAAATTTAATTAATGTGTTCGGCTCTATAAAAGCAATGTTTTGCCTCGGCTTTTATTTTCCACACACCATCGTGTTGCCATTAAGTAAAACCTAAGATGTTTTCATATTTAATCTGGAATGTTATTGAGTAATAAAGTAAGATATTTAAAAGCAATAAACACAGTTCTTAATATTGTTTCCACTTTTTTAATGTGATTGATTTAATAAACATGCATTAAGATCATGAGATGTCTAATTAGAAATATTCACCATTTTATGAAATTACACTAGCTGGACTCGTTAAAATCATTTTATACATTTTATTTTTTTATGATAACTCTTTTAGGAGGATGATCGCGTGAACATTTAATACTGCATCGGGAATTCTAAACATATGCTGCTCTGTAGCTTGTGAAAATTTTCTGCGTTGAACCATGCTTGACGTAAGTGCGAAGAAAACGATTATTAATAAAGCTAAAAAGGCAAAAAAAAGGGTTAGCAAAAGTGTGGGCGAGATCAGAATGGTAGAGCTCCGCGAGAGCATAAAAGAACTTTACAAACGCCTTTAGGGCGTACTTTAAAATCTGAAACACTTTATTTATTTAATTTACGTCATTTATTCAAAAAATGTGGGTTTTGTTTAACTAGTTCTGGCTCAAAATATCTCATCATTCCACAAAATAATTTTCAACTTGCTTTTGCGAACATGCTGTTACAGGTAAATATATCAAAGTAAAATTAAGATGTCAACCAACTCTACGTTATTCAGTCATTTTGTTTTCATTTATTTTTCTTGGATAAGGTACCTCTGTAAGGCTAATACATATCACGTGCTTCTGGTTAATAAAGAACATAAGAATTAGGGTAATAAATCACTTCATAGTTTAGCGAAATTATGTATTTGATGAAACCCCACATATTTCTTCCTCTCCTTGTTCCGTTTCTCTATGCTGAATATGAAAGTTTTACTCATATACATTCTCATAGTCAAAATTCAGCAGGAAAGAAATTTGTGTCACGTACACTAGAAAGCAAACGTAGTATTAATCTAGGGTGAAGTGGATAATCTGCTTTCATAAAAATGAATAGAAATGTTGCATGCTAAATTTACGCAGCATTATTTTAGAAGATAAGTAATTTATTGCCAGGAAGGAAATTAATTATTCCCTTGTAAAGAGCATGCAAAAAGCTTTATAAGTAGAGATTATGTAGCTAGAAGAACTAATGCCTTTCAAGTCACGTGGTCAAAAAGAATTTTCTTAGTCTTCAGTCTCATAATTAAAAAAATGCGTTAATCTAATAAAAGATTTTATTTACTCAGTAGATCAGAAAATCTTAAGCAGGTCTTCCGTATCATCACTGGATTTTTCAGATTTACATTTACATTTCTCCGCCAACAAGGTAACCGTAAATTGTTTGAAAGCAAGAGAAGACGCTATACATGCAGATGCTTCAATAAAATAAGCTAAGTATCAGCGTTGAGCATAAAATCTGATCGTAAGTCATACTTAATAATATAACTGATTATGAAACGTTTACAATAAATAAATATACAACTAGGTAAGATACATGAATAATAAGTATACTATATACAGTATGCAATAACGATACTAATATGAAAATTCAGATTTGACAAGAGATACAGAAAAGATAGTCTTGTCCTGAGATATAAAATTAAAACATAATGCTTCAAAAAATAAAAAAACACCATAGAACTAATAATGACGTGCAGAAAATGGAATGCATGATAAAAAACTATGCTACAGCTAATACAGTTGACGAGAATGACAAGGTGATATTGTAGGTGAGATTCTGATTAGTCTTCCAGTCTATCAGAGATTCAGAGTGTTATTTTTGTGCAGTCCTGGATACGCGTGATTGCAAATTTGTTGTTGCAAGTACTATTGGCCTTGCTTTATGCAGTCACCGAAGTGTTTATATTTCTCAAAACATCTTCAGGTTCAAAACTCTTAAGTCTCGTCCTGAAGTCGATAATTTACGAAAAGAAGGTTGTAGAATCGTTAGTTTACTTTGAAGCAGGAGATGCGAAAAATTAGCAGTGCTAAATTGCACAATACTTTTCTCTAAAGTTTATTTGGAATGTGATTAAAATAATGCAGACTGAAATATGAATATGTAAGTGAATGATATGCAGTCTAATAAAAGATAATGGTAATATGAAGAAGCATTTGATTGAGAGTGTAAGTCTCCCTCTTGTAGTCTTTACTTCTTGGTAACTCCGCAAATTTTATTTTAGTTAATATAGATTTTTATATTTATGCTTTTCCTTCTACTTAATTCGTCACCAGTTTGCAAACTATGTTAAGTTTAAATAAAGAGTAAATCTGTAATTTGGAGAGACAGCTTCGACAAGCCTTAGTCAATTGTGTATTTTAAGATGCACACTTGTAGCCGATCTGCATTTTTGGAGAGTGACTTTGTAGAGTCATTAGTTATTGTGAAGCTGGAAGACGTGAAAAAATGTTCAATTTCGTCGCCGGGACTCGAACCTGGACCTTTGGAATATGCACCGCATGTGCTATCATTACACCATAGAGGCATGCAGAAAGCAGGGAAAAAAAGTTTCTAACCTTTCTATTTGTTAGCCACATCAACTGGATTTAAACGGTTAGTCGTTGAAAATTAGTTTCTCTTTTATACGTATCAAAATGTCCGAATAACTGAGACTTGGCAAGTAGCAGTGGTTGGTATTAGTTCATTTTTAGCTATAAGATGAAGATTTTTACTAAACGCTTTAAGTCCCGATGTATACCTGCTTTTATTAGTGAAGTATAGATTTCTTTTGAGTGCGAAGACAAAAATTCGTTGAAATAATGATTGCATAAATGTAATTAAATAAGTAATTAGATTTAACTTTCTTATTTATAATTAACAGAAGTTATTCATTGTTACGCAGGAACACATAACGCAAACATAGAAGGAATTAAAAATATATGAAATGAAATTTAAAAGCACTTAAAATGTAAACTAAATTAAACCCAAAATTCAACAAACTATAGCTTCAGACAACCAATAAATATAGTTATACAGATAAGTTTATCAGGTAAAAGAAAGTCAATGCATTTTTAAATTTTTGTTTCGCATTTCTAAACACATCATTAGTTTGTATCTGAAAACAGATTGCACTCATTGTGACATTCAGATTGACGCTTTAGAAATGCCTAAATAGTTATTTGTTAATGATAATATTCAGTAAAATGATTAAATATCTTGATGGAATTTGGCTTTACTGTCTTTTAAATAAACGTAAGCTGTAAGTCACTAATCTCAGGAAATTTCAATTCTTTCAGATTTGAAAAATGCCTCTCATAGCAATTTAAGTAGTACCTGTTTCAATACATATTCTAATAATATCTATTTTAATTCTATTCTATATCGCCTAGACAACAACGAGAAATGACTCATTAATTCACTCAATAATTCAATCTTTTTAACACCCATTTCAATGTCATTTTAATTTAATCTTTAATTTCTTATTCTGAAGGTAACCTATATTTATTTCTTGGCATGCCTTCGTAGTGCAGTGGTCACCACGCTCGGCGCGTATTCGAGAGGCTCGTGATTCGAATCCCGGGGAAGGCGCTACTCATTTTTCATCTCTCCTGCTTTGAAATAACCTAATTTCAAACGCTCAAACTAAAAGGTGGTGAATGATGCTTCTTCACCACCAGGATTTGGCGATTGGGTCTCCTAAAAACCCCAGTCACCCTTTAAAAGGGGGAGTATATAAGGTATTTCTCCCTCTTCTTGGCATGCTTTCGTAGCGTACTAGTCAGCAGGCTCAGCCGCGTATTTGAGAGGCCCATGGCTTGTATCTCGGCGAACGTGTTGCGCATTTTTCATCTCTTCTGCTTCGAAATAACCTAATGTCTCTACATATTAATGCAAAGAAATTATGCTTAAAGAAGCAACTTAAAGATTATTTAGTAATAAAAACAAAATAATACCTCAGAACTAATATGCTTTAATTTTATTGGAGTGCTCTAGTTAATTATTTTACTTAAAGCTAATAGGATTTGCTGCAAGGGATTTTTTTTCCTTACCTACCGCATGATTTCATGATGGAAGCATGTCCAGCTGAAAATGGAAAGGATAAGAGCTCGAATTTTGGTGAAGTCAGTATTGAATTTTCATATTTCATGCTCTTAAGTAAACATAATGACACTACAAACTACGCCCGAACTACAACATGGGGGAGGGTAATTCGTCATGGCTTCGATTTGACGAGAGGGTCTTCTCTACGTCAATCGCCTTTAAGTGGGGGGAGAACGCAAGTAATTTTCTCCTTCCTTACCATGTATCTTAGTGGTGTAATTGGAAGCATGCACTAAAGGCAGTTTGAAGGCCTGGAATTCAAATTTTGTGGAGAAAAAAGTTTATTTTTTATGTTTTCTGCTTCAAAATAAACCTAATGACTTCATAGATTTATTACAAGAATATTCTTTTCGTATATTTTTTTTACTTAATAGGCTTAAACAACATGTGGCTTTCTCTCCCTGAAGAGGCGTTCCAGATCATTTTACTTGGCATACTGAACTGTTTATTTATTTACTAATTAATTTACTTGAATTGTCCAAGCGTATTTAGAAAATCCTCTAGTACACGTGAACATACATTTGTAGCTATTGTCGTGTCAGGTAAAATGCTGCATATCCATATCTGCTAAATCGAACTGCATATTGTTTACACACAGAATGGCTTAATGTACATAAATAATTTTTTCTTCTGTTGTATTAGAATGGAAATATATTAACTACTTGATTTGCCGAGACTTTAAAAATTTTAATTTCTAATTTTTCTAGATTCATTTCTAATAATATAAAGATTTTAGTTCTGACTTCTCTAATTTTGTTTCGTATAGAGTTAGGACGTTTAAAACGTATCTTATTACTATGGTTAAAAATCAGTCAACTACAATCCAAGCGTCTGATTAAAATTTTAAGGATGAAGCAGCATGATTATTATATTCTTTCAATGCTAAATTTAACTATTCTCCAAGAATACAGATTCAAAATAAGTTCACAGAAAAAAAAGAAAGAAAAGAGAAAAATCTTCCGACTTATGATAAATTGTAAAAGTTATACTCCCGCCGAAGTCAAGAAGCACTTTTTTTCATCTCGAAAAGTGGAGTGAAGAATTGAAGATGAAAAAGAGAGAAATTTCTTCAAGGTTCGAAAGCAGAAAAAGTCTGAAAAAGTTGCACTGTTATCTGCTTCATTGGTTCTTCTGACCGGTACGATATATAAAAACTGCAGAGGAAGAGTGAAGCATGTCAAAAAATTACTGAACTTGACATCTTAGAAAAACTAAATGCATTTAAAATTTTTCGCTTCACTTTGCAGTTTAATTAAGAAATTCAAACCCGAAACACAGTTTTCAAATCGGAGAATTACACTGTTTTGTTAAAAAAAGAGACAAACTAACTATTTTGAAAGTTAAATTTGTTTTAGAATTATATTGTTTTGTTAAAAAAGAAAAACTAATTACTGCAAAAGTTTGTAAGGAATATTATTTTAGCTTTAAACTAACCAGTTTTGTTCAGTCACTTAGCTTCTACTACAGACAGAGCGTGTTCTGTCGTTCGGTTACGTTGTTTCTCTAATTTAAGCTTGCTTTACTGCCGTATACATTGGCTGGTTTGTACGTTGATGTTAGGGCGAAGGTTTTAAGTGTCTAAGCTATTATGAAGTTTCAACTCAGGTTCGTGAAATATATTAGTATTTCTCGACTTAGTCGCAAATTAGGAAAAAGCAATAAATGAGCGTATAATAAAAACAATAGAAGTCTCAAATGATTCTTTATACAAATTGCAATATTAAATAATTTTGGCTTACAAACAATTCCTGCAAGTTACTTATGTACCTTATAGTACTTGTATTCTGAGGTTTTCCTAGCTTAAAAGCGAATTGGATTTCCTCGGAAAATTCTCTATGAAAAATATCTATTCAGAGGGAAGAAATCTCTATATTTTTTCACTTAATCTAATAATTTGTTAAGGATAGGCATACCGTGGTAAAGCTAATTAAATAGAATGATAAGTATTCATGAATTTTATTGAATTTATTTCGCATAAAAGCAATAAACACATGATTTGAGGCGTGATCAAACTAAAGATGGAATATATTAGTGAATGTTGAAGTATATTTCACGTAAGGATGCTTATACATTAATGATTATTTTCAGTTAGATGCAAACAGTAGAACTTTACTACGAAAAGAAGCTAAAATGAAACGTGTTGCTTGTCTTAGTTCGAAATCCGTAAAGAGGGGAAGACAATCAATGAAGCTGGCAAATTTTGCAATGTGTTAAAGCTCTCAAAATGATTGCACAGTGTGGCCAAAAACTTCCTTTACACCTGAACTAAAAGCGTATAGCAGTGCACAATGGTAAGATATTTAAGATTTGAATCTCTCACACAGATAACTGATATGGCAACAGTGCTACTCCCATGAATTTCAACGTGGTTTCCTTCCATGTGGCGTTAAGTGCCACGTGGAAGGAATTGCCGGGTGAAGAGAATGAAGTGTTCTGTGTTTGGTGAAGAACGATAGCAGATACAAGCGGCTTGAACAATTGCAGATACAAGCGACTGGAGCGTTTATTGACAACGTGTGTGGGTCCTTGGCCGCTTTCAAGTCCGGACCTTAACGACGCCAGATAATATCCTAAGGGGCATCATCAAATCATACATCAGGAAGGAGCGGTTTGTGGACTGCTCTGCGGGCAGTGTACAATTCCTTTACAATTCCTTTAATAAATTACAATTGCAATTCCTTTAATAAAATACATAAAAATATAGATAATGTGAATACGATGTAAATTTTAAAAGCATAGCATGTGACTAAGGTTAGAACTTAATAAATAAATTTGATATTTCTCTCCCAATCAGATTTTCATATACGTATAAAATGGCTTCTTAACGGTTTTAGTTTTCAAAGAATTTAGACTGTACTTGGTATTTTAGAGGACTGATTTACTGAAATAATACGAGGGCATTTCGAAAAGTAAAGGTACACCGTACGCCAGAGGAAAAGAAAAGTTTTGGTGAGCAAGTTGGCAACGCATGTGTTAACCCTTGAACCGTTAGCTTTCTCCTCGCGATCGTTCGACATTTCAACGTTGATTCTGGTTGGAGTATATCGTGTTTAAAATGGCTGCGCCGATTCAGAATCCCTCCAAATGCGAAGTGCGCTCCGTCATACGTTTTCTTCATGCAAAAGATCAGCGACTAGCGGATATTCACATAGAAATTGTTTCTGTTTATGGGAACATTATGAATCGACAAAATGTAACGAAATGGTGTCGTCATTTCTCTGAAGGTAGGACCGATGTTCATGACGAACAGAGAACAGGTCGGCCATCCGTGATCTCTGATGCCCTTCTTCAGAGAAGAGAGGAAGCAATTCGTGCGAATAGACGTCTCAAATTGAAAGACTTGCATTAGATCATACCGGAAGTGTCAATGAAAACTCTTTATGAAGTTGTGACTGTCAAGTTAGGTGTACAGGAAATTGTGTGCGCGCTTGGTTCCAACAGGCGGCAACCTTCTATGACTGTGGGATACAAAAGCTTGAGCACCGACTTAACAAATGTTTGGATAACGGGGTTGATTATATCGAAAAATAATAAATAATCCAGTTAATAAGATGTAACTGACGTTTTCTAAATAAATTTTTTTTAAGGAATGCGAGCTATTGTATCTTTACTTTTCGAAATGCCCTCATAATATAGACATATTACTTTGTGCAAATGGAATTATTTCAAACTGAAGTAGACTTTTTTAATCTAGCTTTGAGATGGTATTTCTTTCCAACTATTTAGACAAATTTTTAGCTTACATAGACATCATTAATAAGAATCAGATAAATTCATTTTCCAGTTTTCTCTAGCTGAGAAGATGATTCAAAGTGTCCACGGAATACTTAAACAGAACTATCCTTAATGTAAAAGTCATAAAGGGATAGAATATAATAGACTTGCGTTAAGAAATATGTCTTTAAACTGTAACTAGATGTTTTACTAGAGACTTTAAAAGCAGTAACAAAATATTTTCAGGGCCTAAGTCAAAGGGTTTTTCCTTCAAATCTCCGTTCTCTTCTTGAACTTCATGGAGTTTATTTTTACTGATTTTAATGATGTTTTGAGTTTAAAGTAAGAAATCTTTTTCATAGTAAGTTAAGATCGGATTTGCTGAGACATATGGTTGTTAACATGCAACAGAAAGGTAGTTTTAATTGCAGCAGAAATCAAAGTTTCATTTCCTTGTAGAGGCATTAGGAGTTTTTGGAAACCAGAGAGAGGAAAAACTAGCAATTGCCTTCGCCGGGAATCGAAACGCGGACCTCTGAAATACCGGCCTAGCGTGCAGAACCACTACACCACGAAGGCATGCTAGGAAAGCGGGAGAAATACTTTATATACTCCCCTTTTTTTAACGGCGACTGGGGTTTTTAGCGGACCCAATCGCCAAATCCTGGGCGTGGAGGAGTCATCATCCACAACCCTTTTAGTTCGGGCGCCACTGTAGAGACATTAGGATTTTTTGGAAACCAAAGAGATGAAAAACTAGCAACCGCCTTCGCCGGGAATTAAACCACGTATCTTTGGAATACCGGCTAAGCGTGTAGAACCACTACACCACGAAGGCACGCTAGGAAAACGGGAGAAATACCTTATATCCTTAAAAATGTGTTTCTTTCTTCTTAGTTAAGCTTTTCTACATTTCGCAATATTATTATTAATATATTTATTTACTTGTAATCTCCTTTCTAAGAAAGGAAATGAGGTTTGTAAATTTATTTAATAATAATCGACTAACGTAGGAAGAAAGCTATTATGCTTAGCTACGGATGAGTCTAATTGTTTTTAATAAGATAATTTTAAATTTTATTTTCCTTTTTGCACTTTAATGTGTGTTTCATAATAAGTGTTTAACGACACTTTTTGCTTGGGAACAAACAATATTTATACTATTTCTTAATTCTTGCTCTCTTCACAATCTGACGAACCAAAGCACTAATTTCAGATACGCGTAATATTTAGTAAACATTTCCGTTAGAAAACACTAAAGCTACAAATTTTCTCAGGGATTTAAATGAGGGGACATCCCTCAACTTCATTTATCAGAGTAATAACTTCGTTTGTCATCTTAATATTTTTTTGAATGAAACAATAATTTTTAATGCAGATCCCATGATTATTCTATTCATTACTTTTACATAAATTCTATCATATTGCTATTTTTAAATGTTATTCAGAACCAAATTTTACTTAAGAGGTATAAATTTTTATTCCCCAATAAATTTTAAAAAGAAAAGAAATTTTAACTTTGTTAAACATCTTCGAATGGTTATCATTTTGTTTAGATGCAAATGCAGTGCAAAATCTCTTAAGTATATTCTTTTCTTAGTTGTTAGCACTCCTTTACTCTGTGATTCTTTAAACACGCACTATAATTTATAATCTATGCATAACTTGCATTCAACGTAATAATTCCGTTATTTCTTTAAATGATTGAAAAATATCTATTCTTGTTATCATTAAAATATTTATGCTTAAACATATTAAAATTAATGTTTGGATTGAAAAATATGTTTTCTTGCAAATCGTCAAAATATCTGCGATTAAACACATTAAAATTAAAGTTTGGATTTGTATGAAAATTCAAGACTTGAGAGTATATTTCAATTCTCTAAATATTTACATTAATTTATAATATCCATGAATAATATTAAATAAGGTAAATTAGAAGCCATTTTAACCTGCTTCAGTTATACGAATGTGTCTGAAGTATCATCGACCAGTAACAAACATTCATCGCATAAATTATCACTACGTTCAGAGGTGATGATTTTTGTACCTGTGGCAATACAAAAGTTCAGTTATTAAAACTCTAAAAAAAAATAAAAGAGAAACGCAAAGAAAAGCATTATTGAGCTTTTAAAGGTTGCATCATTTTAAAAGCTAATCTTTAAATTAATAATTTGCTACTTTTATAAAATAGAATTATTTTAGTTTATAAAAAGGCTGGCTAGTGCCGGCTGCCTATAGGGAGATAAGACCCCATGGAAGACTTTTTAAATTAACCTTGCTCATATCTACGTAACACACGGGGAAAACCGCGAGAATTTTCATACAATGAGCCCCGATAAACGAGTGGGTATGTATACGTTTGGTATTGCCAACTGAAATAAAAAAAGGGATTTGCACAACCAGATGTTATAGTAGTCTTATGTGAAAAATTTTAACTACGGCTACTCATTTATGAGTCATTCAAGATACATACGTACGTGCATATGCATGTACTACATACTACGGGCGTCGCGAAATAAATCCATTTTGAATCCATTTTAAACCATTTTACAATCCATTTTGTAAAAAAGAAGCCTTTGTTCTGTCCGAACATTCAAACGTGAGGCAAAAAATCGTCCAAATGGATTCGGGAAAGGTAAAAAGGTATATTTCTAGTGAAATATGATACTCGAAGTTTTTCCCGCTTACATTACTTCCTTTTCTTCGTACAAGGAAATAAAACTATTTTGAAAATATATATTTCATACGAAATCAACACAAATTAAATAGCATGTCAGTTGGTTTTGTATTAACTAAGATTAACATTAACATTTGTTTTATGTTTTCATTTGATTTGCGAAATACTTAATTTTTTAAAAGTAGATGCCTTCAAGGCTCAATTTCAAATGTTCGGTTTTTCAGGCACACCGAGATAAAATTTATCTCATTTCTATGTTTTCAATATGGAAAAATTTGAATACTTAATCACTAGCTGAATAAAAAATATCCTCATATGACGATTAAATTTCCATCTTTGATAACATAAGAAGAATAGGGTATTACACGACTTCTTAGTTTTGAAATTTGTCAGCCATACTTTGCCTGTAAAACGTTTCATTGCTTTCATTTCCAGAGAGTAGCTAATACTTGTTTCGTATAGTGTTAAAAGTAACCGATGCTGCAATATCCCACTTTCTTTCGGATTGCTCCTCTTCAAGGGACAAGGTCCAGGGTGAACTCAATAAAGAAGCAGTCCTCCTCGAAACCTTATTGCGAACTTCGCCCTCCCGCAGTTCCAAGCTCGTTGAATTGTATATTTTGGGACCAGATGCCCGCTCTTTTATTAATTTTTCGGAGATATTTCTTCTCATGGAAAGAAAGTTTTTTTTTGCCTTTTACTGAACGTTTAAGTGCCTCGGAACTATTTCTCCTATACTTCGAAAGCTTTCTTTTTGTTTGTTTCAGAAGTGTAGAACGTTTCTAATGATTCTCTTTGAAAATGGAATATTAATAAAAAGACTATTAACATTTGAATTTAAAAGAATGGTACATTTTTTTCTGAAATTAATTATGTATGCACTTAAGGGTTTAAAAGTTTGTATTTAATACTAGATTTATTTTCCTTCTTCCATCCTCTCTTGGGGAAAAATACTTTTTTTTAAGGAATTAATCTATAAATGCATTGGAATATTATCTCCGAAATTTAAAACATTTCGTTAATATTTCCAGGAATATAAAATTTCTTTAAATTTGTATTTTAATGGGATAGTTCTTCAAAAGAAGAATTAAATATAAGCAAACTCATTTCTACGCTTTGGTCACTAAATAATTGATATGATAAAAATAAAATTTTAATTTACTATGCGAATAACTCTAAGAGCGCAAATTTAATGTTTCCTGCTTCCATTAAGTAAAATACGTTTATAAATATGTTATTAGAAACAAGAAATTAAAATTCTTTGGAAGAAGAATATATTTTGCATTAATAATCGAATATTTTAGATAAAACTGAGTGCATCTAGTTAACAATTAATATCAATATTTATTTATTTAACTGCCAACAAGTCTCGACAACGTTTTTAGCTTCAATGCAATTTTGGTGCCTTCCTTATTATTGAAAATTCAAGTCAACATACCTGATTCGAAAATGTTTGTTCGCAATATTTCGTAACAAGACTTAAGAGGGAAATTCCGAAACACAGAAAATCACCATTCATCTTTATCTTCCATGACACTATTACGAGGAATTAGCTAATGACTTCATTTTAAATTTTATAAGTATTTTAATGAATACGATGATAATATCTACATGCCTGAACATTTAATATGAAGACAATTAAAAAATCAACTGCGAACAGCACTGAACGTTACAGATAAATAAATGAAAGGAAACATTAGTAACATATTTTGTCAAAGATGAAAACGGTAAAAAAATGCATGAGTTTAGTGATGCAAATGGATTTTATTGTAGAAGCAATTTAGAAACGGAACTGCATAAAACATCATTAAGAAACGAGAGGTGTTTTCTTCCTAATAAGCACCACATAAACAGTATTATATAATGTGGTGAATGTTTTCACATATTTTATTTCCCCTTTCAGAAAGGGAATACACCATTCTAGTCTTTCCTTTCGTCATCGCAAATTACCTAATTTTTAAGTATGTGGGGTTCCACTCTTTTATCTAACAATTAAATGTGGAGGAATCCAGCAAACAGCCAAGCGAGTAATCGTAATCGCTTTAGTTCAAGAACAGAGATGTAAACTCAAGAAGGATTAATTACCCTTTTGTCAAAATAAGAGTTTCAAAGAAGGCCCATTTCTCAGAACGTCCAGCAAAGTCTCCACTTGGACTTGAATTCAAAGAAATAAGAAGTAAGTGTTAACTAATACTTAACTAAAGAGATAGCCGAAGCTAAATATCGAGCCCCTAAATATCGAATAACTTAACGAAACTATAAAAGGTATGGAATACGGCCGAACGTAGTAACAGCTTGGAGAGATCTGCCAAAAGGCAAACGCGCGCTAATCAGAAACTCTGAGCCTCTCTCTCAAAGTCCTTGGAACTTCGACTTAAATACTATTCTTAATCATTTGCATTAAACGCTATTCTAAAAACACATTCTGGTTGGAAACTGTAAGCTGAAATTAGGAAGGACAGGAAAGCAGCTTTAACTAAAATTAACTGTTAGAAACTTAGGATAAACCTCACAAGTATATAACAATGGAATAAGCATAAACAATAGAATTTCGGTACAGGTATAAAATTTTCGGGACTTTTGAGTGGTATGTATCGCCACATAAACCTTCAGTTGACGGACATACAATTTATCTATGGAGCTATTGCTAAACAGAGCAGTTACTAAAAAGAAGTAGAAGGGTTGACCCCATGCACGTGCAACGAATTTCATTTCCACCTGTACCGCTACGGATAAAATACATGCCAGCACGCTGAATATCAGTCGAATTCCGCGCGGGGAACGACAATTCAAACCAGCAGAGCGCTTTTATTTCCACTCAGTACCAATCTCTTCCATTTCAATGCACGACTGAGAAAGCACATTCCTCTATAAAATTTATTTATTTCCGTCTCTAAATTTAAGTTTTATTTATATATGCAAATCAAAATTATAATTTAAACTAGCAGTAAACCCGTAGTTCCCCCTCTCTGTTAAAAAAGTCGCACAAACTTTTCTGGACTGCGTCATTTCTAATTCAATCCATCTTGCACGGCTTGCGTAACTCTCATGACGTAGCTAATTCGGAACGTTAATTTCGAGAAGTGAAAGCTTTCTATCCTAAACCAGAACCTCCTCTTGGTGAGCCGTCATATTGGAAAGTTGCGCATTTTAGCTTCAGCTCTCTTGCAATCAAGACGCTACTTCGTTCCCTTTACTTGTGCTGCTAACTGCGCCTTATCTAAAATGTGATACTCTGTATAAAATTGTGGGCTGCGTATTGTGCACATGATTATGTGCGACGAAAAATATAGTTTGTATTATTAGTTCATGTCCAGCAATAAAAATTATATTCCATTTGGCAACATCTGTCTAAAAGTCTCTCCCTCGGGTGCCATGTTTCTAACTACGCAGTAAAAGTACTTCTAAATTTATTACATATATATACTGTACATACGAGTATATGTATATAATTTAGTAGAGATAAAGACTTGAAGATTTGGAGATAGCATTATTTTGGGATGCATGGGAAAGAATACATATAGGATACAGATAGGATTCGTAACAGACGGATGAAATTTGGAGACAAAAAGACTTGGATAGTCTCCGCATAGTTTTATTTTTTAATCAATAATTTATTAGAATCGCATTTTTATACATCACTATTGGGACGAAAAGTACCCCATAATTTTATATATAACTTATTACATTTAGAGACAATAGACGATATAAGGAAGCAATGAGACATGCGTTAGCAGAGCAAGACAGAGTAGAAAAGAAAGCGCACATTTAATGAAGGGTTATTTGTAAGAGTTGAATCCTTTGTTTAGGTTTGGGACTACGATTGGAAAAGAGCTTATGACACTGCAGACGACATAATGAGAATTAATTTGGCGCAATTGACACAATTTAGAATCTAGAAAGGGGACGCTACCAAATTAAAATCAGGAATCAAAAGAACCATCGCCAAAATAAAGGGGTATTTACTGGTATATCATTTACGACATTCTTGCTTTCAAGAATAGTTTATGATAACTATCATACGACTCCTAAACTAGAAGGGATTGCATGGCCGTTTTCTAGAAGGTATTTTCCCCTTGAGACTTGCAAAAAGGAAATGGCCAGACATTAAGCATTCGTCGAGACAGGCCGGATCCATTAATAATTTAGCCATCTCCTCACAGAGATCTCTGTCTAGGGTTCACCATAGAAGAAGAGGTATATTACATCCGCTAAGAGAGGGTAGAACAACGTAACAACATATATGAGACTAAGATGTATGCGGTATCGAACCCACGGCCTTGGACCCGGGCTAGTTTATGAGTTTAATGAGTTTCTCTTAACTACTGAACTGTTAAGAAAGGGAAAGAAATATGCAATGTGCTTTCAGTTTAGGTAATTATTCAATCTTCTAACTGGTGTAAATGTAAGCGATTACGTTTTAAAATAAATTTGCTGATTTAATTTATTCATTACATTTTGTATTTCGTGAAATTTAACCTTATATTAAAGAAATATACTATTTTATTTTATTTCTAAAAAAACACTCATTTTGAAGAAAATATTGAATTCCAAGCATAACTGTGATAGTCTTTTAGAGATGTCAAACGTAACAGAAATATTCAGAATTTCTTGAAAGCATACTTTGAAAAGTTAATTACTTAAAACAGAAAACAAGCCCTAAATTTTCCAAAGAATTTGCTTCAAATTTATTGTCAGTTATAATCTACTAGAACGCCCAGTGGTCATACGAAATGACCGCTGTTCTAGATATTATAAATTGTAATTAAAATGATTTGTGCAAAGGTGTCTGCTAATTCAAACTGAATAACCCAGGGCAGGCGGCGAGGACGCCCCTTTGCTTTCTGCCCCACGGAGTATCTCCCTTCTACTGGCTTAATTGCTTAAAGTAGAGTGAAATGAAGGAAACCACTGGCGGAACATTTCTTAAGAGCCACCGCTAGCTCCATAAATGAAGGTGATTTAAATAATAAAATGTTAATTTACATGTCAAACATCTCTTTGTACACAACATTTCTTGTGTAGATCTTTCCATCATTTTTAAGCTCGCCTTGCAGAGGACAATCCATTATTTTTAATCTTACGTCCGTTCTTTCACGAACTCTTGAACAGGCAACATAAAGTTGACCGTGTCCAAATGCAGGCTCAGGTAAAAAATGCCAACACGCTTAAGCTTTTGGTACTAAGACTTATTGATGGTCATAGCAAAGGCAAGTTTTACAGGAAATTGTCTACATCTCAGTTGAAACGGCAACTTCACCCCATTGGCTGGTACAGTTACGCAAGTAACCAATAAATTATCGGCGACAAACATACACTTAAGCCGCATATAATAAATATATTTATTTATTTCATTTTATTTGTTTTTTCATCGTTGCCGGTTTATTCCGGTTGCATATTTCCGAATTCTATTAAATTTAAATATTAAATGTTAAATGCACGTGCTCTTGTATTTTTAATTTTCCGGCTTAGCTTTCCCATAATATTCGTAACGCGCTGCACTGCAACAATAATTGGAATAAAACAATTTACAGTTACGCAAGCAACCAATAAACTATCGGGAACAAAAACTTAAGCCGTATATATATAAGATTATGTTGCCATTCTTCTTTCATAGAATCTATTTTGAAATGGGCTGGAACCTGATTAATGGAATATATTGATTTTTAAATCTCGCCTATGCTTTTGTTTACTTAATCGCAATCTTTAATTAGATTGAGATTTAATTATAAGGTTAGGGGGATTCGAATCACTCACATGTATTCAAACTTAACAAATGTTTGGTAAAAGTATTCACCTTTATGATATAAACTCTAATTGAACTATTTTCAATGATTTGAAACATTGGAAAGACTTTTAGCACTAGGCTATACTTATCATGGTTGGTTTATTTGAATATGGCAAAGCACTCAAGAACCATCTGCCTAAGGAAATGGACGCCTTCGTAGAGGACTTTCTAAGGGAACTTGTTCGTATACAGATTAGACATGAGAGCACATTCAGCCACCCTGGAATTCGAACTCGGACCGAACTACTAGTATCCAGCGATTTTGCTGCTCAGCCGCTGGTAAGCCTGTAATTATCATGAAATGAAAGCTCTAGTTGTATGACTTGGAAATAAGTATATTTTGTACGAGGAAAATGACCCACGTCTGCTATGCTAGTAGAAAAAATACTCATAACTAGTTAGCCTGTCCAATTAGCGCGAAATCGATTACAAACTACTAACATTGCCTCGTTTTATCTAGTCGGGAATGGGTAAAATCTACTAAATTACGAAAAAGTATGATCACCTCAGATGTTTCCTATAAAAATCAGTAGTGAATACGACTACGATGTAAATCGGCTTTCTAATTTTTTCTGAGGATAATTCGAAAGTATAAGACTATCATGTCTAGATGAGATCTTTATTGCTTTCTGCTGTACGTACGTTAATTTAAAGTGTCGAAGATATATAGAGACAGAAATGATACAACTATCTTTTATTCACATAAAATGATGGGCACGTTTCCAAAACTGGTATAAGATCTGTAGCAGGCACATTCTTATGTATACTTCCCATTCAGCTGGGACCTGTATTATAATTATTAACTTAAAAACATCGAAGCAGCAATGCTCTGAATACCAAATTTTACATCATGCATTCATTCGAATAGGGACTCCCCTGGACAGGTAAGGTATGTAAATTCTCTAAAAGCGACTGCCACGCGATTTTTCGATTCTTGGTAAATATTTAAATTGGGAAAAGAGGCTTTCATATAAGAGTACGAAACACACTTCCTCGAAATGAGAAAGTTCCGAAGTAACTCAAAGACTTTTAAAGTCGTAGAATAGGATAGAAGACGAGGGAAGGGTGGACGAACGAAAGAGAGACATCGGGAGGAGAACCAATCCCAATCAGGCGTCCGATTCCTTCGAATTCCTTTCGAATCTACATAAAGGGGATGACTCGTGATTTGAGAGAGAAGAATCCCTTGCCTCTTAGCATCCTCATCCTTATGCGTCTCCGAGACAGCTGGTTGCCAAGGAGATGCTCCCAGATCTGTCCAATGGGGTAGGAGGACATTTCTCTCTCTAGTCTCAGACGCCATTGAATATGTAAGAAGGATTTAATATGAATAGAGGCTCGGCTCCGCCTAAATATCCCCTCAACCACCCAACCCCTTCTTTTTTTATTTCTAAGTTTCTACTTCTCTTTCCCTCATCTGTGTCTTTCTTCTTCCTTTTCTTCGAATTTTGTTGGTGGGGTTCTTTTTCATATTCTGGCTTCGACACAAGTGAGTCAGGAATTTAATTGGATTTGATGGAATACAGGGTACCCCTGAAAATATTATCCTAAACCAGTTCGAATAAAACGCAATTCTGGTACTGAAATGAATGGGAAAAAATCATAAATTCGACAGATAGAGAAGGTCCCTTTTTATTTAGTACACACTCGTATCGGCGATTTGGAGGTAGTTCAAAGACTTGACTATCCAGCTTGTCCAAGATATCCGAAATAAAGATTTATCAGAAAATGTATTATATTGCCCATGCATATGCGAGGACAACTTGAAGCTGAATAACTTT
Source organism: Stegodyphus dumicola (assembly GCF_044657685.1). Lineage (NCBI taxonomy): Eukaryota > Metazoa > Arthropoda > Arachnida > Araneae > Eresidae > Stegodyphus > Stegodyphus dumicola. The sequence goes on along the minus strand of NC_140768.1, from coordinate 228,704,580 downwards.
TCAGACAAACAAGAGCGGCAGTCCTATTATCGGGGGTCCTAGAAATGAAATAAAAATTGAAACCTTCTCAAAAAGTTACAGGAGTTTTACTTATACCCATTATTATACAGAACGAAAGCCCGCTGAGTAACATGAATAGTTGCCTTTCAAATCTTAAGAATCTTATTTATTTTTTTGGTTGTTGTTTTTTACGTTACTCTAAAATCTCTTTCAATGATGTGCTCTCCATTTTGCTTTGTTTGTTTCTCTTTATACAATACCTATACCTCACCAATTGGTGGGTATACGAAGTTGGTGGATTTAAAAGAAGACGAAAAAAATGGATCATTGTTTCTCTGCTTTTCTCTTGTGTTTCCTTAATTTTAATATAATGATAAGACGTTGGACTTCGTTTATGGTTTTTCCTTTGGATTAAAAGTGGAAATAGTTGGTAAGAAACTAAAGGAAGTCACCACCCATGTGCTCTTGTGATGCAATAGTCAGAACTTTGATCCAATAGTTCAATGGCCCTGAATTTTATTTTAAGCAAAGACTCGGCTAATTATTCAAAAAATCATCAATTCCATTACTGCTGTCATTTTCACTATCGGCGCCTCAATCAAAAGTAGTACGGTAGTTTATTAATATATTGGATTTTCGACTTCAGGTCATCCGTTGCTCTGAAGTCCTTTATATTTTATTTTATTCCCACCAGCGGCCGAGCGGTAACGTCGCTGAACACTGGTAGTTCGGTCCGAAGTTCGAATCCCACAAACGGGCTGGCTGCATGGGTGTTTTCGTGGTTTTCCCCATGTGTAACGTGTATACAATCCAGTTTTCCTTAAAACGTCCTCCACGAAGGTATCCCTCCCTTAAGGCAGATAGCCCTCGAGTGCTTTGCCGTAATCTAATAAACCAAACCAAAACCTTTATATGGAGGAGATAATATAAAGAATTTAGTCATTTTTAATTTATGTATTTTACTTATGTGACAGCCAGCAGATTAATCTGTGAAGTTGAAGGTTCTAAGTTTGGTTCTCATCTAGGGCACCATTACATTCTAGAGACATTAGGTTTTTGGTGAAAGCAGAAGAGATGAGAAATGCCCTCCTGTGACTCGAACCACGAAACTTTCGAATACGTGCCGAGTGTGCTGACCACTACACCACGAATTCATGCTAAGGTGGCGGAAGAAATACCTTATATACTCTCCCTTTTAAAGGGCGACTGGGAATTAGGGGACCCAGTCGTCGCCAAATCCTGGTGGTGTATAATCAAATCATAGTGGTGTATAATCAAATCCTGGTGGTGGATAATAATTCAATCATAAAGTAGTGGCACCACTGTAGAGACATTAGGTTATTTCGAAGCAGAAGTGAAAAATGAGCAGTGCTCTCGCCGGGACTCGAACCAAGGATCTCTCGAATACGCACCGAGTGTGCTGCCGGGTACACCCCGAAGGCGGGAGAAATAACATTTTCAATTGTTTCTTTCGACCAGACTCATTTCGTAAAATATAAAATTAACAAACAGAAGTAAATTTTACAATAATTAATACTGACAGTTTACAGAAACTACCATAAATACTTATGATTTTATGCATATAGATCCATGTAGTGATTTAAACTGAGAATGAAGAAATAAGAGGAGGATAGAGCAAAAATGCTCCTGAATGAGAAGAATGAAAGAAGATGCAATAAGGTTCTTTTATTCTTTTAAAGCTCGAGTGGTACAGATCTCATTCCAGCATAACAAGGTTCAACTCTTTAAGAAATAGTTCCCAGCAAAGAATCCAGGCTAAAATTGAAAAATTCCACGATTTACCATATATCAGTGCTTTATTTTCAGTACTATTATAATTACTTTTACAATTATGTTTGAACGTTTGAACCTTGGTTACAATTATGTTCGGAAATCTGTTTGCAAGTTTCAAATGCTCAGAGGTTGCAAACTAACGCTGTTAGAGAAAAGCCTGAACAGCACCCAACGTAGCTAGCCTATTCCCATTCGAAAGCAAAAAGCGGGAAGAAATTACCAGTTCTTAAACGTTTTATCCACTCACACTGATTATCCCAGTTTTATGCAGAAAGCAGATTAAAAAAGCGTGTCGCAAAATCGTAGAAATAACTCCTAGAACATAGTTTACATAATAAAATTTAAATATTTATTACCTTTTTTAAATTTTTTTAAGAGGATGCCAAAATAGTTTTGCATTAAAATACAAATCTTTTAAGATATACTTATATTTTAATTCCTGCTGATAGTAAAATAAAAACCATTTCTAGAATAACAATAAAATCTATAATTAAGCGATAGTTTAAAATAAAATTAGTAGTATTTTAAATAAGTAAGTGTTTAAAATAAAAAGCTTTAAAGTTTGCATCAAAACTCTTAACTCTATAATATATCAAAGTAACTGCAAGTATTTATCTCTATTCGTTTAGCGTTAACAACCCAGGGCACCAAAAATAAAAGTCGGAAGAAAGTATATCAACGCTCAAAGCCGCCAAGCTACAAACAAAGCTAAAAGTTGACTGACCGCCAACTTGTCGTATACCAGAATCCTACCAAAATACCATTGACCTTGCATCCAGCATCCCATTTTTTTTCTTTTTCTGTATCTACACATCTATCTATCTGTTGCTTCTCTATATATACAACATATTTCCTTTCTTTACCCTCAATGTCTGCTCCTAGTCTGAGAGTCTATTTTTTCCTACTGAGCTTTCTTTTATTTTATATCGTGTGTAGACCTATTCTCCTTCCTTTTTTCCCTGGGTTATCCCTCAGTTAGATGTTTGCTATCGTATTGTTCTCGCAGATATTTTAGTACTAGAGTAGCTTTTATTACCTTAGAGGAAAGAACAGGAAAAATAGAGTAACGAAATTTTATTTTTTTTAGTTTAGGAAAATAGTTAATTCCGTTATGTTACTAATTTTGTAAAAGGGTGTTGGTTGCGCTTGGTTATCGTTGCGAGTGGAAAACGTTTAAATTCCTTTCATTATTCATTTATACCACTTGAACCATGCATTTATATACTATGTAAACTCTTTTCATCATCCATTTATTTATTTTCAAGGTAGAAATCTTTGGCAATGTTTTATGAATCACTGACTATAACAATATATAAACGGTACATGTAGAAAATATTAAAATACCAAATGAACATTCTTTATGCTTCTTTGGATCAACTATTTATATACCAGTATATTGCAATGTCTTGTTTGTACATTTACTTTCCTGTCCCTCTCGTTTCCGTTTTCCTGCCAGAATATAAATTTCTAGCTCGCGTGATATCCAAATGAGTTAGAAAGGGGAATGTATTTAAAGGAAAATTTTAGAGGGTAGAATTAGAGAGTTTTCTGCCTACTGAAGGCCACTTTACTTATTTGATTCCCTTCAGAGCTGTATTCTGCGGAGTTGCGTTATTCTCGCCATTGGGTTTGTCGAGACGGCTTTAGCTCAGAGCCAACTTTCGCGTTACTTTATTTGTGTAGCCGTTAGGCTAACTTACCTTTTAATTAAGCCAATTACATTTCCTTTGATTTAAGCAATAAATGCTGGTTTCTGTTGTAGAGACATTAGGATTTTTTGGAAGCAAGAGAAATGAAAAATTAGCAATCGCCTTCGCCGGGAATCGAACCACAGACCTCTGAAATACCGGCTCAGTGTGCTGACCACTACACCACGAAGCGAAGCTAGGAAGGCGGGAGAAATGCCTTATACTGTAAGCACGAATAATGCTTTCTGTTAATTTTAATTGAAAGGGTGAAAAGGTCTTTTACACACTTTTACCTTTCTCAGAGACTTTAAATACCCCAGAAAAGTACCACAGACTGTTAATTGACTCACAGGCTAAACACACAGACTGTTCTGTTAATTTTCAATTGAAAGGGTGTAAAACGTCTTTTACACCATTTTGCATGTCTCTGTGGTTCGTAAAGTACCACTCTGTACTTCTCTGGGGTACTTAAAGTATCACAGACGTTCCCTGCCTCTGTGGTACTTAAAGGCATAGTGTTCATTCACTGCAATGTCTTAAGACGTTTCGTACATTTTATGCTTACAGACAACAAAAGGAGTCACAGTATACTGTACTATATATTACAATAATTTTCTTACTGTAAACGCATAGCATTAACCGAGTCATTAAACACATAGCACTTCGCACACATACCATAGTTTGCTTCGGGCTCGAATCCCGATGGTTGAACTTATGGATTGCGTATAAATTTAGGTATTTTTTGAATGTTTAACATGAATGGGTTGATTTCTTCAGTAAGTCTTCCACAAAGGTATCCCTCCTAGTACATAGTGCTAGTATTTCTTTTTCTTCTCTAAAACCTTATTCTTCATTAATTCATCATTTTCGATTATTTTACCACCACTTTTAAATTTAAAGTAATTATTGTTTTCATTTTGTCATTGAAATCATATATGAGACAAAAGAATGAAAAACAAAAGCTAATTAAATTTTGTTTGTGCGTCTGTTAGATCAAGTTATCTTGCAACACGAATGATGCACCTAGCACACTTATATCGGTTATTCAGAAGGACATTTAAGAAGCGCTGATTGATAACTTTACAAACTGCATTGAAGAATGTTTTTCGAGTTCAGATTTTAATGGCGTACCAAAGGTTTGTAAGTTGTTTTCTTTTTCTATGCAGTTGCTGAGTTTGCAGTTTACCAATCTGCTCTTGAACTTCAGCTAGCATTTTTTTTTGGTCTTTTTTTTATTACTAAATATAGCTTTTTCCACACTTATGCCACATTAAAGGCAACACAGAAATCAAAAACCTTTAAATGAAGCGTATGTTTAGAATTCTTGATAGAGAGCTGAATATTGCTACAAATTTTTCAACATTTTAAAATATTTTATCATTTCATCATTGCAATGTTTAGGTTTCTTAAAAAGATGTCCTAGACAAAATGTTTTGCCTTTTTAACTCTTCTATTAAACAACACCACTTTATTATACTTACGCCACATAAAATTCAACAGTCAAAATCAGAAAATTTTTAAAAGTAGCATATGGATAGAATACCCTATACAGTGTTGGCCTTAACTGTTTTTCAGTATTTTCTCAGTTTAACAAATCAGTGTTCAGTTTTCTTAATAAGATGATTTACTCAACGTTTATTGTCCTTTTATTATTAATTTTTGTCTTTTAACTTCATTTATCAAACATCACCTTTTTCGCACTTAACGCCGCGCAGAATAAAAAAAATTAACATTCATTATATTATTTTTAAAACATAATACATGGATAAAACATTTGGTAGCAATATGCTTTTATTTATGTTGCCATAATTGTTTTCCGTGTTCGCTAAATTATTTCTTTAAAAATAATACATGGCGATAACATTTAGTGGCAACATTTAGTGGCAACATTATTTGAAAACTGGTACGGACACAAAAGTGATACGAACATAAAAACTGATGCAGAAAAAAAAGGAAGATTGAAGAATAATGGCGTTTCTCGTGCTAACAAGAAAGAGAGAGAGCGAAGATCAAAACTGGTCTATTTATAAACATTTTATCCAACGTCCGTTGCCACTTCGAGATATAAATCTGAGTGAGAATGAGAGGGTTTGCTTTCACAAGCAGATAGCCTTCATGTGGTTTTCCATATTTAGTAACCAAACCAGTCATAGCCTTTTCCATGTAAATTAATAACTTTTTTTCAGAATGTTGGTTGAAGAGATGCTCTAGTGAAATGATCTGCTGTTTTAAAAACAGGGAATCTTGCATAAAAACGACATTTCTATAAACTATTAGCATTAACAAAATTACTTACGTTATATGTATTTGTTCGTTATTATCTTTTATATTCTAACAAACAAATACTAATGGCAAGTCTTTCCTTCTTTATGAAAACTAATTTTCGAAAAGAATATGCAATATATCATTAACGTTTAATGTGCATTACCATACATTATTATGCATTACCTTAAATAGAACTCATGTAAACAATCTTATCACCAAGGTAACGCTATTCAAACACGTCAACAATGTAATAAGCGCAAAATAGAACTCAAGTAGTTATAAAAAGATAAACGACATAATTTAGAGTCTGAACAAGAATAGTTCTAAATTAAAGTTAATTAAGTGCTTTCAAAAATTGTAAGGCCTTCATAAAAGATCGATTTTCTGATGTTTTCAGCGGAGCTTTCCAACAACAGTTAAAAACCTCATTAGTTTCTAAGTAGTTTGAAAATAAGATGTTTTGTTAAAACTAATTGTGTATTTTCTCTCACAATGTTTGATTTAACATCCGTTTTGTTAAAAGCATTCAGTCCAACATGCAAACTATAGAAACAGTATTTTGAAGGATATTAGATTAAAATATGTGCACTCTTTAAAATTGGGAAATTTCAAGCTTATTGGCATTTTTTTACTGAAATGGTCTATGTATTTTGTGCTATCTGGAGTAACAGTTAAATAATATTATATAATGGCACAATTGTGTTGATCCTAAAAAGAGAGGAATCCATCAGATTCCTTTGAAATGCATACATTTTTCCTCTAAAATAAACAGCAATAAAATTTTGTTTATTTTAATTCACGTTTCGCGCTTGTCTTGCATCTATTACTTTAACTATGTCATTCATTAATAGCTAAAACCGTGCCAGTTCTTCAAGTTGTAGAGCATCGCCTCCTTTGGAAACACAAACTGCTTGGGACTCAAATCCGAAAGCTAAGCGAATTATCACTATATTAAGTAAGAAGACAGACAAAATGAGAAGGGTGTAAAGGACCCTTTTTATTAACTCAGATAACTTAACAGAAGCTACTTCTTGTACTTTTAAAAACAGCCAGCATTTATGGCGTACCTCAAAGTCGTAGTTTAACCAAAGGCTACACAAAGAGAATATGCCCAAATTGATTCAGATGTAATATGGACGTGACAAGCCTAATGGCGAAAAAAGCCCAGGCGAGAAAATCGAATGCCGCTCACAGGTTGCTATCAAGAGATTTAACTAGTAATGTGTCTTTTAGCAGACGGAACCTCATTTAAATACGCGCGAACTAAAATTTGCGCTCTGTCAGGAAAACGGAAAGCGAGAATGACAGAAAATCTATAACATAAAATAACTGGTTATTTAAAAATAAATAAATCCTATAAAGTGTTATGGCAACTGTAAACGTATTATTGAAATACTAATTCATGAAAAAAATTTATTTTTATTACGCAACGCAGCAAAGTGTTATTTTCTTAATAAATATATGAAAGTATGCAGAATTTTGGCTTTTAAACTATACATCGAATATTAACTCCCTTTAAATATTGACTGATATTATAACTGATGTACAACATATTTCTGACTTTTTGACACTAATAAAAGACAATACCTAAAATAAGCAGAGACCAAATACATTATTATAAATTTTATACATGTACTTAATTTGTATTACTGTTGGATTTGTGTATGTTTGCTTTTGATTTTGTGCTGAATATCTACAATGCACCAATGTAGTGTATGCAACGAAACATGTAAATCATGTAACAGACGCCTCTAATGAAAGTACGTACATTATGTATTATGGGTACTGAGCATATTTCCGCATAGCGCTTCTGCTTTACGCACACCTTACTATGTCTCATATGTTTCTTCTGTGTGCAATATTTGCACTTAGTGCTCTATGTGTTTCCGTATGTATTCTGTGTGTCATGTTATGTATTCTCATGTGCGTTTTTATGTCTTTATGTTACGTAATTATGAGTGTGTTTTTATGCTTTTACGTTTAATTTTGTATATCTATGTGTTTCAGCTTATATGTGTGTTTTAGTGTTTTAATACTATCCTTTATATTCTTTTTAAGTTACTTTGTTTTATAAATAAAGTCCTATGTAAAATCTACTTAACATCTAGCCCCTGTATGGGCATGTAATCTCCTGGTGCAGCCTCACGGGACTTCAGCGAGTTGCTTCTTCGAGATAGTGGAGAACGTGGGACAAATGCCTGTTTACCTATGTTATACGCCAGGCATTTCCGTCCTCCGTCACCTGTCACCTGCAAGTGAATATTTGTGTTCTTCCGCCGTATTATTATGTGTACAGTTAGCTTATTTATGAAATAGTGTGCATTGATATAGCTTGTTAACATCTACAGTAGAATTCTAGAATTTAAAGAACGAACCAATCAGAATTTACCGAATTTGTTTTAAATCTGGCAGCAACTGTTCTAAAATACTGCCAGTTCTAGTGACTTCTTAAAATATTTACAGTTTTCTATTGGGAAAAGTTAACAGTCGAAGGAAGCTAATATTCTAGAAACTTCTGGTAATTATCTCATTTTGCAAAGTAACCTATAAAAGGTGGTGATTCATGTTCGTTTACATTCTTCGAAAACCACTGCAGGGTGAATGGTCAATGTGATTTCTGCCCGAGTATAAACATATGCAATCAGTATAATAAGGTTGTTAAGGAATTATAGATGCTTATTAAAATTTTCAAATGCTTTTGGATATTAATATATTTTAATACTTTCGAATACATTAGAATACTAATAAATACTAAATAAGAATTAAGCTTATTAATAATATTATAATACTTTTCGGATCGTAGGGAGATTATAATATTTGAATACGGTTCGGAAGATAAAATATATAATGCTAGATACGCTAATAAATCTTATAGACAAAGCTCTAAGATTTATCGACATTTATAGAATTTTATAATTAACAATTCCGATGTCCTGCTTAAAGAATCTCAAATCTCACGAAACTTATGAATTTAATATTTTAAATAGCTAAAGAAATATCCCGGCTGAAGAAATATTCTAGGGATTGAAAATTCTGCCAAAGATTACTGGAATGTTGTATGAAATGGGGATCTGACAAGTGTTGATCTAGTATTATTTTAAAATTTGGAGAGCCATTAGATTATATAGATGCTGGAACATGAGGAAATATGGCCTCGGCGGTATTCGAACTCTCGACCTCCGAATACCCATGGGACTTGCTTTCAGCGACACCACGAAGACATGCTTAAAGGAAAGAGAAAATTCATTGTGTACTTCCCCTTTGAAAAGGCAACCGGGGATGAGTGGACCTAATCGCTAAATCTTGATGATAACGAATTCTCGTCCACCACTTATCTGGATCGATCACCAGGAAAGGTTTTCAGATTGTTTTAGAATTCTGGGATTTGAAGAAATCCGAATTTGCTGCAGCCGGAATTCGAACACCGAATGTCACGAATACGCATCGAGCGTGATGCCAGTTACACCACGGAGGCGTACGAAAAGGAAGGAGAAAATATCTGAAGTTCAAAAAATTCAAAAGTTGTAAAGTTTATAGCGAGTTTATTAAAAGTTTATAGCGAGTTTTTTTTTTTTTTTTTTTTTCTGTAAAAATAATCGTTTCTATGAATTTTCAACTGATATTTTGTTAACACATCTCTCTATATCTGAAACCATTACATGATTGTTCTCAAATATTGTACACCATAAGAAAATATGTATGACAATACTATTTATTTATCAAGAATATAATAGGCTATTTGATCTAAATAATATAAACCAATTTCTGACATTAAATTTCCCGAACTTGTGCTAGAGAATGCTTTATAACTTTTCCATACCATTTTGCATGAATTACAAAATCTAACGACGACAATAAAATTCTGCAACAAAGTGTATAGTCATTATTATGTTTAATTATTTTACCAAGATTCGGTTTTATTGAACCATATTAGTGGTTATTATTTTATTTGAAAGAAGAGTATGAATGATTCTCTGGTGATTTATATTCTAGTTAATTCTTGTAGAATTTGTAATTCTAAATTCCTTTTTAGTTTTCTACACTTTTGTTGCAGGAAATATTTCTCATCTTAATTTTTTATCTTTGTATATCTCGTCTTTGTATCTCTTCGTCTTTATCATAGCTATGAATACCAGTAAATTTTAGCATGTAGGTAATTGAAATTTTTAGTTTAAGCACAAACATATATTACTTTTCTTTTCTCTTTTTCTTTTTTTCCTTTTAATTTAGATAAGTGGTCGCTCCAAGATATTAATCCTGTTATATAGTTAAGTTTCATAATAGCCTATTAGAATTTTGAAGCATCCTTTTTATTATAGAAACATCCCATTTATGCATCTTTGCAGGAACAGTATGAAATCATCCTATTCAAAAGTTTATGCTGACTAATCCACTAATTCTATACATTTGAAGTTCTTTTTTCCGGTGGGACATTTGGAATATGCATGTTACGATTTCCCAGTCTAAAGAAATATATCATTAGGTTATTTTGTAAAGTCATTAGGTTATTTTAAAGCAGGAGATGCGAAAAATGTTCAATGCCCTCTCCGGGACCTGAACCTGGACCTCTAAAATGCGCTCCGAGTGTAGTACAGTTACACCACAAAAGCATGCAGAAAGGGGGGGAGAAAATACCTTATACTGTTACCAACACTTAGATCACAATAATTTTAACAAATGCTTTTCAGGCATCTTTAATATATTCCCTATCGGGTTTAAAGCCCATTCTTAAATACTAATGAAATCAATTAAAATTGTATGAAAAATTAATATATATAATCATCAACAAAAGAAAAATTAAAATTCAGATTAGTTAAACATGAATAAAAAAAGGCTGCAAAAGTAAATACTACTAATTTATCAAGCATTATGATCTGTGGAAAAAGAGTATCTTAGATCTCTTGCTTTATCCAACGTACATTTAGAGCTCTAATAAATATTTTGAGGGAAAGAAGAGTAGATTTTAAATAGCCGAGAGCAGAAATAAAGCAAAAAATTCCGAATATACATCCAAACGTAGACTTAAATTAACTTGACTGATCATTCTTCTCAGTCACTCGAGTACAATCTAAATACTCAGAAAAGAACGTGTTTTATTTATTTTTAGACATTTTTCCACATTTTAATTGTACGTTTTTTTAAGATGCTAAATTGCATACTTAACTACGCTTAAAATTTTGCTAATAGAAATAATTTTTAAAATCATTAGTTTTTTTTTTTTTTTTAAGACTAAAAGGGACATTGGTACTTCAGTGTGGTATTAGTCTCGAAAAGGCATTTTGCGTTGAATCGAAAAAAAAAAAAAAAAGGGATCAGATTTTTACCATCATATATTATCGCCTTGTATTATATTTAAAGAAATTAAATAATGAAGAATCTCCATGAATGTATGTATATTTCTCGCACTGTGAAAAACAGCTGTACCTAGAGACATCCAATTTTGAAAAACGTAGTCCTCTACCCGAACATGAGTGTCTGGAAGCCCAAATTTTATATTTCATATTTTGTCAAATTTTAATAAATGTTTTATTGACCAACTAAACGACTTGAAAGCCAGTAATGGTACACTGCAGGGAATAAAAATTTTTCATCTCCAGCGCTCCGAGACAGACAGTCTAAAGATTCGAAAATTCTAAAGATGTGCTGTTTTTAAATATTTTAGCCCAAATGGTCTCGAAACGTGTATATATCTGTAAATGATACAAATACACCTTTGGGTGTAATATAAATATTGAAAGCTTTCAGATTTATATATATATTTTAATGTTATTGAAAATTATACTACACGAGAGCAACGCAAGCAGTTTAATTGCCTAACTAATTAAGAACAGTGACGGATATATAACCAACGGTGTCCTCAGGGGCATTATTTATTTTGCTAAAATCTTTTGTATTAATTACCTTAAAAAATTTTTGAAACAATGCGTTTGCTTAATCCTTTTCATTGCGTGAGCGATCGATAGCTAGTTCAGCGCCATCTCTCGGTTCGTTTGACAATTAGATTACCTTATTAAGGAAACTTTTACTGAATTATCCTTTATTAATATATTTTTCATTCAGATGTTAAACACAAAACTTACTGATTTATGGGTTTGTTTATGTGAGGCAGATAGTGATTTGTAAAATAAAATAAAATTTAATTAATTAAAATTACATTACTTCAGCTGCAAGTATGAATAATATGGAGAAACTTCATCCTTTTTCTCATATTTGTTAGTTATGATAAAATACTGAGTGAAACTCATCAGTTATTTTCATTTATTATCAGTCTTGAAGGTTTTCATTAAGAAAAGATTCATCTGCAATAATAAAAAAAAATGAGTTTAATTTTGAAATTTCTCAGAAAATTACTTTAGCTTTTACAGAAGGAGTAAATAATAGATAAAAAATAAATATAGAAATAATTGAAAGAAATCAGTGATGACAAAAGCAATTTTTTAACTAAAATTCACAAAAGGGTTGTTGATATTTTACTGTTTGATATATAGGAGCTAAATGCAGTTTCTTGTACATGTCTAACAGTTTAAAATTGCTAAAATTTTCCTTTTAAAAAGATAAAAATATTATACCTTCTTTGATTCTTCCGTTTTGAACTTCCATTAATATTACACAAACAAAAATAACTTCATAATTATTAGCAAATTTTAAAGCGTTTTCAGGCGCAAGGAAAATACTTCTAAAATTTGCCTTAATATTATTTTATATTTTTAATCGGTCTTTCACCTGTATTTTCATGTCCTTTTTCAGCAGCTATGTCTCGTCTACAGATGCTTCAGGCGGCATAAAATATTAAAACCGCTATTAACTTCTGTTAGTAATGCTGTAGAAGTGTAAGAAAGACGACAGGCCATACTTATTTATCCCGGTTTTGACTGGAGGAGCTGAATATGCTCATGTGAACTTTTAATGGTTCCCTTCATATATAATGTAAAGAATAAGTTTTTCATGCAAAATAGTCCATGAAAAAATCTCATTAGCTGAAACGGCGTTAGCCCAGAAGAGCTATTAATTTCGTTTTAGCATTTTTCGTTGGTTTACTATAAATGTCAGTTCACTTTTCAAATTGTTGCGACCAAGTATTAGAGCCCTGTATTATATTTAAAGAAATTAAATAACGAAGAATCTGCGTAAATGCATATATATTTCTCGCATTGTGATAAAACAACGGTACCTAGAGTTTCATCAAATTTTGAACAACGTACGTTTCCACACGAATAAGAGCATCTGGAAGTCCAAATTTGGAATTTGGAATTTGTTTTATTACCTATTTCATATATTGTAAACCTTTAACGAATTTTTGATTAACAAACTCAACGACTTTAAAGCGAGCAATGGCCACACGATACGAAAAGAAAACATTCTTATCTCCAGCGCGTGAGACTGTGTACCGGAAATTTTAAAGACATGCTTATTTTTAAAATTATTTCGCGATAATGCTGTTGAAATTAATTTTATGGTTTAAGTACGCAGAATATGACATTTAATAAATAAAGGTAACACATAAAACTTTAAAAAAACGCCTCTTTGGGCGTAATGTATAATCTGAAAGCCTTTAGATTTTTTATTAATATTTCTTTGGGTGGACCAGTCAATGATTCAGTATAGTAAGTTATGTTTTAAGTTGGAAAAGCGTACAATATATATTTTATATTTTAACCTCCATGCCTATTTTGATAGCGGGGTTTCCCTAAGGGTCTCGTAGCCTTTTACCTCGACTCTCGATGGTTCTATATAGAGGAAATTTTAAAATAAAATCACTGACTCTAATCTGGTAATAAAGTCTGCTTTCATGTCAGCTAAACATTTTTTAATTAAATATTGTTCCAAATATACATAATAAAGCATTGTTGTTTTTTGTTTAACAAAGTGCACGAGTGTTATTAGCCTAAGGGGAGGAATGCTTTCCTGGAGCACTGCCTACCGGACGTTGGCTCTTATTTGTGATACAAATGGGAAAAATGTGAAGTAATTTATTAAAGCAGCACATTTGCTAAGATTCGATTTCATATCGACTTGCTGGTCTTAAGGAATCAGCCTCCTGCAAGCCTGAAATAATGTGTAATTTAGCCTTTTCTTCTCACGCTTGAAAACTCTTAAGTTCAACGTCCTATAAATAAAGTATCATAATCTTTTAATTTGATAACATGATAAATTGCAGTAAATAAAATATTTTCTTCTGATATATAATTCGTTTCTTCAACTAAAGATTGGCTTATATAATACTTAAGAATTTCTGTTATTCCTTAAATACGTATACAAAATATTTTTTGATTTACGAACAGAAGATTCCGACTTAAATCATACACACAAAAAAGACATACAAGTTCCTTAACCGTAAGAGACTAAAACACGTCGGCACAGACAAGAAGGAAAGAAAAAAACGGAAACAGTTGATATATTTTTTCTGTGGCATGTTTCTGATGCTTTTATTCCGTTTTTGTTTTTTTATTTTATTTTATTTTGCTTCTTGCGGCTACACGCCCGAAGCTTCGCAGTCTGCGGAACACGTGGTTTACTAGCGGTTTCCCAAGGCTTGTTTTTGTTTCGCTTAGTCTTATTCTTTTCTGCGATTCAGTCTGACTTCCACTTTCTTTGTGGCTATTGAGATAGTGTTAAAGACTCACTAAAAGGAGTTAAAAAACCAGAAATAGCTACATTAAGTAACAATGCGCGAAAAAGCAATAATCTTGATTTCTTGGTCTTTGTATCTGTGCACTGGGAGGTTTGTATTAGAGTGAAAATATTTATGTTACGATTGCATAGAGATTCAATAAAGTTCTAAATATCCGGTTTAATTGGGACAAAAGCTCTTCCGAATGTGTTCAAACTTTCAAGTACTTTTTTCCTTCTGGAGACCAATTCCGTACTTTATGTCGTTGTTAGCGAGAGGATGTTGATTTAACCATTGTAATATTTTATTGACCAAAAATTGTAGAAATGTTATTTATGCGTATGCACTCATTTCTCGACTACGTTAAGGAAAGAAAAAAATAGTATCTGTATTTTATCATATCTAGTTTTTTAAAATTGAATAATGTAAATAAATTAATAACAATTGAGTTTATTTGTTTGTCATTAGAACTCAAACTGTTCGGATAATAGGAGGGCCGAGTATTTGGCATATAGATAATTAATAATTAGTGTAGTAACTCACATTATAAAAATTACAAAAACATTAAATCCATAGCACAATTATAGTATTTGGAAAATAAAACACGAAATTTATTTATCGATCAAGTTTAAATATAACCCTCACCTAGCCCCCCCCAAAACACTTCTCCCTCCTCCCCCTCAAAATGTAATTAAATCACATACACATAGTTTTTGCAGTCTTAAACTCTTGCTACTGATACTTATACTTATATTTTTTATTCTGAGCTTTAACTAGCACATAAAAATATTTTGATTGTCTATTTAAGACAATTCACATACTGGAAAATGCATTTTATGTTATATAGCTGCTTGGATAGAATTTTATACGAATACATCTGCTTGAATATAAACATGGGATAAAGTATTTTCCAAGCGAATCACAATAATAAGCTTTTATATCATAATTTGGGAGTAAAAGACATACGGTGATGAATTCGTCCCAAAACACATTAAAACCATTAGATAACTGTTGCGACTTAACCCACTTGTCTAACAGTAACATCGGAACAAGCCCACGAAATTCATCATGGCAAGGAGAGAAGGATTGCGCCTGTCGTTGGCAAGAGCACTGAGCACCACGCAGGTGACAATACGACTTCGTTCAATTTTCAGTTCCGTCCCCAACTTGGATGAAGAGCACCCCGGGGGGAAGGAAGAGGTACGAGGATCTCCCATCCCTCTAGAGAGGAGTTTCGGCCTGCCATATATTTAGAGTGCTCCCATGCAACAGATACACTATACATTTACAAACATCCATGCCTTCTCCGGGATTCGAACCCAGGCCCTTCGGTACCACAGGAAGCTTCTCTAACCACTATACCATCTAGGCGGAATAAAAAACTGATACCAGCAAGGTATTTCAAATAAGTCTTT
This sequence comes from Stegodyphus dumicola, assembly GCF_044657685.1. Lineage (NCBI taxonomy): Eukaryota > Metazoa > Arthropoda > Arachnida > Araneae > Eresidae > Stegodyphus > Stegodyphus dumicola. Next base: position 228,688,807 of record NC_140768.1, on the reverse strand, counting down.
AAATGTGGCGCATTCTTTCTCTCACTTAATAAAAATTTAATGTAAGTGGAAACAAAATTTAATAAATGCTAGAACACGTTTATTTAACAGTTTATTTGTAAATAGAATACATTCAGCTGTCCTTGATCGTATATATGTTTGTCGTACTTTTATAAACGTTTTAGAAAAGAAGTCAAATTATATCATTTTTATATAAAGCGAACTAAAAATAGCTGAAAAGTTTTAATTACTTACTATTGCATGATCGAAAGATTTAATTAGGATATAGGAGAACTATATGCTCATATATGTTACTCCAGTTTTTCTCAAAAGAATTCAGAGTATGGACCTACTTCTTTTCTTCTGTCATCAGCTTTCAAGATATCTAAGCACCACAATTTCTCAAACAACTTTTAACGATTTTTCAAATTACAAGCATTTGTTCCTTACGAAGACTTTGAAAAATTTATCTCCGTGGTAGTTAGCTCTTTAGTAACTAACCATCATATCTACCTCTAACTAGAATTCGAAATCTTCCCAGTAGCCAGTTTTTGCTAATCATAATTTGTATGCATTACAGAAATTCTTCAAAAGACAGTCACCATGGTTACCTGCTTTTCTGAACGACAAAATTCACTTTTAATCGAATGCAAAACTAAGTCCATCGCCATTACAGCCAACTTTCTCTAACTATAGCTGCCATCCATCATTACCATAATTATAATACCAGTTACATCGGCATAATGCTCACCAGCGCGGAATGGTAAAATCTCTAAACACTAGTAGTTCCGACCTGGGTTCGAGTGCATGCGAACGGGCTGGCTGCATGGGCGTTTACGTGGTTTCCCCAAGTGTAACATGTATATGAGCCAGTTTCCCTTACAAGGTCCTCCACGAAGGTATGTCTTTTCTTAGGCAGATAGCCCTATTGTGCTTTTGCATAGTAATAAACTAGAACTACATCTGCATGGTAGCCAACAATCGCCAACTACAAGTCCATGTCTTGCCGGAACTCAAAATTATGCCCTTTAGCTTGGCAGTTAGCCTTCGCTGATAAGCACATACGATGCAACGATCCATAAACAAAGAAAACATTTTGATTAAATTTTCATTAGATAGCCTGGTTTATTTTTTATTACAAGCAGCGATATATGCCTAAGGGAATGGATGCCTTCGTGGAGGACGTTTTAAGGGAAACTGACTTGCACGCATGTTGCATATGAAAAAAAAAAAAAACACTAAATCTCCATGCACTAAGCTTGTCCATTTGGAATCAAATTCAGGTCAAGCTATCAGTGTTCAATGTGTTTAATGTTTGTTCGCTGGTAGACTTTTCCATTAGACAGACGAACATATTTATTTACAAATTACGCGTACGGGCTCAAAAAGTGAAACTCTGAACATTACGCTTTAGCGCCTTTTGATTAAAAAGGAGATAAACGTAAAAAATTGGTTTAAGGAATCTGATCTCTCTTAAAAACTTTATTCTGTGAAAAGTTTCAATACTCTTCCGGTAGTTTTTATACAGTGTGTTAAATGTTCAGCAGAATTGTTTTAAACGTTTTTTGGAATACTTAAATATGCGCTTATTTCACTGTCAAGGAAGTATACATAGTAAAAAAAAGTAATGTTCTCTATTTTCAGCTCTCTCCAGCATGGGTAATGATAACCCTGACCAAAACCCTTTGCTATTCATCTGTCATTCCCAAATATTAACTCAGCATAAACATGTTAGTTTATTAAATATATTATTATTATTAAACATATTTTAAGGGATTTCATTATACCTTCAACAAACTGAATTGTTATACTTAAAAGATTTATTTAAATACATCTCCCTACTGCTATGCGTAAAGGTTCTGAAAGATCCTATCGTATATCAGAATAAATCTTGGAAACAAATGGCTGGATCTGAAGCGATCAATCCTTTGGTTAAGCTTTGCTCTTCAATGTCTTGTCATATGCAATTAATGGCAGACCGCTGTTGCCATACAGGCTGGTGAAATGCCTTCCGTAAACAGATGTGCTTTTGATTGAACTTCAAGCCACTGAAGAATTGTGATGTATGTTTCCAAGAGAGCAAGTTAAACGTTGGAAATATTTCATAGATACATTTTTTCTTGAGTTTTCCGAAAGAAATTGATTGCAGATATGGAACTTTTGCTTCGATGCTCTTTTCTGAGGAATTTCTCGCTGGAAGTGATTTAGATTAGGGATCTAAATCTTTGGAATAGCTTGGTAAAATGTTCTGCACTTCAGCCCATGGCGTTGGGATTAAATAAAATTGTTGGAGAGAAAAACCAGATGCAGAATGTAGGTTAAATTTTTTTTTTCGATAAATTTTTACACCTTTTTCCATTCCTTGCCTACAAATGAAAAAATAAGCATTTGCATCCGAATATTTGAATAATGTTTCTGATTTTGGGTTACGTTTGTAGTCGTTACAGTCAGATGTTTTGAAGATATTAAAAAGTCATTTATTTTAAGGGGACGGTGGACTTTAAAAATTAGTTTTTTAAAAAGTTTTTATGTTTTCAACAAGAAATTCTACACATATACATATTATAACATCAGTTTAAAAATATATGTTCAAAATTGCAATCTATTTTAAGTTAAAAAATTTTAAAAGAAATAATTAATTATTTTAATTAAAGATTAAAAATACTCCTTGCGCTCTAATTTTCAATATTTTTCCTAATTTTTCCTTTCAGTTAGTTATAAAGACTTAACAAAAGATTTTGTGTATCCATTATTGAATATGTTGAACCAAAAATTTTTAAAACGGAATTTTGTGAACTTAAAACCAGTTTTCGGAAAAATATCCCCTTTCGTTAAACATTATCACAAGTTTAAACTTTGTGAAAACCGAATTTAAAGTTTTCTTCAAACTTACCTTTAATATATGGCCATGAGAAAAAGCAAATTAACTTCAAATATGCATTTTGTAAACACTAGATAACATTTTAGTAGCATTTAACTATTTTTAATCTCATAATAGTAAATATGGCAAATATAAACATATCTCAAATTGGTATGTGATTCAAAGTTATAGGTAGAAACAATTTATGCATTATATTCAATGAAACTTTCAAAATTCACCCGCACCATATGTTTTACCTTCATTTGTCACATTTACATTATCTTTTAATGCTTTAGAATATTTTTTACTGTTTACGTTTTTTCCAAGCAGGTAAACTTCTCTTTTTGCTTTGGTACAAGCGACGTTGATCCCGCTTTTTTGCAACGAATAGGGAAAACGAGTTTCCCCATGCTCTACGCGTATAGCATTTACATAACCAAAGTTAAATTCATTAATACTTGTCAATCCTGATATTTCTAACCTTTCTTTAGAAATAAAAACTTCTTTTGGGCAAATGTATAAATTAAATACCTTTTTTTTTACATTTTCTCCAAAATTAAAAGGGCAAAGTTTACATTATTTATACATTTTAAATACTTGTAAGTTCTTTAAAAATTAGAATATTTGAATTTGGTCTTTTGCATGCGATGTAGTTGCGTATATGGAATATTACGAGAGTAAAAAAGCAAATTCATTATTTTGGTTGATTTTTAGCTATTTTAAAGTCCACCATCCCCTTAAAGAGTGATTTTTATTGAAGTTTTCAGTTTTCTATTAAAATGCTGGACTAGAATTAATGAATGCTATTTTAATGGTCACTCTTTTAGCTTCCAATTAGTATCCAGAATCTTTAACTCCCTATTATTTATATCCCTATATATCATTTTTAAAATTATGCATTCCTATCATTAGAAAAGTCCACGTTAAGCGGCTTCTGATTTACAGAAAACATGTTTTATACCTATTTTTAACTGATCAAAAGAAGCAGAAAAGCATTCTTTTAACTTTGAAAGCGCATGTTGGCATAAGAGGATTTCGGGAGATACTGAATTATTACAATGTTATATAAGTCAAATTAAAAGTATTTAAAGCAAGTATTTAATCAAGTACTTAAAACTTTACGCATTAATCACAGAAAATGACAAAATCCTAGTCTTCAACATAGGGATATTAGAAAGTTCTCTATGAACGCATCCCTCCCGCTAGGCAAATAGTTCTGCCGTATTCAAGTAACCTAACCTAACCATACTTCGAGACATACAGACAGGCTAAGTAAAGTGTTAATGATGTCACCTCTATCTGTAACAGCAGAAATGCCGCCCAACCGGTATAGTGGTTAGCGTTGCTGACTGTCTTTCCGAAGTGCCTGAGTTTGAATCCCGGAGAAGGCATGGATGCTTCTAAATGTATAGTGTCCGTGCGACATGGGTCAGTCTAAATATGCGGTGAACCAAAAGTTCTCTCGAGAGGTTGAAGGTAGGAGAAGAGGGGAAGGAGACCCTTGACCCGTCCCCAAGAGGTGCTCTCTATCAAAATTGGGGGCGGTAATGAGTTAAGTCGCCCTGTAAGGTGCTCAAAGGCTGTTGCCAACGACAGGCGTAAACTTGCGCTCCTTGCCACGAGGAATTTCGTGGGCTTGGGCTGAATATAGGTCACACAAATGAGCATTAGAAACAACAACGACAGAGATACAGAAACGTGGACGAAGCACCAAAGCTGCTTCGCCTATGGATTTACAGGTTTCTCTCCCTCGCACTACTGTTCTAGCACAACATCCACCGCGTGGCACACAACGCTTTGCCTCGGGAGCCAGCTCAGCAAGGAATACATTACACAGTGAGCAGCATTCTCTCCTTTCTCCTACTGGGCAGCCTCTCAATGTTGCTGGTCTTAGTGATGCATGCTGATTTTCTTTATGTACTTCTAATTCTTTCTTTTAAATATTAGTTGATATTTTGATAATGCTTTGGTATCTATTTATATTTCGTTGTCCATAGGTACATTTTCCATTCGTTTCGTAGAGAAATATGTCGGATGCATTTATAAATATTTCATTTCAGTAGTTTTCTCACATTTCTGTTCTGTCATATGCCATGAGTTGCATCATAATTTTAGAGATGTTTTGTCTTGATTACTTCCCATTTAATATATATCTGATATCTTCTTATGTAATTAGGTGCCTGTTTATGCAAAGGTTTTGTTTTGCTAGTTGACAGCTAAATACATAATGCCGGAGTAACCCCTTTTCCCACATATTCATAGATCCATTCGCTTAGATTTCGAGCAAAATACTATGTGGGAAAAGGTCCATGTCACGTTATGAATAGATTCATCAAGAAATTATTTGGGATGAGGCAATACGAGGGGAACTTATATGTTTTAGATACTCTTCTTCCTTCTTGTGCTTCTTCCATTCATTTTTCTAGATTTCTAGGTGTTCGTTTTAAGGAGCTCTTGACATTATTCTCAGGTCCCTTTACTGTAAGCAGCGATTAATTCTGTGCACTATTTTTGGCAAGAGTATCTACGTTTTCCTTATACACTCGACCAGCATGGCTTTTACCCATTTTATTACTATTTTAGTACTGATCTTTCCCAGTACTAAATCCTGAATCTCTTGTACAATTAGAGATTTATTTCTGTAATCTGCAACTGCCTAAACTGCTGCCTGCCTGACTGAAAAAATGGCAATTAGATTGACATTTCAGTCCGTTGCCCAAATAATTGCTCGCTTTATAACTGTCAGCTTGCTCGGAATATGCAGTTATATTTCCAGATTTCTTCCAGACATATAGCCTTTCCTGATTTCTTCTTCATTTGGAATTAGAATAAAGTGAATAAAGTGGGCATTCTTGAATATTTTGTTAATTTTCGCCGCGTCTGTATAAGGCATTGTGTACTCGATTACTGCATTAATTTCTGCTTTGATATCAGTTTGGTATTCGAATCTGATGGTGGGTTCCGCAAGCAATTCTTATTTAGTAATTTATAATGTAACGTGTTCATTTCTTGATCATTAATGTAAGTTAGATTTCTTAAATGTAAACTTTTTCCTTTGTCAGTTTTTTCTACTCAAATGTGCAGTAGGAGAATTCCTGTTAGGACACATAAAGGAGGCATTTTGGTGTTGAATGAAACCCGCTTGGTATTACTTCTCTGTTGTGTAAATTGAGAGGACTATGAGGTATTAATAACTGATTCTATTCTTCAATCAACTCGTTGTATCTACCTCCTACCAACCTATATTACATCTACTCAGCCTAACAAATCTTCAACTCTTCGCAAATGAGCTCGATGACGTCCTGGGTCTGAAAACCCGCCTGTACGTTAAGTAAATTATTCTACTTAAGTTATTTATTACATTTTCATTTCTTCTTTTATTCTGTGTAAATGTAATTTTATAATGTATGATTTTATATGTTTTATTTGATACGATTTATTGTAAATTACCTTTACGACTCGAAAACATGGAAAATTTCCCTGTATATATAATATCCTTGCTTGCTGTATATCGTTCCGATTTACAAAACGTTTACAAGTCTTGCTACGTTTGAATAGCAGTAAAATGTTATGTGACTATTTAAAAGCGCGTTTTATATATGTAACACATTTTATTATATATAACTCATTCTATATATTTCCTAATTTCTAAAATTTTACTTAATAATAGCTTCTAAGTTTTATTTACTCAAATCCTCTGTATTTTAGTAATTTTCATTTGTTCAGGGTTGAAAAATATTTGGCAAAATTGTAAAGGAAGGTAGAATGGAAAGCCGATTTTGCAACAGATTGTGAGTGTGTAAACAGAACGCATAATTGCTGGCAAATAAGGGAGGTACGAGCAAGAGGTACGCAAGACAGGCAGCTAAAGTAAGAGCTCTAAGGATTCTGTTTTTATAACAGCGTAAAATTCAACCACCGAGAGTAGTATAAGATTAACAGCGGCGGTTAGTGCTTTCGAAGTTTAGAGATGGCAATTGTCTAATCGTCTCAAATCTTTCTCTGAACTTTGGCAATTGCCTATTCGGTTCAAATCTTTCTTTGAACATCCTTTAAGCATCCGCTCAGGTTAAATTGGAGTTCCGTGGATAAAATTCATGCTTTCAAGCTCTGATTTTGTGCAGCATTGTATAGCACTCAAAACCTGCACGATTGAGGACTTAAACTTCTAAACCGCTTTCATCTACCTATGTCAGCTATATCCTTTGTCATATTATTACGTCATTTTCGCACACCCATTTCGTCTCTACCTACATTTATATTTTTGTCAGATTTTGAAATATACCTTACTGTGAGAAATATATCTTGTAGCACGTACAAGATATACTTAGACTTGCTAGACAGACCTGAGAGATAGACTTGCTACAAGCTAGCAGTACACTCGTATGTTACTTTCTAGAAGAAATATACGATTTCTTCCAAGAAAGTAGCCAAATTAAAATTCCACTGAGTGAAAACACATGCAGGAAAATGTTAGAAATAAAGACATCGGCACCTTTACTAATGACGCAGCTATTACACCTGATTCTGAAGTTAGGAACATAAAATAGCCAAAATAATATCTAAACAGGGAGCATTAAAAATATCCATTCAAAGCAGGTCATAGCTGTACATGATCTGTTCACCATTTATTACTCCGAGAGAAATAGTTCTGCCTCGCAAAAATGCGTTTGCGGCGAGAGGGATACACTAGAGCATTACATCTCCTCGTATCCATTCGCACAAGCGTATCACAGTTTTAGGCCTCTACCAACAAACTTGAGTTTTGAAGATATTTTATAATAGAATAAAATAATCCGTAAAATTTCATCATAAAGTCAACAAGTCCTTTGGAACATAGACCTATTTATTCTTTATTAAGAATAAATATGTATTACATTAGGTAAATTCAAAGTAAAAAATGAGCAACGCTCTCGCCGGGAATCGAACCACGGACGTCTGGAATACGCGCCCAAGGTGCAGACCACTACGCTACGAAGGCATGCTAAGAAGACGGGAGAAATACCTTATAATCTATTTTATAATATTCTTCATAAAAAATAAATATTAATTAATTATTATTTATATTTAATTTATTCTTTATCAAGAATAAATCTGCTACCCCGTTTGTTCTACTTCTTTATGAATTGGCCATTATCGTTAAAATCTGCTATGTCATCCGTATTGAAGTGTTAACATATACATGGGAAGAAAACGGATAAATATAATTAAATACGATGTATTTGTTTTGTGGATGTTAGTATTAATAATATTACTTTGTTAGAATTAAAACATTTAAGCAACATTAAATATCAAAGCAAATATTATATATACGTATAAACCTAAAATTACGTTTTTGATTCAGACGGTAGTGGCTGAAAGAAAACAAACTATTGGTGGTGGAAAAAATAAAATGTACGCGAAAATTTCGGAAAGAATTTTTCCCATCTCTCTATTGAGGCATAACAAACCTTGTTAGGTCATCTTTGTGAGAAAATATTGGCGAAGCCAGCCTTTGATGTTTTCATTCCAGCTTCTAACAGGGCCTTATATTTTCCAGTTAGGAGATTCATGGATGAAAAAGACTACCTTCGAACAATTTTTTGGCCTTTTTCAGCTTTGAGGAAGGAAAAAATGGAAAGATAAATTGTTTGTGGCACAATTGCATGAGGCAAAGCAATAAACAGAATCTGTGTGTTATCTTTGTATTATCGAAAATTTTTATAGACCGTCTTTTTATGCAACTGGAGTTGAATTTTGAAAAATCTCAGTTTACAGCCAATTAAAGGAACTCGTAAGTTCAAGAGTAAAAATGAAAAATCTGAGATCCTTCATATCCACTTATATTTTGCTTTTAACGATGCCAGTATGCATCGGAAACGCAAAACATTGCACATATATTTTAACTAAATTTTAATGAATTGAACAAAAGCATTGAAAGATTTATTTATTTATTTTTACGCTAATTATTTTCTGTAGAGTGTATTTCTTACACCGGCCATTCAAAGAATGCAAATTACATTGAATATAACTAATCAATGAATTGATAGTTCAGAAAAGAGCCGTGGCAACACGTCAGTAAATTGTTTATCCCTGAGACATACATCTGAGTGTCAATGCACTTTTAATCAAAGAGTCTTCTTAAAGATTCTTTGCTTTTAATAATAAGAGGTTTTCGCATTAATATTGAACATTTTATTCTGTATTCTACATATTTACATATTTAAATTTTTAAGACGCTGCAAGTAGCGGTGGATAATTTTTAGTCCAAAGAGGCTTTGTCCCTGAAGGACTATTGTTTTCGTTTTGCGATTTTGCGTTGAATCACTATAAATGTCCGTTTCACTTATCCAACTGTTGCCACCAAATGTTAGAGTCCTGCATTATGTTTGAAGAAATTAAATAATGAAAAATCTGCATAAATGTGTGTATGGTTCTCGCATTGTGATAAAACAACGGTACATAGAGCCATCGAATTTTGAATGACGTAATCCTCCTACGAATATGAGCATGTGGAAGATCAAATTCGAAATTTGGAATATTTTTTATGATCGATTTCATATTTGGTAAAACTTTAACGAATTTTTGAGTAACAAACCCAAGGGTTTCAAAGCGAGCAATGGAAACATTGTACAGAAAAAAATCTTTTTATCGCCAGAGCGCGGAACTGTGTATCGGAAATCCTAAAGATATACTCATTTTAAAATTATTTTGCGACATTGCTATTGAACTGAATTTTATGGTTTAAGGGCAAAGAACGTGATATTTAATAAATAAAGGTAACACACAAAACGTTAAAAAACGTTCCTTTGGACATAATTTAAAGTCTGAAAACTTTCAGACTTTTTTTTAAAATTGTAGTTGAGGATTAGTTTTTCAATAACGTTTCAGTTAAGTTTTTAAGTGTTATATTGCATTCTTGTAACTTAATCCTTCAAAGCGCAAAAATGAAAATTAGCCTAAGCAAAGGAAATTTAGTAGGTACAGGTTTTAGTAGCTAATTAGCTTTAACCTTAGAATTGTTTCATTCTTTCACTACTTAAATGAATGTAATGTAAATCACACAATAAAATTTAAGACATCTCGTGATGCTGTACTTAGCTTAGATTTTGTAAACGTATTTTAAAATTTGATTCAGCCTTTCCGTGAAACGTTTGAAATTATAGATGTAGCACTGAATTCTAATGATGTAGTATTCTGATGTAGCATCAATTCCGACGTAACACTGATTCTGATTAGTCTGTTGGTGCACTGACAGAAATAGCACTAAATTCTGATAATGATAGATTTATCACTGAATTAAGATAACAAGGGAAATATTTTTCATATTAGACAGCTTTATTATTTTATAGCTTCCATCAGTTCATTCATCCACAAAATGTAAGAGGTTAATTTCCTTCGAGTGATTCTGCATTTCAATCAAATAAACAGCAAAATATTAATCGGTTAATTATGAAATATTTTTCAAAATGAAAGAAAATGAATTAATGAATGTTTCAAAATGCTATGTTATCTTTCATTGCGTTTTATTAAAACACGTTATTAAGTTAAATAATCAATATTTTAAAATTATACTGCTGTGGATATAGGTATAGGATATATATGTTTCTCTGCGAATACATAAATCTATATTGAAAGTAAAATAAACGTACTATATTGCCTGAGGAAAATGCATTCGCTAACTGTATTATTTTAAAATCAAAATTCAGATATATTGAATTAAAGAAAGATGTTAATTGAAAAAACTTTTATTCTCTTTAATCATAACATGCAACGAATTTCCTATATTAAAGAATTTACGACAGAAGATATGGGTGTTTGTAAATGTATAGTGTCTTTGCGGCATGAGGGCACTCTAAATATATGGCCAGTCAAAAGTCCTCTCGAGACGTTGGTGGTCGGCGAAGAGGGGTGGGAGACCGTCGCCCGTCTGCCTCTGGAGTGCTTTTCATGCAAGTTGGGGACGGAACTGAATGAAGTCATATTGTCACCTGTATGGTGCCAACGACAGTCACAATCTTCCTCTCTTTGCTTCGATGAATTTTGTTTTGATGTCACTGTCAGACAATTGGGTTAAGTCACAACAGTTGTTTTATGGTTTTAACATTCTCTGTTCCTAATTCACCACCGTTTGTCTTTTAATCCCAAATTATGATATAAAAAATTTATTTTTTTGCTTATCTTGGACAATACATAATCCCATGTTTCTATAATATTAGTATGTGATTTAATAGCATTTTGAGGGGGAGGAGGGAGAAGTGTTTTCTTGGAGAGGGTGGAGGTTATACTTGATCGATAAATAAATTTCGTGATTTATTTTCCAAATATTACAATTTGATCTTAGCCAGGAGGCCAAATACTGTTGTGTTATGGATTTAATGTTTATGTAATTTTTATTATGTAAATTACTACATTAATTATTAATTAGTCATACGCCAAATACTCGACACTCCTATTATCCGAACAGTTTGAATTCTTATGACAAACACATAAACTGAGTTGTTATTAATTTATTTACATTATTCAATTTAAAAAAAGTGGATACGATAAAATACAGATAATATTTTTTCTCTCCTTAACTTGGTCGAAAAATGTGCGTATATGCATAAATAACATTTCTACAATATTTGGTCAAATAAAATATTATAATAGTTAAATCATCATCTTCTCGCTAACAACTAGAATAAGTACGGAATTGGTCTCCAGAAGGATAAAATACTTTAAAGTTTGAACATATCTGGGAGACCTGTTGTCCCAATTAAACCGGATATTTGGAACTTTATTGGATCTCTCTGCAATACTAACATACATAATTTCATTCTAATACAAACCTTCCAGTACACAAAGACCAAGAAATCAAGATTATTGCTCTTTCAGGCATTGTTACTTAATATAACTTTTTCTGGTTTTTTTAACTCCCTTTCAGTGAGTCTTTAACATTTTTTCAATAGCCACAAAAAAGTGGAAGTCAGACTGAATCGCAGAAAAGAATGAGACTAAGCGAAACAAAAACAAGTCTTGGGAAAGAAAACCACATATTGTCGCATTGTTTTATGTTGCTCACCAAAGATCTCATTATCACTACCGAAAATCACATGTTATACAAACTTTCATCATATGTTACTAGCCGCCCAGACGATATAGTGTTTAGGGAAGCCTACTGCGGCACCGAAAAGCCGAGGTTCGAATCCCGGAGAATGCATGGATGTTTGTCATGAATCATGTCGGAGAATGCATGGATGTTTGACAGTGTCTTTGCGGCATGGGGGAACTCCAAATACATGGTGAGCCTAATGTCTTCTTGTAAGGTTTGGTGGTAGGAGAGAGGGGTAGGATAATCCTCGGACCTCTCCTTGGGCTGCTCAAAACCCCCCAAAACTGAGGTGGAAGAAGAAGTCCAACATCATTGAGGCTCTGGAAATCATTCCTCCATGACATTATATGACAAGACAAGCAAAAAAAAACATCATATATTACCAAAGAAATGTTTAAACCCAAATGGGAAAAGAAATGAAGAAACATTCTGCAAAATGCAATTTAAAGTTAGAAGACTGTACCGGATTTTTTCCGATTTTTGGATTTTTATTGTTCCTCTCGTTCTACAATTTTGCGTCACATCACACTATTTAAGTAGCTGTAAACAATGTAGGCAGTTGTCGGAATGTTGCAGTTCGAAATTATGAGCTCTTTTATTTATCTTTCAGACTAAACTACGATCATTAAACTTGCATATCGTACCTCGTAATTATTTATATACTCAGTTTCTCAAAAATAAATTTAATTGAACCATTTTATATACATTTAACAGTTTATAATAAATATATTGAATAGAGAATTTTTATGAACATTTGCACAATTCTTTTAATTAATAAAAGATACTTTTAATGCACTTCATTATGTTCATCAGAACATAACTGTAGTTGGAGTTTAGTATTAACTCGTGTGAACTTTAGTCTTCAAATTATATAGCAATCAAAGTCTTGCAATTTACCAGAAATGATAAGACAAAATTTTCAGTATAACTTTGTTTATACTTTATTAATTTAAGTTTTTGTCCGTTACTTTAGCAAAATGTATTCATCTATATTTTTTTAATTGATGGCAGTTATCGTATAAATTCAGTTTTACTGAATTGATGAGTAGATTATGAAGGTTTAATGCATGAAGGCTCAACTTAAGCTGAATAATTTTTTGCAGTTGAACTTCGTTAGCAAAATACCAAATAATCGACGTTTGAAGTTATTTGAAGTCTTTAAAATTTTATTTGGACAGACGTCAGTGAAAGTATCGAGAAATGCATAAAAATGAGGTATATAGTGGTGGCGAAACTCTTTTACAACTTGTTTGTTTCCCGGCTAAGAACTTGGTAATTTAATTCTTAAATCTGCGAAACAATTTTGACTTTTTCATTCTTAACCATTTTAACAAGTCATGTACGCTATAATAATTTCAGTTAAACAAAATGACGAAGAGGAGTGGTAGAAAAAATGGAGAAACCTGTGGTGGTATAGAAATAATCAAATTTCAAAAAAAAAAAAAAAAAATTTCATGTTTTTAAAAATGCATTTATTACCTGAATCGAAATACATGTTGGATGTATGCGAATAATAGGACTTGCTGAATTTCCTTTTTTTTTGGCACAGGTAAGGGTTTGTTCACAAATAAAAAATGAAAGATTATGTTCTTTAAAGCATAGGAAATGCATGCGCATTTTTTTTTCTGTTTTCTCTCGAAAATACACATTTTCATTCGATAGTAAAATATTCAGTGCTTGAAAATCCATAAAATAAATAATCTTATATCTGTAAATAATATGCTTGAATGGCAAAAGTTTTAAGCACAAAAATTAATATCCGAAAAATTATTTTCCAAACTTATTCCTGGTACTATTAATTTCTGATGATAGAGATTATAATGCAACTAAAACTGTTCTGTAACCAGAAAGAAGCGAAAGAAGTAAGGCAATTCTTAACTAAGTGTCACAGACTTTTAGATTAGATATGCGACTAACATTTCTTTCTTTTCTTTTCTTTTTTTTTTTTTTTTTTTTTTGAAAAAAAGAAAAGAAACCTGAATTTTGCAACATCTCGACTTGGGCTCATTATTTCGTCAATGTACATATATAAATAAAAAGTGACAATCTAAGGATTTTTCATAAGTGCATCTTCTGTGGGAACAAGGAAAAAGCGTACAAAAGAATCATTCACCCCGTTTCCGCCACCAGTCAACTCTCGGTAATGGCCACCTTCTATTAGGCAATTAGGGATGGCCCGCACTCGCCTTGAAGGTCTTTGCTTTGGCCTCAGCTCCATCGATGTATAATTACTGCAAGCATTCCGAGTAAATTGCGCCTGGCTTAAATGGACAAAATAACAACTAACCACCTACACCCCATGTATAATTAAAAGAGTAATAGAAGAAAAGCACCAGGGGTCAAAGAAGACGGAAGTTGGCTCTGGGGTTGGATGCAAAATATACTGGACGTATTTGCAGGTTATTTTTAAGAAATTTTACTCCGAGTCTTTCTTGTTTTGGTCTGAGATTTTCCTATAATTTGTCATGCCAAAATTTGCAATTTGGTTAACCAATTACTAGTGAGTTCTCTGAATGTAAACTTTTTTCTATGTTTTGCATTCTTCGAGCAATAAGATTCATACAAATAATAAGACAGTTTTTCTGACGAAAATATTTACAATTTTCAGTTGTTATTGCAACAGCTTTCAACGGCAATATTCAGTTTACTTTCATTCGTCTCGTCATTGTCAAGCAGTAATGTTACCTGTGAACGTGTTGCCTGATTGTCTGTGAATTTATTGTGTTGCCATTTGATTACTGTTACTTGTTGTCAGGCTTGTTATCTCTTCTTATCTATATTTTCAAAACGTAAGTTACTTTCAATGCTATTTTCCTCACTTAAGGGATCTTTCTGAAAAGATTTTCTAATTGTTTTTCCTTTTTACACCTTCCAATGAAATGTTCATCCTCTATTTCATTTCTCTGGTATGAAAGTTTTAAAGTATTTATTTATTTATACATCTTGGAAGTGTAAAGTTCTACGAAATAAATCTACATATTTTTTCAGAGTTATGGTAATGAATCAGCTTTAGATATGACAACTATATTAACTATGACAACCCCTTTTGCAAACATTTTTATATACGGCATAACGGTCACTCAAGCGCAGCATTCTCATATTGTTTGTAATGGTAATGAAAAATTTCTTCTTGGACTTTGAAAGATGTTACATAAACTTCGTAACAAGCCATTTGACTATTTGGTGCGGTTGTAGAGTTTACCTGCGGAACTGTATAACTGCGACAAATGGAACAATCAGCTAACTGGTAATTATTTCTCTGAAGACTTTGGTTTCTGGTGCTATACAGTGGCATTAGTAATTACAGTGATTTAATATTGTCACGGAACTGAAGAATAGTACATCTATACTACCAAATTATATATGTAATTTAAATAAAGAAAAATCAACAACCTAAATTTCAGTAGAAAGAAATATTCAACTACTTAAAGTGATATTGTATGATCAGCAGAATCCACTTGATTTAACATCCGCCCTTCCTAAGAAAACCAGCTTCTCGCCAAACGAATGTGCCAGAATCAATAACATCACATTTCTGAGAATGCTTGAAACATTTTCATTTTCTACTTTCCTAGTTTTCGGTTTCTAGTTGCAACTAGGACCGCATGCATTTTGGGCGACGCGACAGAAGTTACTGAAAGGAGATGAGAACATTTATTCTTCTCTTAAACATATGCTTAGTCTCGTACTGTCCAAAATGCTATATTTTCCGCTCATTGAACTAACTACTTCTTCGAAAGACATGCCGTTGCCAACGAAGCGAGCTGAATAGATGACTGGCATGCTTATTCTGTAGACCTGTAAAAACTAAAGTGGTTTAAAGTAATTTGTCAGATCTGTAAAATTAAAATTGATTTAAAGTTCCTTCAGGTCTACTGTTACAAGATTCGAATCCTGCTTAAACACTGGTAGTCACTCTTCCGTATAATGAATACGTTTAGTAATTACTAATTTCTGATTTTAAGTAAATCTTCCCGTTGTGCTCCTAAGGTTGACAGAACTTTACCAGCAATCGAACAATTATTCTTTCTAATGATATGATCATAAAAAATAAAGTACAGTAATTTTTTTATTGCTATATCACTATAAGGCAGTAAATTCTTGTTCTTAAATCTACTGGAGAGCGCGAAATAATTTGCTTTCATTTAATGATATAAAACAAAATGTTCTTCATTTATTATAAGTAATATAAAATGTCTCCATTTTAAAGTACTAGTTATGACTATTTTGCGTCAGTTTAAACTGAGAACTGAATAATTCCTTTCAAATGAAATAAGAAGTATTCTTTCGGCTAGGAATACTTTGATACCTTTATTCTCATATTCTAATTGACTTTAAAAGTAAAACTTTTAATATATTTATAATATCTTTGAAACTGTAGTAAATATTTAAATTGCTAGTTGTAGATATAAACATAAAATTTTAGTATTTTAACATTAATTGCCTTTTCTTGGTTTTGGTATAAATTCTTAGCAAGGAAAACGATAAATTTTATCTATAATCTGTTTTGAACCAGTATTTTGATAAAAATCAAACAATTGGTTGTTCCACTTTATTAGCATTTATAACCTTTTTTACTATTATTAAACTAACCTTGAACTGAAACTGAATGGATCTATCAGTTCCCGAGCATCAAAATTTTAGAAACTATAATTGCAATATCACAGTACTGATAATTCATTTTTTATTCTTGGCATCGATGCGTAGAAAAGAAAATAGATATTAGAGTGAGGAGATTTGAATTAATCATGCTTTGCCAAAAGAATGCTAATTTATAGTCGCGTTTCCCAGTTTACCATTATAGAGATATTACGATTTTTTGAAAGCAAGAAAGATGAAAAATGAGCAAAAGCCTTCGCCGGGAATCGAACCATGGACCTCCGGAATACCGGCCCAGTGTGCAGAACCACTACACCACGAAGGCATGCTAGGAAAGCGGGAGAAATACTTTATATATTATATACTGCAACTTTTAAAGGGCAATTGGAGTTTTTTAGATGACTCAATCGCCAAGTCCTGGATGAGGAGAATCATCATCCAACACCCTTTTAGTTCGGGTACCATTGTAGGGACATTAGGTTTATTTCGGAAGAAGGAAAGATGAAAAATTAGCAACTGCCTTCGCCGTGAATCGAACCACGGACCTCTGGAATACCGGCCCAGCGTGCAGAACCACTACACCACGAAGGCACTCTAGGGAAGCGGGAGAATACCTTATACCATAATAAATCAATCTAAAATAATAGCTCCAATGTATAAACTATAAGAAAAACTGTGTTCAAATTAAGCACAAATACTGCGTTAACTAAAGTTGAGAACTGTTCTTATTTCAAACAATATATATGAATGGTTTATGCCATCATACTTTCCCTTCAGTACTTAATGCTGTTTTATAGTATTTCTTCATCCTTTATTCCTCTCAGGCGCATCAACGGCCAAGCGGCAATATCGCTGAACACTGGAGCTGCCTACCTTTATTCGATTCCAGGCGAACTGGCTGCATCGGCGGTATCGTGGTTTCCCGCATGTGTAACGTGTATACGAACATACAATTTTAGTACTTTAATTGCTTTTTCTTAGCATGCGCATAAATACATAGCAAGGAAAACTATAATTTTCTTAGAAAGTCCTCTACGAAGACATCCCTTCCGTAGGCAGATAGCTCTACTGTGCTTTGCCATAACCAAATAAACCAAACCAACCTTCTCTAAATTGTTTATTATACTCCAAAATAATAGACTTAATCTCAATGTAATTTTTAAAGAACTATATATTGTGGCACAGTTGTTACAGGAAGATGCATAATAATTGATTCATCGCCTAAAGGTGATTTGGGTATTATATTTTTATTTTAATATATTCTTTTTCTTAACTTTAACCTTTATTTTATCTACGATTTTAAGTTAAAAACTAGGAATTTAATTCAAAGCTTAAATTGAGAGTTCTATAATTCTTCTTGGCAAAGCAGACAAGTTTTTCTTTTGGCAAGGAATAAAATCTACACAGCCTGAGACTGCAATATAGGTAACATTTTGGAACGTCGTGTCATTTACAATTCTTTTAAACTACAAAAACTGCTTAATTTGCCAGATTTCAGTATGTAAGTATTAATGATTTTTCTTCTGAGCCTGGGATAAAGGGGTCCCACAGAAAATCAGAATTTCTGCATTTAATAAGTTATGAACAAATATTTCTTAATTGGAAAAAGAACAAGAAAAATATCTTCATCTACTGTCTCGCTTACCATTATAAAATTAACATCAAATGCAAACTGAATGAGTTTAAAGTTTTATTTAATAATTCTTTGTATTATATGCGTAGACCCTTTTTAGCTTATGGCACTTCTATCTATTTAATTCTATATTTGATAAGTGTATCATGCAATGTAAAGTTTCATTTATATCAAGATTTAATCATATAAATTATGATCGCTGTTTCATCATTCTGTTCGACGGGCAAATTTATTTACGCATTGGTACCCATCAGGCTTTATTTACACCATGCAAACAATTTAAATTTTAAGCCTTCTATGAATAAATGTTATACAACTTTTAAAAGCATACTCCGCCTTTGAATGCCATTATGTGTTTTAAAATACAAAAATAATACCGAATTAATTTAAGGCAGCTTAAACTGCTGTTTGGTTACATTAATAAATGTATATAGATTACAATAACAAAAACATGATGCCAAAGCTCCAAAAAGTAAAACAGATTTCTTAAGCCTTTCAGAACACTCTCACATTCGAAACATCCATTTCTTCTAGTATACGCCCCCGCATCTTGTGTGACAAAAAATGTTCACGTAGGTAGTTTAGCTTCCAAGCCGTATGATTAGGCTTAGCGTTAAAAAACCTTAATTATAATCTTTATTTATTATAATATGCTGATATATGTTGATTTTTCTATAGAAGCGGTCACTTCAATATGTCTTAGGACTATTAGTCATCCTGTGTGGTTACACATTCTGTCTTATAAGTAAATTTAGAAAACAGCTTCAGAAATCGTTGTTAATGCAAGTTATTTCTTAAAGTTGAAACATAGTTATTTTAACTTCTAATGGAATATATTGGCTTAAAACTGTGATATTATGCGAAAGAAATTATACGTTATTTGGGTAGAATACATGCAAAGCAGTATAAATTTTGGCTGTTTTACAGGAAAAAAGGGGAAATAGAGGAAAAAATATATTCGTAAAGTCAAAGAATACCTGTAAAGATTTTAAAAAGAGACTTGAAGAAAGTATGATTTAAAAACATTATCTCTAAGTGCTATTTTCGATTAAAATATATGCGTTCGTGGTTTCTCCTTTTTCTTTATTCTTCCCCTCCCAACTCAGCTAACTTGTAAACGCATGTGTCAGAATTGTTCTACTGTAAATAAAACATGGTAAATTCCGATAAAAAGTTAAAGATACAATTTTCTACTTTCTGCCATACCTCTGATCGCCTTCTAAGTGGCTATTCATTAGCTAATGAAATAATAGCTTATTAGTAGAACTCGGAGATAAACGATTCTGGTAGGGACACAAAACGAATGCCAAAGTACAAGCATTAAAGATGCTTATAAGTGAAAATCGACGTAATGTGCATAATACTAGATACATCATCGGGCAAAACATGTTTGAAAAGTCTAGATTTATTCTAAAACTGATTTTCTTAAATTTTGATCTTCCAGATATATACTATAACCTCTTATTATCAACTCCTCACGAAGCCAAAGCTTTTGTCCATTATCAGAAAGTGTCCACAACATGTACGTGCATTGGTCTCATACGTCAAAGGTCAAGGGTAAAGATGGTGCCTTTTAGGATTGATGCTCACCAAAATAGTGTATCCCTTAAAGTAAGTCTGACTATATAAAATAACCCTTTTACAAAGTCTTTGCTATTATATTTTCCAGGATAGTCAGAGTTAGTCAGAATATTGATATACATTTGCAAAATTTACTTTTGGGTATTTCCACCAGGAACCCAAATTTTAACTCATGGCTAAGTCACAAAACTTTATTGTGTGGCCCGACTAGAAAAGATAGTTGAATGTTAAAGAGAAAGAACTTTATCCACATTGAGTATGACAAGACATCACACACCAGAAAGTAAAGACAACCGAATGCATCAAATAATGTGCGGATTACATTCTGGAGTTCCATTTGCAGACTCATCAGACTTCAAGATCACGTTAGCACACTAAACTCCGTAACTTAAAAAAAGGCTGAATCCATTGGTGCTAGTAATCTAAATTGCACATACATTTCTGTTTAGATACTCAAAATTAGTATTAAAAATTAAAACTACTACTACGTGCTCGAAACGTTAAGAAAAAAACTTGAAAACTGATCATATATTTCCGCTCTTTGTTTAAATAAAGAAGAATTTTAACAAAAAAAAATTAATTTGCTCTTTTACTTCTTCTTCTCAGCTATGAAAATTTTTCCAACGTAAAAAAATAATAAAAAAATAGGTTTCTAGACTACAGCTTTTACAATATCAAAACTGTGATCATCTTAAGCATAACGCAAAATTCTAAAACATAACTTTTAATCAGATAACATAAATACAGATGTATGGGTATAAAATTTGCATTCCCTCTTAATATTTTGAATTTTAGCATAAACTCTAAAATTCAAAATTTTGAGACCCAAAAAACTAAAATTTTACATGAACCTGAAAACTTATATTTTTTGCAAACTGCAGAAACTTTTAAATCATAGAATACTGATATACGTTTTCCTTGGGCAGTTTTGTATGTTACAAAATTGATTATAAAATTGATCTTTATCCCAAATCTTCTTTCTCAGAATGAGAAAAAACTTTCTGATTAGAGCTTTCTTTGTGAAGAGAACAGTAAAAAGTTTAATTTTGTTTACTTTTATTGCAATGTGTCAGGTGGCCAAAATTGTTGCAATTCGAAAACTTACTTTGCTTGATTAATTTGTACAAAAAAGACTTTCGTTCTGTAACCAGTTATTCAAAAAATAGTTAATTGTGCAATCGTTTGACTACCTTTTGAATGGTTGTTTGCAGACACTATTAAGTCCTACTAAAATTCATTGCCTTAGTATACCTCTGATGTAGAGGGAGTTTCTTCTTATTGGAATTACTTTAGGTCAGCGGTTCTCAAACTCTTGACAAATGAGCACCATCTAAACAAAAACTGAAAAATTTTAGTACCACCACTAGACTTTACAATGATTAGTTTTCAGTTTCTCAATAGAATTATTTAAAAACATTATTTTGCCATTTGCACAATCTATTGGCTATTTGTATTAAATATGAACACATAAAATATATTAGATTTAAAATTGGTTACTATTTTAATTATCAAAATTTAAGTTATAATACCTTAATTCTAAAATTTAGTGAGAAATTTGGGCCTGTTTAAGAGAGATAAATTTCTTTATGTCTGGCCTTATTTCACTTTTAGGATCTACTTTTAATTTTGTTCTATATTTATTTTTCAAATATAACATAGAATAAAATCCTTCTTCAAACAGATAGGTTGAGCAAAAAGGCAGTAAAAATTTAATAGCTTTATTTGAAATGCCTTTAAATTCTTTTTTTCGGTTCATCCAAGAAGTTAACAATTATGTTATTTTTGAAATCTCCTGTGATTTCGATCACAGAAATTTTCTATCAAATGTTCTTTTTCTTCAAGAGATAAAGTTTTAAGTATATTTAAACCAAATGGATTTCTAAGCCAATTTTCTTTTTCATAATCCTCGGAAAAATACATCTTGAAATTACTTATCAATGAAAAATAATGATTTTTAATGCTGTAAGTTGTTTCTTCTCTTACTTTAAAATTATTTTCGGTTAGAAAACTTTCTAAAAGTGGTAAAAAACTTAAAATGTTATTATCCAACTCTTTGATTATTAGCTCGAGTTTTGTATCATTGTATTTATTTTCTCTCTAATGGTAAACAAATTAACACTTTGTACTTGTAATCCTAAATTTAATTCATTTAACTTTCCAAAAATATCAACTAAATATACTAAACATGCCAACCATAATTCACTAAATAAACAATTTGGAATTCAAATTTTGAATAGCAGAGAAAAAATTGTATTTCTGATCGAAGTTCAAAAGAAGATTTAAAACTTTGCCTCTGGATAACCACCTTACTTCGAAATATAACAAAAGCGTTTCGTCTTCACTACCTATTTCTTGGCATAAAATCGTAAAAAACCTTGAATTTAAATCTCGGCTTTTAATAAAATTAACAATTTTCACAGCTTGATTTAAAACGGCTTTCAGGGATTGTTTTGACTACTAAAGCTTTACGATGAATGGAGCAGTGAATAAATTCAGTTTCAGGTGCGATTTTCTTTATTTGAGAAATAACACCGGAATGTTTTCCTGTTAAAGCCCAAGCTTTTTCACTGCATACAGCAATGCACTTATTCCGAGGAATATCATTTTCAGACATAAAATTGTGAATTACTTTGAAAGTTTCATTTGCAGTTGCTTTGTGGTGAAGAGATTCTACAAATAAATACTTGTACTCCTTTAAACTGGCATTTTTTACTTAAACTGGTATGCTTTGATTCAAGATGTCGTTTATCTTTTTTTAAAAAAATGTATATAAACTAACAATTGAACAATGTTCAGTATACCAGCACTTTCACCCAATTGCAATGTGAAATACTGTGTTTTATTTTCTGAATGTCTTTTTTATGGTGTGTGTGATTATGGCAAAGCCTCGAGGGCTATCTGCCTAAGGGAACGGATGCCTTCGTGGAGGACTTTTTAAGGTAAACTGGCTCGTATACACGATGCAGATGGGGGAAAACCACGAAAATTCCCACGCAGCCAGCCCGTTCGCGGTATTCGAACCTCGGACCGAACTACCAGTGTTCAGCGACTTTACCGCTCGGCCGCTGGTGGGTCCGTCTCTTTTATGGAATTTGCATTTCATGAATTCGTCGACTTACTGCATCATTTGATAAAGGATTATTATTAAGTTCAATATCCCGTTTTTGTTGAATAATGTTAAAACGATATTTTTACCTGCTGGTAACACAAGTTTACTCCAATAGTGTGAGCCGGCTGAATCGTGATAATTCTTAGACTTACTGGGTAACTAGCTTCCAAATCATTTTCACTTGAAGTACAAAACCTTTCATTACTTGTTTGCTATTTTTGAACTCGGATAATTTCCTCTTAAAATATTCCTCAGATTTGTCCTTTAAATTGGCATGCTTTGATTCAAGATGTCTTTTAAGAAACAATGGTTTCATACTTTAATTGGATAAATAGCTCACAGCAAATAACACACTGAGGTTGGGAGTCCATTTTATCTCCATTCCAGGTAAACCCAAATTATAAATAACTTTCATTGTATTTTCTATAAACAGCATTTCTTTTCTTTACAATATTCATAGTGCTAGTAGATTGTCCTGAATCCATCATCTGTGAATCATCACTTTTCAGCTTAGTCAATCCTAAACATTTTCCCATTTTCAAAATCTAGATTTGTTTTATTATTTTTTCACAAATTTTCAAATGCGCTATATATTACGAGTTCTTTAAAAACAAACAGCAACATTATTAAATCGCGTAGAAAATTAAGGAATACAAAGCATCAAGAAGACAAAATACCTGCTGCTAGAGACAGCTAATCGACGTAAAAAATCATTCCAATTGAAAATAGAGCAATATGAGCCCAGAAATGGTCGTGACATGCAGTATAAGCATGCTAATAAATCGATCGCTCTAAAAGAATTAATTGAGACACTGTTATCTTTTTACAGGAACATTTTTCCATTTCCTATTAAATGCAACATTCATTTCTGTTCCTCTTTTTAAAACATATTTAATGACAAATTTCGTTATGTGTAAGGTTAAAAGAATATTTGTGAAAATAAAGACGGATTACATTGCTGAAGTCTATGAATGGCTATTGACGTTGAACTAAGCTCAAATCGTATAAATTTACGAGTGTTATAGAAAAACACTTCAGCCGGTTGTAGGGGTACTTAATGTTTTGAATTTAATAGTTTTTTTTCGTATCACCTACTTTTATCTTGCGTATCACCAGTGGTATGTGTACCATCGTTGAGAATCGCTGCTTTAGATTAATACAATAAAGATACAAAGATACAAAATAAAATTTTCACATAATAAAATTTCATTATCGACTTTCCAGTAGTTCAGCCTTCAATACGTCTCCCAATTGGGATCGTGGTTAGTGAATCTGACTACCATACCGAAGAGCCTGGATTTGAATCCCGAAGAAAATGTGTATGTCTGTAAATGTATATTTTCTGTTTAGTATGGAACCACTCTAAACATGCGGAGAGCCTAAATTCCTCTTAAGAGGTTTGTGGCAGGGAAAGAGGGGTGGGAGACCTTCGGATCCGTCCCTCTGGAGTGCTCTCTTTTAAAACTGGGGACAGAAATGAGCTCTAATCGGGCTGTCACCTATATGATGCTTAAGGATCTGGCCAACGACAGGATCATTTGATCCTTGCCCTGATGAATGTCGTTGGCATGAGCTTACTATTGTCAGACAAGTGAGATTGGTAATAACAACAACAATAACAACCATCGGCACTTTTATATTGTTTTAATCTCATCTCTGTAACAATGCCATTGTCCAGTTCTGATCGGAAAAACGTTTGAATATGTTTAGTGATATTATTTAGTCATTTTAAGAAGACGTGTAAAATAACAGAAAAAGGAAATGATAATCAGAGAGCGGAATCCGAAAATGAATTACAATAATTCAAACACGTGTCATACAATTGTAAAAATCGACAAAGAGTTACATACTGTGGCATTCTGTTTAAGCAGTCAGTCATGAATAGCATTTGTTTCACTTGCTTTCAGAGTAGAATTCTGCACCGTTTTAATTCTAATTCAGAAATGAAAGGCGCGGAAGAGAGGGTCAGCAACGAGTCCACTCTAGCGTTAAAAACAGCTGCAAACCGCATGTAAGAATTCTAGTCCAAGCATTAAAAGTATCAATGAAATAACTATCAGAGGTCAACAAACAGTGCGAGGACTGTTATATAAGTTTTGCTATGAGTATTCTTCGAAGCTTCAGCTTTTTGTGAAACATCTGTCAAATTAGTGCTGTGTGTGACCCTTCTTTTCATGAGAATTTTCTTTATGTTTTTTATTAATAGTCAAGCT
This sequence comes from Stegodyphus dumicola, assembly GCF_044657685.1. NCBI lineage: Eukaryota > Metazoa > Arthropoda > Arachnida > Araneae > Eresidae > Stegodyphus > Stegodyphus dumicola. The sequence goes on along the minus strand of NC_140768.1, from coordinate 228,663,760 downwards.
TTGCATTTTTACATAAGTAAAGATTTGGCTTCCTAATATTATCATAAAGAAATAGTATTGAAGATTTAACTGTGCAAAATTAACATCAAGAAGTAATACTATTTGAGTCATTGTTTAGCGTTAGATGCTTGTGCTTGAGGTGTGAGTCAATATATTTTAAATTTAGGGTTGAAACATCACGTTTTTGTAAGACAAAATTTTTGTATAAAAACTTTAGTAATATACGTAACAAAATCAACAAGTGATTTGAAATACGTACACGAAACAGAGCATACTTAATTTAAATAAGTTTCGTATTAATGTACTTAAATTGACAAACTTAAATATTAAAAAAACGAAAACTACTACTGCGAGCTCAAAACTTAAACTAATCATATGTTTCCGCTCTTTGTTTTTTCTGTCTGATTTTTGCAATTCACTAGCCTCTTGGGCGGCCAACCGCCTAAAATAGCTTTATTTTATGTAAAAGAAAAAATATATACTGTAATGATTTCAATGAGTTTACCTAATTTAATTTCCAGGTTTTTAGATGTGATAATAGATGAAAAACTGCATATATTGTTTTTAAATGGCTTAATGTATCAGTCAATATGAGATATACTAAATCTGAACGTTTGTTTTCATGATATGCCAAACGCTTTGCAGAAGCGACACACAGTGAGTGAAAGATAAAAATATTTTATTTCGAGCGATGACAACACATTTCTTTTACATTATTAAGTTAACAGTAGCCACACATTACCTTTAAGTAGCTGAATTTATTAATCAAAGTTTCCACAAGTTCGCATAAACATAAAAAGAAGCTGTAAATTTGGAGTTTGAGGTGCACATACTTGTGTTCAGAGTGTGGTTGCTCTAGGCGATGTAGTTTTTCCACAAATCGAGGAACAATGATAATTACATACATACAATACAAATCTTTCTTAATTTAATAATTGATATAGAGATAATACGAGATATCAATGTCGCAGTTGGAATACGCTGGAACTGGAAAGGTCCAATGTATATGTAAGACAAATCTTTCTTCGTTGTTAATTTGTTCACTGTGATTGTAATGAAAAATTAGGACGTACTTTACGTTCTGTACAGGATTTTGTAATAGTAACTAAAATTTTATTCACGGACTAGTTGTTTTAATTTGTTTTTCAAAAGAAATTTTGCAACCCTTGTTGACATTTGTTGACAAATATCAATCTTTTGGATCAAAAGCCATTAATAACACTGAATAAGTTTGCTAATATAACCATTATTTTATAAAACAAAAGAAAGATTTACTAACTGAAAAAGAATTAATAAATTACATTTTTGAACTGAATATCATAATCAAAACTTTAAATAACAGACGTGTAGGGTTTATATTTATTTTAAGTTTAAACTATCTTTCCTATCAAGCCTTACTTTCCCCTGGAACTGCCAATGCCAGAATATGTAAATTTTAGTAGAACGCGCAAGGATTCAAATTATCAGCGGAAGTATTCTGATTTAAATAGAAAGGAAACGAGTTCGGTGTGTGATATTCTTACTTCACGAGCGCGGAGGTAGTTAGCGAGAAATTGAAGAACCCCGCGTTTCGGCCTATGTGCTTGCCGGGAAATAGTGTTAATTGTTCAAGTGAGCTTCAAGTCTGCTGAATTATCAGCGGTAGTGTAAAACGCGGTGAGTTAGTTATTTTTAGAGAGCCTCGTAGTTAGAGTCTTGTCTTTAGTTTCTTTTCAGGTTATTATTTTTATTTGACCGCCGAGTTGGCGCAGTCTGTGAGCGTCAAGAGCACGCAATTGTAAATTTTTACGTTGAATAAAAAGGGACTTAAACCCTTCACAAGACTCTGTCTTTTATCCAGTTTTCACAGTCACCTCTTGGTTGCGTGTAAGTTGGAGGCGCGCAACGCTACATTGGCGCCCGAACACTTATCGAACTGAAATGGCCGAAAATTGGATGGAAGCCGCTGGACAACACCAAGAAATGACAAACCAGTTGGAAGGATTTGGATACCTGGTCCAGACTTTGAGAGCGTCAATCAAGCCAAACGTCCATTTCGCCGGAAAAAATTCGGTGGCGGTATTTCTAGAAGGTCTAGAAAACCACCTTCAGCTCTACCCTGTTCCTGAAAGACAAAATGTTGCCATCGCCACATCAGCACTAAGAGGACAGGCCGCGCTATGGTGGAAAAATATAGGCAAATTTTTATTAGGGGAATTTGGAAGCCAGACATATACATTTGAAAATTTCAAAAAATCGTTAGTAAAGGCCTTCCCCATAGTGAACGATCGCGCACGGCTGGAAGCCGAACTATATAGTTTCTATCAACGGGATATAGCAGAATTGACGGACTTTATTCTTCGAAAAATTAAGCTAACGGATATGCTGTATGGGAAGAAACCCGATGCGGAGATTATTGAAATAATATTACCAAGATTGTTACCCGCTGTTCAAGACTACTTTGAAATTAGAAACCCAAGCACATTGCAGGAACTCTTCGAATTGGCTGTAAAGTTTCAAAATCGCAGAATAGCGGAAAAAGCGAGAGAGGCAACGTATTCTCAAAGTACCCGAAGGAAATCTTCAAATGAGGAAACCAGAAATAGAAATCGCTCTTATGGGGGAAAGAGCTATCAAGCTAACTCATCGAAACTCGAAGGTCAAGGCCCAAAAAGAAAATTTGAAAATAAACATCCGCGTACCCAGAAGGCACAGATTGAAAGGAAAGCTTTAAACGAGTAGAGGGGCCTGTGAAAGGGAGGGTACAGACCCCGGAAGTTTTAAAAAAGCCCTCAAATAGACATTTAAATACGGTCATCGTAAAAAACTCACAGCTACCAATTATACAAGTCCTGGTTGGCGATGTACCAGTAGAAGCCCTCATCGATACAGGAGCAGAAGGAAATTTTATGAGTGAAAATTTCTTCAAAAAGAATTTTTATAGGGTACGATTATTTAAAACCAAAAATACGGAAATTATAGCGGCGCAAGGAAAAACATGTCACTGCATCGGGAAATTATCATTAAACTTACAGGTAAAAGAGGAAAGTCTCAAAGTATTAATTTTTGTAGTGAAAAATCTGCAAAATTCTCTTATTTTAGGTATGGAGTTTCTAAGGGCCGCGAGGGCCAAATTAAATTTTCAAGATAGTTCCGTGGTGTTGGAGATGGACCAGAGGGTAGTGCAACCTGTGGAGACACCGCAAGTGGACCTTAGCCATCTGAATGACCATGAAAGGAAAGCAATACAGCAAGTGGTGAGTAATTTTTCTCATTTATTTTCAGAAAAACCAGGAAACTGCAAAATAGTCACGCACAAGATTCAATTAAATGCCGAAAAACCTTGTAGGACTAAACCTTATCGGTATGACAAACAAAAAGACGTAATCATCGAAGAACATATTCAGGAGATGTTAAAGAATAAAATAATAACGCCCATAAATAATAGTACGCGAGTCCAGTCGTACTATGTAGGAAAAAGAACGAGTTTCCTCCTTCGGATAAAAGGGCTTGGAAGTTTGCTATTGATTACAGAAAACTAAATAGTATTACCAAATTTCCAGTTTACCCTTTGCCGGTTATAGACGAGATCATTAGACAGATCAAATCGACAAGATATATGTCTACTTTGGACTTAACGTCTGGCTACTATCAAATAGCTATGAGACCCGAAGATATACTTAAAACCGCGTTTATAACAAAATCGGGCACTTATGCATTTTTACGCATGCCTTTTGGGTTGTGTGGGGCCCAACAACATTCCAGAGAGCTATGGACATTGTTCTAAAGCATGTCCTAGGAAAATCAACTTTAATTTATCCAGATGATATAATTATAACGAGTAGAACGTTGGAACAACACATTAATGATCTAGAACAAGTTTTTAAATTATTAAAAGAGGCCGGTCTTACAATTAACGCCTCAAAATGCAAGTTCGCAACTAAAGAACTTAAATATCTCGGTTATAAAATTTCGCAAAAGGCTATAGAAACGCAAGATTCAAAAATAAAAGCTATTAAGAATTTCCCACCGCCCAACACCGCCAAGAAACTTTCTTCTTTCCTTGGGTTATGTTCTTACTATCGATCTTTCATAAAAGATTTCGCTAATATTGTTGAACCACTCTTAGTAATCAAAAGAAAAAGGGGTAAATTTAGGTGGACAGCGGAAGCTAACACAGCATTTGAAAGATTAAAAGAAGCGCTAATTAATGCCCCTGTTTTAAAATTCCCGGAGGGGGACGAAAACCTGGAAATTGCAGCAGATGCGTCAGACTATGCGGTGGGTGCGGTTCTTATGCAAAATAACCATCCTCTGGCATTTTTTAGTAAAACACTGAATCAGACACAAAGGAATTATACAGCTACAGAAAGAGAAACATTAGCCGTATTAATGGCTGTACACAAATTTCGAGTTTATTTCGGCAAATCGCCAGTAACAGTCTTTTCGGATCATGCGGCTGTTGGTAGACTTTATTTGGAGAAAAACCTAACGCCCAGGTTAATAAGATGGGCTTTAAAACTCCAAGAATATAATATCACAATAAAATATAAACCGGGTAAGGAAAACAATGTAGCTGACGCACTTTCTCGTATAAAACTGGACGATGAAGGAAATGAACTTAAATGCGCTGTGTTGACTTCAAAAATTTTAGATTCTAGAGATACGATTATTACTGAACTGAAAGTTGATCCTGAATTTGGAAATATCTATACATATTTGAAAGACCCCGAAAGCTTTGAGCACACAGATATCGATGCGATAAGAAATAGAGCAAAAAACTATGAAATAATAGGTAATTTATTATTTTATACGAAAACAACAAACGAAAATCTTGAGTATAAACCAGTCATCCCAGCCTCGCTTCGATTAAGCATTTTGAAGGAATTACACGAAGCAAAAACAGCGGGCCATTTAGGGGTCAGAAAGACTTTAAAAAGGGTACGCGAGGCGGCATATTTCTTGCAATTATACAAAATAGTAACGGCGTATGTCAGGTCCCGCAATCAATGTCAGTTAATAGATGATATTAATTACAGCCCGGCCGGGAACTTAAATAGCATTCGCGCTACATTTCCGAATGAAATTTTAGGCATAGATCTTCTTGGTCCCTTCCCCCAGAGCGAGTTAAATAAAAATCGTTTTCTTTTAGTAATAGTAGATCATTTTTCAAAATGGATAGAACTTGTTCCACTTAAACCCGCGTCAGCCAAAACAGTCGCAGATGCATTCTTACACAGATACATTTTAAAATACGGTGCACTGATAAAAGTCATTAGCGATAACGGAAAACAATTCATTAGTCAAATATTTGAAAACATATGCAATGGACTTGGCATACGCCATATCAAAATGTTTCCGTATAGACCACAGGCTAACATAGCAGAAAGAGTTAATAAAAACATAGTAAAAATAATTCGCAGTTACGTGAGCACACATCACAAGCGCTGGGATGGCTACATAAATGAATTAGCTTATGCTTTAAGAACGGCAAATCATGATACTACGGGAAAAACTCCAGCAGAATTATTCTTAGACCGAAAATTAATTACGCCTTTAGATAAATTATTCTTTGTGCAACAAAGAGAGCAGGAGTTTAAACAAAAAGATGTGCAAAAGCTGATTGATCAGGCGCTTAAAAGCTCGGATACGGCAAGAAATAGGCAGAAAATATATTATGATAGAAAACGCCGTGAAGCAGATTTTAAAGTTGGGGATAAAGTATTGAAGCGGAAATTTTCTTTATCAAGTGTCCCAGACAGTTTTACGGCAAAGCTAGCTCCAAAATTTGAAGGCCCCTATGTAATTCAGGAAATCAAAGGAGTCGTATTGTACCTTAAAAACGAGAGAGGGGAGATCTGTAAAGCAAGTCCCGACCAGGTGAAAAAATACTATAATCCAAATGATTTTGAAATCCTTAAAAGTTTCTTGCAGGACTCAAGTCTAAACGAAGTAGAAGGTCCAGAAATAACAACAACTGTTCTACCACCCAAGAAGCAGAGAACTGAAGAGAGACCTAGCCCTTCTACAACCCGGACGACGGTACCAAAAAGAAAAAATAAAAACTTTCAAACTCCAGCATTTAAGAAAAACAAGAAAGCAGATGCACCACGTAAAGAAACCGTGGTAAAGAACAAAACACCACATATAACGTATCGCAGGAGAAATTATACATCAAGGAAAACGCTTCCAGGGCCAGAGAGTCAGGTGCCAGCAAGGCCGCCGTTCCGGAAACTGAAACGGCAACAGGAGGCACAAAAATACGAGGAACAGAAGAAATTCAAGAAGGACTCCAGACCGGAGGACGTCAAGACCAGCCGTCCCAGGGAAAAACGGAAATGCCAACCACCAGACGATTACTCCGCCAAGAGGCCAGCATGTAGAGGACGCAAAAGAAAAAGTAATGTGGACGACACTCGGAGGTCAATAAGGAGAAGATTGACATCCATGAAACCTCTAACTTGGGAGCAATATTGCCAAAAACGAATGACGGAGTTTCAAGCATCGAAAACTCAAAGATAAGTTAAAACCTTCTATAAATTTTTTTTCTCTTTTGTTCGAAATGTTATGCATAAGTACGAAGTTCTATGTTTTGACGAAAGTCAATATGTCTCGGTTGAGACTTAGTTTTGGTTTATTTTATTTAGCTAAGGCAAAAGTATTATTTTCTTTAAGTGTAAAAGCTAAAAACAAGCATTTTCTGTTGGTCGAAAGACTAATTCTGTTATGTTAAAGCCAAAATTTGGCAGAAGATAAAAATAACTTCGTATTCTTGTATTAATAAGAATTTTAGTTTCAGTGCCGCCAGCTTGGCGAAGGATGAGTAAAGTAAAAATTTATTTTCTCTTATTCATTTTATGGTAAATTGTAAAAATTATATGCATTAAAATTTTGTAAATGTTCGTAAATACTTGAATGTTATGTAAAAGTATAATTTAGTCTAGAAGCATAAAATTGTAGATGCTAAAAGTGAATGCTTAAAAGCAATGAAGTCAAAATTTAAGTATTAAATTGTAGATAAAGTCATGCTTTAGAGCGAAAGCCTGCATGTTTAAAGATGAATGAGGGGGAAGTTAGAATGAATGTGTTTTGTAGGGTTCTCCACCTACATTTGAATTTTTTAAGAATATTAAAGTAGCTCATTGAGTTGTAGAATGTCGAGTAAGGTGTGTCTATTTGGTCGTTGAATTCTAACAAATCATGGTGGTTAGGGGAAGTGTTGTAAGACTAAAACACGAATATTCCCGTTTGACACCACACACGGTGGAGAGCCAGGGTAAAGTTAAATTAATGCTTGAAAAATTGAATGAATGTGAAGTAAGCAATAACTAAGAAAAACGAATCGTTTAAAAACAAAAATTTATTGTGTCAAGAAAGTGTAAATTATAATGTATTTAGAAAGATACTGATACTTATTCCTTCCAGATGCTGGAAGGAAAGACCAAATTGATTGATGAAGTCCAGGAAAAGTTGCTGTAAGAAGAGAAAGTTATAACTATCAACAGAAATTTTAGTATACAATTTGTTACATAAGATTTTTTTTGTGTAAACGAGGTTCTCGCCAGTTAGTTCAGAATTAGAGAAACTTACAACAGGTCGTTTGTAGGACCTGCTTCCAAGTTTTCCAAATTCTGGCAGCGGCAAATGTAGGGTTTATATTTATTTTAACTAACATTTATTTTAAGTTTAAACTATCTTTCCTGTCAAGCCTTACTTTCCCCTGGAACTGCCAATGCCAGAATATGTAAATTTTAGTAGAACGCGCAAGGATTCAAATCATCAGCGGAAGTATTCTGATTTAAATAGAAAGGAAACGAGTTCGGTGTGTGATATTCTTACTTCACGAGCGCGGAGGTAGTTAGCGAGAAATTGAAGAACCCCGCGTTTCGGCCTATGTGCTTGCCGGGAAATAGTGTTAATCGTTCAAGTGAGCTTCAAGTCTGCTGAATTATCAGCGGTAGTGTAAAACGCGGTGAGTTAGTTATTTTTAGAGAGCCTCGTAGTTAGAGTCTTGTCTTTAGTTTCTTTTCAGGTTATTATTTTTATTTGACCGCCGAGTTGGCGCAGTCTGTGAGCGTCAAGAGCACGCAATTGTAAATTTTTACGTTGAATAAAAAGGGACTTAAACCCTTCACAAGACTCTGTCTTTTATCCAGTTTTCACAGTCACCTCTTGGTTGCGTGCAAGTTGGAGGCGCGCAACGCTACAACTTAATCAAAAGAAATAAAAGATAAATATTCCAAAAGTGTAGTATTTGTTAAATCGAAATGTAAAACAGGAAACTCCAGGTGATGGTAGAAGCATAATCTTAAAAAAGATCAAGAACAAACAGCATTACAGATACCATTAAAATTATATATAAACTTGTAACTGTGTATACGATCAAAAACGAGTTCATTCATCTGTATTCGGGAAAGAATTTATCTCCAAGAGTGATAAGATGGGTTCTCGAATTGCAGGGGATGTTACAGAGAAGTAAAACTTAAATTTATTTCGAATTACGGAGAAGTACAACTTAAATATCACTACTGTGCCAAATGTCAAGTAGTAATTAAAATGGGCAGTGAGGAAAAAGAGGTAAGGTATATCATGCTGGACTTCGAAAATGTTAGATGCTGTCGTAAAGACTGGAAAATGAACACATTTAAAAACATTTACACATGTTTAAAAAGTCTTGATAACAGTGAACATCCGGATATTACTTTTATTACAAGCAGGGTCGCAAACTACAGAAGTTTTAGTGGATGACGCAAAATCCCTTTTGAGACTAAAATCCCTTTCAGGCTAACGCCTTTATAAAAAAATTATATTCCAAATACAGACGTTCATTTGAGTGATGTATTTTCATTTAAAACAAAAAGCTCACAAAAAAGCTAAAAAGCTAGAAATTAATTTTAAAAAATTCTATAAAGGTTCAGATTTTAATATTCACCCTAAAGGGCTCTTTTTAAGTTTAATGTAGTTTATCTACAGAGATTATCAATAGAGATTTCCTAGGAATATTTTATAGGCAATTAAATGAACATGCATTTAGACTAACCTTTTTTTTTAATCCAATGGCGGGCACTTACCTTATTTCAGCATTGGCCACTCCTAAGGCCAGAAATGGTGGCTATTTATTTATTGAGGCATCTAATAGCAGCCACCACTGTTTCCTATGAAGGGGCTGACAGTTACAGCCATGCTCGCCGGAATTCGAACCGCAGTCTGCTCCTCTAAACACCATGCTGCCTGGGCAGCATCTAAGCTAACATGGGAAAGATGTGTACCTATTTAAAAAGTGAAACCATATATAACATAATTTTATAAAAGTATTTAATGTTTTTAATTAGATATATCATGAATTAAATTCATTTTTATTTAACTGAATCAGTTTCAAAAGTTAGAAAATAATATTCTTAAAACTGGGTCTATTGTTTTTAAATAGCTTAGTTTGTTCACCAATACCAGACAGATTAAATATGAAAGATTAAATATTTCACATTTTTCCGAATGGCAATAGTCTTGAATGAAACGTGAGACAACGCACTAACGTGGAACAGTGCAAAATCGAATTTCGAGACTAATAGCCCTTTCATGCTAATAAATTTTAAAAAAAAATTAATAATAAATTAAAAATAAAATAATGACGTAAAATAAATTAATAATGCATGAAATTTTATTTAAACCACTATATTTAGTCGACGTTTTGTAAATATAATAATGATCTATTATGATTGATATAAATAAGAAAACCGATGATAATAGTAATTATAATAACAATAACGTACATTAACTCCCCTTGAAAGATTTGTCATTAATATTTCTTCTTTCTTTAGTTTGAATAGCACACTTGAAAAGAATCTGTCCTCACAAATAGACATAACAGTTCTTTAATTTTTCCAATATGTATTGAAAATTGCATTTAGGTTCGTTAAAATATCTCTTTATGAAAAATTTTCCCTACAAAAAGTGGCTCTTTTCCTGGTAAACTGTACACGTTTTATCTGTTTCCTGATATTTTACACAATATATCCTATTAGGATAATTACATCGGCCAATATATTTAAATCTGCTTTTGTGTCATTTTTTTATTTCCAAGCCATCGCAAACAACGGGGCCTACAACAACGATTTGGTACCATTTATGTTTGAACAAAGACTTTTAGATGCTAGCTTTTATACCAATTACATCATTCAGTTTGAATGTGTTCAGTTAATAGATGTTTTACGTGTATTTCCTCTCCCCCTCAAATATTAAGTCATGTGACATTATCTCTACAGCAGGGCATTGTGTCTCAACATGTTGACATGCAAAGGGTGCTCGCTCTTTCACGTAAAAGAATGGAAGCACGATATGCATTAAAAACGAACTTGTAAAAGAAAGTAATATAGATTTTTCAAAAAGGGAGTTGAAATCAGTACATCTGTGATTCGCATGATAGAGTTGAGGTTGCGTGTGAAATTACGTTAAGTATTCGAAATAAGGGTCCACACTTCAATTACACTCTTTGTTGAAGAGATTGGTTTTGAAAAAAATAAAAATGCTAAAAACAAGTACATAGCAGACCTGCCATAACAAAATCAGAATTCAATACATGATGCCATTTAGAAAATTCTCTACTTTACTTAGAAATAGTCATTAACATATTAAACGCAAATTTAAATAATCCGTTATATTGTTTGCTTTCAGTTTCCCTTTGTGAAAAAGCATTTAATTTTAAATTACCTCTTCTTTTTGATAAAAATCAGGAATAGAAATGAAAGTAGAATTGAATATCTTTGATGTTTTCTATATGCTTTATGTCTGGACGAAATGCAAGGCTTTTAAACAGTTTTAATACTAGTTCAAAGTAAATACATTCTATGATATTCTTAATCGTTATTACAACTCGTTCCATTGAATGTGAAAAAAATAAAGCATAATGTGGTGAATCGCAGTAAACTAAAGTAATTTTGTCTTAGAACGTCTCTTCATTTGTTACCAAATCAATAATAGAAATGTTTTAATCTCATATTAAATTATAAGTTTTTATTTAGTAAACGAAAATCGCATGTACAAAATTATTAAAATATTGACATAACTTCAATCTTAATGAAATTAACCATGTATCCCATGAGATTCCGAACAAAGGCCTATTTCCTTATTGTTCCTACCAGAGTTCAAGCAGTAAAATACCTTACCAGTTGGGAGAAATACCTTATAAGTTTAAGCAGTGTTTTCGTCGGTTGATAAGGACGCTTCTGCTCAAATATTGTTGGTCTTAATTACTCAGCAGACGTGGCCGGGCATGGCATTGCACTGTTTCTTAGGAAACTGAAGAGACGTTCATACTGGGTTTTATCTGAGCTAACGGAGACATCTGACACAACCGACGCAGCTCCAAAGCTAGTTTTTTTCTCATAGCAGAGCGAACTGAAAAATCTGAACTTGCACGTGTAGCTGTGCTAGTCAACACATGGAGCTGACTCCATTAGCTCAGATAAACCTTAGTGCCCTTAATGGGTCTTAATGGTCCTTAATGCCTTCCTCGATAACTTACGAAATACTATGTGCCATGCATCAAACTCCACCTATCATTCCACGTTATAAACGCAGTTAAATTTTTAGTGAATAAAACATGGGAATGCATATACCCTATTCTTCTTCTTATCAAATCTTTTTTAATACCAAGCTTTCAAGTGTTTCTTACTTATGTGTATTGTATTTTTACATACAAAATTTTAAAAGCAAGTTTATTATTTAATAATTAAATGTTTAAATTTTACGAAAATCGCTGCATCTTTATCTTTTGGATTCAATATTGTTTTTATCTATTTATTAGATTCTTCTAAATTTCTGAAGTTAAAATTGTGCATCCAGTGAAACAGAAATAATTCGTATTAATAAAGACTTTCAGATTACTCATATCAGCTGCTTTATGGTGTTATTTTAGATTATAAACAAATAACAAACAAAGAAATGATAAGTTTTATAAATGATATCTCTAGCAACTAACTTGAAAGACTCGAGAAAAGCGTATGTGAGGAAGCCTAGTCTCCCATCTTAGGAAAGCTTATTGGAAAACGTTTCAATAGAACCTTAATTGAAACAGGATTGCAACAGTGTGAATTCCCCTACCCCCCAAAAAAATAAACTAACATAAATACTACATTCAACCACCAAGAATAAAATTGGGACGAACTCCTTGGATTTGCCTGTGTTACTTACATTCTAGCCGGTGGTGAATCTCACCCCCCCAAAAAAAAAGTAATTAAGAATACATATACACACATATATGAAAAACAGGTACTATCATGACTGTGTATTAAAAGAGGAACAAAATTTTAAATAAAATAATTTACTTTAAGAGAGTAATTTTGAAGACAGAATACCGAACACAAAAAATGCATTTTCAACACTTTTGTTTCTTACATTTGAGAATATTTTTGTAAATGTAAAATCTGTGAAAGTGCACTGCACAGCAAAATAAAAATCTGGCTATGAAAAAAATTTTTTTAGGCGAACGTCAGCTTTTCGCAGCTAAAAGCCTTATTTTTGCATCCGACAATGACATGCAAGACGAGGAATGCGGTGGCCTTTAACAGAATCTGAGGAAAAGAAGACGAAAAAATATAGATAGATAGATAGAACTTTGTTCTTGGACATCCACAGATTTCATTACTTCAGCGCCTGAGTCTTATTTTTTTCTCTCGATATCTCCACAGATATTTTTTCCCATTTTTTTTCATTCGTTCCCATTTTCTGGGGCTACTTTTCTATCACTATGTGTCACATTTTGGCTCGGGGGTCGAATATTGTCTACTACTACATTTTTGATCTTTTCTGATAAGAAAGTATGTATGATATTCTTAGTAAAATTTCTGGCATGCTGCATTGTTATATGTGGATATGTTAACCTCGGAAAGAGAAAGCTGGCTTTGCGCATTTGAGAACGCTTAAGACCTCTTGCATGAAATCTCAAATACAAAATAAGCAACAGTTCGCTTAGCTCTAATTTTGTAAGAATTTTGTTAATATTGCATTCTATAAATTTACTTTAATTTTTTAATCCTAAAGATGCGTACTAAGGAAAACAATATTAACATTTCATTAGCATTAAAGAAAAAATATTAACTTTTAAAGTGAACTTTGAGATTGTTTTTGAACTAGTGTATCTGTATCTAACATATCATTAGCATTAAGAAAAACATATTAACTTTTAGAGTGAGTTTTGAGATTGCTTTTTTAACTCTATTGCGTCTATATCTAGTTTGATAGACGTGACAGTGATTCCAAAATTATATATTCAATATATTCATCTAAGCAATTTGTTCTTTTTTAAATTATTTACTTTTCAGTTTTCAAGCATAAAATTTCCTCAAGATGCATGTTTGATTGCATGCACGCCATGTGAAAGTTCGCAAGTATGATGTCAATTAAGAACACAAAAACGCGTACATACCGAAAGACTGTTGATGTTTTCTGAAGTCTTAAAATTTATTTTGAAACCCTTCTGATAAAATAACAATCGGTGTAGCATGTTTTACGCCTTAGACGCTTTCTCCTTAGGGCAAAATTTCTAAATTTCTAAGCAATTGTAATAGTCTAAGGTATTTCTTCCACCTTCTTGGCATGCCTTCGTGGTGTGGGGGTCTGCACACTGGGCAGGTATTCCAGAGGTCCTCGGCTCGATTCCCGGCGAAGGCGTTGTTCATTTTTCATCTTTCCTGCTTCCAAAATAAACCTAATGTCTCTACTGTGGCGCCCGAACTAAAGGGTGTTGGATGATGATTCTCCTCATCCAGGATTTGGCGATTAGGTATTCTAAAAAACCACAATCGCTCTTTAAAAGGTGGAGTATATAAGGTATTTCTCCCGCCTTCCTAGCGTACCTTCGTGGTATAGTGGTTCTGCAAGCTCAGCCGGTATTCCACAGGTCTGTGGTTCGATTCCCGGCGAAGGCGATTGGTCAATTTTCATCTTGCCTGCTTCTAAAAAATACCTAATGTCTCTACAAGTCTAAGCAAATTTTGCTTTTTACAGTGTTATTGCTCTTAATGTCATTCGAATTCAAGTTTGAATTCTCTTATTCTCTGAAACATTACTTGTCAAAATAAAAAAGTCATATGCTCACTTCGTTAAAATAAGCATCATTAAAATATATTTGATTAAAATAAATTTCTTCTAATTCGTTCTCCTTTGAAAGTCAAAAGTGCTTTTTTTTCGTCCAATTTCAATTATAAGTCACGGGTTGAATGTCATCGGTCTGAATTAAGCTTTCATCGTTCTGTAGGATGAACGATTAAATTTCGCAATTCAGGTGATAGTTTTTGGGCATGTGCTATCTTAACAAATAAATATTTTATAATCATCCACATACAGATTGAATTTGATTATATCGGTTTTTCCAAAATCACACCAGCGGGTGTGTTGTAGACTGCCAATAATTTTTGGCTTTACATAATGAATATAATCTGAAAGTCTGAAATATTCATCTACTTGATAGACGTAAATATTGAGTTCTGTCATAATTTCGGTAAATTTTCCAACAAATATAACTCAAATATCTAATAAGAAACATTTTCTTAATTTGAATAAATATCTTTCTTTTCCCCCTCTTAGAATGATATTATACATTTTGTACTACCAAAACCAAGATATATTTCTAATTCGAGAGCGTATGCTTCAAAAAGCCATTTTTAAAAAGGTTTACTTGTCTTCACCAACTAATCATATATTCATTTTAAAACGCAAATTCCTTGCATTTTTTCTCAGACTGTCAGAAAAAGAAAATCACTGCTCACAAAGCAAGCCCCAGCATTTGCTGTCCCCCCTTGTAGGCATCAAACCGCATCCGTCCGTCGCAGGCCCAGAAGGGGGCGCTGGACGAGGGTGGCGTGAGGGAAATCTATCAAGGATGAACCACCGTTCCTTTCTATCTGGATACCAGGGGCCTGCCATTAGCATGGACCGTGGGCAGCGCCAGTTGAATAATATATTCTCTTTTTCTTCTAGCCTTCTCCGAAGAAATATAAAGGAAAAAAACGAATTTTTCTTATTTTTAAAGGGAAAAAGAATGTACGTGTACGTTCACGATTCTGGACTCAATTTCACTTATAGGGTCCAAGGAGGAAAAATATATTTTATTTTACTTTATTTTAAAGCCCAGTTCTTCTTTTAGGGTTCATTGCTGAATTCCAAATCAGTTGCAAATGGAAAGTGAAAAAGAAACGCGATAGATGGAGTTTAGAATTTTATCCTTTTTTTTTCTCCTCCCCCTCTTCCTTCCTCTAGACTTATTTCGTTCTCAACGTTCATGGGAAAGTAATCTGAACTTTTTCCTGAATTTCCTTCTCATTTTTTGCTTATTTATTTCTTTATACAAAGACAATGCTTTTTTGAGTGTGCTATGTAATGTGTGTGTTTGACGTGTCCGTCATATGCTATCTAAGAATTCTGCCTGCAAAGGATAAATTGAGAAATGTAGATTTCTCGGCAATATTTACTCTTAGTTCATGTGTTTGAATAAGTGCCTAACCTAGTCTTCATAACCGGAGCTTCCGTTTCCCCTATTAACGACAAAAGAAATGTGAATTAAGGTTCACCTAGTGAAACTTGAGCTAAAAAAAAACAACTGATTGCTTTCTTCACTTGTAACAAACCTTTTAAGTGGACTTAAAAATGCATTGCAGAAATGCATACAACTATATCGTTATCCTTCTTTGAAACTAATACTGAAGTTTTTCACAGCCTTTCTACCTTTTCTGCCATACTGCTGTAATTTCTTCCCAAACATCGTCCGTGAGTTTTTCAGTGATCTGAAGCTATTGTTTTCTTCTTCAGATTCTTCAAATGAAAGGAATTACAAACGGCAAAATCGCAGTATAGTGTAAGCCACGAAATATCACCATTTAATTATGTGGAAAATTTCTTTCAGAAATTGAAGGGAAGTGTTCTAGGTATGCAAAACCCATTTGTGTTTTTCACGTATCCGACTTGTTTGACAAAAACATCAGAACATGTCCAGGAACTTTTTTCGTGATGAGAAACGCAGGTTTGCGTCTGTAATTAACATAGACCTTATACACCTTAAAAGTAACATTACGCAGTTACATATATTCCAAGTTTGAAGTAGAATACCCTAGACGCTGGGCGCTATAGTCTCTCACTTTCCTGCCCTACCATAAAATCATTCGAAAGGACTCGGCTGACCGTGTGTTTTAAGTGAAAGAACAGCAGTATACACTAACAAAGCCGTCTCCGCGGTTTGAACTCGGGTCCAACAAAGCAGCAACCAGCAAAACTAACTACTCTACGTATCAGGATGGCAAAGCCACATTTAATGTTTTCAGAATCATAATCCATTATCTCTACAATTCTACGCTGATACGCTGATTAGTCTTATCCACTTCCTCTGGTTATATTACAAAAGATTTGGTACAGTTCTGGTGCCTTTGCTTTCCCATTTGCTCCCCGAAAGGTATTTTCCAGGACTATACATTACTAAGTAAATAAAGACAGAATTTAATGAAAATAATTCACTTTCAATACTATCTTTATGAAAGTTCAGATTGGTTGTGATAATTAATTGCGATGATTAATTGTTTAGATTAATTCAGATGACTGAAAATGTCTCAAGTTTTCTTTATGAAAAGTGTAATACATATCTCCTGAATTTATTTTGTATGCGATTGCAGCTTCAAGAATTCATATTGAGTATGATATTTTCAAGAACTCTTCGCAGACAATCTATTTAAATAAAAGTACTATTCCAAGCCTGTTTGGACCATGTATATTCCTGATATTGATATTTTGCATAACATGTAATCTTATTATTGACTATTGCATGGAGATGACAATTTAAAGTTTATTCAACAGATTTTCAGTTGTATGGAAAGCAGAAAAGCATTCGTTCTGAACGAAAAAAATGCAGATGAAAAGAGAAATTATTACTGTTTTAGTAATAAAATCCGAGTAACAAATTTTAGATCTGTATCTGAAAATGATAAAAATTTTGTAAAATGTAAATATGGTCTTAAAAGTAAATATTAGTGTCTTTAAGAAAGGAAGCATTAAATCTCCAAGAAAAATTATATATATATACTTACTGAAATTGAAATCTTTAGACATGAGTTATAAAGATAGATTATCAGTTAATGCGACAAATCTACGAATTCCTTTAAGAGGTAATTGAGAACAACCAACAAAGAGATCAATCAATAATTCCTTTCAATGTCGGGATTGAATTGAATCTCTAACGCCAATTCTTTTCTGAACTTTAAGTATACAGAAACACTGCATTTTGGCCATTACAGAGTATGACGAACTATCCGGATATGGTTTTTCCGTTTGCTTTTCAAGAAAAGTGAGAACAAATAAATATAAACCTCCTACTCCCATCTCCCAAATTGTGGTTTTCTGCAAGACGATACAGCGTTAACAAAAGCGGGCATCCATACAGCCTTCCACATAATCAAATAAATCGAAAGGAGGATATCAACAACTCCACTCCGATTAAAGGTTCTGGTAAATTTACTTCAGCCCCTGCGTCCGACGTTTAAAGAAATCCAATAATAATTCTTCTTATTTCACCGGCTACGTTTCTTTTCTTTCGCAAACCCCAAACCTCTATTAAGTTTGTAGTTCATTTTTTCTCTTTTCTTACCCCGTCGGGCTGTCGGTGTTGTTTCTCAGACGCGATGCCCATCAAACGAAAAACATACTAATAGTACGAGTGACCACAAATTATACGTTTTCGAGCTATTAAATTATAGCCGCCACTTTGATACCCCAGGATACAAAAACGGTTGTTTGTCCATCAAGTCAGAATGTTCTTCGTTTCAATGGGATATATTTTTATGGAACTTTCTTTATATCTTTTCATGAGGCAAGAGGAAAGTCTACTTGAAATGAAATTAACGCAGGTCTAAGAAAAGTGTGATGACATAGCTAATGCAAGGGTTTTATTTGTGAAGAATGTTAGCTTTCATTTGCCTTTTTTAATATAGGTATTTAATCACAAAATAGTTTAGGAAGCATGCAGAAGGTTATAATGTACCGAAAAACACTGGCAACGCTAAATTAGGAGTGAAAACGAAATGGAAATGGAAATTTAAAGTTTAGCTTTGATCTTAATTTTCATGGAAATTAGGGCCCAAACCTGAATTATTTCTTATTAGACAATACATTAATATCGATATTTTACTTCGTATTTATTTATAATGCGCAGAAATACCTTACTTTTCTAACTTTAGATTTTAACTAAAATACTTCTTATAGACTGTTGATTATATTATTGAGACTCTTTTATTTATTGAAACTTTTTTATTCATTATTGTTTTATTTATTGAAATGATACTAAAGTCATATATAATGGGGTTTTGAGCAGACAGTATCATGTCATTCATCTGGATTCAATCACACAATACAGTCTCACCCTCTTTGGTAATATAAATAGAGTGAGAACTTTGGAAGACTTAAGAGACTTTTCGCTATATCTTGGAAATTACAATAAAGATTTGGAAAGAATGCAAAGAGCCTTTTACTACTAGAAGGTACTACTCGTGCTTAAGAAACAGCCAGCATTTATGATGAAATTCAAAAGTAAAAATCGAAATTAAGTAAGTCAATTGTAAGTTAGCCCAAAAGTTACACAAAGACAATGCACGCAAGTTGTCTCATGCAATGTATTGGCGTAGGAAAACAGAAAACGAGAATGACAGAAAAACTCTTTAACAAAAAATAACTGGTTAAGAAAAATAAATGAACAGTCTACATCACATGTTTATTTACAGAAGCATATATAAAGGATGTTATACACAATAAAATATTCATCATAATTATCATAGGTTCATATATATATATATATATATATATATATATAATTTATTTCCTAAACAGTATTGATTAATTGATTATATTATCTCCTAAGTTTAATTAAAGTAGAATTATTTTAAAAGTGTGCATCCATACTGGTAAGTTATATTTTGAAAGAAGTTTTGAAGTAATTTGAAAGCAAAATGTTAATAATGTTTTAATGGGGACTGGAGTTAAATCATCACGAAGAATAATATTTCAATTGTAAAAGGAAAAATTAAAACATGTAATCATTGTCATTGATCGGAAATTAGTTGACTTTTCAAGGGGAACAAACCAACTCCCGTTCAATGAACAATAATTGATAAAAATACGTAAATACGAAAGTGTTTCGTCTTTACTCGAGTTATAAGTTAAAGCCAAACCGGCAATTCAAGTCAGGCCAAATAGTTCCGCGAATAGAAGGGATTATGAACCAATGCTGATATTCAAAGAACTTATTCTCATGAAGCATTTTAGTCAATTCAATTTGGAGTAAAAATCAATTACTGTAGAGAAATCCTGTAAAACTCGAGTAACCGTCCCCGACACTTTCATCTTTATGCATTTGAGTACTATATTATTTGTAGAAATTAAACATTGGAAATTGTCATTATGAAATCGAATTCAAAGTAAAGTTGAAATAAACATAGAAGATTATAAAAAAGATAAATAATGCTAACTTTGTAAAAACAAATCAAAGAAAATATAAAAATAATATAAAAATAATATAGAAAATAATATAAATAACATCAGTGAATGTACATGAAGATATAAAGGCCAGAAAGGTATTAAGTAACTTACATTCTTTCTAGTGGGGGAGTTGGCAAAGTGTTCTCTTCGTGTCTGACTCAGAAGTGTAGGGTGTCCGAAAATTCTTAGCGGCAGTAGGGGCTTTGAATAATATCAGTCGGCAAGACTTGGGTGAAGTAATTTATGGTAGTGGGTGGGACTTGGAATTCTTGAGGGATGTATTTTGTGGAGTTCTTATCTGAGAGAGACCGTCTGTTAAGATTTTTTTGAAAATACTAGTGAATAGAAATTAATTAATTTCTGGCTAATTGTCGTGTCGTAATGATTAAGAATTTAAGAATTTAAGAAGGCATTTTCGCTGTCCAAGAGCTAATAGACAGTCTAAAGGCAGGAAATAGGCCCACTTTTTTAGTAACAGTATAGTAACAGTATATGTCTGAAGACAATTAGCTTTTTACAATATATACAATTGAGTAATTACACTATATACAAATCTTTCAACTGACAGTCATCCAACTTATACCGCCTTCTCAGGTTTAGGAATAAATTATCATATCCCTATCAGTTAAATGATTTAGAGTGAGTATTTAACACCTGCTCTTTTAAGGCAATGGTTGATAAATTGAAAGGGAATTAGCTTATTTTTGAGAATTTTGATAAGGATCAAAATTTCGCGTTGTAAATCTATTGTATCTGTGCATATAGTTTTAATTCGTTGTATTTGATTAATTATAGTATTGTTAATTACTTTTTTGGATATGTTGGAGTTCCAATTTATTAATTTGTTAGTATTGAAACTGAAGTTTCTTGTTTTGTCAAAAAGTAAAATTTTTTTGTAGTTAATGATTTGAAGATCTAGAAAGTCTATGCTATTTTGTGAATTATTAGTTTTATTAAGTTTAAGACAATTCGGATAAATGTCGGAGTTTTCAATTTTACCAAAATTATTAATTGTAATAAGGTCATCAATATATCTGTAGGTGTGTTTGTAGTAATTTAACTCTTGTGGTTGTAGATTTTTTTGGAAGTTAAATTCTTTGACAAATAAAAAGATATTACAGATCGAGGTGCTGGAATGTAAGCCCATTGGCAATCCTCTGACTTGTTTAAAAAGTTGATTTTGGAACTTGATGTAGTTATGAGAAAGTGTGCATTTTAGGTAGGTTTTCCATTTGTCAAGAGTCATGAAATTGAGTATATTAGGGAAAAGTTTTGGTAGATCAAGTAGACTGGTATAGATTTCTTTTAGAGGAAGTGAGGTATATAAGTTTTCAAAATCATAGCAGTTAATGTTTTGGATGTTAATGGTATGAATGGTATTAATGACAGGAGTGTTATTATGAATGATCCAGCAATAGTTATGATTAGTGTTACAATCATTGAAAATAAATTTACAGATTTTATTAAGTTGAATTGAAAAATAATAGTCTATATTTTTCTTGTAATTATTAGTTCCATTAGCTATAAATCTAAATTTTAATGGTGTTTTATGGAATTTGGGAATCGCATAAAGATTAGTAAATATATGAATACATACAAATACAAAGCAAAAGCAGTAACCTGTAGTTAAGAAGATTTCCATGTGTAAAACGTAACCGCCTTTACTGCTCTAATATACTCGTATGAATCTTATTGGATCTTCCATATATATTCAGTTTCAGAATTTTTTAAACTTCATATTTGCTTATTATGTTAGAGCCTGTGGGTCTTATAGGGATTGGACTGATAAAGACAGATATTACTTTGATTTATTTTCTGAGATTATTTTAAGTATTAAACTTCAGTTTGTGTTTTGTAGACTCGGAAATATGCTGATATATTTACTTCTTTTGTTCCATCAATTCTCTAATGACGATGCAATGAAGGATGTGAATTTCTTTTTTCCTTTTCATTTTAGGTTTTGGTATTTTTGCGCCTGTCATGTGGTTTATGTTGTGTCACTGTTCTTTTGTTTCTGCATGTGGTTTGTTCCTATTTGAAAGTGGGATGGATTTTAAACAGATATTTTATTTTATTTGAATTTATTTCATGTTATTACCACTTTGTTCGTGCTTTCAGCTCGCAATTGCATTATATTCTGAAATGCTTTTGCTTTGTATGTATTCATTTATATATATATAAAACCTTCATCAGAATACAATGAATATGATGAATGTTTTATTATATATATATATTCGTGAGAATAGTCATCTTGGAAGTTTTAATAATTAAAAAAGGAGACGAATCTGCAAGTTGGCTTCTATATTGTAAAATGATAAAAATCAAAAAATAAAGATTCGAACTAAAACGAATAAAATTATGTTCATGAAATATGAAGGTCTAATCTTTCCGGGTAAAAGTTACCAAACTGAATAAACGCAAGTTTTTCAAACACGGAATCGTTAAATGAAAATTAAAATGAGAAAAGAGAACTTTTTTTAATTTACAGAACATAATACATAATAAAACAAATACGAAAATAATTTCTTATTAAACTCTTCCTTTTTATTAATTTCTTATTAATCCTTAACGCTCAAAACAGAACTTAGCAAGTGAACAATGTTTTGAAGCCTTAAACTTAGTTGATCAAAGAGTTCCGACTACATGTTCCATTCCTATGAACCATTCGAGACTTAAAACTGCTTTTCATTATCAAATCTTCAGTTTAAAACAAATTTCTAATATGTTTCAAATGCTCAGATCGTTTCCCTACCTGTAATCGTACTCAAATTAAACCAAAAATTATATACAAATGCTTAAGAGTAGTACAAAAACCTAAAAAAAGGCAAAAACCAAACTAATTACACAAAACTAAATTAAATGAAAAAGAAAATTCTAAGACAAGAATTAATGAATCAATTTGCTGTTCAAACTTGAAAAGGAAATTGTTCAATCGAATTATATATTTAATGCAAGGGCTGGCTCGATTACCTGATAATTTTATCTTTTTTTTTAACTTTATATTATACCAAAAGAGAATCAATAAATGGAGCGATCAAAGTAAACTATGCAAAAACATTTTAATGAAAAAATATGAAAAAGCATACCTTTCCTTAAACCTCCTTTTCAGCATACACGCATTTATTTATACACGCACATATTTAATACAAAATTGTAAAAACAAATTTATAACCTCTCTAAATCAGTCAGAAACTAGAGACAATCAATTAAAAGAGGAAAGAGACCACATTAAGATGCATAAAACACATTAACATAGGAAGGAATACATAAAAGTATAAGAGAAAATCAAAGAAAATCCAAGAAACAAGAATTCGTACATCAAGGTATAAGAGGAAAGGATAATGAAAAAAATAAAAATAAAATATTAATCACATACCTCTAACGTCTCTTCAACGGGTTATTGAGACATCTCTCACCTTTAAGAGACAAAATTTCTTAGTTTGACATCTTAAGAGTGGGACACTTTCTACAAATCATGAGCCATACTGAAGTTCGGTACTTTCTGCAGCACTTCTTATTTCATCTCGAAATTGTAACTTTTTCTACCATTTACAAGCATTCTAATATCTTAATAGAATTTTTGGTAGAAAGAACTTTAGCCTTGATTTAAAAAGAATATTTGTATAAATCTAGTGTAATAGGCCTATTTTTATTAAGTATAATTGAAAAGAACTTCTGAATCTTTCCAGTTGACTATAATGATCAACAATCCGAGAAGTTCTGATCTAAGACGGTTATTGCAATGCGCGGAAGCTAATGAAAGTTCAAATGCTTGAAGTTAGTTTCAATTAAGCACGTGCTAACTTTGAAAAACTGTATTTCATGTGACACAATTGATGTGAACAGAAGATTAAATATATTTGATTGTTACTTAGCGTAGAAAACAAAATGACTGCTTTCACGATATTCTCATTAATTTCTAAATTTTTTGCTAGACTGTACGAATCCCTCGCTGTACGTATGCTTGAATTATGGTTATATTTGTCACACATTTTATCTGCTTCTACCAATTAGGCCTTTTTAAAATATACCATTTTCATAAATAGAATTTTCAGAAAACTTTTTATATTTTAGAATAAAAAATTGGAGATTAGTCTTTATTCATTACCTTAATATAAGAATTTTAACATATGTATAACTGATTTTATGTCTTATGTGTTTGGAAAATAATTAACAAGCAATAAAAATCTTGGTTCATAAAAACAACACATTTAAAAAAACAAAAATAAATGTAAAATTTGATTCATTTAATTCAGTGCCTGATAATATAAATATTAAAAAGAAAATGTACCTTTTTTAAGGAAACAATATTTTTTATTTTCACTCAGCTCAAGGAGTAAAAATAAATTCCAAGTCCCGTAGTCCCGTAAGCATTATATTGAATTCTCTTAAGTTTAAACATTTAATGATATAGATCAGTGGTCTTCAAACATTGCCCACTCAAAGAACTTTTAAAATCTATTCTTCCTCTTGGAACATCTATGATCTTCAGAAAAGTAAATATTATAAGAAGCACCAAAAATTTAATGTTGAGTAAACTTGGAAAATAAAACGGTAATCAGTGGGTCATGTAACGTTACTCATAGAAATAGATTTACTTAGTATTATTTTAAGTTATAAAATGGAAATAAAAACTATTATTTAATTAATGATTTTCGATATTTAGCTTGTAGGGTTTATATTAATTTTAACTAACATTTATTTTAAGTTTAAGCTATATTTCCTGTCAAGCCTTTACTTTCCCCTGGAATTGCCAATGCCAGAGTATGTAAATCGTAGTAGAACGCGCAGAGTATTCAAATATTAGCAGAAGTAATTTGAGTTAAATAGAAGGGAAACGAGATTTGTAAGTGTGCTTCTTGAATCACGAGCGTGAAGGTTGCTAGGTAGAGATTTAAGAACCGCGCGTTTCGGCTTGTGTGCCTACTTCGGCAGTTAGTTGAATCTTTCAACTTCTTAATCAGAAAGTTTGCTGAATCTCAGCTGTATCTTCGAACGCGGTTAAGATAGTTACAATTATAGAGCCTCGTAGATAGAGACTTCGTTAGTTATTCATAATGTCATTCATTTTTAGTTGTACTTTTCTATTTTTGTTTAACCGCCGGGTCGGCGTAGTTTGTGAGCGTCGAGTGAACGCAACTGTAACTTCTAAAGTGAAATAAAAAGGGAGTTAAATCCTTCTTAAGAGTCTGTGTAATTTCCAGTTCATAGCAGTCACTACTACTATTGCTGACAAGTTGGGGCCTCTCAACATCACATTGGCGCCCGAACACTTTACGAACTGAAATGGCCGAAAACTGGATGGACGCTCCTGTACAACTTCACCAAGAAGAAATGGCGAACCAATTAAAAGGATTTGGATACCTGGTCCAGACGATGAGAGCATCAATCAAGCCAAACGTCAATTTCGACGGAAAAACTTCGGTGGCGATATTCTTAGAAGGCCTCGAAAATCATTTCCAGCTATACCCTGTGCCTGAAAGACAAAAAGTTGCCATTGCCACGTCTGCACTAAGAGGACAGGCCTCACTATGGTGGAAGAATATAGGGAAATTTTTATTAGGGGAATTCGGAAGACAAACATATACCTTTGAAAATTTCAAAATATCATTATTAAAGGCCTTCCCCATAGTGAAAGACCGAGCAAAGCTAGAAGCCGAACTGTATAATTTTTTTCAACGTAATATAGAAGATTTGACGGACTTCATTCTGCGAAAAATTAAGCTGATAAATATGCTGTATGAGAAGAAACCCGACGCGGAGATTATTGAAATAATCTTACCAAGATTGCTACCTGCTGTCCAAGATTACTTCGAAATTCGAAACCCAAGCATCTTGCAGGAACTCTTCGAGTTGGCGGCCAAATTCTAAAATCGCAGAATAGCGGAAAAAGCTAGAGGGGCATCGTACTCTCAAAGTCTCTGAAGGCAATCCTCAAATCAACAGACCGGAAACACAAATCGCTCTTATGGGGGAAAGAGCTATCAAGCTAACTCATCGAAGCTCGAAGGTCAAGGCCGAAAAAGGAAATTTGAAAACAACCGTCCAAGTACCCAGAAGACAGAAGTTGAAAGGAAAGCTTTAAACGAGTAGAGGGGCTGTAAAAGCGAGGGTCCAGACCCCGGAACCCTCAAGAAGATACCGTTTCGAAAAAACCCTCAAGAAGATACCTAAATACGATTGTGGTAAAGAACTCACAATTACCGATTATACAAGTCCTAGTTGGCGATGTACCAGTAGAAGTCCTCATCGATACAGGGGCAGAAGGTAATTTTATGAGTGATATATTTTTAATAAGAATTTTAATAGGTTACGATTATTTAAAAATAAAAACACAGAAATTATAGCAGCGCAAGGAAAAACTTGTCATTGCATTGGGACATTATCATTACAAATACAGGTAAAAGATGAAAGCCTCAAAGTATTAATTTTTGTTGTCAAAATTTTGCAGAGTCCACTCATTTTAGGCATGGAGTTTTTAAAAGCCGCGAAGGCCAAACTGAATTTTCAGGAAAATTCGATTATGGTGGAAATGTATCGGAGGGTGGTGGAGCCAGTGAAACAACGCAAGTAGACCTTAGCCATTTGAATGACTTTGAAAGCCAAGCCATCCAGCAAGTGGTGAGTACTTTTTCGAACTTGTTTTCAGAACGACCTGGTAATTGTCAAATTGTTACGCATGATATACAATTTACTGCCGACAAACCCCTGTAGGACTAAACCTTACCGGTATGATAAGCAGAAAGAACAAATAATTGAAGAACGCATTCAGGAAATGTTGAAGAACCAGATAATAACGCCCATAAATAGTGAGTACGCGAGTCTAGTCGTACAATGTAGGAAAAATAATGATTTCCCTCCTTCGGATAAAAGGGCTTGGAGGTTTGCTATCGATTACAGAAAGCTTAATAGTGTTAATAAGTTCCCAGTTTAACCCTTTGCCGGTTATAGAGGAAATTATTAGAAAGATTAAGTTTACGAGATACATGACTACGTTGGACTTAACGTCTGGCTACTATCAAATAGCTATGAGACCTGAAGACATACATAAAACAGCGTTTATCACAAAATCCGGCACTTATGCATTTTTACGCATGCCCTTTGGGTTGTGTGGGGCTCCGTCAACATTCCAGAGAGCTATGGACATTCTTCTAAAGCCTGTCCTAGGAAAATCGACTTTAATCTATCTAGATGATATAATTATAACGAGTAGTACGTTGAAACAACATATTAAAGATTTAGAAGAGGTTTTTTAAATTATTAAAAGAGGACGGTCTTACAATTAACGCATCAAAATGCAAGTTCGCGACTAAAGAACTTAAATATCTGGGGTATAAAATTCCGCAAAAGGGTATAGAAACTCAGGATTCAAAAATAAAAGCCATCAAGAATTTCCCATCTCCCAACACCGCCAAGAAACTTTCTTCTTTCCTTGGGTTATGTTCTTATTATCGGTCGTTCATAAAAGATTTTGCGTTGTTAGTAATTAAAAGAAAGAAAAGTAAGCTTACGTGCACAGCAGAAGCAAATACGGCATTTGAAAGGTTAAAAGAAGCACTCATCAATGCCCCTGTTTTGAAATTCCCGGAAGGGGACGAAAACCTGGAAACTGCAACAGATGCGTCGAACTATGCCTGCGGTTCTCATGCAAAATGGCCATCCTTTGGCATATTTTAGTAAAACTTTAAACTCTACGCAAAGGAATTATACAGCTACAGAGAGAGAAACATTAGCCGTATTAATGGCTGTACACAAATTTCGAGTTTAATTTCTACAAAGCGCCAGTAACATAATAAATTCTTCGGATCATGCTGCTGTTGGTAGACTTTACTCGGGGAAAAACCTAACGCCCAGGTTAATAAGATGGGCTTTAAAACTTCAAGAGTATAACCTAATAATTACATATAAACCGGGTAAGGAAAACAATGTTGCTGACGCACTATCTCGCATAAAACTGGAGGATGAAGGCAACGAACTCAAATGCACTGTGTTGACTTCAAAACTTTTAGATTCTAGAGAAACAATTATTGCTAAATTCAAAGCTGATTCTGAATTTGGAAGTATCTATGCGTATTTGAAAGACCCCGAAAGCTTTGAACACACAGATATCGATGCAATAAGAAATAGAGCAGAAACCTATGAAATAATAGATAATTTATTGTTTTATACGAAAGCAACAAAATGAAAATTTCGAATATAAACCCGTCATCCCAGCCTCGCTTCGATTAAGCATTTTGAAGGAATTACACGACGCGAAAACAGCGGGCCATTTAGGGGTCAGAAAGACTTTAAAAAGGGTACGCGAGGCGGTATATTTCCCGCAATTATACAAAATAGTAACTGCGTATGTCAGGTCCTGCAATCAATGGCAATTAATAAATGATATTAATTACAGCCCGGCCGGGTACTTAAATAGCATTCGCGCTACATTTCCGAATGAAATTTTAGGCATAGATCTTCTTGGTCCCTTCCCCCAGAGCGAGTTAAATAAAAATCGTTTTCTTTTAGTAATAGTAGATCATTTTTCAAAATGGACAGAAATTGTTCCACTTAAACGCGCGTCAGCCGAAACAGTCGCAGATGCATTCTTACACAGATACATTTTAAAATACGGTGCACCGATAAAAGTCATTAGCGATAACGGAAAACAATTCATTAGTCAAATATTTGAAAACATATGCACTGGACTTGGCATACGCCATATCAAAATGGTTCCGTATAGACCACAGGCAAACATCGCAGAAAGAGTTAATAAAACTATTGTAAAAATAATTCGAAGCTATGTTAGCACACATCACAAGCGCTGGGATGGCTACATAAATGAGTTAGCTTATGCTTTAAGAACAGCAAATCATGATACTACGGGAAAACCTCCAGCAGAATTATTATTAGGACGGAAGTTAATTACGCCACTAGATAAATTATTCTTTGTGCAACAAAGAGAGGAAGAATTCAAACAAAAAGATATACAGAAACTCATTGATCAGGCGGTTAAAAGTTCGGATACGGCAAGAAATAGACAGAAACTGTACTATGATCGAAAACGCCGTGAAGCAGATTTTAAAGTTGGGGATAAAGTGTTAAAGCGGAAATTTTCTTTATCAAGTGCCCCAGACAATTTCACTGCAAAGTTGGCTCCAAAATTTGAAGGCCCCTATGTAATTCAGGAAATCAAGGGAGTCTTATTGTACCTTAAGAACGAGAGAGGGGAAATCTGTAAAGCAAGTCCCGACCAGGTGAAAAAATACTATAATCCAAATTATTTTGAAATCCTTAAAAGTTTCTCGCAGGACTCAAGCGCAAAAGAAGTGGAAGGTCCAGAAGTAACGCCACCCGCTTCACAGGCTAACATAGCAGAAAGAGTTAATAAAAACATAGTAAAAATAATTCGCAGTTACGTGAGCACACATCACAAGCGCTGGGATGGCTACATAAATGAATTAGCTTATGCTTTAAGAACGGCAAATCATGATACTACGGGAAAAACTCCAGCAGAATTATTCTTAGACCGAAAATTAATTACGCCTTTAGATAAATTATTCTTTGTGCAACAAAGAGAGCAGGAGTTTAAACAAAAAGATGTGGAAAAGCTGATTGATCAGGCGCTTAAAAGCTCGGATACGGCAAGAAATAGGCAGAAAATATATTATGATAGAAAACGCCGTGAAGCAGATTTTAAAGTTGGGGATAAAGTATTGAAGCGGAAATTTTCTTTATCAAGTGTCCCAGACAGTTTTACGGCAAAGCTAGCTCCAAAATTTGAAGGCCCCTATGTAATTCAGGAAATCAAAGGAGTCGTATTGTACCTTAAAAACGAGAGAGGGGAGATCTGTAAAGCAAGTCCCGACCAGGTGAAAAAATATTATAATCAAAATGATTTTGAAATCCTTAAAAGTTTCTCGCAGGACTCAAGCGCAAAAGAAGTGGAAGGTCCAGAAGTAACGCCACCCGCTTCACCACCCAAGAAGCAGAGAACATAAGAGGAACCTAGCCCTTCTACAAGTCATTATAGGGTGCCGAAAAGAAGGAAGGAAAATGGTCAGACTGCAGCATTCAAGAAATTAACGCTGCCGCATAAAGAATCTTTGGTAAATAGGAAAAGACCAGATACAACTTTCCACAGTAGAAAGTCTGCGTCGAGGAAACCACTTCCAGAGCCAGATAGTCAGGAGCAAACAAGGCCGCCGTTCACGACAAGAAAAAGACAGAAGGAGGAACGAAAAGATTGGCACCAACAGAAGAAATTCAAGCAAGATTCCCGACCGGAGGCCGCCAAGACCAGCCGTCCAGGGGCAAAACGGAAAAGACAGGAACCCGAAGACTACCACTCCAAGAGACCGGCGTATAGAGGGCGAGAAAGAAAAGTCACCATGGACGAAACTCAAAGAACCCAAAGGCGAAGATTGACTACACTGAATTCCATAACTTGGGATCAATTCTGCCAGAAGAGGATGTCGGAGTTCCAAGCATCGAAAGCTCAAAGTAAAATCTTCTATAAATTTTTCTTTTGTTCTGAAATGTTATGCGTAAATACGAAGTTCTATCAAAATCGTAAAAAACAACCTTATATTTAGCGTAGGTATAATGAAACACTCAATCGATTTCGAGGGCAGCTAAAGGTCCCTCCTCATCAGGAGAAAGAAATACATAGAAAGAAGAAAATAGGAATCACAGAAACACGTGGTGCTTATCAGCACTGCACGTGGTTATAACTAGATTTTTAATCAGAGTTGCACTGGCCGCCTACTTTTACTGAGCCAGGCTGTCCGATCAAGCATAAAGAAATATTAGCGAAGTTAAAATAGGGAGCGAGGGGCAAATGCACATTACGCTCAAAATCTGAACTTCAAATAATGGAAAGCAACCACTGAACGGATTTTTATACCCTCTGGTAGTACCAAGTGCGAGGAGGTAACGCCATCTATCGGCAAAAATAATTGAATTAAGATAGTAGAATTTTAAAGGCATTAGGAAGGACTGGATTGGACTTCAAATCATTAACTAAACTTTCTAAATCTTTGTGAATGTGAAAAGCCTCAAGAAAATCCAGAGTGTTTCATTATACCTACGCTAAATATAAGGTTGTTTTTTACGATTTTGAGTCAGAAAAGGGGATATTAACAAGTCTTCAATAGCGTATCATAGCTGGACTTTTAACCATAATTTTGATTTTGGGTCTGCAAAAATCATCCAAAAGGCTTCTTCCATAGGCGAATTGAATTTTCTTGAGGCTTTTCACATTCACAAAGATTTAGAAAGTTTAGTTAATGATTTGAAGTCCAATCTAGTCCTTCCTAATGCCTTTAAAATTCCATTATCTTAATTCAATTATTTTTGCCGATAGATGACGTTACCTCCTCGCACTTGGTACTACCAGAGGGTATAAAAATCCGTTCAGTGGTTGCTTTCCATTATTTGAAGTTCAGATTTTGAGCGTAATGTGCATTTGCCCCTCGCTCCCTATTTTAACTTCGCTAATATTTCTTTATGCTTGATCAGACAGCCTGGCTCAGTAAAAGTAGGCGGCCAGTGCAACTCTGATTAAAAATCTAGTTATAACCACGTGCAGTGCTGATAAGCACCACGTGTTTCTGTGATTCCTATTTTCTTCTTTCTATGTATTTCTTTCTCCTGATGAGGAGGGACCTTTAGCTGCCCTCGAAATCGATTGAGTGTTTCATTATACCTACGCTAAATATAAGGCTGTTTTTTACGATTTTGATTGTCACATTAGCGTGTTTCTCTTCTAGTCTACGAAGTTCTATGTTTTGACGGAAGTCAGTTTATCTCAGTTGAGACTTAGTTTTGTTTTACTTTATTTAGCTAAGGCAAAAGTATTATTTTCTTTAAGTGTAAAATCTAAGAGCAAGCAGTTCCTGTTGGTCGAAAGACTAATTCTGTTATGTTAAAGCCAAAATTTGGCCGAAAGTAAAATAACTTCGTATTCTTAAATTGAAATGAATCGTAATGAAAAATTTAGTTTCAGTGTCGCCAGCTTGGCGAAGAAAGCGTGAAGTAAAATTTTATTTTTATCTTATTCATTTTATAGTAAATTGTAAAAATCATATGTATTAGAATTTTGTAAATATAGGTAAATACTTGACAGTTCTGTAAAAGTAGAATTTAGTCTAGAAGCATAAAATTTTAGATGCTAAAATTAAATGCTCGAAAGAAATGAATTCAAATTTAAGTATTAAACAGCAGATAAAATCATACTTTAGAGCGAAAGCCTGCATGTCTGAATGAGGTGCAAGATGAATGAGGGGGAATTAGAATGAATGTGTTTTGTAGGGTTCTCCACCTACACTTGAATTTTAAGAATGTTAAACATAGCTCATCGAGTTTCAGTATGTCGATTAAGGTGTGTCTATTTGGTTGTTGGAATTCTAACAAATCATTGTGGTTAGGGGAAGTGTTGTAATACTAAATCACGAATATTCCCGTTTAACACCACACATGGTGGAGAACCAGGGTAAAGTTAAATTCATGTTTGAATACTTGAATGAATGTGAATTAAGCAGTTAATTAAGGAAAATAAAAGTTAATAAAGATCCGTTAAAGTTGAACAACTTTAAAGGATCGAAAACGAAAACTTTATCCAGTGTTAAGAAAGTGTAAATCATAATGTATTTAGATGATACTGATACTTCTTCCTTCCAGATGCTGGAAGGAAGAGAAAAGATTGATTGCTGAAGACCAGAAAGGATCCTGTAAGAAGAGATGGTAAAATTATGCATCTACAAAAATTTATTGTAATTTTATAGGAAACAGTTGTTTTATGTAAACTGGGCTCTTGAGTTTTAGATCAGAATGTGGAAACTTTTTTAACAGGTCGTTTCTAGGACCTGCTTCCAAATTTACCAAATTCTGGCAGCGGCAAATAAAGGGTTTATATTTATTTTAACTTACATTTATTTTAAGTTTAAGCTATCTTTCCTGTCAAGCCTTTACTTTCCCCTGAAATTGCCAATGCCAGAGTATGTAAATCGTAGTAGAACGCGCAGAGTATTCAAATTTTAGCAGAAGTAATTTGAGTTAAATAGAAGAGAAACGAGATTTGTAAGTGTGCTTCTTGAATCACGAGCGTGAAGGTTGCTAGGTAGAGATTTAAGAACCGCGCGTTTCGGCTTGTGTGCCTACTTCGGCAGTTAGTTGAATCTTTCAACTTCTTAATCAGAAAGTTTGCTGAATCTCAGCTGTATCTTCGAACGCGGTTAAGATAGTTACAATTATAAGAGCCTCGTAGATAGTGACTTCGTTTGTTATTCATCCTGTCATTCATTTTTAGTTGTACTTTTCTATATATGTTTAACCGCCAGGTCGGCGTAGTTTGTGAGCGTCGAGTGAACGCAACTGTGACTTCTTAAGTGAAATAAAAAGGGAGTTAAACCCTTCTTAAGAGTCTGTGTAATTTCCAGTTCATAGCAGTCACTACTACTATTGCTGACAAGTTGGGGCCTCTCAACATCACAAGCTTTTTTATACTCATAGTAGACGAAAATTCTTTCAATCTGATTCTGCTTTGTGAAGCACTTAACGGTTTGTTTTATTTAAATATGGCATAGCACGGGAGGGCTATTTACTTAAAGAGACGGATGCTTTTCTAAGCGGAACTAGCTTATATACACGTTATACGTGGGGAAAACCACAAAAATGCCTATGCAGCCAGCTCTTTCACCTGGAATCAAACCCATGAAGAACTACCAGCGTTGAACAACTTTAGCGCTCTGCCGCTGGTCTGCCGCACTTAGAGGAGCTGCGTCTATATTGAACACCAGGATTTCGCAAAATATTTTGAAGAACTTTGTCTTAAATTTCCTGTTATTGATGTGGATATTAGTCGTTAGGTAAACAAATGGGTAATGCTTCAACTAAAGAAATAAAATTACTGTATATAAGTATTTTTTTTATTAGAAATATCTTCCTTGAATCATTGTTTGAAATTATGAAATTTGCTTTCATTAATAAAACTGAAAGTCGTAACGTCTTTCAGTAAATAATGATATGTTGTCCCATTCAAATCTTGGGTTTTTAGCTTATAATCTGCAGTTCATAAATTATGTATATCAGAACTCAGTCTAAAACTATTTGAAGATAATTAATTATATTTATGCCCCTCATATTTCCCGGCATTTTATGTCTTTTCAATTACAATACACAGCATGATTACACGTTGGATCTAAATTCTGTCTTTTTGTGCACCATTGTTCAGATTTATACTCATAATAGCGTTCTGTAGCTTATAATATGCTTGTGTTATATCTTTAGCCGGCTTCAATAACTCAGAATGGTCTTTACAGTCATAAGAAATATGTTTAAAACTTGCCTGAATCCACGAATAATGCAGAATAATGCATGTCTAACACGATATTCATACACTGAAGAGCCGAAACATTATGACCACCTACTCAATAACTCGTTGCGACAGCTTTGGCCTGCAAATCTACTGCAACTCGCTTTGGCATGGTTGCCACAAGTTCTTGTTATATGACTGGAGATAGAAAAGATAGAGGAGATAGTTCTTGGTATATAGAAATGCGAACTCATGGATTGTTGTGTTTCATCGTGTTATCGGCCACTCCTAAGGACCTGCCAAACGCATTTATAGATTTTACTAGCTCTATCTTAATCTGTACCCAGAACTTCCTCTTGGGTAAGGAGTCTGAGAGTCTCTTATCCCTCTTCTCCTACCAACGATTTCTCAGGAAGACTTATATCCCTATAACTCATTGTATTCACAAGTTTTCTTATCTTAACCCGAATTCAAAATTGGAATCTTTGGCATCGAGTAGTCTCCATTAAACATGATAGCGAGTGGATAATAAGATTTTCATTATTACGTGAATATATTATAATCGGATACATTAATGTTCTGAATACGAAAATCATGCATAGAAAAATCAGTCTGAACAAACTGTTAATCCCAGTCAAAACATTGTTTGTATCGTAAGGAGGATTTAATGAGGCAAACATTTAAGAAAGTTTATGCTAAATGTTCATTTAACCTTTGTTATTCAGTGGGATATTCTAAAAGGCTTGAAAATGAGGAGGCAGCGATTCTCACGGACATGTACGCAATTCAGATACATAAATCTTGACTACGGGTATTCTTTAAATAACTTTAAACACCTGAAACGATGACCTTAGTCATTAGATATATTTACTATATGCATTCGATTGTAGGATTTCGGAAGTAAATAGAATAAAAACTGATACTATTCACAATGAGCAAGTTTTCACCCCTCCTGAATTCTGAACCTAACTAAACAAAGACCAACATTTCTCTCCGGCAAGCATTAACTATGTGGACTGCTAAATAAAAAATGGTTGTTAAATTACTACTTGCTATTTACTTATTGTTGCACCAAAAAAAGTGGACATCAGTGTCCATCGCGTGAAGTGGACAATCGAAGAAGTTCATCCCCGAATTCCTCGCGTGCGAAGATGGTTCGCGTGATCCTTCATCTCCGATGATATCTGGACACAGGAAAGGACGGATGGCCGAAGAGGTGTGACCGCACCAGATGAAATCGGTCGGACGGTCAGTCACGCTTTCGTACCACCTTTTAACGCGATTGGATGATTACACAAGGCAGATACGCGAGGCTGTCTGTCTATCAAGCCTCTCTAAATGCCATGCCGTTGGAGTTGCGGGGGTGAGAACTGTGATTTTCGGTGATGGCCAGAGGTGGAGGAAACGTTACATTAACGACTCGCCATGGAGATTGGCAGCTGGAGATAGATGTTGGCAGAAGGCTTTCCTTTTTTTACCTTTATAATCTGTGTTTCAGCTCACTGTTAGAAACGTCTTCCTTGCACAAATTTAATCTTTTGTGCTTTCTTCGCATTCCAGCTACTCTTCGACAGTATTAAAGTATAATAAAATTCCAAATATCCCTTAGTAGTTGGAATTAATCCTATACTTCGAAAAGATGTATGATCGGGATGCCTCTTAATTATTTTTCGGGAGTAGAATAAACATATTCTACTCATTCAGAAGATTTCAAAATTTTCGCAGTGTGAATTCACACTGTGAAAATTTTGAAAATTAACGCTGATTTTTGTTGTTTGACTTCTGAATTAGTACTTATTCGGCGTGTTATTGTGTCTTAACATTCTACTCACTTTACAAAAAGTAAAGCAATTCTATCACATATCATCTTGACGAAGATTATACAGGTACGCTTACAGT
Source organism: Stegodyphus dumicola (assembly GCF_044657685.1). Taxonomy (NCBI): domain Eukaryota; kingdom Metazoa; phylum Arthropoda; class Arachnida; order Araneae; family Eresidae; genus Stegodyphus; species Stegodyphus dumicola. The sequence goes on along the minus strand of NC_140768.1, from coordinate 228,628,080 downwards.
TTAAAACCTTTTGATTATCATAAAACAAATACTATATATTTTTTTCGACAGAATTAAACAATGAAATTTTTTATAGCCTAAATGCACAGTGCTATTTAATCTAAACTATAGAAATTTTACTTTTCTAAAGTATGCTAAGTACTATTCTAGTTTTTTGTATATTAACCAGCGGTATACTATTAATTAGCTGTAGTATACTAACTAACAGTATACTAATTTTAAGTGTCTTATTTTTGTTATTACCATATTATATTTGAAGAATGAAATATTTTCATTTGCCTTAAAAATTTCTGTTCAATAAAATTTAAAAAAACCTTAGTTGTTTAGTTCTAAAGTAATAAATTTACCAAATTACGATATAATATGTGTTGTATTAATCAAATCCATCTAGAGAAATGTCGTACTGAAAAAAAAGATAAATTGACAAGCGGATGTCGTCTGACCAGTTGTATAGTGACCTTAGCTGAACTTGCTTGGAAGGCAACCCAAGTCACAGGATGTTCAAAAGATCTTTTCACAGGTTTTAAGTCTATTCTTTCGCATATTTAATCTTCTTTTTATGTTGGTGATTTTTGCCATATGTAATGTGAAAATGACCCAATTTCGTTTGAAACGTCTTCTACCAGGACATGCCTTCCTTTCAGCAGAAAGTATTCCTGTTCTTTGCCATTAACCAGTTTAACTCAATACAAAAAATCCAGTTTAAAACATAAGAAAAGTCAAGATGACGTCTTTTTTCTAGCCGCCAACTTATTTAATTTTAAAAAATAAAATTATGTTAAAACAAAAAATTCAATTAAAAAGTACTAAAACAAAAAAATTCATGTTACATATTCTGATGCGTAAAATTTACTTTCTCTTCTATTTATTCTTGATAGTAAATCCTTGTGAATTTAAATAAATCAAATTTAAGATAACAAAATTTTAGTACAAAAAGATAAAACTTAGATAGTTTTAGATATAAAAACAAAGACTGAAAATTTTTGCACAAAACAGGCATCCTGTGAATAACATTTCATGAATAAAATCTGTGTTTCGAATTATTAGGAATAATTGATAACATATCAAGCTTCAATTTCTGGACGAATTATACAGTCGATCTTTTTCTCATGTCCAAATAAAGTATAAGCTGTTTTTCTCTCAGAAAGACCTGCAGAGAAAGATTTCAGTGATAAAATTCATTTATTACTTTTCCTGCTTTCATTATTCTTTTTTTATTACGAGCTTGTGAATGATAACTTTAAATTTTTAGTTGTTAGCATTTTATTGTATGCTTTTTATTTGATAAGTATTGAGTTAATTATTCCTTGTTAGGTATACACCTGAGGCGGTATAATCCTCTACAAAGGCACCGTTCCCCATAGAGAAGAAAATCTCATATCCACAATAATTTTATCCTGTTCCATTCCTGTTGACAGAAAATCTCATAGCCATAATTATTTCATCCTGTCCACCCATTTTCAGAATAACAATTTTAATGCTATTAAAAAAAGTAAAAGACGTCTATTCCATTCAAAATTAAAAACAATATCGTATTTGAAGGTGACAAAATATGATAATAAATTCAGGGATACAAATATTTGGAATTTCTTTAATTCTTAACATAATTAATCGTGATATTTAAACTATATACATATGGTAAAATGCCACAAAATCGATTAAAAAAGGCTTGTATTTAAAGTAAACAAATGAAACAAGGTATTAAGATTTGAATAGTATAAGGTCAAGAAATGACATTAAAATTAATATTAAGGAAAGAATATTAAGGAAATCAAAATGTTAATAAAACTCTGATTGTTTCATGATGACTTAAAATTTTGATTGAAATTCGTCAAAAGAAAATTAAAGATTTGTAGAGACATTTTATGTATGTTTGAAGCAAGAGTACATGCAAAATGAGCAATGCCCTCACCGAGACTCGAACCTGGACCTCTCGAATACGCGCTGAGTGCGCTAACCATTCCACCACGAAGGCATGCAGAAAGGAGGGAGGAAATACTCCCTTTTAAAGGGTGATTGGGTATTAGGGCCCCCAATCTCCAAATCCTGTTGGTGAACAATTATCATCCACCACCTTTTAGTTCGGGCGCCGCTGTAGATTCATTAGGCTACTTTGAAACAGGAGTATGAAAAATGAGCAATGCCCTAGCCGGGACTCGGACCTCTCTATACGCTCCGCGTGTGCTAACTAGTGATGAGTCGGTACTACCGAACCGGGTATTTTGTAACGGGTACTTAGTTGTAACGGGTAGTGAAAATCGGTACATCCAAGTACCCGTTACTTCAGTACCGAAATCGGTACTTTTCGGTATTCGTTTTCGGTATTCGTTTCGGTATTCGTTACGAAACGGGTACTTTTCTGTATTCGTTACTTCTGTACCGAAACGGGCACTTTTCGGTATTCGTTACTTCTGTACCGAAATGGGTACTTTTCGGTATTCGTTCCTTCTGTACCGAAATGGGTACTTTTCGGTATTCGTTACTTCTGTATCGAAACGGGTGCTTTTCGGTATTCGCTACTTTGTAACCAAAATATGCGTCTCTTCTCAGTATTTCGGTATTCGTTACTGGAGGATCAATGAGGATTCAGCTCACTTCGGTTTTGGTACGAGGACAGTAGTATCTGGTTGTATTTGCGAAATGGTGATATGCGCTCCTTGTGTCCATGAATGGCCTGCTCCTCAGACTCTTCCGTAGTTGACATGTTTTCTGATATTCAAAATCTTACTCTGTACAGATAAAATCAAACACGTGGTGACGTGGCAGAGTTCCTTCAGTGCGCAAAATCGTTAGCTGCGTATTTCGGTACTCCAAATCGTTACTAGGGCACTTCGGTACTCCAAATCGTTACTTGGGTACTCGGTACTTGAAATCGGTTTTCGGTACTTTTCAAAGTAACGGTTACTTGAGTAACGGGTATTTTGTACCGGGTACTGTCTGTACATGTTACTCTGGTACCGGGTACAAGAAAGTACCGAAGTTGCCCATCACTAGTGCTAACCGTTATTCCACGAAGGCATGCAGAAAGGAGGGAGAAAATACCTTATAGATTTTCAACCAGTTGAATTTATCTTGATAAAAACTCAAACTGTAAATCTTTCCTAATATTTAACAACAGCCTTAATTTGTAATTAAATAATAAAAACTGTGCAATAACAGAAGCAAAAAAACGCTTTATAATTAAATTTTTATTATAAGGTTTGGAGTTTTTATTATACATTTGTATAGATTTCCAGAAGCCCGAATGTTTATTACATTAATCTTAAAAATTAAAAAACAAGAGTCTAATAGAGTAGGTGAAATACTGCTACATTCACAAACCCACAGCTTCAACATTGCAAGCAAAATCAAAAATTGTCAGAATTATTTCTACTTCCAGGTAGCCAAACAGAGTTAATTTAATCTTTAAACATTCTCTGTTTACGCACAAACACACACATATATATATATATACTATATATAAGTATACACATATACATATACATCGCCTCAGCATGTGTATGGTTTCAGTGCAATCATATATTTCCACTAAAAGTAAAATAGAAAGAGATGCCATAAAAGCAAAATACACGCAAAATTTTGTCTTAAAAAAATTCTTTGTTATTCTATATAATTCAGATTGTATAGTTTTGGGATCTTTCTCTAGACCACAACTGAAATTCCAAATCTTCATGATTTGCAAATTATAAATTTTAATACTCACATGAAAGTTTCGATCATTAATTAGTAAATACCAATTCATAGATTGGTGTTTGAATGACTAAATAACAAACATCCAAACAATCTTTCATTTTTATATAATATTAGAGTTAGCTGTGCCAACTGACTTTGGTGTGGTAACTATGGCAGCACCAGTTAAATGGCAGGGAAAAATAAAAATAGAATTCTTATAATTTTTGATATCGTCTTTCATCAGTCACATGAATCTTAAAAATCACTTTCTGTTTTCTAACTTTTGTCAGATTTCCTTCAAATTCTTGCTTCGAGTGAATAAAATAATAATTTAAAATCTTTATTTTATATCTTGCTATCCAAAATAAGTTGCTTTAAAAACATTATTTCTGTTTCTCATGTTTCACATTAATTTTGCTTAGGGAAAAATGAGAACACGGATTTTTCTGTATTATTCAAACCTCATGACATTTCTATCAAAATTAAGACTTATTTCTTGCCATAGGTTTTGGAAATTGTTTGGTAATACGACCAAAATTCAAGATGTTTGATAGTCAAGGGAATAAATGAACCAATGCTTAAATTTCCAGTTAATCATGAATATGTTTCCATATGGTTGAGATACAAAATCTAGATAATGCTTTATTACTTCCTTATACGATGTTGTTCTTAATTTACGATTAAACATTACTAAAGTTATATTTTTCTTTACCATTCAATTCTGTCGTTTTGAGCAGCTCCTGGCGAGATGGCAAAAAATGCATCCTTTGAGTTTCATTTCTAGTCATTAAAATTTAAACTTCTAACGCCAAGGTTCTACCGCCTGCTTCGAGTCTTCCAGCAACAGATAGCGATACTACTGTGATTATACTCTAACCCAACGAATGCTCGATACTGTGAAGCCTGACTATAGAATTCATTCTAGCCGAAAAGGCCTATAATAGGCCGAGCGGATAAGCCGCCTAAACATTGGTAGTTTCACCCCGGTTAAAATCAAGCGGGAGGCTATATGGTTTTTTTTTTTTTTCATGTGCAACGCGAATATGAGCAGCTTTCCCTTAGAAAAGCTTCTGCAAAGACATTCCTTCCCTTTGTCACACTCCCCTAACTTGTTGTGCAAAAACTAATAAATCGAGATCTATTCAGACCTAACCAATGTCCAGGAGAGTAAATGTTTCCAAAATAATATAATTTCCTGAAATACATGCGAAATGTTTCTGCCAGTAGTCATATTTCCCACTGCATAATACCGATTACAGTTTTTCTCAGTAGACTAAAAATTGAAAAAAAAACGTATCTTTGTCCTGTTGTCAAATTCGTTTGGCTTGCCCTGAGAATAACATTTTTCACGTTTTTAATTATTATTCGTTTGCTAGAAAAATTATTCAGAAATACGTCAGATAATTTCAGTGTAGCTTGTGTAACTTTTAGGGTCTAGTAAAAACTAAATTACTGAATCGCATTCAAATTCTTATTAAATCGACCATCTAAGTAAATTTCTAACTTGCATTAAATATTTCTCATAGTCAGATATCTCAATTAAATAACGAACTTATGCTAAGTAATACCAACGAATTTGGAAAAACCTTAGAATAAAGGTATTTCCTAGATGATCGAGAAAATTTGATAGTTAATAATAAAATAAAAAATGTGTCTAGCCGCAATAACTATAAACTGTAGTATATTTTACCAATAGCATCTAAAAAGTTGCAATATATGGCTCTAAAAACAATACTTTCTGACTGATATAATTTCAAAAGCTTGTTACGCATTTCAGAAAATTCTGAATCTGAGAAAAAGAACGTCTTCAAAATGGTGCAGAGGACGAAAACTGTTGTTTTTATCTCCTGGTAGATTTTGATTTGCCGTAATAATGAAGATGTAAGATATGCGTTTATGGAAGAGAACTGCTATAGATGAAAATTACTTTTGATATTTTCCACCAAAATTTGCCATTGAAAATAATACTGACTAAAAATGAAATACAGACTTTCTAATTTGTTCTTGCAACAATTTTAATCATATACTCAACGTATGCTCCACTAAATTTTCATATTAAATATTCATTTGCTAAGTAGTGCTAACTACAAGTTAATGATCAATTACTTTTTGTTTTTACTCTACCTTCTCTATTTATAAGTTCGTAAGCTCGAATGATTGTCTTCTAGCAAAAGATGCAAATTAGCTGTTGAGAAGAAAAACTTTAAAATAGTCGTAGATTGACTGTAACTGAGAATAAGATTATTCAACTTATTCTTAACAAATAACTGCTGTTGATTATAGTTCGAGAGAAATCTTAGAAATGCTAAATGAAAATTTCTGAGCTCATGGCAATTAATTAGCAATCAGGGTTGCAATAGCTCCAGGTGTTTTATTTGAGTCAAATGAGTCACTTTTTTAACTTTAAGTTAAATAGTAATCTATAGGGCGCAACTCCAGTTCAAGTCATGATAAATAAATTTTAGTTGATTATTGTGCATTTTAATTATTTAGTAACGTTCATCTACACACGGCCTTTTCAGATGTTTATCATGTGTGTCCATTAGAATAATTCACCTTCTTAAACATATAACCAAAATAAGAGGTCATAATGGTAAAATGTTCTGCAAGTACTTTAAGTTAACATATTTAAAAATTCTTCCGTCAATGAGCAATTAAAATAAACCCTGTATGCATTATTACAAAGTGATTAGCCACAGGCGTAACTGAATCGAATCACAAAATTAATAAGAACACTAAATCTTATCACAGTAGTAATAAATCTGATCACGTCAAAAGCGCACTTATTCTCGGTTTTAATTACAAACTAATTTGTACACGTTTGAGATAATGAAATTTTCAATGGTAAAGAAACAAATACTTGGAAGATAAAGTCATTCAGTTAATAATAAATTCAAAAACAACCAGTTTCAGCGGCTAAGAGTTGGAATATATTAATTCAGTAAACCCAAATGAAACTTCGAAAAAATAATAATTGAATAAAAACTTATGCAAATAAATAGACAAACTAATGGAAAGATCTAAAAGGATTCAGATTTTAAAGATCGATCAAAAGGATTTGTAAAGTGTTTTTTTTTTCTCTCTTGCTCAATCTACCAGATTGCTTTTGCACTCATTCCCGCTAACCCATTTAGATTTGTCATTTTAACTTTATTATTAAGCATCATTATTCTCGAACTTACGCCATATATAATTCAACAGCAAAATGATAAAATTTTAAAAGCAGCATAGCAGCATATGATTAGAACTCCCATGTAGTGTTAAGTGTTGGCATAACATTTTTAAATTTTTTCAGATTTTTCTCAGTTCATCATGTCAATGTTCAGTTTTCTTAGTAAGATGGCTTGAAAAACTTTTAACACTTACTTTATCACAACATTTGAGTACACAATGATGATCTTTTTTGTATTACTTCAAATAATATTTGAAAATTAAACATCTTTAAAATCAATAACATTTTAGTGGTTTGGTTTGGTTTATTTAACTACGGCAAAGCACTCGAGTGCTATTTGCCTGGAAAGATCCCTACGTGGAAGACTTTCTAAGGTAGGCTGGCTCCAATATACGTTACACATGGGGAAAACCACGAAAACGCCCTTGCAGCCAGCCCTTTCTTGGGTTCGAACCTTGGACCCGCGGAAAACAACCTCTCTTTTAAAATGAGTAAATTACTTAAATTTTTTTATTAAAAGCAACAAAGGTTGAAGATACTGAAAAGAGAGAATCGATTAATCACTTTTCAGACCGTAATAATACATTACAAATTTGCATTATTTTACTTTTATTTAGTGTTGACACCATATGGGAAAACCCCATACATTTCTAAAAGCAAAATAATTTTCTATTATGGCTGTATACAAAGAATGTTATAAGAACAGAAAAATAATTTTCTCTCTTATTTAATGATGCATACTGGCCTACCAGCGGCCGAGCGGTAAAGTCGCCGAGCACTGGTAGTTAGGTCCGAGGTTTGAATCCCGCGAACAGATTGGCAGCATGGGCATTTTTGTGTTTTTGCCATGTGTAAAGTGTATACGAGCCAGTGTCCCTTAGAAGGTAACCCACGAAAGCATCCCTACCCTTAGGCAGCTAGCCATCGAAGCTTTACCGTAATCACATAAACCAATGATACAAACTTTAAAAGTAAAATATCAAAATACGCTCTTACTAATCCAAATAAAATTCAACCTACTAAAGTACATTCATATTTGATGGATATTCAGAACATTTTACTTTGCTATCATTAACCCAAGAATGTTTTAATTTTTCATATTGTTTTCTCTTTACAACGTATGAGTTTGGAACTAGAATTAAGTCATCAATATACTTATAGCGAAAAATTTTTGCAAAAGAAAATCTAATGCTTACATCAAATATGAAAAAACAGTTATGCTGATATGTAATTGATGAACATTAAGATTATTTTACGCTTTAGAGCCAAAAGATAATCTAAGTAAAATAAACAGTTGATAAAATAAGAATGTACAAAATATTGCATACAGAAAGTAAACACAAAATCTGTATATCTTTACTAAATATACCTGTTACATATGCATGTGCTTTTATAAAATTATTGTTTTAGAAACGTCTTTTAAATTTTAATCTACATTTTATCTTTTACATATTTCTTTAAAATTTAATCTCAAATAACTGAAGAGTTTAAAGGAAATTACTCAACAAATTTACACAGATTTTACAATCACTGTTTTGGTTCCAGACATGATACTCAAATCACTTTCAATTTTAAATGCGATACTTCACAGCTTTATTTCTGTATAGTTTAATAAAAGACTCTGTATAGTTTAATAAAAGTTTAATAATATTCGACAACGAATTATGCTAAGCAACATTTTGAGAAGACGATGCTGTACTAATGAAAGTAGTTTTGTATATATTAATTTATGTCACCTCTCCTTAAATTATTTCTAATAAATGCTACAAACTTACCGAAATGCAGTCCTAACATTCAGCACGATTTCATTATTTTTTAACATTTTCTTATAAAATTTGATAATTTTTTTCCCTTGAAATTTTGTTTCGTAAGTGCTTTCGGTCACGTTTTTGTTCTACCATAATTTCTTCTTCAGTGTCAATTCAGTGTCAACAATCACGAATACTTTTGTACCCAAAACTTTTTATTCTCTAGCTGCCTGAAGGATTTTTCACTTTTCGTCAGTTTAAAATTTCGAAGATTGGACGGGGATTGAAAGAGCATCGAAGATTACTGAATTAGACTTCTGTATATTGAGGCGATGGAAAAAGAAGAGCTCCAACCAATTTTATCCACAAAAAGAAAATTTATTTTTAAAGCCAAGAATGGTGCAACAATATTTCGACCATTGCCCGCCATAGGAAAAAAATAAAAAAAAAAAAGGTAAAAGAAAGTTAAGGCAAAAGAGCTGAAAAATATCAAGTTTGACTGTCACTACATCTATCCGAATATAGTAATAAAATAATAATAAAAATACCTTTGATTTTTCTTTCAAAAAGTATCGCTCTTTTTCCCTTTGGTTCTGAAGTCAATGAAAGTCCGGCGAAGTTGTCATTTTAGTTTTCTTTGTTGTTCGTTGGAAAGTCATTTTCTAAAATGGAAAGTAAATAGAAACTCCACATTTTCAATCGAATACCTAGGAATCAAAGATTAAAAAAATGAAACTTTTAGGTAGAGGTATTGTTTTGCTTTTATTTTTAATGCTCGCTTGTTCTTTTCAAACCTCTGGTGTGGGGAAGTTTTACCTTAAAGTGAAATGCATTAAAAATAAGAAGTTTTAAAAGATTAAGTAGCAGTGTATGAAGTAAATAAACATAACTCAGCAAATAATTTGATCAAAGAATATAAAACGAAATACTCCACGTTTCTTACAGTAAATACGACTAGTGATTATTTCAGTGCTGAGAATTCTTCTGGTTAAATTTTATTCTCAAAACGACACAAAGCCCACATACTTGAAAGGTATAAGTTGCTATTGAAGTTGCCCTAACTTTCGTAAGAAAGGTACGGATGAATTTTTTCTTCTAATTTAAATTTGCTTACGCCCAAATATGCTAAACGCTCTGTATTGTAATGGTACTTTACTGGTTTCTCATACGAGAGCAAATAATATTTCCTCCAGCGTCATAAGTTTCCAAGTACCAATTTATTTTATTTTAGAGTGACTTTGCATTGTTACAGTCTTCCGTCTTAGAACATGTTCGTTGTCTAATGCTTATTTTCTTACTGTAGTTAATAATTGTTTCGCATTCATAAGTTAATAATATAGTTATTGTATACACTCAGAGTTTAACACCAAGATTACTTCTGTTGCATCCCTATTTGCCTAGATCTAATATTTTAAAAATTATTGATGTAATTTTTCCATCGCTTTGTTTCTTTGTGATCTGGTTTTCAAATAGAAAGGCACCAAAGAATTTGTTATTTTGTAAATCATTTAGCAAAGAATTTTTACAAAGTTTAATTTTAATTAGCAAAGTACAATTGGTGTTAATAAGTATCCAAGTCATGCTGGTTGACAGTGAAGAGTAAAGAATAAATAAATTGATTTTTCAGTGCTTAATTGATTATTATTTTTTTCACAACAATCGCAAATCATCTGCATTGTATTATTCTCTTTTTTAAAGTCACATTTTGCTTCAAATAAACAAACATAAGCAAAGAACATCTTCCTCCGAAATTGCTTTTGATTTTACAAAAAAATTGAGTGAAATCATTTATGTAAAACTTGTAACATTTACTAAAAAGTTAATAAATGCTGCAACTGCTGAAATTTATATAAAGTTTTATACATTTATATAAAGTTGTCAATAGAGTTATCAGCATCTACTGGGATAGCTTTAGTATTGCTAACAGCAGTACTTAATGTAAATTAATTCATTAGTGAGTGCAAAATGCACATTACATTGAAGTATGCGAAGAATTAGAAAAATTAAATAAATAATTTTTAATTAAAAGTTTAAAAGTACATAACACATTATAGATGAGAGAATCATGAGAATTTTACGCACACTTATGAATTAATGTACACTAAGTGCTGCGATTAGAAATACAAAGCTATAACAGTAGATGTTGATAACTCTATTGACAATTTTATATACATGATCTTTCAGCAATTTCAGTATTTATCAGCTTTTTTCCTTGGTTTATTGTAAGAAAATCATTTTTAAATGCGTGTTTAAAATTTTCGTACATGAATTAAACTTATTAAATATTCATTTAAAAAATTATTAACTCATTTGAGGTTTGAAATAAATTGTATAGTGGCTTTGTGATTATAACTGAACCATGATTATTATTTTCTCTATTCATTTAAATCACATATTATTCTACTTACATAATTATAAATTATACGCCTTCTAAAATGTTCAATAGAAGTAACTTGAAAAATATTCTTTTTCTTATTTTGAAAATTCTGCCTCCACATCCAGCTCAATGAAGACCCCAAAATTAGCTTCCTTAAATTCATTAGTGTAACTTGTTAAGTTAATTATCCCTTAGATTGTTCTTAATGCAATTTATTAAAACATATTATAACTGCATGCCACTAAGCATTCTTCTAGAAACAGTAACACTTAGTCTAGGACACTGCAAATGAGAGCTACTAATTTTAGCCTGGCTATGAAGTAGTAGTAAAATGCCATATCTTGATTTTTCTTCTTCTAAAGATAACCAGTTACAGCCCATATATGAGCATTTATTATGCCTGCTATCCTAAAAACCAATATTCGATTATCCAATGTGAGAAGCATAAAAGGATAATCGAAATGTTTAAATAGGATTAATAAATTCATAGCCCTGAATTTCGGATTATTCTTGTATCATTCGAAAGCAATTTATAATAATCTTATGGGACTGAAATTTTAGGAGCAGTTCTTGACGCTTTGGAATACACATAAGATTTTCATATAGTAAGTTTCATTTCTAAAGTCTGAATGATTTGCTAGAAGCATCCTTATCTGTAAAACGATAAAATAATACAGAAATTTCTTCTTTATGGCATCAACAGAACCAAGATGACATTTGCGGATGAAAAGGTAATAGAATCGTGTCTTTTTCAAACTATTTCTGATACTCAGAAATTTTAGAATGTATGTAAATAAACACGAAAAATATGGCTTGATCCTTGAGATTTCATGGTAGAGCGAAGAATGACGAAAATTCGCATCTACCGTTGCCAAGACAAGATGATCGCATTTGTTCAAATCATTTACAATGGTCAGATTTCCAAAAATGAATGGAATAAAAATTTTGAAGAGTGGACGTAGAAAAGTTGAAAGGATTATTTATCAAAAAATGATATTCCGGACAGAGCGATTACGAAACAATCAGCAACAGAACAGGAGAATACAGATTAAAAAGGAAGAGATTTGCGATTGAGCAATGAAGTTATGTTGAGAATGATGTTATGAACAACGTTGACAAACTAATAGCTATATGTGTATATGACGCAACAGACTGAATTTGAAATTAATAATATCATAGGTTTAGGAAGTGTTTGCTGCAGTGTCCGAAAGAATGCTAACATGAAGAAAACGTGTATATAGTAGATGCAGTGGTCTGCACGCTGGGCGCTTATCGCAGAGGTCCGTGGTTTGATTCCCGGCGAAGGCGTTGCTCTTTTTTCATATCTCCTGCTTCAAAAAAACCTAATGTCTCTACAATGTATCTACTTTTAGTCTAAGTAGGAAGACTATAAATAGTTTTATTTTAACTAAATTTAATTAAATTCTGTTGCTCCCTAGTGATTAGTGAATAAGACATCTGACCTCTGGTAGTTAGACCCAGGTTAAAATCCTGTATTTTCATACTTTTGTCAACTTGTAACATGAATACAAGTTTCCCTCAAAACATTCTTCATTGAATAATTCTTCTACTTATGAAGCTCTTCTGAATATAACATCCTTCGTCATATCGTTCTGTCTTTTCAGAAGTATATTACGTTTTCCTCTCACAATTACAAATCATATGCGATGTTTTGCTGAGAATATTGTTTCCTGTCATAATGTTTGACTGATTTTTCTGTCGATATCTCAAATAATTTTTCAGCTGAGGCTACGAATGCACCAACGAGCAGATGCCATTCATTAAACCTTCTGAAACGATCCCTTTTTGCAATTTAAAAATATTTTTGGTTAAGCCAAGATTTTGGTATTCCACATATACTTATATATGCATTAGAAAGATACGGAAGCTCAGTAGAAATATATGTACCACTTAAGAAAGATCGTCAATTTGTTCTGATTCCAATCGTCATGTAAAGTTTCAGCTTTTCTACAGTTCAAATCCCTTATTACTTCCCTTAATAATAATTTAATATACTACCTTACATCGAATAATTCTTACTGCTACTTATTACCTACATTCCCTTTGCATTACCTGGAGAAAAATCGTCCCGGATATTCACATGATAAGAACGATTATGTACAACTAAGACTCTAAATGCCTCAGACCACTATGAATGGCCTATTTCTTACCAAAGACTTCATTGAAATTATTTTCTGGTTAAGTAAAATGATAACCAAATTCTTTTTTTCGGTGTTGCTTTACATGTGTTATTTCAAATGAGCGATTCGAATGGAATATGCTTTGATTACAGCATGAGCTGTCACTTCTTTAAAACTTTGCTGCCTAGTTTAATAATGAAAGTTCCTTCACTTTGTATATTAAATACCATAACTTGCAAAATGTACAAAAATATGTCGCTTAGTTAATAATTAATCTTTACTTAATGTAAAGTTGTTTCTGTGTTTCATCATGATATTTTTAATATCTGAACTAAATACTATATGCATGCTGAATTGCTTTTAGCATTTTCACAAGTATTATTATTTTCAAACTACAGAACTCGGATTAAAACTAGCTTTTTAAGTTATTAATCATACCAATAATTAAAACAGTTTGATTTAGTAAACTTCAAAAGTATATATCATAAATTTAGACAAATTAATTGTTAAATAACAAATTAAAAAGTCGCAGCTGTCTAAATGCCTAATTTGTTATGCACATAGACTAATTAAAACTTAAGCCCTTTTATATAACTAGCACGCAGGTTTGTTTGCAGCAAGTTTAATAACGAAAATATTTGAAAAACGTCTTCTGATAGCGGAATCATCAGTGGTTTCGGTATTGCCTTTAGCATACTATGAATTCAAGTCTTTATATGAACGGATGTTTACAATAAAGCAAAGTATTTACGTGTATAATAATTTGAATAAAACGGTTCTTATGATTTGCAAAGAAAGCTTCTGTTTAATAGACATTAATATTTCATTCACTGATTTATTCATTCATTTATTTTTCCTTCATTTCATTCCTTTCCTTCATGAAGGAAAATTTACTGTTGTTTTTGTGCTTATCCCAACGATTAAGTGAGCAGCTTCAAATGATATCACAAGCAAATTTATGAGGAATTCAAACTTTAAGTCGTTGGTCTGAAGTCTGAATTACCAGTGATGACAAAATGACATTATGTCCCAATTTTGATTAGGAGTACCTTACCAGATAGAATGCAAGTTTTCATAGCCTTCCTCTTCTTCTTTCACCAATACGTCCAGCCACCTCCTTTGTCTCGACATATTTTAAATTCCCTCAAACATACATTGTGCTTTAATTAAGGCATTTTATGAATCCCATAATATAATATTATTCAAAATGATTGTCTCGATTTCATAATATTAACTGTTATGTCTATTATTAGTATTACTAACTATAATGTCATGATGTTAACTGTTCCGATTTCATACGATTAACTAATTATACGTATACCTAAATACCTAAATGAGATTTAAAATGTTCTTGAAAGCTGCTGTCACTATCGCCTGTGAAATCATTTTTTTTATTTTTTGAGAATATGGTAGCTGCATATCAAAACATATTACGTATGGTGTAGTTTCACAGATTTCAATTGGCAATTGTTGCTCAGTATTAGTTTGAGGAATGGTAAATAATTGTCAGGTAGAGTGTTCTTACGTATGATAATTATCGGTAAGAACATTCGTAAATGCCTTCAGCAATTCCTGCAACAAATTTCTTGATCTTCAGTGTTAGATTTGTCACACAGCACATCCCAGCTGACTACTTAGTTTATCAAAACTTAAAATATGAAAATTTTGCTTTCCTTGAGTGCAAATTAACGATATGCGCTCGGTACCATCTTTGTTCCCCAGCTAACATGGTCTCAAAACCTGCACTGTTTGGATAGCTTTCCTTTAATTTTATGTATCACATATCAGTCTGTTCTTGCAGATTTCATAAGGAGACCCATATGAGTGGATGATTCAGGAAAAAACTTTTCGTTAATGCATTTAAAGTATTTTATCCCTCCTTTGCGCATGCTTTCGGGGTGCAACTGCATACTCAACGCGAGGTCTGTAGTTCGAATCCCGGCAAAGGTAGAGCACATTTTTCACGTCTCCAGCGTAAAAAAAAATCTAATGACATTGCAGCTGCAACCGGGCTAAAATGGGATGGACAATCATTCGTCACCACCAGCATTTGCTGATTCGATCCCCTCATCCCAGTCACCCTTTAAAAGGTGAAGTATATAAGTCATTTTCTTCCTTCTTTCCGCATGCCTATGTGGTGTAACTGAAAGCACGTTGATGCATATTCGGAAGATTCAAATTTAAATTAAATATTTACATTAAATATTTCAGATTATTTTTTTAAAAAACAGAGAAGCTCGCATTCTGAACAGTGGCATTGATTTAGCAAATAGACGCTGCGGAAAACGAAAAATTGACAAATCTCAGAGTACAAATTGAAAAAAATACACTCCTAAAAGTAAAAAAAAAGTCGAAATTTCCTGGTCTGCTGTCTCACGTTTAGAACTTAATGTCTCGATTCACACAAAAATACAATAAATTTAATAGGAATTTTATTCTTTAGGAGACTCTCATTCAAGAAAATTTCGCAGAGTTATGTGCTTCTCAGCCTATACAATTTATACCGTGCAGTTGTAAATTAGTCCTGAAAATCTTCCATTTACAAGAATTTGCGATGCAGAGTAGTCGAGCAATATGGGCTCAGTCCCTCATTCAAGGCACTGGTCAACAACAAACCTTCTATTTCATCTGCCATAATTGGTTGGCTGAAGCGAAGGAAATTGTAAAATCTGATTCGCCAGCCTTCACCATTACGATACACAAAGAAGGAAAAAAAGAAAGGATGGAACGAAGAAAATTCAGCGCCTTCTCTGTCCGCGCTTTTGCAAAAGAAGAGGGGGAAACAAATTGAAATGTCCATGTGCGCTGGCCACTGAAGAGAACTCCAATAATAATAATACAAAAAAGTCCGTATGGGATGAAGGAGAAATTGTAGATGTAGAACTATGGATGGGCTTTCCTCAGAGTCTGATTGGTTTGGAAGAGAATATTTTTACGTTAGCCTGGAGTAAAGGCGCATAACGTAGGACTTGAAGATGGATATTTTTTTTCATTTATTTTAAGGGGAAAAGGAAGAAGATTTGAAATTGCACGCTTTGAAAAGTACGCATAACTATCGATTTATTGATTTAAATGGCCAAAATCATGAAAACCTTCCCAATACACAGAGGTGATATCCATAGATCTTAAAAATACATTCTAATTATTAAAGCAAAATAAATTAGAAAAAGCAACTAAAATGGTATTTGGCATAAATACAAAAATGCATTTAAATTTTTAGCTGCCTCTTCCATTAAGCATTATTTCATATTAAAAATTCTATATTCTTTTATTTATTTTACAAAATCTTTCAAAAGATAATTTACTTAACTCGCTGCTTCACGTGTATACCATTTGTAAAGTTAAAAACGCTTAATTTAATCCATTATGTCGAGGCATATCCAATGGTTTTGAATCAGTGCTATGGACAGGGCTATAAACCAGGATGAATTCTTCTTAGGGGGATTGATTTCATAGTTTTAGGGGAAATATCGGCAGAATGACTGCCTCCTGCTGTACTGTTAAAAAATTATCTAAATAAAGATGCGTTGTAGAATCATTAGGTTACTTTGAAGGAAGAGATGTGAAAAATGCGCAATGTCTTCACCGGCACTCGAACCTTGAACCTCTCGATAACGCGTCGAGTATGCTTCCAATTATATCACAAAGTATGAGGAAAGGAGAAAGAAAATACCTTCTCTACATCCTCTTTTAAGGGCAGACTTGGTATTAGGGGCCCCAGTCGCCAGATCCCAGTGGTGACGAATTATAGCACATCAAAGTTTATTTCGGGCGCCACTTGTAGAGTCATTAGAGTTTTTTTTAAAGCAGGAATAGTTAAAAATGTGCAGTGTCCTCGCTGGGACTCGAATCTTAGACTTCTGGAATACGCGACGAGTATACTTCCTATTACACCACGCAGGCATGCGGAAAGATGGGAGAAAGGTACAAGCATGCTTATATATTTACATGTATACTTATAGCACGTCTATTTTTCAAGTTTGGGAGAAGGAGGGGGACTGATCTTCTAGCAATGGTGAAAGGGGTTCTTGGAGCAGAAAAAGTTGAGAACATTTGCTACAGACCCTGATTCTGAAAATGTTAAAGAAACTGACGAAGTCGAGCCACATACTAAGTTTTCTTGTTTTTATATTTCGGTTGTAAACATTTTTAAAAACCTAAAACTGTGGAGAAATTTTACTTAAGATTCCTTCTGAAGTTTCAAAGATGAATTGTATGCAAAAATTAGCAGGAATTTGAACTACGGGAATTTGAACATGTCTTACTGGACGAAAAGTAGGAAAAGAAATTAAACTTATTAACGCAAACCTGAAATATATATCGTTGTATTAATATCACTGAAGTATGTATTATTGTGTCCTGAAGTATGTATCATTGTGTTAGTTTTATTTAGATTAAATGTCTATACATAATAGAAAGATAGAAATTTATATTAAATATTTTAAGAAAGATTCTAATTTTAGCAAATGCGAAACTTTTAAAAATAGAGAATTTACTAATAATTCTGTGAAACATTTTAAGATTTTTTAATAAATAAACTATGCAACCAATACGAATTTTTTATATTTAAATAAAAGTATACTTAATAACTTATTATTACTTATTTCACAGAAATGCAATGTTTTAACTTTTTTTTTGACACCGTAAACTATAAAATCATCGTTTCATCCCACTGTTGTGCCGTCATATTACGATTGACAAAACACACAATATCGTTGATACAGTTAAGCAGATTTTGAACATCATTATTGTTTTCATGTAACTATGACATCAACCATCTTTCTAATAAATCCAAGTAAATCTCCCAAGTGAGGCTCAATATCTGCATCATCAATAATTGCGTTTATGTAGAGTATAAAAAAAGTTAATGAGTTTACATCGGTTTCAGTGTAATAAAATTTGGTACACGCTGGGTGATTTGCTAGAAGTTTTTAAAATGTTTTACAGAACTAGGAAAAAACCTTATTTTTTCTCTTTTTGTTGTTGTTTTTATTGCTGAATATAAAATAAATCTTAGCTAAGTGCCAATAAATCTTAAATTGCAAAACCATTTCGAAATAGTTTAAAGCCTAAATACGAAATATCTAAAAACTAAAAATCTCCCTACTGAAAATGTATATTTTTTGTCATTATTTCTTTAGAATATTTGATTTGCATTTTTAGGTATTTGATACAAAACACGAATGCAAGTAACAGTTTTTACTTATTACAAAGCTCGAATTCAAATAGCAAGTTGCACTTATTTTCCTTTAATAGAATAAAAACCTAAGCATTTTATTCTTGTAGATATCTGACGAAATTGTGTAAATGGTTTATGTCTTAAAGCTATAAGTGTCGATATCGAATTTCTTTGTGTAGAATCTTTGGTTATAAGGCGGGATTCGAAACAACATTCATAGAGAAAATGTCCGAAGCCTAGCAACATGGCAGTGTGAGATACCTATGGGATCAGTCTAGCAATCTGTATTCCGATA
The DNA here is from genome assembly GCF_044657685.1 of Stegodyphus dumicola. Taxonomy (NCBI): domain Eukaryota; kingdom Metazoa; phylum Arthropoda; class Arachnida; order Araneae; family Eresidae; genus Stegodyphus; species Stegodyphus dumicola. The sequence continues at coordinate 228,609,496 of NC_140768.1, read as the reverse complement.
CAGTTCGCCTGAGGCTTTTCTATATTTCTAGATTCTTGATAGTATCTCTTTTTTAGAAGGATATATATGCCACAATTCTGAAGGAGTCAGTGGTGGCTATGCAGATTAAAGGCTACGCCCGGGCAAGATCTTGGTCTCAGATTTGCATTTTGAAATGGGCCTTTCGCTAGAAAGTCACAGAGTTAAAGATAAAAAAATGCCGATTTCAAATATGCTACACGAGTAGAATATCTATTGAGTGAATGTGAAAAACTTTACTTTTATTTCGGCGGCTTCGTTTTATTTTCAAACACAGAGAATCTTTTTATCTTATATTCGATGTGGGCGGGATTTTTGCTGGAGTTATCATAAAACTGCAAGCGAAAATTTCTTTCAAGACCTCTACGTACGATTCTCAAAGCAGCATACTCTTAATATTTAGCATAAATTTGTCTAAAATTTTCACTTGACAACTTTCTGCAAAAATTTTAGACAAATTTTATTTAATGTTTCTCAAAATCAATATTTATATTCTACAAAACCTTAAAGGCTTTTACTCAGGAAGACGAATTCGAGAATCTACTTCTGGTGGAATATTCTTCAATCATGTTACAAGAAAAGTATACTGAAGTATATCTCGATTTTATATTCAATTTCAATGTGTCATATTTATTCTGACATTCTCTCCTTTATCAAAAATGTATGCGGCCGATAAAATCAAAACAGGAAAATCAAAACAAACTGATCTTACCCTCACGCCCACCTAGTAACCCTTTTTTTTTCAATTTAGCTTTATTATTAAATATAATTTTCTTTGCACTTACGCCATATGCAATTTAACATCAAAATTACAAAAATTTCTAAAAGCGGCATAGAAGTATTCCTTTAGATTTCCGATTCAGCGTTAAATGTTGACGTACATTTATTTGCTTTTTTCAGTTTTTTATCAGTTCATCATATCAATATACAGTTTTCCTGCCGCCCAACCGATATAGTGGTTAGCGTCGCTGACTTCCGTACCGAAGGGCCAGAGTTCGAATCCCGGAGAAGGCAGGGATGCTTATAAATGTATAATACCATGTGGCGTGGGGGCACTCTAAATATGCGACGAGCCGAAAGTCCTCTCGAAAGGTTGTAGTAGGGGAAGAAGGGTAGGAGACCCTCGAACCCGTCCCCCTCCGGGTTCCTCTCCATCAAAAATTAGGCAGAACTGAGGTAAATCGGACTGTCACTGGTCGAGCCGAGGTGATCAAGGCTGTCGCAAATAGATTTAACAAAATTAAAAGAAACCTTTTATTTATTGTCTAAACTGACAAAAATCGAAAATAATAATAGTAATTTTGCTTACGTGCGAGCTGAATCTGAGCTTTTTCTTTACCTATTTACTTAACCTGTGAGCTGAAACTAGCACTTAACTTTTTGATCTTTTATTATTCTGAAAGTAAACAAAGAAATTATTTTTGTTTGCATAATAGGAAATATTAAACTTAGCCATTAAATTTATTGATCTAAAATATTAAAATTAAAAATATCAAAAAATACCTGAAATGATTCAGATTTTAAAGTAGCACTAGAGGTTTAAAATAGCACTAGAGGACATTAGAGAAAAGTATAACTATACTAATTCTGTTAGGGTTTCGATAACACAGCGTATGCATGTATATGATCGTCTTTTGGTTTGAAAAGTGACACATACAAAAGTGTGGATCGAGAGTAAAAAATCTTATGATGCTAAAATTGTAAATATTAAATATTTATTTTTACTTTAATATGTTTAAAGATATTTAGATATAGATATAAATGTTGTCAAGTGGTATTAAAGAAGAGCAAGGAGTCGTATCAGACAAATTTTGTCATTTATCAATTAGACAATTTAATCGCATTAAAAAATCTCTAAGCTGCTAATAAATAGTATAAATATCTCCCTTCTTTAGGATTTAGATATTTTCATATTTTTCAAGAGAACTATCAACTTTGTCTGGTGATCAGTAATACTACATCTTGTCTACGTTAATTAAATAAAAAAATATTGATGATAAAAAAGTTAATAACAAACTTGATCCCACTTTCCTTGCAGAGAACATCAAATAGTCCGCTGCCCAACCGGTATAGTGGTTAGCGTCCCTGACTGCCGTGCCGAAGGGAACGGGATGAAATCCCGTAGAAGGCATGGATGTTTGTAAATGTATAGTGTTCGTACAGCATGGGGGCACTCTGAATATGCGGCGAGCCGAAAGTCATCACGAGAGGTTGATAGTAGGGGAAGAGGGGGGAATCCGGCGCGGAACTGAGCTAAATCGCACTGTCGCCTCTAAGGTGCTCAAGGCTGTTGCCAACGACAGGCATATCTTGCACTCCTTACCACGAGGAATTTCGTTGGGTTGGTTAGGCTGCCTTGAGCTGACTATAGGTCAGACAAGTCAGCATTAGTCAACAACAAAGGACAGTCCAGTTAACTGGATTTTATCTATGTTTAAACACTTTTACAAATACTTGCGTTTCCAAGTTTAACGGGACACAGAAATTCAGAAATATTTCCCGACGATTTTTGGAGTAGATTATGGTCAGAAAGTGAAGAATGAAATCTTACATAAGATATGAGCGAATTTTAAGCTTTGCAGAAAGATATACATTAAGAAATTTTTCAAAATTAAATTGAATTCGTCAGGTAATCAGTATTATTAATTCAAACTTTCGATTATATTTGCAGTTTAAGAATAGAAATTCAAATACATATGACTATTATAAATGGGATTAGTTTATTACCGTACCCGTTTACAAAAGACTTGTGAACGTGAAAAACTGACTCCCTAAATAAAATGAATTACTGATCTTACACTTGCATGATGTCTGGCAATCAGAAAAAGCACGAATAAATTAGTGATACACCCTTAATATATCATATAAAATTTATAAAGATTTGAAAAAATGAGAATATTTTTTTAGATTTATTATAAAACTAACAATACAACAAAATCGTAAAATAAATTTTCCAGAGTATTAACGTGTATAATAAACGTTAATGATAAAATTTATAATGAAATCTAAGCATTAATTGTAACTGAAGAAGTAAAGTACATGCAAATACTAATAATACTTATTTATTTTCAGGTATGTGAGGAAGAAAAACGAAGGAAATTGGCGGGATTGGCAAAAATGAAGACGATCATCTAATTTATTTTATACACTTGATGCAATATATTATGCAAAATATAACTTTAAGTGCAGCTCCTGACGCCTGAGAATATTAAAATTATTAACTCCTTCAGCTTAACAAGAATTCATTTTATTTTTGAACTGATATAATTTCTACTGAAAATTGTATTATATGAAATAAAACTGTAGTAGAATAGTTTTAACTTCGTATCTTTTCTCTGTACTTCTCAAACGCGATATTGCATTTAAAAGCCATTTGCTTATTAATTCATTTTTATTGAATTAATTGTTTCAAAAATTAGTAGCTCGTTTATACAGTTAAATAAGCTATTTATATTCCAATTCGTTAAATAGAGGACAATAATTTCTTGATTGAATAATGCAGCTTTGAAACTGAAAATAAATTATGAGCAGATGAATCACTGATTAGCATACTCAATGGAAAACAAAATTTTGAAAACTCTTAAGTACTTAAATGATAAAATCTTGATTATTCGAAATATAAACATGTTGTAACAAATAGATAATTTTGTACATTCATCGTTACCTACAAATCTTCATATATATATATGTAAATCAAAATTATATTTTAAACTAACAGCAAAACATTAATTCTCCCTCTCTGTTTTAAAAATTGTTGTAACTTCTTTCAATTGCATCATTTCTAGACCTTTCCTTTTTTCATGGTCTGCGCAGCGCTGATGACGTAATAATTGTGAACTGAAACTTTTTAACTCAAACCAAAACTTTTCTCTTCGTGTGCTTCCATCTTGCATAACTACGCACTTCAGCTTCTCTCTCTGGTCCACTTGGACGAAATCTGGCTGTGCTGCTTTCTATTGCAATAATATCAAAAATGTAAATGTTCTTGAATAAGCACGACTAAGTGCCAAGCGAACTGTGGCCGCAAATGTCAGTTGTAAATAAAAACGGAATTAAAACTGCGTCCACTGCCATGTTTCTTAGATATTACCAAGTCAACATATTAGCATACGCCGCAATCAGAATTCTTCCTCTTCGATATGGATCTAAGTACGCATTAACAGTATTCCTGCTTTTTATTGCTTTTATTATATCATATATATATATATGTGATAAAACAAACTTAGAAGTAATGATGAGCAGAAATTTTGATGGCGTAGAAGTGTTCATCCATAATGAATAGGAAATTGGAGGGCAAAAGCGAATTAAATCTTCCTTTTTTTTATTTCAGCAAACATGTTGCGGCCACAATCAAGTTGGCATGTACTAGCATATAAAGGCAGACACAGGGATAACAGAACATAAACATTAATGTAATAACCATTCATCTCTAAAATATATTAAAATGTTTCGTATGTTTACGTTTTTGAATTTTTATCATAGTATCATAGCCGCAGCTGCATTAAAATAAATAAATAAAAATTTCTCTTTAAATCTTAACTAAATTTTGCAGTTTTAAAACAAATTTTCATATCAAGCAATGGAATAAAATCTCATTATAATTCAAAGATTTTCCTCCTTGAAATGTAAATTTGTATAAAGATTACGCTAAGAGGGAGAGTTTTAAAATTCTTTTATAATTTTAAAACTCTCCCTCTTAGCGTAATCTGTATACAAATTTACATTTCTGTGAATATATAGTTTCATTATTTCTTTTTATGCACAGTTTCTACATTTTCGCGTAATTTTAATATATGTATCAAATTAAGCATTAAACATATAAATTGAATGATATCTCTTTAAGATACCACTCTCTTTAAGTACCACTCTTCAAAATGTTTTCGTTATTTTGTCGTGATAGTCTCCTTAGATATTATGACAATCAGTGACGTTCAGTAACATTATTAATAATTCTTAGAAATACTGGTCACTTTCAGAGGTTATTTTCAGAGGTGGTCGCAGGAAAGCAATCGCAGAGGAAGGATTAACTATAACTAAATGTTTTTCGAATTATTAAAATAATTTTTCCAGTTATTATTCAAACACTCGTCAACATTAATCGATTTTAAAATATATTCACTTCAGTTTTAATTAAATAATATTTTAAACATGAAATACAAGTTTTTCTTCTCGAAATAAACCAGTCACGAGATTTACAACGTTTTTTCAGAGTAAGTTCAAAGAAACAATTAATTTTTTTATACGAATTCAAATCTTGAAGTAATTTAGTCGAAGACTTTTCATTCTCTTACATTATTTTATGAAGTAGTTTAGTACCTATGGCAATGGAAATATAAAAACCCAACGAAAAACTTTTTAAGACCAAAAACAAGTTTTCGAAGAATAATTGATGGCGCTCAGATTTAATAAAATAAAAACACATTTTCCGAATAAAATATGGTGAATTATGTGCTGTTGTACGTGACGTGACATTCCAAAATTCTTTTTGTTTTCTTTACTTTTTATTTTATTTCAGAATACTACGGCACCTGCGTCCTGTGTGCCTTAAATTTCGAATAAAAAACATAATTTTGCTACTATGCTTTTGCAGTTGACAAAAACTAAAGGGAAATTCCGTCACGGTTGCCGGTTATAAAGTTTCCCGTCATTTCCGGTAATGTTAAATATATTTTAGATTTTCCTATTCCGTTTCGAAAGTTGGGATAAAGTGGTGTCACTTTTTCCCGGTAGAGGGCGCTACTCTCGAGTTTTGAAGCTCAATTCCTCTCGCTGGCGAATTCGAAAATCATTAAACGAAACACTGAATGCAAGTTGTGCTTAAGAACGTTATAACGCTTTAATCTTAATACATACTCAAACTATTTGTAAGTCTCAACAATTAATAAAATGAAGCTTCTTATCTTTATGCTAAGAATGCAAATATCGCATGTTAAAAAATGCTAATTTATAAGAATATACCGCATTTGAATCAATTTTATTATTTGCAATAATAGTATTTTAAATGTTAAAAATTATTAGTATAGCATTATGAAATAAATTTGCGGATGCCATTTTAAAATGCATCAATTACGTACAAAATATCATACTAAAAACCTTAATATTATTATTAAAAAATAAAGATCTGGATTATTAAAAAAATGTGTTTTTAAATCGCTGATTTTCTTAAGAAGTTACAATATGATAGCTAAGTAATAGACTGCAAGTAATGGTGAAAGGCAGCAATTTAAAAACTGGTTATTTGCCATGTGACGGGTAAGATAAATTAAAACTTTTATGTCTCGTACAATAACAACATGTGCAAGTAGGCATAAATGGCATAGTACCCGGGAACTTTAACATTAAAATGCGCTTTTTTAAACAAATGTACAAATTTGAAAAATATGATTTTTTTATATAAAATTTTTTTTCTTGAATATGTTACGCTTCGTTTTGAAAAGTAATGAAGTTAAAACTTAAAATAATATTGATCATATCAAAGTAAAAAGTAGTATGTTTAAATAGTATTTTATTTGAAATTTTATTAATTATTCATCTGTTTAAAAGATTCATGCAACATCTTCATCCGTGACATGAAGAGAGAGAACTTACTTAGGCTTTGAAACAACATTACACATTTTAGTAACATACTCGTTTTACACAACTGATAAATATGGTGCACAGTAAACCTCAACAATTACTTAGGAACATAAGTCTTATTTCAAGAATTGCTTTAAACATTCAGAAAATTATGTTAAAAAAGTGTCATTTATGTAGAGTTTAATATATCATTTTTTAAAAATAAAAACAAATATTAAAGCAAGTTTTAATGATACAAAATAATAATGCGATTATAATACGCCTTTTAATTACGTAAAAACGGCCGAACATAAAGTAATAAAATCGCTAAATGGTACTGCTAATGATACTGCTTGGGAAAAACTGCTTTTGAACAAATGCCTGTAAAAATTCATAGTAAAATTAAAGTGTGTTAATATATATTGAACTGCAGTTGTGACTAATCTGTTATTAATGCAGAAAATAACAGAAAATTATCGCCTATAATTCTAATGGTGACTTTATAGTTCTTCCCCGATGGGCTTCCCAGACAGGAAAGTCGGTAGTGTCATTGGCTGGTGTACCGAAAGGCCAGATTCGAATCTTGGAGAAGGCATGGATGTAAAACTGTCTGTCCCTTCAACGGTGGTAGCCTATTAGTTGCCACCATAATTAAGTGATCACAGCTTCCAGTCTTAATAGTGGCCAAGCCTATAATGGCCAGTGCCCAACATTGGAAAAAAAATAAAAAACTTGCGTAATGGAGTCGTATATCAAACAATTACTTTTATTTAAAAGGGTGTAGAAGGAAAAGCTGACTTTTAAAGCTTTCCTTTTAAGCTAAAATATTTCATGCATTGAGCATTTTTACTTATTACTTTTGGCTTCTTCTTGTTATCATTTTCCGTTTTTTTTTCTGTTGTAGCTATTAAACTGTGGGTTTTTTTTTCTTTTTTTTTTTTTGTTAGTTGTCATCTTTCTTTTGTTTTCATCCAGTATTGATACCACAATGAAACTTTTCAGGACATCTATCTCTAAAATTTTCCATTATTTTTTAGAATAAAAGAAAAAAATATCTGAGAGATTTCAAATTTTAACGGTTGCCCAAAAAAGTCTCTTTGGGTTTTAGTCTGTTTAGGTTAGTTCGCAATCTACCAATCTGCTCTTACTGAATGGTAGATCCTGCTTACAAACTCCTTTTATATTTGTCCTTTTCGCCGCTTTATTATTAATCGTCGTTTTTTTCGCACTTATGCCATATACAAATCAACACAAAATCCCCAAAACTGCAATAGCAGCATATGTTTAGAATTCGTAGAATTCCCATTGCAGTTTTATATGTGAGCATGCAATTTTTCTACCTTCCCCCCCCCTCAAGTCCATCATATCAATGTTCAGTTTTCTTAGTGAAATTCTTATTCTTGCAAAACTTTTTCTTGTCTTTTTATTACTAACGTTTAGCCTGTTAATTTAATTTATTAAATAATATTTTCTTCGAACTTAGGCACATAAAATTCGATTCAACGGCAAAATTACAAAATATTTAAAAGCATCATACCTTTAGAATTACCGACAGACAGTCTCGCGCTCTGGGGATAAAATGTTGTATTCCATGCAGTGTCGCCACTGCTAGCTTTCAGGTCGATATGTTTGTTAATCAAAAATTCCTTATTCAGGTTTTACAAAATGTGAAATAAATAATAAAAAAATTATATGTTATCACTGTAAAAAATACTGAATATTTTAAATTAGACAGATCCTGAATTAAACGCATTTTTATTATTTAAATCAATCCGATTCAAAAGTAAGAAATGAATATTCGGAACAAGTGAATCTGTTGCTTTTAAATATCTTAATTTATTAATCCACAATAGGCAGATTCAGTTTGAAATATAAAAGTCTTAAATTTTGCCAAATACAAATTCGAAGGAAATGTGTAACGACGTAAAATTTCATTTCTAGACTAATAGCGGTTTTGGGCTGAGCTGCACTGAACATCGTTGATAGTCATATTCTCTAAAGCGACTTCAACAGAAGACAAAAATCCCCTGTAATCTCAAATAGTCATCCTAAATCATTCAACAAAACCATAACAACAAGAATACGTGATATTTAGTAACATTTCTTCAAACTGTAAGTTGATAAAATGAACAGCCAGCCCCGATTAAATGAACGTAATATTGTGAAAATAAGTTATTTATTTTGTTATTTTTCTCGGAAGGCGCTCAAATGTCTCTGCCATTTTGAATTTTGAGCAAATATGCATGGAATCAATCCTAATAGACTGATCTTTACTATTAAATTAAAGAATCAAAAGAGACATTCAGAATTCTAGCTTCTATTAGTTATTACATTTTGAGAAGTGTATAAAACCAGATTATTTTAAATGGAAATTTGAATTATAAAATTTCAAAATATATAATAAAAGACTACCAATTAAATTTTCCAAATCTTTAATTTTTATTTGCCACTTCGGCTCAGTTTAATAGGTTCAAATCCTGACAACATAAATGAATAAACAAAGTAACTGAATTCACATCGATTAGTATCTTATTCCTATTTTTTATGCATTAAAAAAAAGCAAGATTTATCAGAGCAAATGAATTTGATAAAATAAATAAGCGAAGCGATTCGAACCTATAAATACCAAATACATTACGAAACCTAGAATAACGTTTATTTGAAATCGTTCTTTGCTTAAAAAAAAAGGTTAGAATCTCCAGAAGGAGAACACATTAACAATTCAAAACCGTCTAATCTCGATTAACAGTATGTTATTAGTTACTTTCCGTGTTCAGCGTCTTCACTTACAGTTGCAAAGTTATAGATGACCTTGAATTCAGACCAAAGGAATTCCTTTGTCTATGACGTCATTTACCACATATAAGGAACAAAACATTGAGGAAGCACCTCAGAAAATCAGACCAATAAACAGTATAACTCCTGCTGATGGCCAAAAAAAATGGCAGAATTCCTTCTCTATTAACTTTTCGTTATTATTTTTTATCAACTTTGAGTCCCGAGTTATTATTGTGTCTTTTGAACCAGAACAATAGACGAGTGGTCTTTGGGGTCGGATAGTTTTACAAGAATACGAAAAAGAAGCGAGCTAAAATAAATGAAGATAGGAGAAGAAAACTACAAAAAATGTATTGTTTGTGGCAGAAATGTCAGGACAACGAAAACCGTAGATTTATGGATTTTCTCCTTTTGGCAAAAATGATTTGTTGATTCATCTTTAATTTTTTTTTATTTTGGCGTACTGCTTTGAACTACTTCCAGAGAGTGGGATGTATTGACTATTTGATGAAGAAAGTGAAAAAAAAAAAGGAGGAGTTCTTAGCAGGATATAAGATTATTGAAATAGGATATAATATTATTGAAAATTTGAAATTCAGTTATTTAGGTTCATAAAATCGGAGAACATGTTTGCAATATTCCAAATAATTAGAAAATAATTCCAAATAATTAGAAAATAATTCCAAATAATTAGATTCTAAATTAGATTTAGAACAGAAACAAGGATTATTTATATAGTAATTATCATATATTAGAGCTACATACTCAGCCTTTCTGGTCATATTCCCCTTTTTCACAATGAAGTAGAATTACTTTTGCTTTAAGACTCCTCTAAGATTTGCAATATAAATTAGTATTTTATTTAATAACTATAACTAATAAAATAGTTCTGTCAGTTTTACGAATGTATTAAGATGCTTAAGATTAATGTTTTCAGCTCTTGTGATGTTTGCCGCCTCGTAACCGATCTATCTTATGAGCCTTTTGTTTTACTTGACTCTACTAATACAAGGTCGGAGAAATTCCTTCCTCCCTTCATTTCTCCTCTATACCATGGTATGCTCTTTGACAGCGAACCCAAATAATTCAGAACCCTGCGTTAAAGCAATTCTCGATATTTTTCTAGCAGATAAATTTTAAAAATAATTTTCAAATTTCAAACCAACATTTATTATAAATTATTGTAACTAAAAACAATCAAAGTTATTTTAATAAGTTATTTAATTGATTATTTAAAAATTTCAAAGCTCAGAAGGGCTATATGCCTAATTGAAAGTATACCCTCGTGAAGGTCTTTCTAAGGCAAAACTTGATTTTCATTTTATCAAAATTAATCAGGCTTCATGCAGGGAAAAACCAACCAGGCTGCCAGCTCATTCGACTGTGTTCCAACCCTGGACGAATTACCAGTATTCAACAATTTGAATAAAAGCTCTCAGTCACTGGAGCATCTGTAACCCTCTCGGCCACTGGTGGCATCTGCTAAAGGAAGTACTTTTTTTCTTTTTTACAGAATGCGATATGGATTTATTTTTCTCGTGTAGCAATCTATTTATCATGCTTAATATGCCTATTTATCTTGCTTCACTTAAATCATTATTACAGTAATAAATCATTTCATTTTATCATCATTATTTAAATCATGAATTATTTTTACTCCTTTGAATAATGACTGTATTCTGAAAGGTCTTTATTCACTTTGTTCAGCGTCTTCACTTACAGTTGCAAAGTTATAGATGACCTTGAATTCAGACCAAAGGAATTCCTTTGTCTATGACGTCATTTACCACATATAAGGAACAAAACATTGAGGAAGCACCTCAGAAAATCAGACCAATAAACAGTATAACTCCTGCTGATGGCCAAAAAAAATGGCAGAATTCCTTCTCTATTAACTTTTCGTTATTATTTTTTATCAACTTTGAGTCCCGAGTTATTATTGTGTCTTTTGAACCAGAACAATAGACGAGTGGTCTTTGGGGTCGGATAGTTTTACAAGAATACGAAAAAGAAGCGAGCTAAAATAAATGAAGATAGGAGAAGAAAACTACAAAAAATGTATTGTTTGTGGCAGAAATGTCAGGACAACGAAAACCGTAGATTTATGGATTTTCTCCTTTTGGCAAAAATGATTTGTTGATTCATCTTTAATTTTTTTTTATTTTGGCGTACTGCTTTGAACTACTTCCAGAGAGTGGGATGTATTGACTATTTGATGAAGAAAGTGAAAAAAAAAAGGAGGAGTTCTTAGCAGGATATAAGATTATTGAAATAGGATATAATATTATTGAAAATTTGAAATTCAGTTATTTAGGTTCATAAAATCGGAGAACATGTTTGCAATATTCCAAATAATTAGAAAATAATTCCAAATAATTAGAAAATAATTCCAAATAATTAGATTCTAAATTAGATTTAGAACAGAAACAAGGATTATTTATATAGTAATTATCATATATTAGAGCTACATACTCAGCCTTTCTGGTCATATTCCCCTTTTTCACAATGAAGTAGAATTACTTTTGCTTTAAGACTCCTCTAAGATTTGTTCATTCGAATAATGCCTACTAAATAATATTGAAAATTGGACCTTTCCTGATTTGATTATTGTTTTTAAAAACTCAGGTACGTAATGTATTCGTTAGTAAAGGCCAAAGCCCATCCGTCATTTAGCCTTCTCATTACCGAGAACACTTTCCAAGATGCACTACAGGGGCCATTGATTTTATACCCACAAGAATTTCCGTCCCAATTTTGATGGAAAGCATGCACGCGATGGGTCCGAGGATCTTCCATCCCTCTTTTCCTTGCCACCAAACTACTCGAGAGGGCTTTCGGCCGTGTACCTTGAATGCCACTATGGCACACAAGCATTATACACTTACAAACACCCATACTGTCTCCAGGATTTAAACACGAATCCAACTATACAGAAGCCAAGAGTACTAACCATTACACCGATCAGGATGTCGCTTCGAATTGCGCATGTCTTCTCCAATGAAATCCTGTATATTGAATCCAGCATGGACCAAAAATGTCCCACTTATATGATTTCAATCCTGCAGAGCGAACCGCATTTTCTTACTTAAAGCGAAGTTCATTTTTTATATTTTTGCAACATTTAAATGTAAAATAGATAGCTGAGTATGAACATAAACAACTAGAAGACAAAGCACTGTACTTTTCACTTCCAGCAAAAGATAAGAGAAACTCAAAAGACAGTAAACTGAAAAAAAATGTAAGCATATGCTCCTATGGTTTAGATAACAGATTAAAGTTATCCCGAAAATAATCTATGGAAAACAGCATGACAAACGCTATAATAACAAACTTGCTTCCGTTATGGGAGGTACTTGCTGTGTCATTTTAGATACGTAACCCTAAAGATTTACGTAAACCCTAAAGTTTTACATAAACGCAATATTTATTGTATGAGATAAATGCATGGTTTTACCCAAGATTTATTAATATATAGTCCATTCGATGCTAAAACACCAAATGTGAATTTTGTTTTATTCTAGAAACCTCATTTATACCTTCCGAAACGCTATTGATTTTGTGCAAAATCAAATTATGAATTCGATTCAAAAATTCTCATGCTTTTATTTTAAAGAAAATGCATTTGTTTCTTTAATAATTTGACAATGCCCATAGAAAATATACAAATGAAAATAATCAAAAATTGCAGATTTGTGACCTCGGTGCAGAGCTAGCAATATAAATTAGTATTTTATTTAATAACTATAACTAATAAAATAGTTCTGTCAGTTTTACGAATGTATTAAGATGCTTAAGATTAATGTTTTCAGCTCTTGTGATGTTTGCCGCCTCGTAACCGATCTATCTTATGAGCCTTTTGTTTTACTTGACTCTACTAATACAAGGTCGGAGAAATTCCTTCCTCCCTTCATTTCTCCTCTATACCATGGTATGCTCTTTGACAGCGAACCCAAATAATTCAGAACCCTGCGTTAAAGCAATTCTCGATATTTTTCTAGCAGATAAATTTTAAAAATAATTTTCAAATTTCAAACCAACATTTATTATAAATTATTGTAACTAAAAACAATCAAAGTTATTTTAATAAGTTATTTAATTGATTATTTAAAAATTTCAAAGCTCAGAAGGGCTATATGCCTAATTGAAAGTATACCCTCGTGAAGGTCTTTCTAAGGCAAAACTTGATTTTCATTTTATCAAAATTAATCAGGCTTCATGCAGGGAAAAACCAACCAGGCTGCCAGCTCATTCGACTGTGTTCCAACCCTGGACGAATTACCAGTATTCAACAATTTGAATAAAAGCTCTCAGTCACTGGAGCATCTGTAACCCTCTCGGCCACTGGTGGCATCTGCTAAAGGAAGTACTTTTTTTCTTTTTTACAGAATGCGATATGGATTTATTTTTCTCGTGTAGCAATCTATTTATCATGCTTAATATGCCTATTTATCTTGCTTCACTTAAATCATTATTACAGTAATAAATCATTTCATTTTATCATCATTATTTAAATCATGAATTATTTTTACTCCTTTGAATAATGACTGTATTCTGAAAGGTCTTTATTTTTCGAATTAAGACCTATTCTATAGCAGTTTTTTCTCTCCTTAAAAGATACCAGTTATTACAATAATAGTATATTACAAGTGTGCTGTAACTGAATGGCGCTGGCAAATGGGATAGCGGTTAGCAAAGTTGCCTGCCGTACCGAAGGGCTTGGGTTCGAATCCCGAAGAAGTTATGGATATTTGTAAGCGTATAACTTTCTGTGAGGCATAGAGGCACTCTAAATATGCGACGAGCTGAATGTTCTCTCGACAAGTTTGTGGTAGGGGTGGAGGTCTCTCAAAATTGGCGGCGGAACTGAGCTAAAATCGGGCTTTCATCTATATGGTGTTCAAGGCTGTTGTCAACCACAGGCGCATTTGACTCCTTTGCGACGATGAATGTCGTCTGTTTGTTCTGACCTTTCTCAAGCAAATGAGATTGGTAACAATAGCAATCATCTTGCGGCAATTTTTGTGTTTTCTGGTACTTAAACGGTCCTCACAAAGTACTGAGTACGAAAAAAGTATTTTTCTTTACTTATTTTTCGAAACTAAAATTTATTTAGTTAAAATTTATTTTAAAAATCAAATTTATTTAACTATTAAAAATAAATATCTATCTGATTTTTCAAAATTTTTAAAAGTACATAAAGTATATCTCGTAAATCCTTTAATTTCCTGAAGACGCGCAAAAAGGTGATTTAAAAAAACGTTAAAAAGAAACAATTTTAATTTTTTCCAAATTATTTTTACTTTGAGTGGTTAAGTGTTGGATAACTTTGTATTCCCGATATTTCCATTTTGTACTAATCTGCATGGAGTATATTTATGGGTAATTTGAGTAGAATGTCTTGCTTCAGTAATCGTTAATCGGGGTACAAGTCTTATAATTTACAGACCGCCTCCTTAAAAATTTTCATAATATCCTTTTTGCATGCAGTTTTGTAGAATTATTACTATTATTAGTTAGCAATACTTTCTCCATGTAATATCGGCAAATGCTGTTATCAGTCACATTATCTCTAGCTTAATTGTAGCTGAGAAAAATTGTCATAGAGATCTAATTTATAAATAATGCAGAACAAAATTATGTAATCAGTACCATTTCAAACCATTTAGAAAATACAAATTACTCACCAAAACATGCGTTGATTTCATTATTAGTCAAATTTGATTTTATTATTCGAAACAATTTATTTCGTTAGTTTAAACTGAAGTTCTATGTTTGCATGCATTTTGAAAAAAAAAGTATTATTACAAAAATATTTTTATTAATTACAAAAATATTTTTATTAATTATAAAAATATTTTTGATTTAAATTACAAAAATATTTTTATTTTAAAATATGTCTAGTTCAGTGATTTAATCTACATAAAATTACAAATTTTACTTTTATTTTAAATTATGTATGCAATCCCAAGTTTTTAAAATCTTGTATACTATAAAATTATTCAAGATTCAGAAATATTTTAAATATAAGATAATTTGTAACTCTTCTCGATACCACATTACGTAATTATTCATATTTACGTATTCATTCAAAATGATTTTATTAAGATAAGTTTTATGCTTTAACTACTCTAATTTTTCCTTTTTAATTTTCCTTTCTAATTTTCCTTTTTAATTTTCCTTTCTAATTTTTCCTTTTACCTTTTTAATTTTGCCTTTAATCTATATTAAAAATTAATACTTTTATATTACGTTTTAATCAACGTAAAATGCAGTACAAAAATTTTAATTTACGTTAATTTTCCTTTTAAATTTCCATTCAAAACAACAGTTGTTATTATTGAAGCTTCACAAAATTGGTCGGCGTTTCAAAGTTTTAATAACATTTTATTGCCTTTATCTAATGCTCATCAAAACTTTAAATTTACAAACGAATCCAAAATGGGCTAATAATAAATTTATTTTTAGAAATAGCAAATTACAGAAAGATGTTGAAAAGACAATGAAGAAACTTTATGGCGAATGATAATTAGATTTTCACAGTGAAAGTTAATCAAATGGCAGCATACTAACCATTTATTGATGCTTAATACATTTTGAAATCACGCCGTAATGATTAATTTTTTATAAAAGTGGTTAATCCCCTCCCTTATTTAGGCCTTACTTATTTAATGCATGCATAAATAGATTTGGACTAAAAATATAAGTTTTGATTTCTTAATTAAGAAAATGTAAGCATATTTAAATAAAGAACAACATGAATAATTTAATTATTTTTTTTTAATTTGAATTGAAATTATGTTGATAAAATAATGGTATACAAAGTCGATTAACATTCTTCATTGTAGTATACTTGTTGAGTTTTCATCAAATTCCGGAACTTTTTTTTTTTTTTTTTTTTTTTTTTTTTTCAATAATAGAAAACTTCTAAGGAGAAAATATATTAAAAGAACCATATTTACTTGATTTAATAAATTATTTTATTGTCTTAGCATTATTAGTAGGTAACGTATTTTGTACTGGTACACTTGATGTTGATTTGAGTTGGTTAAAATGCTTCTGATTTCTTAAAATATTAATTAAATTCGAACCGATCAGAATAAATTCATTATCACCTCTCAAAGAATTACTAATAATGCATGAGTTCTTATGTTTTATAGGATGTAACTGAAAGAACTTGCTCATACTTATTTATCAAAAAGTTTAACATTTCTTCTTAAAAGAAACCTTATTCCTAAAATAAGACTTGTTTTCCTAAAAATGAGGTTTTTTTTACTACATGTCTAGTACACACTATCTAAGAGCAGAAGGCACGCAGTGTTAAGAAATTCAGTAATTAAAAGTTTGAATCATAAATCATTAAATTAAGATAAATAATTAATTACAACAATAAATTAATATTAAGCAACATCAAAATTCTGATTCCTCGCGATTGTGAAGGTAAAACCAAATTCTTTTTCAGAGACGAGTTTTGGAAACATGCTATGCCATCTATCGGCGAGTTTGATAACTACTTTCGAATATTAAAAACTCCTAATTCTCTAAGTTAGATTGAACTGAAGAAATATTTAAAAGATAATCAGCTTTAGACTGCAAATGATAATATTATAAATCTTTTAGCTAAGATATTTCATTGCTGAGTAATATAGATAACAAAAATATTTTATGTGGAAATAAGTTTTTGTTACATATATTTTATCCAATCGAACGCATTTAATGTTATCTCGTGAAGGTGATATCAAATACATTGATGTCATCTATAAGCCTGAAATACATATGCGTAACATCTATTAGCATTCTGTATTAGCTATAGATTTCGCTTAATGTAAATTATGATCATGTAATTTTAAACCTTTCATAATTTTAAAACGAAGGATAAATAATTACTGTTACGATATTAATATGAATGTAAGAAAATTTATTATATATAATAAATATTGGCATTCTGGATATTTTAATATACATAAGCCTTTTACATATAGAACATATAGCCTTTTACATATAGACAACAAATTTCTTTGGTTGTCTATATTCCTATACCCGCCATATATGAGCGATGTGTTCCTGCATACAGAATCACATTTTCATGTTCTTTTTCCCTGTATATGTCTACAATCACAACGTATCCAAATTCTTTACTTTTTCTCAGTTCATCGTCGTACGTATATGCTTCGTACGCTTCTACATCAGTCTACTACACATTGTGATCAAGTGAATCACTAGTTTTTCATTAAAAATCATGAAAACATGAGTAAAACATTAATTTATTTTACTAAAACAATTTTATAGAACTAAGTTAAAAAAATTAGAAATCGAAATAGAACAGTCAGTCAAATAAAGCCATGAATTACTAACATAACATTATTCTTTAAAATTGAAACTTTTACATTACATTTATGATTGCAATAGTTTTAAATTAGGCTTCAATAAGTTTCCGCATTCAAATTTAATTTTTTATAATAAGTGTGTAATAAACATTATCACAAGTTGGAATAAACTTGATAATTCAACTGAAGCTCATTCTATCTACTGATTATTATAGCGATCATGCCACTACAAGGAACAGTGTAAAAAAAGTCTTTATATGTGAGAGTATATTAAATCCACTTTTAATTACATCAGCCGTTCATTATGACATACTTCTATAAGCCGCAAGAGGTCGTTACAACGAGCTTGGAACGAAGTATAATGCTGAAGAAAATCATCTAAATCATATTTATAATCTGAAAAGCATTTATTCTTCGCGTATTTAAATACGTTACATGGTAAAGATTTTCGTAAATTGATTGCCGAGGTTTAAACTCCTTGATAATTGCTTCGAAGTTAAAAGGGGGGTAACGAAGAAGAGAGGGCGTCATTATATAAACTACACTAAACAAGAGATAAAAATGTCATAAATTAATCTAATTTGGATTTAATTATGTGCCTTGTTTACGTTATATCTATAAGTAATATTTTCAGTTTCAAGTTTCGTTCATTTACGACAGGCCTCTTAAAACCCAACTTGATAAAATCACCGAACCTGACAATTACCTGCGCTGTATAGCATTCTCCTTAGAAAATGATCTGCGAAACCATCTCTACTGCACCTGTAAGCTAATTAATGCTTGCCTTAAAACCTTACCTACTTAATCCCTTCTAACTAAATAAAATTAAAATAAAATATAAGCTAAAATAAATAAATAAAAAATTATTTTTAGATCTATACTTCAAAGAGGCATGTAACCGAAATCATTTTATTGTGTTACATCAATGATTTTTTTCGCCTTTTTCAGTTTCATTTAATGTCTTACTTTATTAAAATTTTAAGAAAAGTTATCAAATGCAAAAACTTAATATGCATTAGTTACCTATTTTCTACCCTTTTCTATTCTTTCAAAATTGTCATAGTTGTTTATTTCCAAATCTTTATCAGAACACTATTTTTAAGTAGCAGTGCGTTTCAGTGTTTTGTAATTGATACTAATGTAACTAACACGAAATTAAATCAAAGCTGGAAAAATTTAGCTTCTAATCTTCATGCTTTTACTGTACAAGTAAATGATTGTCTCACATTAAGGTAAACATTATTTTCCAAATAATTAATTAATTATCAACAAAAGAAAATTAAACATGTCTGAACATAAATGAAAATCAAAATACCTTTTTTGCAACAATCATATCCTTCGAAAAGTAAATTTGTTGGGTACACAATATTTTCAGCAAAATTTGGAAAAGCAAATTGATCCTATTCAACCTTTCATAAATCGAAATGGCGTAGAACGAAGAAGCAACTGCATTAATTTACGTAATTTATAAAAAATATTAATTTATAATTCATAGAAAATAGCACATAAAAATACAACTCTAAGAGCAAACATAATAAATTTTCATCTTCCAGAGCTAGAAAGACAAAAGCAGAAAATGTTGAAAAATTACCCGTTCTAATTTAATTTTCCATTTATAGCATATCACTAGGTTACCATTGACAGAAACCTTGTTTCCAAAAAGGAGGGGGGGCAAATTGTTCAATTTTAAAATGCTGTTTTTATATCAACCGGCTCTCCTTTAACTCTTCAAAATAATTTTATTAATAGTAAAATGCATTTAATAAAGTACAAATAAATTGTTGTTGTTATTGTTACAAATGCTCACTTGTATGACTTACAGTCAGCCCAAGCCCACGAAATTCCTCGTGGCAAGGAGCGCAAGATTGCGCCTGTCGTTGGCAACAGCCTGGAGCACCTTACAGGCGACAGTGCGATTTAACTGAGTTTCGCTCCCAGTTTTGATGAAGAGTACCCGGGGAAGGAACGGGTCCGAGAGTCTCTCACCCCTCTTTCCCTACCAACAACCTCTCGCGAATACAAATAAATAAATAGATAAATAAGCGAGTATTTTTGGCACTCTAAAAAGCATTGGTCATACAAACCTTCTGTTAAAAATAAATATCCTAAAATATCCCTTAAAAAACTTTGAAGAGTCTAAAAGAGTTTGAGAATGTAAAAATTGCCTCTTCTCGGGAAGCAACAGATTTTGCTTCTGGTTTTAGCAAGATTTTCAGTGTTTGTTTTTATTTCCATCTAACATTACATAATGTTTTGCAAATGCCTCGATTATAGGATATTGGCTTCCTGTTCCGATTTCCGATGTTCAGCATATAGTCGGAATCTGGCGATCTAGAGGAATGTTACAAATGAAAACAATGGCAACTACGACGCAGAGTTGACGACCATCGCTGCATCGTTTTTGCTGATGTATTGGAACTGTAGAGTCCTATCGAAAGATCAAGATAGCCCGTAACATGCAGTTGAAAGATTACTTTATTTTTCTGATATCGTGTGACATTTATCTCATTAATAAATTAAAGGTACCCTTATTTGGTATCCTAGCACAAAAGTTTAATAAAACGAGATCTATCATATATAACTATAAGGTGCATAAACATAAACCGAACCGGACGTGCGAGACCTCACTTATTTTGGGTTCAGTTTATCTTCCGCGTTTATTTTAGTTTATTTATAATAGGCTTGTAGAGACATTAGGTATTTTTGGAAGCAAGGAAGATGAAAAAATTAGGAACGCCTCCGCCGGGAATCTAACTTCGGACCTCTGAAATACCGGCCCAGTGTGCAAACCACTACACCACGAAGGCTTACCAAGAAAGTGGGAGAAATACCTTATATACTCCCCCCTTTAAAGTACAACTGGTGTTAATTTAGAGGACCCAGTCGCCAAGTCTTGGGTGGGGAGAATCATTATCCAACACATTTTTAGTTCGGGCACCCCTGTAGAGACATTAAGTATTTATGAAGCAGGAAAGGTGAAAAATTAACAATGCTTTCGCCGGGAAACGAACCTCGGACCTCTCAATTACGCGCTGAGTGTGCTTACCACTACACCACGAAGGCAAGCTAGGAAAGGGGGAGAAATACTTTCATTGTAAAATATGGATAACCTTTTGACAGACCTTTAAGCGACTTATCACTTAGCCTAAAACGTAAGTACAGAAACATGCAAAGGATGTAAAACACCCTTTTATTTCAAACTCATAAGACGAAGAGAAGGCACGCTTTGTCTTATATAAGTCCCATGCACTTATGGCGAGAAACTGAACCTAGAAATTCAAATGCAAAACTAAATTCAAATACCTAATAACCGAAGGCTACACAAAGATATTTACGTGAAGTTGTCTCTGAATGTATCGGCGTAACTTTAAACTATTGACAAGTAACAAAGTCAAAGACAAGAATTAGCAAAATCTAGGACAGCAAAACTAGTAACCTGGCCTTCAAAGAGAGAAGTGACTGTAAAGATTCTAAATATAAACTAACAAGTTATGTAAATTAAATAAACCTCATAAAGCTTAATAAAATACTAAAAAACTTTAATAATCAACGGGAATTTATCCTCACAGTTGTACACTAACCATTATAGGGAATTCAACTGCCTAGAAAATTCATTAACGAAGAAAACTATGTACGGTAAGCAACAGTTATCATATGTGTTAAAGCAACATACGACTTAAGCAAATTAAACAAAGAATCCAGGATGTTTCAATACTACCCGTTATTTATTTCGTTATTCAAGAAGTAACATATCCTACTTTTTTTGTGTTAAAAAAGTATAACTACGATATATTTTAATATACAGGATTCATAATGTTTTATAAAACTTTTATTTTGGTATTAGAAAGAGACTGGCATTTTCATATATCACAATTTCATACATAACGAAGAACCTACTGGTAGTTCCATTTCATTTAGAAAACGTTAAAGAATTAATCTTTTCGGCAAATTTTTAAAATGAGCTGCCGATTAAGGCTCTGAAACTGTCCATACTATATCATTTTTATTAATATGTCTTCTCTGGCAGAAAATAACCAAAATGGGAGCTGGAATGTTACAATGTATTGCCTAACAACCTGGAGCCCCATCAAAATAGTACTGAACAAGCGCAAGCAGTTTTCATTGGAGTACGAAGACGATGCCGAAAACATTATTCACGATATCCCATACATCATGCAACTTGTCTGAGCTTCAAACCGTCGCTTTATCTGCATATGCTGTCTGCAGCGAAGGAAATACATGGAATAAAAACGTATAAAACTGAATCGAAACAGGAGTTCTATACTGGATTCAATCTTTTTTCCCTTCTCAGGCAGATTATCATTTTCCACTTTTTCAAAAAAGGGGTTGAAATCAGTGACTGATCGTTTCCCCATGACTCGAGCAGTCAGATGATATCGTCGATAGAGATCCGACGATTGCAAGCTATAACCGCATATTTTTTCCCAACTTTTTTTATTGGAAGGAATCTTTTTGATAAATTTTGGAGAATGGTTTTCGACTGAAATCTGCGATTCCAATCCACAAGTTTTTTCTACCCATCATCTGAAAAAGTAGATAGTATGAAATATGGGTGACTGGTCATTTTTTTCCAGCACTAAAAGATCCCTCACCAATCGCAATGTACGGAGTTCATGATTTCTAGAAGAGCAACTGATAGTTTATTGATTATTTCCGAAGAAATAATTTTAGTGAATGCTATATTAATCATAAACGTTAATTTTAAGTACATTAGAGACATGCAAGAAAACATACGGCATTTAATGGCACACTGTGCATTTAATGGCTCTGTATCGTATAAAGATAGAATTGCAGTTTCAAAAACTAAATGCCGATTTAAGATTCAAATATCCTTATATTGATTTATAATATGGATCTGAATTCTCCACCGCATGTTTCACGACAAAAATAATGACATCATTATCCACCGCTGATTTTTTTTTCTTTTTTATGTTCAAATACAATTAGAATTACAAATAATACTTATAATTAATGTTTGTGGTTAAAATAATTAAAATAAATAATAATTATGGCCTTTATATTGGTATAACGAAAGAACATTGTGAAGTCGTATTATTGCCATACATTAAAATTATAATTAACAAAAAGGTACGGTATTGATATGATATCATTTCCGGTATACACGCTATCTTAAAGCAACTCATGGAAGGAAATGTTTTATGACGGCATTTCACTGAAATAACCATCAGAAAACAACTCAACTCTAGAGAGGACGTAGGCCGCGACGTCACTCCCGTGAAGAAGCAAGAACAAATAACTGAACTGTTCCAGAACTTCCAAATAGCTGGAGAAAAACATCTCAACTTTTAAAGAAGCCATAAAATTATACTAAACCGAAATGGACTCGTTTGTAAAATGCTTGAGAAAGAAATATGATTATCATTCTCTGAGGAGGAAAATTTCCCTCCTTCCTGTATGACTTCGTAGTGTACTAGTACACTACGAAGTAGCGTATTCAAGAGGTCCAAGGTTCGAGTCCAGGGAAAGGCATTGCTGATTTCGTCTGTTTCCTGATATGGAAAAATTTTAAGTTACTTTATAGCGGCCACCGAAATAAAAGGTTGCTGGATGATGATTCTTCACCACCACGATTTGGCAAATGGGTCTTCTAATCTCCAGTCCCACCTTAAAAGAGGGAGTATATAAGTATTTTCTCCCTAATTTCTGAACGCCTTCGTGCTGTAATGGGTAGCACACTCGGCGCGTACTTGAGAGGTCTAGGCTCGAGTCCCCGTGAAGGCATAGCTCATTTTCTTCAATTTCCTAACATCCAAAAGATCCTAATAACTGTAGAGTGGCACCCGAACTAAAAAAGAGTGGCGGAGGATGACTCTTCGCCACCAGGGTTTGGCAACTTGATCCCCTAATCTCCAGTAGCTCTTTAAAAGGGGGAATAGATAAGGTATTATCTCTCTCCTTTCTGCGTGCCTTCGTAGTTTAACAGTAGCAAACTGGTGCGTATTCGAGAGGTCCAAGGTTCCAGTCCGGGAAGGACGTTGCTCATTTCTTCAGTTTTCTGACATTGAAAATTCTAAGTTACACTACAGTGGAGCCCGAACTAAAAGGGTGGTGGATGATGATTCTTCACTACCAGGATTTGGCGAATGAGTCCTCTAATCCACAGTACCCCTTTAAAAGGGCGAGTATATAAGGTACCCGAAGCGGGTGCAGCTCGACCCACCTAATCAAACACTTTGGTCTTATGGCCATAACAGGTTACGCCCAATTCAGTAAAGGAAAATAATGAAAACAGTGACCTGGAAAAATATGGAAAATTCATATCATAAAAACCTGGAAAAATCTAGACAAGAATTATCCGTAAAGATGAAAAAACAAGAATCATCTGAAATCATCCGATAGAAGAGAGGATAAAAGAGAGATGATTTTCCTAAGGTGAACTGGAGTACTGCACACATAAGATTAAATCAAACTGGGTATAGAAACGAAATATTTCAAGTTAAATTCTGGCTCCGTGCAAATGCCGACCGTCTTATCGCCCCGGTTTCATGATCGATGTGATAAATACGTAAGCAATAATACGTAAGTTCCTCACCGTCTTCCAGCTTCTCCCTTCAGGTGAAATAATTACGGCCAACATGAATGTAGGCAATTCTTTAGTCGTAGTAGGACGGAAACTCACAAAAAGCATCCGATTTTGGATCTTCGAAGAGACGTCACTACCCATCGTGACAAACTTAAAGTTGCACTTAAAGTTGTCAAAACGATGCTGTACAAACTGATGAATTTAAAATGAAAGCTCCTTTAAGAACAATCATTTTGTTCAAATTTTTCTTCTTCATATTTTTACTTCTTCTGCTGTCTGCAGAATAATTTGATTGGTAAGAAGTTTGATTCCATGGGGATTTGTAAAGAATTACCTCATTACTTTCTTACTCTCCTTACTCACTTACAAAGAAGTGACTCCTTATTCACTTACAAAGAAGGATCAGCAAAGGTGTAAAACATTGGAAGACACACTAGAAAATTATAGTGATTATCATAAATAAAGAAACCTTTTCAATGTAATTGGTAGAGTTTATGGACTATTGTAATCATCTAATATAAAAACATAAAACTTAGAAGTTTTGTATTAGTACATCTCAGATATTTTTCATAGCCCTGAAGGTTATAGGAAGAGTGCTTAAACCAATCGTTTTCGGTCTTTTTTTATTCCATTTCCAGCGTAACTTTCATATATGTAAAAATATAATCCCCCTCTTAGGAAACATAATAGAACATGAGAAATTCCGAACAAGATTTTCTATTAAGATGAGCTGAAAATAAACCAAATAATGCTAACTTTTTCTTGAACAGTTTAAATTTGATATGGATGAGTATGTCCCTGAATTGTCGGATAGTATATTGCTGCAACTTGTTTCTTAACCAGTTTCTCAGACGCTGTTTCTACCATTATGAGCATGACCAATTTCCTCAAATATCTGTGATCTTTCCCTAGCATTATTGCCTCATGTATTATATTACAGGAAGCTATCTTCTGTCTTCTGCAAAGCTTCTGCTAAATCCAGTTTTAATTCTTTTTTAATTTGAAAAAAAAATGCTCAAAATAGCTTTCGTACTTTTTTATACTGAAAATGAACAATGTGTAATGTCATCGTTTTCATGTAATCGTTCTTTAAACTTTTACCTGAATTCACATCAAATATTCTTTGTGGAAACAGAAAACGTAAAGGAAAGAGTGTCGCACCAAAATTAGTATTAAGGAGGTTACAGCAAAGACACGAAAACAAATTACGTGATTTAAAAGGCCTGAATGTGTCAAAAAATAATTTTGTAGAGTCACTGAATTATTTTGAAGCAGGAGAGGGAAAAAGTGTGCTATGCCTTCGGCGGGATTCGAACCTGGACCTCTCGAATACACGCTGAGTATGCTACCATTACACCACGAAAGCTCGCTAGAAATAGGGTAAATATGCCTTACATAAATTTTACTGGACTTATATTTTATCAAAGATTATTTATTTATCACACATTTTATCAAAGAACTGTTTCCACTTCTAATATTTGATTATTTTAGTAGCGAAATCTATTTCTCTGATTCCTTTGTTCAGACTAAGTTAAAACTATCATTCTCATGAAATTCTTACTACAGATAATAAAGTCTATTGACCACCACGGTCGCATAATTATCCCTCCTTGAGTTAATTTGCAACCCCCTCTCACCCCCTTGGCCACTTATGTGGCACAAAATATAATTTAAAAAATTATCATTTTAGATAGCTGTCTTTAAATATGACTCAACACCGAGCTCAATTAGAAGAGGCTAGAAATTGCTATTTTAAGACTTCTCTTAAGCACATTTTAATACGTAATCACGATCAGCAAGTCGTTCTTGTTGCATCTGCCAGTACCCCCTTTTGTCCAACCACGGCAAAGACGGCAAAGGGCTGTTTGCATAAGGCAAATATGTCAACGGAATTTTGTAACGAAAACAAGCTCGTATTCAGATGAGTCAAGTGTTCTTCTGAAGACTGCATGTGAAACTGGATTGAAATCGAAGGTACAGAAATGCGTCAACCAAGAAATTATGGCTACACTTAAAATAAGCATTATAATATGATTATTGAACAATACTGCTGCGTGAGTTTGGGTTCGTAATGGACTGAATGCACATAGAACCGATGATAGCTTGATAAAATTTATTTTATCAAACAATTTTACCAAATTTTTACAAAAATAAACACTTAAGAGTTTCGGAAATTTCCACAAAAAATTCGTACAGCTCTCCTCATTATCAAGGAATGCAGTCAGTAGTTACACTTCAAGCTACTAAGAACGTTAAACATACCGAATGCAAAACGCATCTAAAGAGCGAAGCTCACACGGAGATAATTTTGATAATCCAAAGTCGACTCTGGATTGAAAAACTAAGATCTGATGTTCTTTCCGGTTTTATATAGTTTTACCTTGTCCGTCGGGGAATCTCTAGTTCTTTCCATATCTCGAAACTACTGGAAGCTACGTATGGTTAAAGTTACATTTAGATGTAACTTTAACCTTAGGGTCCGGATACGGTTACAGTTACACATAGAGATCAATTACAGTTATTCAATTACTGTACCAATTACAGTTATACGGGGACTGGACCCAAATGTCGTTGAATGGTTGCCGAGTTTGGCCAATTTTGGCGATAAAAATAAGTCGCTAAAACCATCGCCAATTTAGAAAGATAGACATTTACCTCAACGTTAAATAGATTTGCCCTGTAGTCTTACTTTTTCGGCAGAGCATCATGTCTTCCGAATTTTTATGTTACATTTTATAAAAAGTACTGCAATTTCCCTCAAATTATTTACATACATACAAAATTTGTAACAATAAGATTACTACTTCGAAATAATGCAAATTTTCTAGTCATTTAATTATTTTATCCGGTACATTTGTTCTTTAAGCTTACTTATTTATTTAAATGGTGCTAGGTTTTTGAAGCTGCAACCTTAAGCATGATTGAAAATTTATCACTATGTGATAATGAAATTTAAGCTATCCACTGCAATAACATATAGCCTAATTAATTCGAGCGCCTGATATTTATTAATCAAAATACAGCTACTATGTTTTTTTAATTATTTACATGTTTGAATTTTTTCTATAAAATAAAACTTAAAATTCTCTACCACTTGATAGATTTAACAGTCAAATTCTGGACATGTCGAATTCTCCTAATTCACTTGCGCTCTAGTATGCAGCTAAAAATGTCTGGAGAAGTGAATGAACGAAGTAAGGGAAAAGTGAAGGATAAAAAAGGCAAAAAAATCCTCCGGAAATTGCAACAATATCCTTCCGTACATAAACCTTGTCTAAAGAAGAGCCTCTCACGTGTTGGACGTATTGTCGGAAGGGATATTCTTGGAGAAGAAAGCTGAATGATTAGGGAATTTCCATGCAAAGTGCATACTGGGCTCTCACCACAATCACCGAGCATCTTTTAGATGACTGCTTCTTCTCAAGAAGCAGATGGTCTCGTTCTGATCGATAATGCATTCTATACCAGTGGCCTATTCTCCACTACTGAAAAGGGGGGGGGGTGTTATGAGACAATTCATTATGGAAGCAAACTGATATTTTCGTTGTTTTCGCTTGCATTAGGTTTTCACTCCCTTGTTTTTAGAATAGTTGTTTCCTAGGAACCTCATCGAAGTACTGAAACAGAACGACGAAAGGCAAATCAAACTGATCTTTGACTATTGCCATTAATATAAATCTAAATTAATTCTTGCCGTGTTTTCTTGAAATTCTATATGTGTTTACATAAATATAAAATCAATCGAAAATTGTCAAATTATAGACCTACTGAAATATTCAGGAGACGCGAACCGTTAAGTAATCGTTTTAATTTCTACTTAAATCTAAAAACTCACTACCTTAGTATATGCTGCTTTTAACTTTAATGAACGATAACCAATTCAGTTAAATAACTTTGATTGCGTGGAGGGTAAATTAACCTGAGATAGGCACGTGGAATAAGAGAGAGTGTAACTGACACGGCTACCATTTAAACCGTTTTAGAGCCATATGCTGATAGTCTAGCTTGTGGACGTATCTAGAAATTGCCCATACCGGAGATAGTGTGGTTCTGTTGACTTGTTAGTTAAGTAGATGAGAAAGCTGACAGAATCTATCACATGGTTTGTTTAAGTGTATTATCTTATCGAACTACATTATCTTAGCATTAAATTGCAAAAACATTAAAAACAGATTAACGATTACACAGGTTGTCCCATAAATGTTGCGACAAACTTCTGGGAGGTAAAGCACATCATAAGGATTAAGAATTGCATAGGAGCCCATGCCCGGAAATGTCAGAGGTAGAAGATGGGAAAAGAAACAAGAGTGATTAATTTGAAAGATGCTCGAAGTTTGCACCATCAGACGCCAAAGATGCCTGACACCAACGGACTATTTATTGCCGGACATGTTCAAACACACCGGGAGTTTCTTTGATTGCAGCAACTGCGAGTCTTGCCACGAGATCCATTTCAGACACAACAGGATTGTGATACACGACACTTTTGATGGTGTTTCACAAAAAGTAATCAAGGCTCGATAAATCTGGTGAGCGTGAAGGCCAGAGAACTGGTCCACCACGTTTAGTCCATCGATGTGAGAATTATCTGTTCAAATGGCTACGAACATCCAGTCCAAAATAAATCTATTTCTTATTGACCCGTAGTCGCACAAATTTTGACGCAGAAGTGTAAACAAACTGTAGTATGGTTGATGTCTGTCGAAGAAGCGTTATCGATAAATGCGTGCAGAGGTTCGTCCATTATTCTCAACTATTTCATACATTAAGTGCATGTCTGCAAGCTTCCGGTTCTTAAAGCGTTCCATGCTCTACGTATGGTACCTACCGCTCGAATGAGGCAATCCTCACTTTCCACTATCTTTCTCCTGTACAGCACCCCCTGGCGGCGTACAATGAGGTTTCTGGGCATGGGTACCTCTGTAATTCTTAATCCTTATGATGTGCTCTACCTTCCCCAGAAGTTTGTCGCAACATTTACGGGACACAGATAAAATGATCACTATGACCAGAAAGTTTTTATTATTACCATTATCCGGCTATATCCTATTCTGAAACAATACCCAAGTCCGAAACAAGAATAGAACACTATACCGGGTGATCAAAAAGTCAGTATAAATTTGGAAACTTAATAAATCACGGAATAATGTAGATAGAGAGGTAAAAATTGACACACATACTTAGAATGACATAGGGTTTTATTAGGAAAGCAATAATTAGAAAAGCAATAATCTGATCAGAAAAGCAATAATTAGCATAACAAATTAAGACAAAGCAAAAATGATGTTCTTTATAGGAAATGCTCAATAAGTTCACCATCATTCCTCAACAACAGCTGTAGTCGAGGAGTAATGTTGTGAACAGCACTGTAAAGCATGTCCGGAGTTACGGTGAGGCTTTGGCGTCGGATGTTGTCTTTCAGCATCCCTAGACATGTCGGTCGATCACGATACACTTGCGACTTCAGGTAACCCCAAAGCCAATAATCGCACGGACTGAGGTCTGGGGACCTGGGAGGCCAAGCATGACGAAAGTGGCGGCTGGGCACACGATCGTCACCAAACGACGCGCGCAAGAGATTTTTCACGCGCCTAGCAATATGGGGTGGAGCGCCATCCTGCATAAAAATCGTACGTTCCAGCTTGTGTTTATCAGCCAGGCTGGGGACGATGCGATTCTGTAACATATCGGCGTACCTCTCACCCGTCACGGTAGCAGTTACAAAACTAGAATCACGCATTTCCTCGAAGAAAAAAGGCCCGATAACAGTACATTTTTTTGAACTTTTTTTTTTTGGTTCTAATAAAACCCCATGTCATTCTAAGTATGTGTGCCAATTTTTACCTCTCTATCTACATTATTCCGTGATTTATTAAGTTTTCAAATTTATACTGACTTTTTTATCACCCGGTATATAGAAGAGAGAAACCGAAAAATATTATTCTAATATTTTGCTGGACTGATTGGGTGAAAGACCTGAACCCAGGGTATCGCCAAGGTTTAGTTCCGGATAAATGAGTTGGTGTTTGTTGTTTCTCAAAGTATAACGAAAAGACCCATTTCCCTTACAAAGCTCAAAGCAAATACATTTTGTAGGTTTAATAATTTTGGACCCCACTGGGCCCCAAATATCTTCAAAGCATTTATTTAAATTTTTACATCTGCTATAAATTTTGTTACGTTAGAACAGCAAACTAAAGCTTTATTCTCTACTTTTAAAATAAGAAATAAAAAATTGGTCAAGTCTCCCTCTATCTACTATGATACTAATTATCTCTACTATCCCATTGACTGGCTACAAATCACTAATTATTTATGCCCCAAAATATTATACTTTTTTAGTTATATTTTTTTTTTTTTTTTGTTTATCCTGATTTATGAATTGTATCACTTTAAAACCGCTAAGCGGCAAGGCCGTATATATATAGCCTAGAATATTTTTTATGATATCTGTAAGAACGTATAAATACGTGCATATTAAAATATGTCAAAGAAATTAAGGTAATATATCAAACGTACACAAATCCAGGTATGAAAGACCAGGAGAATTTTCACATTTTTTCCTCATAGTAGTTTTAGGAAATTTGTGCTTTTTGTTAGCGAAAACCCTGGCCGCTCAGAGGGTTAAATGAAGAACATTCATTCATTCAACCGGAATAATGGTTAGCGCTGCTGACTGCCGTACGGAAAGGCCCCTATTCGAATCTCGGAGACGGCATGGATATTTGTAAATGTTTAATGTCTGTGCAGCAAGGGGGTACTCTAAATATGCGGCGAGCCAGAAGTACTTTCGAAAGGTTAGTGGTAGGGGAAGAGAGGTAGGAGAACCTGGGACCCGTCCCCCTCCCGGCGTACTCTCCATCAAAATTTGGGGAAGAACTGAGAAAAGTCGTACAGTCACTTGTAGGCTGCTCACGGTTGTTTCCAACAACAAGGGTAATATTGCACTCCTTGCCACGATGAATTTCGAGGGCTTATTCTGATCTTTCTGTCAGATAAGTGAGATAAGTCACAATAACAACATGTTCATTCTTAATTTCAAGAAGGGGAAGCTTTAAGAACTCTGAACATCCAATTACCATTTAATTTACAAATCCATTCTTCACATTTCAATTAAAAGCCGTATTTGGCTACTTTCGAAAGTACTAATGCTATTTCCCTGAAAAGTCTTTTATCTTCCTTGCGGTTGTCTAAATGAAAAACCACTCCAGCAGTTCTTATTAAAAATTTGTCCCAGTGCAATATCGGCGATTTCTCCCTCTAACCGATGAAGGAAGAGTATACAAAAAAAAAAAAAAAAAAAAAAGCAGAAATAAGACAAACGAAGAAAAAAATGTCTGATATTGCAGTGGGAACCACCTTTGTTTTCAACACTTGACATTTTATTTCTTGGGGTCCACTATTTGCTGGGAAACTAGTCGAATTTCAATATACTGCCGACAAGGGTCTTACTTCAGAAAGACAGTCACATAATATCCTTTCCGCCCTACCTTTTCTTTCTAGCTGTTCTTCTCTTTATTCTGCCTTGTACGAAATCCTTCTTCCCCCCTCCTCTCGTTTCATCGTCGAAGTAATAGGAAACGCGAGTTCTTCGCAATATAGGGAATATTTTTTTCGTACTCCATTCTTAACTCTTCTCTATTTGAGATTCGTTACTTACCCCCCCCCCGCTTTAAAATGCAAAAAATGCAATTTTTAGTTGGTATTGTTGCTTCATCATTTGATTCTGACGCCGCAAACGCGAAAGTGGAAATAAGAAAGAGATTAAATAAAGAAAATAAACCGGACGGTTTAAAATTATTTTATTCTGAAGACGTTTATTTATAATTTTTGATGATAAATTGATACAATTTCCCCTGATTGAATGATAACATCTTCATACGTTTCAGGTATAAAAAGCAAGAATTTTACAATTTAAGACCTGTTTGTTACTCTCTTTCTTTCGCAGCACGTTTAATATAATAATTTATTACGATGAAATTGCTTTTTCGATTTGGAAATCTAGCTCTCATAACATCTGCTCACAATATTCTAAAAGAGAGAACAATTTAAATCTGATAACCAGCTAGGTAGTACAAGCAACTTCATTTCGAAACAAAATGATTTCTTTTCTGCATGTATTTGTTTTCATGTTTCCCAATAAAGTTCGGAATAAAGAACTGTAAGTTTCATTGCTTTTACATTAAGGTGTGAAATATTTAGAAAATACTTAAAATTGAACATATTTCTTTTGTTGTTTCATAAAGAATTTCTAGTCCTTTTTTTTCTGGTTTTTCATTAAAAATTTATTTGCGCAAATTCAATTGAATATCGGTTAATTTTATTTTTATGCATTCTGCTTTTCAATAAAAGGGTTCAACTTGTAAATATTTATAAACGTATGAATAAATCAGAAAGATCCTTTACATTTCTCCAGCAGTTTGTGCTATGTACAAGGTAATAGAGTAATGACTACAGTATTTAATTCTGATTTTATATAAGAGAAGAACTTCGGTTTATTAATAATACACATTTATCATTTTTGCATGACAGATCGCTGAAAAGTTAATTTTTATCTCATCAAATTATTAAAATATCTCATATGTAAAAGTTGCTATTATTTCTTACCCCCCCGGCGCTGAACAGAGTCTAGATCAAACCCACAAGGTCCAGAGGGAGACAGCTTCTATCAGTGGTCGAGGCTTTGGACACCTTATAAATAGTAATAAGACTTTCCCAAACTTCATCCCAGTTTTGAACGAGAACATCTTAAGGAAAGGAATCCAAAGGTTTTGTATCCTTTATTTTTATTATTTATCATCAAATGGCAGGGCTTTCGACTCAACATTTTTAAGTTTGGTTTGGTTTATTTCAATATAGCAAAGCACTCGAGGGCTATTTGCCTATGGGGTGAGTTGCCTTCATGAAGGAATTTCTAAAGTAAAGAATCTTATACACGTTGCAAATGGGGTAAACCACGAAAACGTTCGCCAAACAGCAGCCAGCCTGTTCGCCGAGATGCTAACCCAGACTAAACTACCAGTGTTCATCAACTTTACCGCTGATGGATCTCAACATTTTTAAGCGTCCTATGCAACAAAACACTATTTCATTACAAACATCCATGCCTGATCTGTATTTTAATCTAGGTCCGATGACGTGACTTCCAGCTTCCTTAACCTTGAACGAAATAGGGTTCAACAAAATAAATGCATTCAAAAATAATAATATCAGTGGAAATTAACGGT
Source organism: Stegodyphus dumicola (assembly GCF_044657685.1). NCBI lineage: Eukaryota > Metazoa > Arthropoda > Arachnida > Araneae > Eresidae > Stegodyphus > Stegodyphus dumicola. The sequence continues at coordinate 228,576,029 of NC_140768.1, read as the reverse complement.
TGAATTCCACTTCATCAGTCATAACCAAGTAATAGCACGTTGGTTTTATAGTTTGAATTGCTCGAGTAATACGTAACCTGAGCTTGCGTACTTCAGTATCTGTAAAAGATACTTCCAGCACCTGATCAGATTTGACACTGTTCTAAATTTCTATATCAGTGAAAATTAAGAAAATTAGTAGCTGCCGAGTCTAAAAGATTTCAGGAGAACCATAATATTCCCATTTAAGGAATACTTAACCTAAGCTTCGTTCAAAGGATAATTTAAAGCAAAGGTATAACATTCGCTGCTTCTGGAAATGACCAATAGATTGTAGTTTACTTGTTATTAGTTCTTTGGGTATTTCTTTGCTATAGATACTGAGATTGAATCGCTAATAAACCGAGATATCTCGCCAAAATCAGGCTGCTCGTTTTTATAGCTCTCCACGTGATCGTATATTAGCAGCGGTTGCGAGGTCTTATAACTCGCCACGTGTTCGTATATTAGCAGCGGCTCTGTGTTCTTATACGCAGCCACGTAGTCGTATATTAGCACCGGCTGCATGTTCTTATACCTCGCTATGTAATCGAATATTAAAACAGTGCTGCATTTTTCTCTTGCAGCGTGTTCTTATTCGTTTTTGATGAGGTTCTCGAATTCGCATTGTTTATTTTAAAATATATTTGTTTATTGCTTTTGTATGAATATGACATTAATAATCTTTAATTTACCATGTAATGAGGTGGTTGTTATATCGTTTTTCAAGAAAGACGTGTTTTACCTGACAAACGAGTATTACCAGAAAGGCCACAACTCAATTTTATGTAAACGACGAAACCATTTGGAAATGCAATGTTAAAAATTGCAAAAGGAAAAAGGGCCTCCATGTTGGAAATTGGTTCCGTTTCCATAATATCGTTCAGATTAATATATCCTTGGGCAGAGGAGTTGAAGTCGATGAAATAGTCTAACAAGCAGCTTAACATGTGTGGAAGTGCTGCAATTGTCTGAAATAGTTACATGTAATAAAATAATAATAATAAGGTTAGGTTATTTAATTACGGCAAAGCCTCGAGGGCTATCTGCCTAAAGGGAGGGATGCCTTCGTGGAGGACTTTCTAAGGGAAACTGGCTCGTATACACGTTACACATGGGGAAAACCACGAAACCAGCAGCCAGCCCGTTCGCGAGATTCGAACATCGGACAGAACTACCAGTCTTCAGCGACTTTACCGCTCGGCCGCTGGTGGGCTAATAATAATAAGGATAAGGATTCTTAAAAATATTCTTAGGAAACGGCATGCGAGTATTATTATTATTATTATTATTGCATATTGTGTTGTTTATTTTTATATTCGCGCTTCGCGAAATTGTAGCTGAGATCTTGGCTCAAATCTAAATCGCCAAAGGTAATTGTGCGCCACTATAACAGAGAAGTACCGTTTTCTTCATAGCCATCTTTGGAATTATAGTTTGCAGCACTCATTATGGTATTATTATTTGAATTTTATTTGTGAAGCTTTTCATCATAAGAACGATATTAATTTCTGAGAAAATAAGTAATTAAAGTGTTCTCTGTGTTTAACAAGACTTAATTTGTGAAAACACTTTTGTGCTGTGAAGATTATCACTTTTAAATTAAGAAACCATTTAGCTGGTGCAACATTGTCAAATATCTCAGAACTGCATCGTAACAAAAGGAAGTGGATTTTAAATCACTGGTAAGAAATTTTGACACATCCAACAGTTCACATGTTAAGTGGTTTTTAAAAGAAATTCCATTATTATAAGTTGTTTCATTCAATTGATAGCATCTGTACTTTTAATGCTATATTCGTTGGCGATCAATCAGTTTTAATTGAATATCATTTCCCTAAAAAGCTTAATTTTTTTAATAAAAATAGGTGTTTCATCGACAAAACCAATTTTTTTTTTTTAAAGTTTTATCAGAGTTGGAGCATTGCGTCACTTTGATGAATTTTCTGTAAACACTTTCAGCAAATTTTCAGTTTATACGTTCAAGTTAAACTGTTTAATTTTGTATTGATTAATTGTCGTTATCATTAGAAAAGCAATATTTTCAGCTCATGCAAAGAAGCAGAATAGGTTTATAAGTATTTTAATGTGAGTGAGATCTATACGTTTAGGGCATGAAATACCAAAATTGTTTATAAAAACCATTTTAACTTGCAACACTACAAAAAGAACTCATGCGCAAATGGAGATGTTGCTTAACTGAAGGAATGTTATGAGCATGGCTGCCTCAAGAATGGCTGTGAGGATAGTTGTGAGTGCTTGGCGCATTCTAAAACTTTCGCGACTGCACACAAAATTGATAATAGCTTGATAAAATTTATTTTCACAAAAGAAATACTTTACAGTTCTGTAACCTTCCACAAAAGTATTCTAGAGCTCTTCTCGGTATCACAGAGTACAGTCAGTAGTTAACACTTCAAATTACTAAAAACGTTAAACACAACACAAAGGAAAGCCCATCTAAAGAGCGAAGCTCACACGGAGGTCTCTTAACAGTCCGAAGTTAACGCTGAAATAACTGGGAACTGATATTCTCTCCAGTCTTACATAGTTTACCCGTGGCCGCCTAGAAATATCTAGTACCTTCCATTTCTCGAAATTACTGGAAGGCATATATGGTTACAGTTACATATAGAGCAGAATACAGTTAAATAGGCATTTAGGCCAATTACAGTTACATAGCGACAGGACCCAGTCGCCAAATGATCGCCACGTTTGGTGATTTTTAGCGATTTATCACCAAATTTGGCGACAAAATTAGTTGCTAAAATCATCGTCAATTTAGCGAGATAGCCATTTATCTCAATGTTAAATAGACTTGCTCCTGTAATCTAATTTTTCTCACAAAGCTTCGTAGCTCTTGAGACCGTTCATGTTACATCATACAAAATCCGTAACAATAAGCATATTTCATATTTATTTTTTATTGGAAGTTTTTTTAGAATACTTAATATTCCTCTTTCAAAGGCCTTTCATACATATAATTTAAACTGCGTGTAATATTGTTAAAATTTCAACGAGTTTAAAATAAATAGATATTAGAGAACAATAGTTTCTATGTGATTTCATTTTAACCTAAAATATTCAAATAGCATTGTGATTCTGATTTTCAGACATTAAGTGGGTTCGGATTCTGTAGATGCCTCAACTATATCTCTCAAAATCTTTTATTTCGGAAGATCCTTCGTGGCAAGGTTTCTGAATCCTAACTCCGCATGATTATCTTTAAACTCACCTCTTTTGCGACTACGTAACATGGATAGCAAATGGCAGTATACTCCAAGAAGAATTTCTTACCTTGACTGTTTGCAACGCCACGCATAAAAACTGCAAAACTTAAGATTATTGACTATGCTAAAAGATTTGAACTTTAAAAATTGAAAACACCATTAATAAATAACCAAAAAACATGAATGTCTGAATTTTGTAATAAAAAAAAATTATTGTTTTCAGTTAGTTAAATTCTATTTTTTTACACTTATTTCCTTCTTTCGTCTTGGAAGTTTATTTCTTTGGCTTGGCATCACACGATAATAACTTTTAATACTTTACTGATTAAGTATTTATTTAAGTATTTTATTAACGACAGGTATTTAATACGTTTTATTTAATTTTATTATTTAATATGTAGCGCTAATTTTATTTCAGTGCGCCGGAGATCTTTATACGTAGCTACATCTTTCAATCGTTTTTCTTACTAAAAGAAAAAGGTAAATCACAAGCAAAAATTAGTATACGTTCCAATTTTAACTTTTTGAGAAAGTAAATTCATGCTTGTGTAGTGCGCAAAGACTCTCTGAATCAGAATTATTCCGTAGTCAAAACGCGCAATGTAAGGTTCTATAAATATCTTTAATTGCTAAAAGATATTTTTAAAGCCATGCGTTATATGATTACTGCTTATGACTATATCTTATAAAACCAAATTTTGCTTGAGTTTACCAAACAGAATTCAAACAATGACAGAAAATACAATTCCTTGTGAATGCATTAACGTATATTATTATGAATATAGGCTTATAAAATATACATATCTTAAATAGAATGAAATTTATTACATATATTAATGGTGCGATACCTGAAGAAATAACGAGGATTGCTAAAACATTTATCCTGAAATTTTAAAAAATTAAGTTAAAATCGCAAATTAGAATACGGTTTCTTACTGGTGTTAAAGGTGACTGTATAATATTAAAAAGATAGCGTCAGATTTAGAAAGAAATTAGGTTCCAAACTGATACCAAAACTGTCAGAAGATGCTGACACATTTTATCTCACAAGAATATTCTCGAATTTAGCAACTGAAATAGAAGAAAATGTTACTAAAGTTATTAAAATAAAATAAATTCTCTCTATTATTATACGTGTGGCATTAAGCTGAACGAGAATGTCTGCAAATATTATATTATTACATTTATCATATTTAAAATAATAAATAAGCTTATTACTTATAAGATTCTGGCATTAAATTTATTGCAGTTTCATTTGGAATTTTATAGGCTTTAAATCTTTACAATAAAATTAATTTAATTGATTGAAAAGATTATAAAATGGTAAAGGGATATAGTCTATGTTTTAAAATAGAGCTTATTTTTCTAGAGGCAAAAAAGAAGTCTTTGAATTAAAGATGTTTAAGATATTTTTAATAAAATAAATAGAGAAATATGATTGATTTAGAACGCATAAATATCAGCTGAATTTTAGATATTAAATTTTCACTAAATTAAACAGTTTAAATGATTGGGCAAATTTAGTTTTTGCTAGGCGGCAATTATAATAAAATTTGCTGTATTTAAAGATAAAATGAATGGTTTCACTTGCTGGAGAGCAATTCATTCTATACACGCTTTTTGATTTATTTCTTTTAATTGCAAAATATCGTTTTATAAAAATAGCTGACATGATGGAATCTGTTTAAATCCGTGCATACCGTAAAATACACAATAACATATTACCATTTACTGACCATTATCATACTATCATACGTGCGGTAAAGTCGCTGAACACTGGTATTTTGGTCTGGAGCTCGAATTCAGGCGAACGAGTTAACTGAATGGGCGTTTTCGGGTTTTTCTCCATGTGTAACATGTATATGAGGCAGTTTGCCTTAGAAAGTCTTCCACGAAGACATCCTCCTTGAGCAGAGAGCCCTCGTGTGCTTTGCCGTAATCAACTAAATCTTCCTGTTTAGTTAGTTTTGTAAATATTTTATTCTAACCAATTACTTTTTAGTTTAAAAAAAACCTTCCTTTCCATTCTGATTCCAATTTCCTGCCAGAATGTAAATTTAATGACTTTTATGCAAATCTAAGTGAGTTATAATAGGTGATAAGAGTTCGCAGTAAGAAAGTTTAGTTCTGGGTTTATGCCGCGTGGTTGAGTTAGTAACCTTGTAGTTGCATAGTGGGTGCTAGTCACTTTCTTTATTGGGCCCGTTCAGACGAGGGCGTAAGCGGCATAAGTGGTTAAAGCAGAGCTCCGTTGCCAAGGCAACCAGTCACTGCTACGTCACAGAATCTGGTTTAGGGCTCGTGGCATAGGGTTCAAAGTTTTTAACTTTACGCCGCGTTAGGGATAAGCGTTGACCAATCAGAACGAAGCTAAAACGAAGCGACTTTCTTTAGACGATTTCGCTGTCACATCAAAGGCGACGTTTTTTTTTAATATGGAACACATCGTATCCGAATGAATTGTAATCGTATCCGAACGAAATAATGAGTTGTAATCGTATCCGAACGAAATAAAGAGATGATCTCGCAAGAAATCTACGATGATGACATGCATTTTTAATGAGTTTTTAATGCATTTTTAATGAGTTTTTCAATTTATATTGAAATATATGGATGAAACTCGTAAAGCGAAAGTTAAGCTCAGGATTATGCAAGCTGTGTATGATCCTGTAGATGATTGATCCCATCCAATATTTTTCATTTTATTGTGAAAATTCTTTAAAAAATGCATGATTTCAAAAATTTTATTTTTTCTGTGTAAATTATTATTATTACTTTCTTTCTGTCTATAATTTTTTTAAAAAATTATTACTATAATTTTTTTCCTGTTTAATTATTTTTGTATTTAAGAATAAATTTATTGAAAAAGCTGGAAATATTGTATTGCTATTTGCTTCAAATGCTGATTTTCTTTCCAAACAAATTTCATGAATTAATTTTACTAAAACATCAAATGAATATCAAGAATCTGCTGTTTCTTTTTAACAGTAAAAATATTACTTTAAAGAAAAAAGAAAAATTATTTTCACTTATTTAAGAATAGTCACAATAGTCAATTCAATGGTGTAAGCTTTGTATAAGTAATAAATGATTAATCTTATGAGAAAATGCTCTTATGAATTCCAAGAAGGAAAAAATGTAGTGAAATATCCTTAAAACAGTCAAGAGCCTAGACAGTTTTGTCTCCTGTTGAAGTTCTGTTCTGTTTTTTTAATTACGTTCTCCATGAAAGGAATTTACTTTTAATGAAACTGAATAGCCCACATAATTCGTAACATGGGCTATAATTTAATGAATAGTATTTATTATTGTTATCCACTCTTTATTACTATCATTTGAATGGAATTTTGATCATTAAATTCATGCTATTTCTCTGGTAGAAATTCTTGGATAAGGTATGAATGTTTATAATTTTGATGTATTTGAAGACTTGGGTACTTAAAATTTGTCAATGTGAAATTACTTTTGAGATTTGGTCGTAAATAGAAATGACAGCATATGTTGAAATTAAATTCAGGGGTGCGGCTTATACATGCAAATTATTAGAAATAGGTGTATACAAACAGCTGGCAACACAGCAAAATGTATTTAATGATTGAGCATAAAATACATTGTTGTGTGAACGTTTCCTAGTATTGTACTAGTTATGGTTGCTGGTCATTATGACCAGTTGTGGGATACTAGTACTAGATAATTGATACTGGTAGTGCAGCAAACTACTATAGTGATCGAAAGGGCCAGTGAATAAGGAGTGCTAAGCACACATGTTTCACTGTCATAGAAACATGTTCCTTTTGATTGAAAATTAAAATAATAATAATAATAATGTATGATAAGTACTGTTTTTAGCTTAACTGCTTTCACACCTGAAAAATGGAAATATATTATGTATAGGCTATCTGTTAGTTATCCTCAAGATTTTTTTTTAATTAGGTATATTTAGAATATCGTACTTCTCCTAAGAGAAATTATATATAAAAATTGAAGAAGGTTTTATATATATAAATAGGCATGTGCATGTTTAAAGTATAGAGTACAATGAAGAAATATTCCAAACTGCTTTGCACAGAAATATATGCGCCAACCAAGTATTGGTCTTTCAAAAAAATATCTCTCGACCATTTCGTTCTTTTTCGTTTTTTACCATCTTCCGTTGCCTCTTGGCTAATGAGAAGGGCAGATAAAAGATTATTCTGTTGAGCCAGTAACACTTTGTCGTGAGCTGAAAAAGGCCATGACAGAACGAAAAAAACAAGCAGAGCGAACGCGGGAAATCAATCGAGCGGGAGAATAGCGCGGGAAAGTTGTAGACATTCCACGCATGCGCAAATTTAGCTTCTCTCATTGGCGACGACTTACACCTCGTTCTCGCAGGTGTGAACAGGTCTCCCGTATTTTATGCCCTTATGACTATGCCTCTATGCGCTTTACGCCCACGTCTGAACGCACCTTTAGGTTATACTGATATTCTAGGTTCAGCTTTGCTGTCTGCAGACGATTTAGGAGTTTAGACAAAGAAGGATCCAGTCGTATAGCCAAGCTTACTTTATTGTGATTGTACATCTTTTTTTTCTGTTTGAGTTAATTAGTCTCAAGTAGTCGTTAAATTGTGAGCACCGAGTAAGTGCGTTTGTTCCTTTTAGTTAAAATAAAAAAGTTATTATAACCTTTTTCTACAGTTATCTGTTCTTTCAAGACCTACCAAGAATTTACTTAGTCTTACAGTAGGGTCTTACCTGATCCCAAACAAACAAGAAGATTCCACAGTTTACTTGTAAAGTCTGTAAAGTAGGGAATCTGATACTAAAACATGCTTGTAAGTAACACAATCTCTGTACCATTACTAAATATGCAACAATTTACGCTTGTTTCAAGACCTTAGCACGAGGATATCCCTCGCAGGTAGGTGCTCTAACCAACTGAACCCTCCAAAACCATATCTTGATAGTTTTATTTTTCATACGAGATTCTGGGTATTTAAAATTAACAGACTGACATGACTATGTGTGCCCTTCAGACTTTTTACTTCTATTCAACTAAATATAACGATTATGGATGACACCTAGCACCATAAAAGCTCTACTTTAATCAGATGTTGCAGTTGCAACCTGGATTTAGTTATGACTTGAACCCATAGCTCTTTTCTGTGACCACGTTTACTTTCCATCCGGGCTATCCAGAACCATAAAACAAATCTTAATAATTTCAAACTTACGACGAGATTTCAATGATATAACCGAGAAAACCTGATATGATCCTGTACAAGTTTTCGTTATTTTCTCTTTCTGTATGTGCATCAGCGAAACTGAAATGTACACCAACTCTACAAGAATCCTATATTAGGCAACTGCCACTACTGTAAATTGATCTTTGGTTGAAACTCGATCCCACTATTCTCTCTATATTGTCAGGTTGCCCTTGGTAGATAACCTATATGGCTCTATTAACTATTTCCTGATAATTGTTGCATAATGATAAGACGCAAATAATCCAGTGATTTGTCTTTAATTATTTATGATTTGGCCAGCTATTTCAATCATAAGCATTGAAAAATATATGCCCCTACATGAAAAGTTATAAAAAAAGCAATAGGTAAAGTTTTTATAAACACGATATTTCATTCGATAACAATACTTCAAATTCACAACAGATCACATCTCCTTTATTAAATGCAATTCTGTTCTTGCAATGCCATTTAATACTTCTAATAAATGTAATTGTCTTTGCGATGTAGGACGCAAGAAGGAAAGAACTACGTACAGGTAATTCCTACCAGAATAAATGCACAAAGAGAGCGTTTCATTTTCTAATGGCTATAATCGCTGAAAATGCAATCTATTACACAAAAAAAAATGTTCTAATTCTAAATAATATCCCTTTATATTTAAGAATACCATTCCAATTACACGAGCTCCTTCATCTTGAAAAAAGAAATTGGCGTGTTTCACTTCTAAATTACATCTACAAAAGCATCGAGATATAACACTGCAAATAATACAAACAAAAGCACGTTAAAACAAAGAGATTTATCCAAAGATCTCTTTACTGGGGGTAATACAAATGTTTCTCCCGCATTCAGAGTGGGCAAAGCAGATACCCGAAATGGAATGAAATAAACTTAATTTATCATCACGTGATTCTTTTTACACTTTTCTTAATTTTTTTCTCTCCGAGGAAAAATAATTTCTTCACCGAGCGGCGAAGTAAGAAGGAAAAAATTATGCAAATTACTTCTCATCCTTGGATACGGAGCACGCTAAAATAACTTGATATATTGCATTAAAAAAAGCGTTTTCTCATATATAGCGCGTAGGCATGTTCACAGGCCGGTATGATTAATGCAAAATGTAAATAAACAATTTTTCAGCGGCTATGTCATCCTCTACGAGTAACTACCCTCAGCTCACACTCCCCACCCAGCCCACTCACCTTTCTCTCTTTTATGTTTAGCATCGCAAGTGGAGTATTTATATCTTTATTTGTTACTTTGATATTTTTCCCTTTTTTTTCTGTTCTTGCCAAAATACCTAAGTTAAAACAGATTCTTTACCACAGCTAAGCATAAAAGCTAAACGCAGTAGCAATGTAACACATTTATATACCATAAACACCCACACATTTTAATGTGGAAATGGGCGTATTTCTTCCAAAAAAGGGTGTTGTTTTGTTATAAAGTTTCTGGATTTCTGAGAAAGCAATCTGTGAATAACCATCTTCCTATGAGTAAATTGTTTCTGTTTTTTTAGTGTCGTAATTCCGTAATGATTTAAACAGTCGTAATCAGTAATTATTTCCTGCGTTCAAGCTAGTAAAGTGTTATCTAGTACGAAAACTTATTATTTGGATTTTATTATAATGTAAATGCATGAAATATAAGTGATTTCTTTCAACCAGTAGACGGTATCTTTCTCCTTAGACACATCAAGGAGTATTTTGTCTCTATCTAAATAATCCAATTCAGTTGAACATAATTCCTTCAACCAACTGATGAATCCACCTGTAGCAAAGTGTCCATAACCACAGAACACTGCGGCATTCGTTCTACCTTCCAGCAAATGATACATTATTTGCAAAGTTATATCATGGCTTTCATCTCGTGTCACGTAAATGCAAGACAGCTATTCCTAAAGTCCTTATCAGACCTACGGATGCTAAACGCAACTTGAACTATTTCTAAGAAACGTGTCAAAGCTAAAAGTGGAAATTTGCTGGATCATGAGTAATTTGGTAGATGAACTCGCGAAATGAATAAACTTAGCAAATAATAATAATTTAATTATTGAAATTGCCAATGTCATAATGTTTGCGGAACCAGCAGTAAATAGGTCCGAAAAATATCATTTCTGTGACTCTTTTGTATTGAATTTATTAAAGCATTGTGAGCATTTTAATGATTGGTATACTGGTGCTCTACGAAAGTCCCATAAAAATAGGATTCGTATTTACAGATTCTTTAAACTTCCATTGCAAAACTAAAATCTCATGAAATTCTTTTTTGGGTAGCATTGTGCTCAGAAATCTCGGAGTATCATTTTAAGAAAAAAAAACATAAAAGAAAGGGCACCCAAAATTAACCAGAATTTTTTTTACAGCTACCATATTGCATTTTATATTTTAGTCCGTTTCATGTGTTTCCCACTTGCATCGATATACTTTTCAAAATATTTTACCTACTACTTAAAACAACATAGAAGCAGTTTTAGAGATTTAGACGTAGAATATATTTAAAACAAGCAACGTATTATCTTGATTCTCTTCAACATCGCTTCTTAAGAGCTTTTTTTTACCCGTGAAGACAAAAAAACGTTACACGGAGCACAAACATGGTGAGTAGCGTAAGTGATACACAAGCACCATATTGTTCTTTCCCAAGAAAGTTTCGACAGAGAGATTTTCTTTTGATGAATAGTCTCTCGGTTATCTACATTACCAACCGGTCGCTCTTTCATAATGTTTTTCTAATTTCTTCTCGTTTTTGGATACTCAAGTCATAATAGATACTGATCGAAGCAAGACTGTCACCTGTGCATCTAAGTAGGATTATTAAGTATCACCGAGCCTTACTAACTGCTAAACATCCGCCCCTGATGGAACTGCTAGACAGAACCCCTTCGGGCACTATCCGAGGGTCTCCTACCTCTCTTCCTCTAACCACAAACATCTCGAAAGGATTTCGGCCGTGTATTTTGAGTGCACCTTTACCACCTTTGCCCCTATATGTAATCTCGGAGAAGATACGGATTTTGTAAACATAGTATGCTTACAAAATGCATACCTTCTCCGGCATTCGAGCACGGGCCCATCGCTACGGCCGTCAGCGTCACTATAGTTCGACCGTCTCAAGCGAACCCTGGTTGGCATTCTGCCAAAACACATAGACTCGTCCAAAAGGGGGCGGTATTACTTGCTGCGACGTGAAAGGTCTTCTCTTCTCCGGAAAGAGCTATGCTGGAGGGAAAGAAAGTCCCTATCCTTCCACACTATTTTGAAAATAATTCGGTTCGAATGGCGCATGCGAGTTGCGCTCATGGTCGCGGATGAGGCGGTCGAACTATACCACCTGTCTGAGCAGCGAGAAATCATAACAGCCTTCATTTGACATGCTGCTATTTTTTAACCAGAGAAACATTTCGTGACCGTGATTTACTTTAAGCCTAGTCTCTGAAGATTTGCCATAGCTGGTCTCAATTGCAGTTTTCTTCAAAGAAAAGTAAAAAAGTTACACACATTTTTTGTTCTTTATGGACGCTCATCTCAAAAATGCCAGAACGTGAGGGGCAAAAGCACACACCAATCCGCATTGATTACAAAAACCTCTTGTCAAACTGAATCCACTTGGAGAAGAGAGGCAAATATCCCTAAGTTAATAAAGACTAATAGCACAATTCGTCAAATTATCTCACCTATGGACTTGAACACAATTATTTGATCATGAAAAGTATAGCTTGCTGAAATCACTTCTGTTAATACAAATATTTACCAAATTTTACTCGAAGGTTAGATTTTTTAGAATGCACTGATTTGTTTTAGCAATAGAAAACATTTAAATGTAGTTTAAATAAGTTTTATTTATTATTTTTATTTTCATAAAGTGACTATAAGAAGACTGCATGGACAATTTTCTTAATACTCTCTTGCTTTTTGCAATAAATCAGTCGGAAGTTATGACGTATTGTAATATATTACTTACTTAAATTTTGTATTTATTTAATATTATGCTTTGCATTAGGTCATAAAAATTACCACATCTTAACAGACCTCCTGATATCCTTATCTACAAGTCTATCAAGTTGCTTATTCTTCCTTCTAAGATAAAAAATATCTATGTTATGATTTATTTATGAATTTTGAATTTTGAAGCTCATTTAAATAGCATTTTTACGAATTTTGTATACATATATAAATACCTCTAGTGCAATTATACGAGAGAGTGTAGTATTTTTTGTATAATATAACGTGAAATGCTTGAAAAGAGACAAACCCAGCCAGAAAAATTAGATTAAAGGGGCAAGTCTATTTAACATCGAGCTAAATATCTATCTCGCTAAATTGTCGAGATATCTGACAATCATTTTGGCAACCGTTTGGCGACACTTTTATCCGATCCCTGTATAGCTGTAATTGGTATTCTTCATTGAATAACTGTTATTAATCCCTATATGTAATTGTAATTATATGCGATCATTAGATGTAATTTTAACCGTATATGTCTTCCAGCAATTTCGAGAATTGAAAGGTACTGGAGATTTCTCGTCGGCTAGTTGAAAATTACGTATGAAAGGAAGGAGCAACTGCTCTGAGTTTCTCAGTTGTGACTTGACATAGAAGTTTGAGAGTATTGCCAGCTTCGCCTTTTAAATCCGCTTTGCATTGCGCTGTGTTTAACTTTCTTAGTGGTTTGAAGTGTGATTACGGTAATCACACTTCAAACCACTAAGATATTGAGAAGATTTGAACAAAAATTTTTGTTTAAAGTCCCAGATGTGTAAAGTGTTTCTTTTTGTAAAATAAATTTTCTGAAGCTATCATCGGTTTTCTGTTCATTCAAATCTCTTTTTAGCCCGAATGCACGCAACTGTATAAAAAGATAAAATAGTACACATTTAAAATACATTTAAAATAAGCCATTATTGAATTTATATATATGAGACACGGTTAATAGTTTAAAATATACGGCAAATATTTAACCTATAAAACACTGATCGAAAACTAATATCATTTATTTTTGGTACTTTTGGTACACTAAAAAGGAAGAAGATTGTATATTTAACTTTAAGATTTAGATAAGCAAATGCTAAAATCGCTTTCACTTCAGTGGAACTTAACATGGCATTTATGTGCTTACGCAATAATTCCATTCTTCATCTAAAAATATTACGTTTTGTATTTTGTTCTACATACAAAATTTCCTTCTTCTTTACCTGTATAATATCTGTTGAAAGGAAATCTGATAAAAAAAAAAAAAAATAACACTCTTTCCCTTACATTACAATAAATACTTTTCGTTTATTTAAAAAAAATCTAGTCTTTTAGAATATCTGACTGGGTTATATCTCCTGTTAATACGGGCATTTATTTACAATTCTACTGCGTAGCCTGAGTTTAAAACTAAGGCTACGCAGTAGTTACGCAGCTGTTTAAAACTCAGGCTATATATTCAACCAGTTAAAATGCGTTCAAATCTAATGATTGTCCATTTCCATCAAATTGAAACATAAACAACTGTCTAACTGATAATTTGGAACTTTACTGTCACTTCTCCTTTCCGTTTCCCGCCGGAATGGAAATTAATTTGCTTGTATTTAAGGCAAGTTTTTAGATTGTAAAACAGAGAGTCTTCTGCCTCCTTAGGCCACATTAATAGGTTGCTAGCCTATTTAAGTAAATTTTACATATGAACTTGCTATAACAAGTTATCTCACCACAAGTGGTTTAATGAGTTCTAAGCCTCAGGTGTGCCTTTTGTTCTTATTTAGTTTTAAGTAAAGAATTTTTTACACCCTTCTGAGGTGTCAGCTGTTATTTAGTTCTAAGTAAACAGTCTTTACAACTTATTTAGTTTTAAGTAGAGTGTCCCTTACAACCTTCTCAGGTGTCAGCTGTTATTTTAGACTTAGCGATAATTCGTTATAGTTTTATTACCCGTTAGGACTTCAAAGAAGAAAACTAAACTTTGTATGTTAATCAATTAATTTCACTAAATGAATTTCATTTTTTATTTTGCGGTAAGCTTTTGTTCATAAAATGTGCGTAACTATTACAATAATCAATTATTTTAATTAACTGAAGCTATTTTATAGTGACGTTGTGGCTATACCTTTCACAAACTCGAATGGATGTGAGAGGGTGTTTCTACAGTACAAATTATTTATCTATATAATAAATATTAATGATTTAAAACATTTTAATTAATGAAAATCCCTACACAAAAGCATTGTTCAGTTGAAATAACAAATAAAGCTCTTAAATATAAAACTTCAAATGCCGATGTTAGCTTCAAATACACTTAGAAATGTGTATTTCGAAATGTGTACTTCGAAAAAACGTGTTGCATCTTGCTGTTCTTTTCTATTACTCCTAGTTTCAAACATCAGTTTTATCTAAGAAAATTTTTCTTACGGGAGGAAATGATGGATACGTGCTTATTTTTAAAACCACCGTCAAACATTTTAACACACAAACAACTTTATAAAAATAAATGTATGAAGTCAAAGCTGTCAATAACCATGACAACTTTGACTCACGAATAGAAAACACGTGATGCTAACTGCTTTCTAGTAATAAATCAACATCAATTATTCTAGGGACAAAAGTTGTTCTGTATGCTCGTTCAAAAACGCACTTGAAATGGCATTAATAATAAATTGGTTAAGCGTTTTTAAAAGGCAAGAGATTAAAAAAATTAAGAAGAAAATCTTTTTTAAATATTTCTCTCAGCATTATACATAAAAGGACTTCATTACACTCTAATTTAAACCAGACGAAATTTTTTTATAAATTTTATTATTTTTCAAAACCTTATAGATATTATTTGTCTGTTGAAAAGAGATTTGACAATTTGAACCACTCACGGTGATGTTCGAGATATTTACAAATTTTATCAAAAAGTCAGTGAATTCTATTTTAAATGCGAATTAATTAGAAGGGAATTATCCTGCTTTTATAAATTAAATAAATATGAACTGCAAATATATATATATATATATATATATTAATAGATTATCGTATCTAGAAAAAAAAAACACTTTAGGGCCAATAAACTGAGTCTGTAAACTGGAGGGGAAAATGAATTGTTAAGCATGAGATGTAAACCTATTCTTTTTTCTTAAAGCGATAAAAATGTAAGATTGTAAGACTGAATTAAAGAATGATGAAAAATAAAAGGAATACAAATAAACTATTAATCGTCCTTTGTTAAATGTCTCAAACAGACCTTTTCAAGGAATTATTATTTAAAACATTAAACTAGGATGATTAATGAGCGCCGAACAGCATGTTTTGTCCTTCTCGACATTATATGACTCGGCCCACTGTAAATTTATTTTTCTTTTTTCAGGAATTATTTTTCTAAGTCTGTCATGTCAAAGAACTAGCCCTATATGTCTATCTTCACTCTATTTAATAAAGTTTATTGAAATAAAAAATAGAAAAACCTTACAACAAATATATTCGAAAACGTTTTCATTTAAATTATGAAAGCTTCGGAACTACTCTATCAGACATACATTATTGAGTTACATACATTGTAAGCCGTGGACATATGTTTTCAATTTTAAAAAAGGTTTATAATGAGCAAATATTCACGTTACAGTAGTCCACCAGCGCCCGAGCGGAAAGTCCCTGAACGATGATATTTCGACTTGGGTTCGAGTCCAGACAAACGGGTTGGCTGCATAAACGTTTTCTGGGTTTTCTCCATGTGTAACGTCGATGAAGTTCTCCATGAAAGAATCCCTACTCTTAAGCGGATAGCCTTCGAGTGCTTTGCCATAATCAATTGCAAAAAATTGAGTAACTTTCGAAAAGATTATCAATATTATGAAACTTTTGATAATTTGTTAAATTAATTAAATATTACCAGGTTTTTTAATTAGTAAAACAAATAGATCGATAGTTAAATATCATTTATTCCCGAATGACGACTTTCTTAATTCATAACTTCAGCAGACTAGGAATGCTAAACGCGCCACTTAATTTTAATTTTTTCCAATGGCAGATTGTGAACAATTACAAATGTAACCTACTCCATTAATTTGTAAAAGGCCGGATGTGGTGGTCTCTTTATTATGAAGGCACCTAATACGTGGGCCACCATCGCCTTTCCTGTGAAGGGGCGGAGAGTTACAACCAAGCCTTTTCCGGGATTCGAACCCAGGGCCTTCGGCATCGCAGTCAGCTTCCCTGACCACTATACCGACTGGGCAAATCCTAATTTTAAATATACAAATACATTTTAATCAATGACGAATATCTAGCAGAGGCTGAGCGACAAGCTATCAGCACGCAGGCGAAGAGGCGAAAAAGACGGAAACCACGCAGTTATTAGCTATTTATATTAGTAACATAGTACAGCTAATCTGTGATTGGTTAATTTTGGGGTTTAGTTCCATTTTTCAAGAAGTGTTATGTAATTTGGAATGATCTCGAATTCGGGAGAAAGGATGAACTTAGGGGAAGAACACCAAACCTAGAATGTTAATTTTTGAGGTCGCCAATTATTCTTAAAGCAGCTATCGTACTTTGTTATAAATTGTTCCTGAACTAGGCACGATTGGAGTGCAAAGCGAATTGTAGCCACAAATCTGAATTTATATAAATATGGAATTTAATCCAAAATTGTGCTATTATATACTATAGGTGTATATATATATATATATATATATATATGTCTTCATATATATATATGTAAGATAAAATTATCATTATATGAATCAGAATATATGAATTATAATATAACTAAAAACATTAATTCTTCCTCTCTATTCTAAAATCGTAATAACTTCTCTGCATTGCGTCATTTCTAGATCACTCTATGGCCCGCGCAACTCTGATGACGTAATAATTAAGAACTGAAACTGTCCTTGTAAACCAAAACTTTTCTCTTCGCGTGCTTCCATCTTTCATAACTACGCACTTCAGCTTTTGCTCTGTGCTGTGCTGAGATGTAATTTCGCTGGCTTGCTTTCTATCTCAAAAATATCAAAAATGTAAATCTTCTGTGGAAAGGCACGACTAGAGTGCCAAGTAATTGTGGCCACAAATATCAATTGGAAATAAAAATGGAATTAAAATCGCTTCTACTGCCAAGTTTTATTTACGAAGTCAACACATTAGCTTACGACGCAATCAGATTACTTCCTCTTCAATATAGGATAACTACGCATCTACACTGCTCCGTCATTTCCTTTGCTTATTATGACATATATATATATATATATGTGTAGTGAGGGAGTTGAAGATGCTAAATAACAATTCCAACGTTGCTTTCCACACCACAGAACATTTAATAAAGATAATCAGAAAAGGTACAAATTAGATTAAATACAAGTGCCGTTTGATACAAACAGGATTCTGTATAGTTTTACCAGTCTTATCACATAACCGATTAGTGCCTACTCGCACTTGCTGATGTATTAAACAGTTCAATTTACCACCTTCGCGTGGAAAACTACAGTTCCTTATTCTACACCTTCACGTGTAGACAGACATCTCACCACTTTCGCGTGGGATAGCAGAAGAGTCTCTGTCATACTCCTCTTTCACCTCGCTGCTGGCGCATCGGTGAGGCCCTCTGGTGGTTGTGTCGCACTTCCAGATACTACAACTCGTCCGTCCTGACATTTTTTTCGTCCTCGAAAACACGGATCAGCAACACTGGAACATCAAGACAGCACCTGAAAATAAATTTAAAAAAAAAAGAAAAGAAAAGGAAAAAAAAAAAACAAAAAGAAAGAAGTGTGGAAGAACCACACATAGTTCTATATAGTAGAAGTCCACGGCTTCATGAGATCAGCTGCTGTAGTGGTACATCCAGGACCTTCATGGTGTCCCACTTTTTCCACCTGGTAACGGTCTTTGCCTTTCCTCGATGTTACACGATATGGGCCGAAGAACTTTGGCCTTAACTTTAGTCCACCTCCATATTGCGTTCTTTGTATGGCAACTAGGTCGTTCACATTGTATACTTGTGCCTCTTTTCTCTTCTTCTTGTATGTTTTTCTATTCTCTTCCTGAATTTTTAGAATGTGTTTTCTTGCTTCCTCTCTCATATCTTCTCGATCTTTCATCATAATATTTTTTCTTCTTCTTCAAGAATTTCCATAATCTTAAAGTCCTCTCGATTTCTCATTTTAACACCAGTGAGAAGCTCAAATGGAGAACTCTTTGTGCTTCTGCTCTTAGTGCTGTTCAAAATCTGTTGTACATCTCCAACATATTTGTACCACTTGGTTGGATCATCTATGGATAATTTGGATAGGACTGGAATCAGAGCGAGATGAATCCTTTCAACTTGTCCATTTCCTCTAGGAACGCCTGTATTTGTAAATATGTGCTGGATCTTCTCTTGACTACTAGTAATCTTCAAAGTCTTTAGAGGTAAACGCCGTACCTTTATCACTTATAATTCTCAAAGGACTACCGAAAGTTGATTGTTGCAGTTTCAACTTCTGCAATGCCTCTTGAGCTGATGTAGACTTTACTGGATAGAGCCACACGAACTTTGTGAATGCATCAACCACGGTTAAGATGTGATTGTAGTTCTTATTTGTCGACGGTAATGGTCCTATAAAATCGATATGAAAAGTGCTCAAAGGTATACTATCTTTTGGTATGGGATTCAGCAATCCTTCGCTCTTACCTCGTTTTCTGTCGCACAAAATACATTCTACACAATTTGAAATAACTTGCTCAATTCATTTTCTAAGGTTAGTGGTAAGAAAGATCTAACCACTAAAGTGGCGAGATGGGCGTTACTTCTAGAAGAATTTGATTATGAAATTGTTCACAGATGTGGGCAACAAATGAAGCATGTGGATTCATTAAGTAAAAACGCGGTCATGATGGTTACTTGTTCTCAGGGAGAAGTTACAGCCAAAATGCAGCTGCGCAAAGGAGTGATGAGCGTCTCCAGTTGCTAAAATCCTTAGTCGAGCAAGGACTAAAGAAAGTCGTTTTTTAGCAGATCTTCTGTTTTAGACACTGCGAAATGTCCCTTGTTGTGGATACTACGTATGATTTCTAGCTCTAATGCTTCGGGTACCACAAGTAACTCACGACCACTGTCAAACTTGTATAATACTCCATTTTTCACTAGAAAATCTTTCTTTAGTCCTTGCTCGACTAAGGATTTTAGCAACTGGAGACGCTCATCACTCCTTTGCGCAGCTGCATTTTGGCTGTAACTTCTCCCTGAGAACAAGTAACCATCATGACCGCGTTTTTACTTAATGAATCCACATGCTTCATTTGTTGCCCACATCTGTGAACAATTTCATAATCAAATTCTTCTAGAAGTAACGCCCATCTCGCCACTTTAGTGGTTAGATCTTTCTTAAACATAGTCTTCTGGAAAGCATCGCAATCCGTAACTATCCTGACCTTAGATCCTAAAAGGTAATTCCTGAATTTCTTTAGAGCTTCTACTATAGCTAAAACTTCAAGCTCATAACTAGATAGCTTCTCTTGTTGGAGACTAGTTTTTTTACTCATGAAGTAAATGGGGTGTAACTGTCCATCATCTGACTTTTGTAGCAATACAGCGCCGAGACCATGACTGCTTGCGTCTGTATGCAATTCTAATGGTGCTCCTTGTTTAAAAATATGAAGAACCGGACTTGTCGATAAAAGTTCTTTCAATTTATTAAATGCATCTTTTTGCTCAGGCCCAAATTTGAATTCTGCTCCGTTACGAAGAAGATCACTTAGTGGTTTCGCTATTTTTGAATAATTGGCAATAAATTTCCTAAAATACCCAGTAAGGCCCAAGAAACTTTGAATCTGCTTAAGGTTTTTTGGTTCCGGGAAATTTTGAACAGCCCTGGTTTTTTCAGTAGAGGGGCGAATTGTACCATCCTCAATAACATACCCGAGAAATTCTATTTTTCTTTTCAAAAATTGGCATTTCTTAAAATTAATCTCCAAACCATATTCTTTGGCTACTTCTAAAACGCGTTTCAACTTTTCTAAACCTTCGTTCTCATTTCGTGCTAGAATAAAAAAATCGTTCATGTAAGTAACAACAGTGTCATCCCGAATTAAATCTCTAAACACATTATAAATAAATCTTTGGAACACACTAGGGGACGTGCACAAACCAAAAGGTGCTTTTAGAAATTCGTACAAGCCTGCATGAGTAATAAATGCCAAATATTTAGTACAGTTTTCCTCCACTGGAACATGAAAAAACTCATTTTTTAAGTCTAATGTCGAAAAAACCTTTGCTTCACCCAAACGATCTAAAACCTCTTCTATTTGTGCCATAGGAAAAGAATCCTTAACTATTTTTTTATTTAACTGCCTGAAGTCAACACAGATTCGTGTCTTGCCCGATTTTTTCCTACACAAAACAATTGGCGAAGCATATTCTGAACACGACGGCTTTATAATCCCATCCTTTAACCATTCATCTATTTGATTATCAACAATTTTTTGATCAGCAAAAGGAATTCTCCTCGAACGCTGAGAAACTGGAATATCATCTTTTAATATTAATTTCATTTTTAAGTCAGTACTGCGCGGCTTTTCTAACGGTTTATACTCATTAATAAGAGTGGAAACAGTATTGCGTAATCCTTCATCTTTAATATGCCATAAATCTGTTTCGCTGTCTGGCTCAATGGCTGCGGAAATAAAAGACAAAATATTCTTTTCCGAAGAGATGGAATCATTTTTATATTGCGTAATCATCACCTGGTCACAACAGATCATTTTTAGACAGGAAGGGGGGGAAATACAGTCTGTTATCAATTCATCAACCATCGCTGCTTCTATCTCTTTTTGTTTTTTGCTTTCGCATAAAGAAAAAATAAACTTAGCCGTTTCCACCAAACGAACTTTTGAGTTCTATACATCCACTTGATAATTTATTCGGAAAAAGGGATTTCTTTACAACTATCAATTCACTTCCAGAATCTATTAAACATTTTACTTTCTTACCATCAATCAACAGTTCAATAAATTCTAACTTATTTCTAGCTGCATTGTTCTTTGTACCATTGTCGCCTTACCGTGTTGATAAACATAATTCTGCGGTTTTAGCTTTTTAGGATCTGGTCATAGATATATGGTTGCAACCACAAAAATGCTTATAATAAGGCAAATATTCATGTTGCGGCGCCCGAGTGGCAAAGTAGCTGAACGCTGGTATTTCGACTTGCGTTCGAGTCCAGACAAATGACCTGGCTGTATGAACGTTTTCGTAGTTTTTCACATGTGTAACATGGATACGAAACAGTTTCGCTCAGCAAATCCTTCATGAAGGCACCCCTCCTCTTAGACAGGCTTTGAGTGCTTTGCCATTATCAAATAAACCAAACCAAACCAATAAACGTTATGGCGTTTTCAATTTAAAAAAAAATTAATTATATAAAATTATGAAATCAACTTTATACTGGCTTCCCCTCCTTACAGTTATATTTAGTAGAGGTTCACACATATTCTAAAAAGTAAAACACAAAAATGTTTGAAGCTAGTATAACGAAAATTGACTGAGGTATACATGATTAACGGTAGCGAAAATTAAGGTCGTATAAAGACTTTTATAGACACGATGCAAATAACTATTTCTTTAAATATTCCCCTTTTTCTCCGATATCTTTCAATCACATTATAACATGCTCTTCCTATTTTTCGATTTCATTCATGACCATGTAATGTCCTTTAGCTAATTCTGAGATTCATATAATTTAATTTCTCTCGTAGGGAAGGATTTCATTCGAAAAACTGGAAATGTCGAATCACAGAGTTCTATGAAACCTCTAAAATAATATTCATCCTTAAAACGGAAATTTGAATATTTAGTGTGTTGTGTATACTTTGACCTAGATTTCTGAAGATACTATATCATATCGTAGGATCACTTGTCCTATTTTAATTTCAACACCTCCTCTTTTAAGCCTCCTTGCTCACATTCTTATCCACAGCTAGATCTTCATAGATTTTGCACAACTTTTTGTAGCGCTAACCATTTAATTTCGTTTTGGTTAGTAATGTTTGGAGACTGAGGCTAGTTCTTAAGGCAGTCTTTTCAATAGCACATTAACTATAATTTCATTACTTTCTTTATAAATTTGGAGTTACATCCATATTTTAAAATCACACCTGATCCCAATCCTAATTTCCAGGGCTTTATTTTGAAATTTTGCCTCAATGCATCGGGTTTTTTCCTTTTTTCTGGAATCTATCGATAAGCATCAAATTTTCAAAACCTGACAAACAGTCCCAGTCAAATAATGCCAAAACGTCTGCTACTATTACTGTAGCCGTTTGTGTCTCCAGTAAAGTCATTTTCAACCAAACCACAATCTCTTCCAAAAATGATGTTGCTCGTCATCGTTGAAACTGACATAGTTATAGAAAACATCACAAATAACGTGATTTTAACAACTACCAAAGGATTGTTTTATATTGACTTCGCTACTAGCTATAAAACCATATAAACAGGGTGGGCAGTTTTATCTGAAGCAATCTTTTTTATTGCAAATTACGTAATTACTCTGCATTACATATAAAGTATGCAAGTAACATATTATTCAAATAATTTAACAGCGCATCTAAAATGAGGAAATTTTTATAACAAATTAAGATATTAAGCAATATCAAATTCGTAGGCAAACAGGATAAATTTGAATATGAATTTAACGTGAATCATATTATACTGGTATGTATTGTCTTATTCAAGAGATTCCTAATGATTAATGATAAATTAAATGACTAGTCTTTCTTAGGTACTATCTAAATATCTCCCGATCAATCTACACTTCAAGAAACAAGACATAATATATCTGATCACATGACGTGGCCTTTACATTTTCCTCATTTGTGGCGATGTCTCTCTCTGATTGCGCATAATAATCCCTTGACAACTACTGTGGAAGCAATTTCAATGCGTTTTCCAACGACCTAATGAAAGCTCATGATCATTCTTGTTTAAAATTGAAACGACGTTCACTTAGCATGTTATTCCAATTTCCATTTCTTTTCTGCCCCCCCCCTCCTCTTAGCGAAGCGAATGCTCACGATTAAGCCAAATAAAGCCTCAAACAAAACCTGATTGCTTCTACTTGTTTTTTTTTCTACAGGGAGGGTACTTTCTCATCAATTTTTACAGCCTTTTAACGACACGTTCGTACGCAGACCTCTTTTGAGCCATGTTGCATCTTCGAAATCATCCATTACGGGCGATTAGTGTCTCTGCGGAAACCTAACGTTAAAAAAAAGATGTCCTTGATGATGCCCTTTCATTTGCTTTGAGGTACATAACTAGCGACTTTCTTCTTTTTTGTTTTACCATTAGAGTCAGAGACGCTGTGGCCATTTCAATGAAAAAGTAAAGCGAGCATGGATTCATAATTAACTTTACTTCTATAATTCGCCGGCGGAAAAATCATTACAATTGATTATAAATGTAGATAACGGCGTGGAAGGACAATTACTTTTTCACGAGCATATTAATTCGCGGAAAAAGGAAATCCCAAATTACGGCGGTCTCCTTTTTTTTTTAGCGATTTTGCTGATGGTGATTTTAGCCAACCGAGCTTTTTAGCTTTTGTTTTATTTCAAACATTAATTTAAATCTTAAGTCAGTGAGTACTTTTGTTTGATCTCAACTAAATGAGTGTTTTGTAAATGGAAAGAATCGGAGAGTGGATTTTATCAACAATGTATCTGTACGAGACTTTTTCTTTAAACTGACATCATGAGATACTTATCTGAAGGCTATAAGCCAGTAGATAATTTTTATTTTATAAATATTGCCAAAATATTAAATACATTTGCATATTTTATTTTTGCTTTAAAATCGGTATTATTTAATTATTGCGAAAAGTTTGTATTTTTTAAATATTTTACTTTAATTCCATTCACATAAATATGTAGAAATTTTAAATTTTAGTAACCTATAGCTTAGTATACTTGGCTTAGTACTTACTACAACTTAAGTTTCGAAGATCTTCTCTTTCGACTATTTTCCTTTATAACCAGAACTCGTATATTCAACGCGTAAGTTACATTTTGACTTTTAGCATGTTCATAGCATTACATAACGAGTTCTGGGAATGTTAAGTTGTAGAGTAATAATTAAAACTAAAATCTCGCTTTTATTAAAGCTAGATGCTGTGGGTTCCTGGTGAGTTTCACTTTTCTCAACTTATACCAGTTTTAATGACAAAATGAAAGTACTTAATTTTCAATCATAAAATAAAACTTTTATTTTTAACATTACAGACTTTTGCTTTATAATAAGAAAGTAAATAAGCAAATAACCATTTATTTGGCATTTTTAATAAATAGACAAATTTATAGTTTGGCAAAGCGATTTACACTATTCATCTTTTGGAACTATAACAATTGCGGGATCAACTACATAATTAAAAAAATTCAAGCCACATACTATTGTATTACATTTTGTGAATACTTCTAACACAGCTCCCAGGTAAATAATATGGCATTTCCTTGCGCATTTTCTCCTCTTTTTATTAATTTTATCGTATGAAAATCGGAAGAGGGGAAAATTATGCGAATTGTTTAGTTTTCAAAGGACGCAGTTATAGTAAGAACATAACAAATGAAAAAAGTCATGAATAAACTGCAAATATATAACGAAATATTATTTCTTTAAAAGAAGCGTATATAATACGTAGTGATATTAACATTACAATGCCTGATAAGATACTTTCATTTCTGCTGCATTATAACTTGAATCTCATTATTTCTTATTGTTAGCTTTGTTATTCCTGAGGCCTCAAATCATCCGTAAATAATTAGAGAAAGGGAATGGGCGGTTGACTCAGCGAAATCGTAGACCAAATGTCAGTTCGCAGTTAATTCGCTGTGATTTGTCGGTTTTTGCATTAGGGCAGCATGAAGTTCTAGAGTTAGAAGGAAAAGGTTCGGCAAGACTTTGGCAGGTTGTTTGCGAAAATTTGTTTTTGTTAGTAAGATGGAACTGATCCATTCAGTAAGATGGAACTGATCCACTTCAGGAAATGATCCATTTTAAAATTCAGGAAAGCTCCATCTCTGAATGCATTGTGGTAGGCGAGAATTACGAGAATATATTTAAAACTTTCAGAGCTCGGCGCTAAAACGCTACGAGAAAAGAACCCAAGAAAATACGGCATTTTGTTAAGAATACTTATTATGGAAATATTAAATCTTTGTGCATATCTTAAGGTTTTATACTGAAGATGCATTTTGGAGTCCATAAAGATGTAGTTTTAAACATCGTGTTTAAGTAGTTGGTTAATTACTATCCAACTACACACACTGGCCAATAAATTGTGGAGAGTGCTGTAGGATGCTTCTTTCCATCATATACCACACATATACATTAATATCCGGGCTATGCGGTGGCCAGACAAAATGTTGGAAGTCAGACTGATGTTCAGCGAACCCATTTTGAACACTTCTGGCATGATGTATAGTTCCATTATCGTCCATAAAGTATCTTTCATAATCAGAGTGAAAACGCAACATTGCAGGGTGCACTTGATTTACCAGTATATCAAGATATCTCATGGCTATTTGTTTACCTTCGAAGAACACCAGAGCACCGCTCGCCACTTCCATGCCAGCAGAACATGTCCCATATCATGATACGCCCGCCATATCCTTGCACAATGCGAGTAGGGTAAGATGGATTCATGACTTCATGGGGTAAGTAGTAAGCAGTAAGTTTACTCTTCTGTTTACCAAGGAACAAACAAAGATAATTAATAATTTAATTAATTTTGCACTGTACATGATCCAAGAAACAAAGGAAATGTAAGACAAACGGACACCGGTTAAGCTTTTTTCAATCAACAAATATAATTACAGTATTCTAGAGATACATCATATTCAAGCAGTATTTAAGTATCCGAAAATTCTAAAATATTATTGAAAAATTATTTTATTTATGGGGATTAGGGGAAAAATAGATACTAACAGCTACTGTTTATCTATCATCTGAAATTCTAAGGAAACGAGGTTTTTTAAAAATTAGGAGAATAGCAAAGAAAATAAAAGACGAAAGTAGTATAATGCTTTATCTCTAGAAAAACAAATAAAAGTAAAATAAAATAAACGTTTATCTACTAATGCACGTGCTGCGACTACAAATATTCTTCTAATGGGAAACAGGCCTGGGGCGGCCAAATCCGGTATTGTCTCATATCTATTATCCATTCTGTCCATTTTCTCTTTAAATACATTTTAGGTTTCATAAGAACATCCCAAAGGAGGTTTTTTTCCCTTATTTTAAAAAATAAATAAAACTTGATTCGAACCTCGAATTTTATAGGATCCAACCATCTTTTCTATAAATGCGTGGATAAAATGTTTCTTTAAATCAGTTTGACACTCAGAAAATATCTTCGCTTATACTGCGAAAGTAACAGAACGCTAAGATGATTGGATAGTCAGCTTGAGTATTGGTCAGCTTTTCTTGAATGTCTTAGGTTGGCCTATTTTATTTTTGAGGGAAGATTTATAAGATATAATAGTGACGCATTACAATGTCTTCGAGGAAGATGACACGGAAATAAATTTCAGTTTCCTGTCATGCTTTTCTTTCTGAGAAAGACGTACATGACGCATTGCAGTCTCACATCTAAAAGATGAAACATACTTATTTCATATTAATCAAATAATATCATAATAGAAATAGAATTGTATTATACCGCTACTAAGTTACCGCAAATACATAAAGTAATCAGCAAGAAGAAACTATCTGCTACACAAAGGATATTATAAAAGCTAGGAATTATATCTGGGTCATCTAAATGTCTTTGAGAAATTTAAAAAAAAAAAAAATAAATAAATTAAATAAAAAAAACTGAAAGGCTTCAGATTTTCACGATCGCCCAAAATGGGTTTGTTCAGATTTTTCTACGTTCTTGTTGAGCTCGCTGTCTACCAGTCTGTTCTTGCACTCAGTCCTGCTAAAAAATTTCTTTTTTTTTTTTTTTCTTTTTCTTTTTGTCTTTTTAGCTTTATCATTTAGTATTATTTTCTTCGCACTTACGCCCCATACAGTTAAACAGCAAAATTATAAAAATTTTGAAAGCACCATTCATCATGTCAATGCTTATTTTTCTTAGCAAGATGGCTTACAAAACTTTTATTGTCTTTTTATTATTAACTTTTTATGTATTAAATTTATTAACTAAATATAATTTTCTTCGTACTTGCGCCCCATATAATTCAACTAGGTAGCAAAATCACAAAATATTAAAAACAACATACCTTTAGAATTTCTTATATACAATCTCGAGCGATGGAGCAACTGATGTTTCAATCAGTACAGTTTTGCCACAGATCGGTGATCGGTTTTGACGATCCCACAGATCGGCTAGTTAGTTAAAACTTCATTAATGTTTTATAAAATATGAAATATAAATTTCGAGATTCAAAATTCGGCATTTCAGGTGCACATGTTGGGGTGTAGAAGTACGCTATTCAAAATTTGATGGCCTTAGGTACAGTCGTTTCTTCACAATGCGAGAAAAATGCAAACATTAATGCAGATTCTTCATTATTTAATTTGTTTTAAGTAATTTAAGGTGATGATATTTTGTGACAGCGGTTTGAAAAGTTATTCAGACATCTTGTGATGTTGCGTGGCCCCAACTTGCCCGCAACAATAGTAATGACTGCTATGAACTGGAAAGTACACAAACTCTTAAGAAGGGTTTAACTCCCTTTTTATTCCACTTTAGAAGTTACAGATGCGTTCACTTGACGCTCACAAACTACGCCGGCCCGGCGGTTAAATAAAAATAAGAAAGTACAACTAAAAATGAATAATAACAGGTCACTACCTACGAGGCTCTATAAACGTGACTAACTTAACCGCGTTCTAAGATACAGCTGAGATTTCAGCAAACTTTCTGAATAAGAAGTTGAAGATTCAACTAACTGCCGAAGTAGGCTCACAGGCCGAAACGCGCGGTTCTTAAATTTCTACCTAGCAACCTTCACGCTCGTGAATCAAGAAAGCACACCTACAAACTCGTTTCCCTTCTATTTAACTTTTATTTAACTGAAAATTTGAATACCTTGCGCGTTCTACTAAAATTTACATACTCTGGCATTGGCAATTCCAGGGGAAAGTAAAGGCTTGACAGGAAAGATAACTTAAAATAAATGTTAGTTAAAATAAATATAAACCCTACAATCTAAAATGATACACCGCAAAATCCAGTTCCCAGACTAGCTCATTCGGTCTAACGCTCTATTGAGCTAAAAACGTAGATAATAAAACTTAGAAGCAAAACGTAGACATTATTAAAATGGAAATTTTATTACTTATAGTTACGTTTATTACCCCAATTACTTCTTTTTTTATTGAATTATTTAAATCTGGCAGACATAACTACAACAAAAACTGCTACCAAATTTTACTGTGCGTTATTCGAATCATAAAGAGATTCTTGTTATTTGAAACACACATAAGCCTCAGAAAACTGAAGTCTTCGCTGATCTGTATGCTTTCAAACATCGAAACTCCCGTCCATTACCCGTACCTTCCATTTCCTCCCCTTCCAGCCCACTAACGCACAAAGAGGTGTGAAACTTTAGATGGCATCTTTTCTACTTCCCAGCAAAGAAGCTTCCATTAGTCTTTTAGGGTAAGCTGTCTGCAGTAAACTGATACAACACAATTGGGGAAACTGCACTGCTGCATACCTTAGGGTGCTTTATATTTGTAGAAATACTAGCTTCAGTCTGTCAACCGACAGATTAGAATGTTGACTAATTGCGCTTGGCATTGGAAGCGGCGCTAAATCATCGTCTGTGAGAAACTGTTTAATTTTTATTTGTTTAATTTCTTTTTAGATTTATTATACTTTGAACATAACATGTGGCTTCTTCATATGATACATATTTGTGTATTATGATTCGCGATTTAGCTGTGACGCTGTAAGAAAGCAGTCTAGCGCCAGAGTGTCGCTGTGGGAAATAAATATATTGAAATTTAGAGACCGTTGTTTCTATAATATGTGGGGTATTATTTTATTGTGGTTTATGAGCTATCGACGAAAAGTAGATTAAATTCAATTCATAGGGGAAGGAAAGAAAACATCGCAATGTCGGGCGATTGTGGTTCTTCTAATGACCGTCTTGGTCATTTTGGCCTTCAAAGGGTTAAAAATACCCTCTCAACTAAAGACATATGGGTACCAAAATAGTGAAAATTCTTCATTGTCTGATTAACTCATTTTAGAGTTTTGCTAATTTTATGTGAAACAACGACAACCGGCGGAAAATTATGTAATAAATTATAAGTATGCCGGAGAATAATTATGCAAATATTCGAATACGTAAGCTTACACGTGCCTGTCTGCGAACTCTGATTGTTAGCTGGAGATAAGCGCACGACAGGTTTTCGGCACTTTGTATGCCAGAAGACACGCTGCTCATTGCAGCACACAAGAAAGCGCTTTTAGTGCGGTGCAAACAACATGACTTTGGACCATACTTTAGTGGAGCACTGTGCTTTTTACAGATTGGATTCACCCTGGACACTGATTCTCAGCATACCTGTAGTTGAAGAGAGCTTGGAACTCGATACCATGCCTCCACTATCAACGGCCATACCATGCTAAAAGTACCGGTTCTCTTCCGATCACCATTCCTTCCATCATCAAGGAAAAGGATCATTACGGTATTGGAAGTGTAATGGTTTGAGCAGGCATACCTTTGGACGTCCACATTGCATGAGGTACAGAGAGGAGATCTTAAAAGTCCTATATTCGACTCTGGAAACGCCCAGTTCTTCCTAGTTTCCTGTTAATCGACGAGAATGCTCGTCCACATACGGCTCAGCTGGTCGACGATTACCTGGAAAATAAGGATGTTCTCCCATGGGTAGGCCAACCAGAAGATTACATATGAGACGCTTTTCGAAGGGCTATTTCATCTAGCCATTCCCCTCCGAGAACCATCCCGGAGTTCAAAATTGTCTTGCTGCAGGATTCGGATCGATTGCCACACGGACTCTTCACTTGCCTACTGCTCAGTATGCTCTCATGCTGATCTACTTGTCTGGATGTGAAGAGGGAACCATACCCCGTATTAGAATCATTTTCAGTTCCATGTCCCAACGCGGATTTTTAACATACTTTACACTATGAGCTTTACGGATGATCGTGCGTGCATAAATGACTTTTGAATGGTACATCTCTTTCTCTGTTATAAGTTTATACTCGTGTCAAATTTCGTTAAAATTAGTTTTTCAGGAGTTCGAACATAATGGGCAAATTTTCTTTATTTTGCACATGAGTGTATTTATATTTTGAATTTAATCAACAAACTCCTCGATGTTGAAAAATGAGCAGCCACTACCTGAATTAAATATTTTTGTCTTTCATGCGGCATGCTATCGTTTATAAAAGAGTTAAAGTTATATTTAGTTTTTTATTTCAAATTAACTCTTTTATTAACTAAGTGATTAAAAGTCATAAAATCAAATTGATTTCACTTATTATTAATTGCGAAATGGATACGTAAAGTTGCATTAGCTGGATTCATTCAATTCACTTTTCTTTTTTTATATAATAATTACTTTATCAAATTTAAGCAGCGGGTCAAGCAAACGTTTGGTAATAAAGACAGTGAAAGTCGCATTAAGATGGCCACTGTGCAGGAGTTTAGAAATTTTCAAAATATAACTTAACGACGGCGTTTAACATCGCTGTTTATTCAAGATGGCTACCTCCATAATGAATAAAATTATCTGTAACATCTGCCATCATAAGGACGTTTTCCTACATTCGCTGCAGCCGCCCAGAAGGTGCTTAGTTAGAATCGCCCAAAAATGGTGAGTGATGCTGACTAATTACTTCTGAATTAATTGCTTTAGTTAATCTCTCAGAAACCATAGTTAAGGAAACCTTAGTTAACCGATCAGAAGCGGTTAATGATACTCATTATGTACCGAACGCTCGGGTTCGATTACCTGGAAAAGGCATGGATGTTTGTAAGCATACAGTGCCTGTGCGGCATGCAACTTACAAAATACACGGTGAGCCGATATCCCTTCAAGAAGTTGGAGGTAGGGGGAAAAGGTGGAAGATCCTCGGTCTCCAAGTATTCTGTCCCGAAATTCCAAACTAGAACGGAAGCTTAATAATTACCTAGATACAGCGAAACCTCAATCGTCTATGGTACTACAGAGAGCGCTGACCAAGATTCTACTTGCACTTGTACTCTGTAATCCCAGTCAAAGATTCTAATAACTTAGATACATTTCTTATCTTTCAAAGCCGGAAACGGAGGAAAAGTTTAAACTCTATGGAAATAATTGTAATTATAATCTCAGCTTTATTTTACATGCTTAACCACCCGTTTTCCCCACTTTTTTGCTGTTTCTAACGACATCCATGGCTAGCCAACTTTTTTCTCATAAATAATAGATGCCCAATTCTTTTTTCCCTTTTATAAAGATACATAATATTTTTTCTCACACAATTGCAAATCTAAAAATAGCATCTAATCTCTCAGGGCTGAATTTTAAAACAAATAGAAGTCATATAATAAAACAAAATTGTGCTAGAAGTTAAATGTATCACGCCCAAAATCAAGAAATTATTAACTGTAAAAGTTCATTAATTTTAGACTAATTTAGAAGTATTTGCTCATTGAAATCTCAGCCAATTTAGCTGTCTGTGCCGACTGAGTAATAATTGCATGTGCTTCTAGATTGCATTTAAATGTAGTAAAATTCAGAGCTTAAAAGACAGAATCAGACCTAAACTTACTAAACTTACTTACCTTAACAGAATTTAAAAGACAGGTATCTTCTTTAGATGCCAAGATGAGATAAAATCCATAACTAATTTAAAACTCAAAAATTTGTTGAGTAGTGCAGAAGAACCTATGTTGGCGATGAACTTTCTGATAATAAATGTTGGCTTACGATAAACAAACACTGGAATAAAATATAAACAAGTAGCATAGCTATTTCGGAGAGATGATTATTTATATAACACATCCGATTTGCATGATCTATTAAATGATACACATTTTTGTTGATTTTTATTTAAACTTACTTCATTGTATTATAACTTAATTTACCGATCCCTCAAGGCAAGCAAAAATTGCAACTTTTGAAATTACATACCCCCAGTAAATTAATGTCGTAGAGTCAAATTTCTTATATTTTCGTTTTTTTTCATGACGAATATAAAATTTGCCGATATACAAGTATAGGAACCGGGAGATAGCATTACAAATGACATTTTGTTATTTGTCGAAAATTATTTTTTTAATTTGATCTTGCCAAAACATGAACATTTTCGTCATACAAAATACTTCTATAACTAGAAATGTATGACTATGACCAACGATTGTGAAACTAAAAGTCAAAAGGATTCTTAAACCAGGTAAGGGAATGGATGCGTTTTTAGCGTTCTGCACTAATCGTTTTTTAGTTACGCGAGATACATGCATACATACTTATGTACATAAGTACGTACAAACGCATGAAAAAAAACCAGTTTTGAATATAATTTACAATTCATTTTCCCTTTATTCCGTCCACACATACGGACGTCACGCAAAAAAATATCGTTGGAATGGATTCAGGAATGGATATTTCCGTTAAAATACGATTCTCGAATTTATTGCGATTACACTTCCTTTACTTCGCACAAGGAAGCAAGCATTTATTGTTATAGTTAGGCGAGTTTGGAATAATCATTATGTACCGATCAACATAATGCGATGTATCTTAGAAATTTATTTTATTTATTATTTTATTACTATATAATTATTTTATTATTATATAATTATTTTATTATTTACAATGCTAGAATAAAAATTTATTAAAACTTACCAGTTAGGTATTTTGAAAAGCAATGATCAATAACATGTATTAGATGTATTGTAAATTAATCAATCAAACTTAAAATTAAATAAAGCTATAATTTTTAAGAAGTGCGTATATTGTTTTTAGGTATTTAAGAAGATGTAGATAATTAAGAAAGCATATATTAGAGATATTTAAGAAATGTGGTCCTTCAGTCCGAAAGAAAAATTAAGTATTTTATGGTACGACAGAATACAACATCTGTGAAAACTGACGATTTAACAACATAGTGAATGTTAAATGTCCTGATACCATAACGTATTGTAATTGTGATAAAATTTAGAGAGGCTAAACTATAAAAATTTCTAGCACTAAATTTTACTTCAATTTATATGGTATATAATTATTTTTAAGCAGATATTATAGAATTTCATACTAGTGAACTCATTATCTTATTATTTTATCCTCACTTCTATCTTCGCCAACTTTCATCAGGATACAAGTTAGTTAATGTGTTAAGCGGGGAGCTCTTGAGCTAGAGACAAAGCCAACGTAATTGCTTTGTGGTAATATTGATGCCCGATCCACAGCTTATTTAGGTGAGCGTAACTTTTCATCTAACATGTCAGTTTTACTTGAACATTTGCTTTGAGTTTTCACAAGCAAAGGAGGTTGTGTTCTGTTGTATTCACATATGATAAACAATCAGGCTGATATTTTAGTAAAAACGTTTGCGGTTACGCTACTTAGAAGTTGCTAGAGTACAGTAAATCCTTCGCTTGTCTTTGCGATTTTAGGGGTTGACTGTTAAAGTTGTTAAAGTATTTCACATCTTAATGAAATTCACATCACGAGACTAAACAGTAAGGCACATAAAATCTGAAATTAATCTTTTAATTCTTGTCAATCTCATGAAGCTATTATAGCTTTAACTTAATAAATGAACTTTACATTCTGAGCTATTATAGGAAGAGTTTTATGTACATGAAAAATTAGGTATGGAAAGCATATTTTAAGGCTTTAATTTTTTTTAATTTCTCAAAAATGTACACGACAGAATTTGGAATTTCATTAAAGGTACAGAATGATGTAACATAGCAAATAACGTCACGCAACAAATAAAATATACTCACTCATAATTGTGAAATAATAAAATAATGCTCATGAAAATTAGAATAGCAAAAACTGAAGTTACAGAATGACGTCTAACGTGAGGTTAAGAAAGGATGTGATTCCCTCTAATGGATACTGATCGCATAGCGAATTGTCTTTCCGTGAACAAAACAGCTTTCATGAGCATTAGCTTATGAGTATCTGATGTAGCCACGTTCATTCTTACACCAAAACTGCTATCGTTTATAGACGGCTTTCGGCAGTTAGAGAATTGAATTTGTTTTCTAACTGCATCCCAGACATGTTAATTAACTAATTAAGGTAAAATTAACACTCTGAACAAGTATTAATTTAGAAATCAAACAAACAAACAAAAATTCAGCGTTATATTTGCAAATTTTCACAGGACTAGTTTCGATGGTTTTACCGAACTGCCAAAGCTCAAATGAACGATATAAGTTATAGTTATTAGATAAAATACGACACGAATGGCTGGACAGGAGTTAAGCTACTGGCGCCATCCATTGATGAAACGAGAAATAAAACATAATTTCATTACAGGATGAAGGCAAAGATGGTCTGGAATTAGTATTGTTAACTAGAACAGAAAGATTTTTTTGAATGTGAAACGCCTCTAGAAAATCTAATTCACTCATGGAAAATTCGTTTTGAATAGATTTGGCTGCAGAAAAATTGAAAGTACCATTTTCGGACGAACAATGCCGGGAAACAGAGGACTTTTGAGTTTCCTTTTTTCTAACATATGCCTCATATTCCTTAACGCGAAATTTTGTGGCTCTCTTAGTTTGAACAATGTAAATTAAACCACACTGGCAAGGAATCCTGTAAATACCCCAGGAATTCATATTCAGAATGGGGTTCTTCAGTATGGAAGTATCGGAGTATGGAGTCCTTTGAGGGTGGAACTCAATCCATCTTTGCCTTCAGCCTTTAAGGAAATTACTTTTAGTTCTCGTTTCATCAATAGATAGCGCCAGTAGCTTAACTCCTGTCCAGTCATTCTTATCGTATCTTATCTGATCACTATATTTTATCTTATTCATTTCGCATTGGCAGCTGAGGATGATGTTTCGGTAAAACCATCGAAACTAGTCCTGTGAAAATTTGTAAATATAACGCTGATTTTTGTTGTTTGACTTCTAAGTTAATGTTTACTCTAGGACAAGTCTGTGGATCTAGCAGGCTAATCTATCGGCTAAATTCAAATATTCAAATTAACATAATAAAAGGAGCTATGAATCAAGTTTACGGCTGAAATTGGACCACATCTGAACAATCAAGGAACAAGTGTCCAACACAAAGAGCGGTACGTACTTACCCAATGTAACGGCTGCTCAAGCAATGACTCCTTCGCCACCACAGTGGCATTTCTCCCTGATGTTGGAGGAATGTTATCGGTCGCGGAACCTCCTAGATGAAGGATTTCGAAATTCAGAATCCAACCTACATCTTCATTGATGAGAACATAGTTGGAACATAAAACATACTAAAGTTGGCTATTACTTTCTGCACCATCACATACGCGCTCCCTTGAGTATAGGAAGTAGGACGAAAATAACAGGTATTCCGAAAAACTGTTATTCTCATGAAACCTTCGAAAAACAATAATATTCGAAATTATGGCTCCAGTGCCAGTGAATAGCTCACCAGAGATTTATGACGCTGTAATAATCCTATAATACTTGGATGAAAATTTCAGATACCGATCATCAGTGGTATTTTCTCCCTTCTTCCAGCATGCCATCGTGGTGTAATGGTAGTACAATCGGCGTGTATTCGAGAATTCCAGGTTCGAAAGCCGGCTAGGGCATTGTGAATTTTTCACCTCTCCTGCCTCAAAACTTTTAATGGCCTTACAGTGGCGCCTGAACTAAAATGTGGTGGAAAGCAATTCGTCACCATCACTGTGAAAAGAAACTTTTGTGGCTACTAAACAAGTAAAACCTTTAGAATGTGTATAATTATGCTAAATACTAAGAATTATATAGAATTAAAACTATTTCAGTTAGAAAAAGTACGACGACAAATAATTTTTACCTTATTATATATAGAAGAACATTAGAAACGAAAACGAATCTTATAAATTTGTGTTAGATTAAATTGGAGTAATTTTCATTTTAAAGAAGTTTGGAATACAATTAATCTGTGTTATTACATACCACAGATTTCACTCATGCGGGTCTCGAGTCTTGATACTGAAACAGAACTTAGTAAGAAAAGAATACGAAATAATTTAGCATCAAATTCAAATTTAGACTTTTTAAAAGAATGTCTCATTCAGCTGTGATGAAAATTTCGAAATACCGAATAGATGTTCATGAAATCAGCATTTTAACGTTAAACAGCATGACAGAATTTTTTAATTTAAATAACGTGTTTTCCTTGTGCTTATACAGGGAAGTAATGAATACTTCCCTGTATAAGCGCTTGAAAGAGACTTTGGGAAAAGTGTGATCAAAATCTTATAACAGAAGGAAATGAACTACATTTTTGCATAACTTGCCTTTATGTTTGAGAAATGAAAGTGCATGAGAAGGGGTGCTGGAAGTAAACTCTCCCCACCTATATACACAGCTGAACACGATGTTCCATTTCGTTTATGTTGCTCCCAGTGATGAAGCGTGATTCTACTTGTCAGGATAAGTGAACTAACTAAACACACGTTTATGGAGTAGTGACAACCAGCATGCAGCCGCCGAGGAACCCTTTCATTCACAGAAGATGGGTGTGTTTTGTGCATTACCCCATGGGCGCATCATCGAGCCATTTGTTTTACATTATTGTCACCATTGAAGTGTACCAGGCACTTTTCCATGAAATTGTGAACCAGTTGAATGATGATAAACTGGCACTTGACTTACCAACAAGTTGGAACAACATGCCACACATCTGTAGCAAATATAAACGCGGCGGAATAACTTTTCCTATTTTTTCAGACTTCATATCCCTTGAGTTTTTCTATGGGGTCATCTTAAAGGTAATGCGTACAGGCTAAAACCACGTACATCGACGATTTGCGTCAGAACGCCCGTCATGAAATTCTAGGAGTGACTCCCAATACTCTGGCAGCAACATACGCGAACATGCAGAGCCATGTTCAACTGTGTGTTCAGTTACTGCCAGCACATCTTCCAATGCACTTTCATTTTTCAAACAAAGGTATGTCATGTAAAAATTTGGTTTCGTTTCCTTTTTTAATTAATAAATTAATAAATCGTCGATAGCTAATCATAGTTTATAATTTAATCATAATTTTGACTTGGGTCTTCAAAAATTATCCATAAATGTTCTTCCATTGCTGAATTGCATTTTTATGAAGACTTATTTTGTTTGTCCATATTCATAAAGATTTATTTTGTTTGGTTAATAACTTTATCTCCAATCAGTCCACCCTAATGCTTTTTAAGTTCTATTAACTGAATTTTTCAAATTTCGTTACTATTTCTTCCGACAGATAACACTACCTTATTCTTTTATTAACAGCTTTTGGGTACGAATAAATACAACTGGGGCTTTCCCTTCGTTCTAGATTTCTTTGTTCCTGATGAAGAGGAACCTGCACTTGTTTGCTTAAAAAAACAATACAGTCTTGACAAATCTACAACCTTTGTAAAACCTACGTCAAACACTAGGTTGTGTCTTTGCTAATTTTATGATTTGCCATACATTTTAGAATTATACTAAGAGAATTCTTTTGCCAAAAAGCACCTTATTTCAAAAATGGTAGTATTTTTGTGTTAAAAAACTGCATTTCTTAAGTGATGGTTTTGATTTGCATTTCTTTACTCGTCTGCCCAGCATGAACCGAAGTATATGAACTTCTGTCGTCTAACTATGTTTAGAACTGTTTGATGTCCAAGATGAATAGATTTAAAGTTATCTTTGTATGAACTTGCTGATTACAGCTGTAAAGTCTCAGAACCAAATTCATTGTAAGCCGGCTTCTTACTCCAACGGTACTTACGTTCTCTGCTTGAAATCTTTTCAGTGAAAGGAATGTCATTTATCACGTTTACCTTACCAATCGGGATAATGTATTACTCCAAAACACCTGTCTTAAGCTTTGCTGCTAAAGACCACACCGCGAACTGACTATCTGGAAACAAATTATTGTCGAAGTATACAGGATAAATCCAAACTAATGATCCTGTTACAAATGATAGTAGCAAATAATTCAAAAAAGCACATCGTTACTTGTGATGCCTTAGATTAGATTTTAACTATCCAAATTATTTGTCACACATGATAAAGGTAGGTTCAGAACACAAATGCACTTATTTCAGTCCACACTCGTTGAAGCATATCCAACATGACTGAGGCGATGGCACACATAATGTGGATGTTTAGTTTAGGGTCAGATGGTAATGTAGCACAAAGTCAATACGTTTACGTTTAAATCATACCCCTACCAAAAACAAAATATGGCAAGGAACTAGTTCTAGTGAATTTGGAGCTCAGATGAGGAACGCCTTTCTTTGCACTAAAGAGGGAATATGTATTGCATAATAAAAGGATCTTATATAGAGCACCTGTACGTGTAATAACCAGAAACTTAGTAGTTTAATTTGAGACATCACAGGTAAATATGGGTTAATTAAATTATTTGTTGTAACTATTTGTCTCAAGATGATTCTTTCGGACATGCCCTGTATAATTTGGTGACAAATGAGGAATTCGAATTCTTTTATTCAACACTGGAAACATTCCAGTGTTGGTGACAAAAGTCCTTACCCACTATATTATCATCAGCTTTATTATTTATAATGGAACAAATTGTGTAATATAATTTTTCATCGAGTGTACAAAGACGGGGGGTGACATTCCAGGTGGGAGATACCCGATGTAATTTCCATCCGCGTGGCGTTGGTAGCAATTCGTGCATAAAATTCCCAGCTTGTTTTAAAGAACGCCAAATCGCATCCGCTCTTCAGTAAGCATGGTAAAAACCCTTTTGTGGGAAATTTCTGAATCATTTTCCACCGCCCTTTATTTAAATACTTGCCTACTCAGGCACGCTATACGAGACCCGAAAGCTTTATTAACATTGGTCATAAAAATAGACAGGATGTGAGTAGAACACGTAGTGAGGTGTAATTTTGTTAAATATAGCTCTGTCGCTAGTTTTGTTAAATATAGCTAAATATAGCTAGCTAACATATGAAAATATTTACCTGTTTCATTTATATTTTTCAGAGTTTGAATTTTTTATTGGGTGTAAAGTATTACTTGAAAATCACCTTTCATTAATTGGTTAGTTATGAAAGCGCATGAATGTAAGGAAATGAAATTATCTGAGATTCAGGAAAAGCCTCAGTTTACTTGCCTATACCCTCATACAAATGAAAATTCTAAAAATGTGGTTTTAAATCTCCTGCTGCTCTGGGAAAAAGGAAATGATAAATTTCAAGGTGGCATCTGGTACAGTGCTGCGTATATTGATATATTATTAGATTGATAAAAATAGCAATTTCGATATCTTGGTGAAAACCAAATGTGTCACAGATCCTGTCAAATTATAAATATTCACAATTAAATCACTCTTTTGTGCTGCTGAACATAATTTTGTGCTACTTTAAGATTGCACATTTAGAGAATAACTAGTACGGTTAAGTTCTAGTGATCCTATTTTCAATTATTTCATTATAAATAATTAAAATACTAAGATGCACATGGTATTTTACCAGTGAATAGAAAAGTAATTGGGCTTTTCAAGACATCTCCTACTATGTACATATTACTGAGCTAAAGATTAAGTATATCTAAGCAGAACTGATTTTTTGCAAACATTAGTAAATTATTCTCAACCGACAAAAAATGCTATAAATACTACTTAGCATACGTCTGAATTAACTTATTTGTAAATACTAATCATGTTTGGTTCCTTTCTTTGATTAGTCAGCTGATTATATTAGTTATAATTTAATTTGATTTGTCAGCTAATAGAATTAAATGCGGCAAGACTTTCTTTGGCGGGATATTTCGAGGAATGAGTTATTTTCTCTTTCCTTCCAGCATGTCTTCGTGGTGTAACCCGGCACACTGGGCGCGTATTCGAGAGCTCCATGTTCGAGTCCCGGTGAGAGCATTACTCTATTTTCATGTCTTCTGCTTTAAAAAACTTATGATTCGAC
The DNA here is from genome assembly GCF_044657685.1 of Stegodyphus dumicola. Classification (NCBI taxonomy): domain Eukaryota; kingdom Metazoa; phylum Arthropoda; class Arachnida; order Araneae; family Eresidae; genus Stegodyphus; species Stegodyphus dumicola. The sequence goes on along the minus strand of NC_140768.1, from coordinate 228,535,506 downwards.
AGTGGTGCCCACATGCCCGTTTACCTCTGTTAGAGGCCAGGCGTTCCAATCCTCCGTAACCTACCTACAGTGGTGCCCTAATTAAGAGATAGATTCGTCACCACAGGATTTGTCGATTAGGTCCCCTAATATCCAGTCTCTCTTTAGAAGGGGGAGTATATAAGTGATGTTCTTCCTTCTTTCTACACGCCTTCGTGTTGTAATTGACGGCCTACTCAACGCGTATTCGAGAGGTTAGGGCTCGAGTACCGACGAGAGCACTGCATGTTTTTCATGTCTTCTGCTTCGAAAAAACCTAATGATTCTACAGTAACGCCCTACCTAAAAGGTAGCGGACAATATTTCGTCACCACCAGGATTTGGAGATTAGGTCCCCTAATCCCCAGTCACCCTTTAGAAGGGGGAGTATATAAGTGATGTTCTTCCTTCTTTCTACACGCCTTCGTGTTGTAATTGACGGCCTACTCAACGCGTATATGAGAGGTCCTAGGTTCGAGTTCCGGCGAGGGCAATGCAAATTTTTCGCGTCTTTTGTTTAAAAAAAAACCAATGACTCTACAGATTTACCTAAGGAAGCTTGGCCCATATTTAGGTTACACATGAGGGACACCATGAAAGACTATTGAAGCCAATCCATTTGCCTTGAATAAACTCAAAAAAAGTTACCAGGAATTACCTCTCGTATCCTACTACTATTATCTAAAAATATGCAATTTAAAGTAATAATCATAGTAAGAATTTCTCAAATAAAAATGTATTAATAGAATATTTTGCGAAACTATGGTGTACGAAAACCTTAAATGGCAATAAAAAATCTGCCACTTTTTTAATTTAAGTATCAAGCCATTTGAAATTTCTGAAGTATAAAAAAGCGTACATACAAGGCTCAAATGTAAATAAAATTTTCTAAATAATCAATATATTGGCCAGTAACTTTTAAAGTAATTTTCATATTAATGAAACTATACAAAGCTGCAGTATTTTCTATAGCTCATTTTATAGTAATTCAGAAGTCAAACAACAAAAATCAGCGTTATATTTTCACAATTTTCACAGGACTAGTTTCGATGGTTTTACCGAACCACCATCTTCAGCTGCAAAACCGCAAATGAATGCTTCAAATATATCTAAAATCTCAAATCTTTGAACTAGAGCGATTGAATGTTTTGTAAAATTGCACTACCTTACCTATTGAAATTACACTAAATGAATTCATTAAAATCATTATAATTTTCCTTTTAATATTAACTATATTTTGGGCAGCTGATAGCACTATCTACAAAATTTCTAGTTTTATTTTTAGAAAATTTTTGCCGTTTTTACTTTAGAATTATCTTCGAAAATTTGATACAAAGCACTACGTGAGTTGATTTTATCCCACAAATGAACATACATATATTCCTATTCTTGCACCAAAACAACACGTTTCTTTATTCTAAGCTGTCGTCGTCTAGTCCAAAGAAGCAACAAAAAATATTATTTCAGATTCACAGTCTTTGTCTCGAACATTATGAGCTATTATTCAGATTTCCATTCTCACTGTCACGTACTCCGATGCTTGAAGATTGCTGAATATGTTACTGAAGCGTGGTTCCTGTTGTCAAAACTTAGTTAAAGATCCTTATTCGATTATCATACATACTGAAGAGATGCTTTAAGAAATTATTGATCGCCGCAACCATTAAGTAAAAGTTTTTTTCCCTTCATTTTTTTACAACAGTGGCTGGAGATCTCTAAAATGTATTCAGAAGGTAATTTTTATATTTTATACGAATTCAGTTTACCAAAATTTAAAATTTAAAACACATTTTACTTGTTTCTAATTATAGGTTTCTTCAAAATACATGAGCGAATATCTCTATGTCAAAAGTAAAGATCTTGTAGCGATAAAGAATGACACCTGATTTCCAAATGATAAATGATGGAACATATTGTTTCCACCAAAACCAATCGAGCAGAGATAATTTTCATGTTACTTATTTTAAGCATTTTTTCATTTTTGTTCTCTAAAAAGTGACATATAAGAGGATTTTAAGAAATCTTAGAAACAAAAGAAATATTCCAAATTATTAAAACAAGTATCAAAAGGAAACAAAATTGCAATGGCACTAAACTGAGTGTATTTTAGAATGTAGGTTAAATTATCAATAGACAGAGAGGCATTAATACTAAATTTTCTACCAGAAAAATTTATGTTTTTAAAATTAGAGGCTGAAAATAATCAAAGTTTCTTAAATTTAATTTTTAGACCAAAAATTAATTAGGATAATTAGTCTTCTTCTGCATAGCCCAAATTATCTGCAAAGTTAAGAGAAAGTGACATGAACGTGTTTTATTGTAGAAGTTTTCATTTTCTTCTTCAGTTAATTCATAAATAGTAGGCAGCTTCAGATCTTTGTGTAATGCAGGATTTCTGGTGAAGTAAGGTGCACCAGTAATAATCCTAAGGAAATTGTATTGACTGAAAAGTTTGCTTTTTAATTCCTAGTTCCGCTAATAAACCACGAATAGCTTATTTTACTGCAAGCTGTGTTCCGGCTTCCTAAATTAATATGCCATTAGGGAGCTTCAAATAAATTAATGTTAATGATGTGTCTTGGGGTACAGGCTAGCAGGTGAGGATCAATCAACCAAATTTTTACTACTCTCCTGCGTCACCGAGACACAACTGAGGAATTAAAGTCCTACTGAGACTCCCCCGTGTTAGGCAGGGGGCAGGTCACAGTAGGTGTGTCACCATTTGAACTCTCTCAATGGGCTGGAGTTCTGGACGACAAACTCCAAAACTTAACCACAGCCCATGTATTTCGAATTTCACGTTAGATCCTTGAACAAATTCACTCGTGTCTAGAGAACCGGGTCCCACACCGGCTCTTAGCCTCAGATGAAATGACTCCGAAAATCTCCGCTTATTAGGCCGGGCCGGAGGGGTCACCACTCCCTGTTCTCCGCTTTTCGACGGAGGCATGACCTGATAACCTGAAGGACTGACTGGTCGTTTAAATGCTCCCGCTAGTACTACGCGGGCAGCGCGTCCCATCAGGACATTACCAATGCAAACTTGGTGCCGTCCCACACCAGGCTACAAACCATTCGGGTATACTTCTTACGCCAAACCCCCGAGGTCCAGCCATGTATCTCCAACCCCGGGTTCTAGAACCGCCAGGCTCGTGATTTTATACCCCCATGGCCAAAACTAGTATTTAGGTACAGATCCTTGCCAGTAGCTTCGCAGAGTTCTCTACGTCGACCCCCGGGGGGAAAGTGAGGATGTAAAGTTTGGAGATGTGACAACCATTTTATACAAAAAACAGTGGGCGGAGCAAAGCGGAAACAAACCTCAGCGCCATCTGTCGAGCAAAATAAAAAGAAACTTGTAAAGACCAAAATAACAAAATTGTGAGCACTCTAGGAGAAACTGGATTGGAATTAATACCATTAAGGCAGGGAAATAAATTTTTGTGAATGTGAAAGGCTTAAAAAAACTTCAATTTATTAACTGAAGAGGCAGTACGGGTAAATTTCGCAGAATCAAAATAATAATTTTGATTTAAGTGTTTAACTATAATTAGTTATCAAACTTTCGTGTTTCATTTTTATTGTCCTTGACAGTAGATACTACGTTTCGTTTTCACTTTGATCAGACTATAGTGTCCATATAAAAATCGCTCTCGTTGCTTCCAACTTTGCATACCCTTTTTCTTCTGAAAAAAGAGTGTCTTGTATCTATCTGATCGCTCTTATAATCTACAAAATTTTATTTAAAATTTAAGCTAACTTAAGGTTGCTTTTTTGCATAATTTTAAACTCTGTTCCTTTTTAAGCTTATAGTATTTTAAATTCAGCAACATATCACATTGCATATACACTACATGAATCTTTAAATGATGTTGAAGCTCATATTTAAATAAACCTGAACAGTCCGAAATCTCCTCCTCCCCAATCCTCAAACGCATCTAACGACGTAGACTTCTTGGATATCAAATTGCAATAGTTCTATTTTCACCTTCACATCCTTTGTTGGGCGCTCCATTTATAAAACGTAAAATATGTAAAAACATCTCTTTCCCGTTGATGTATGACGTCAGTTTAAATGACGTAATAAATTGTGCAATACTATCTTTTTTATGGGGGAAAAGATGAGAAGGACTACTTGAGCGAAATCAATGCGCATAAGAGAGGAAGCTCATATACTGTGAGGAGATATTTCGATGTTGAAGAGAAGAGTTTTAAGTTTCGGTTTTATTCTGTTTTTAGAGTGAAATTCCAACTGAAATTTATAACCTTCATAACTCATTTAACCTATTTAATAAGGTCTTTATAACTTCCGTCGTTAAGGTAATATTACTAGGTATATTCAAATCAAACTTACTAACACTATTTCTCATGTTTCTTAAAGTGGTCTGAACATTTATATTCAACACCTACGAAGTATGATAAAGGAAACTAACATTACATCTTCTTGACAACAAATTAAATAAAACTTAAAACTGCTAATTATTGCAAAATTAAGAACACGTACGTAACTAACTGTTACGTAATTACAACTATTAAAATTTCAATTGTACTATTAAAATGGAATTTATTATGTTATGCTTAGCATTTCCACTAAGAACAATAGATGAAGAAGAAAGGCAAAAGATAATGAACTCAAATAACAATTACAATCTCCGATGTCAAAAGCCAGTCAAATTAGTTATGAAAATCTGTTAAAGATGGACCTAGTTCCCAAATAAACTGCAATTAAAAGAAATATATTTGCTTATTATTTATAATTTTCATTACTGTTACTGATTATACTATTATTATTACTATATTTAGTTTATTTTTTACTTATAATCACAGTACTAATTGTTTATAATTCCTCTTTTTATAGCCCCCGAAGTTACTAATTTTTTAACTTATTGACTATTTATATTGATTTCATTTTATAAATCAACAACGTATTTCTTTTAATGAGATTTAAGCAATAATTCTGATGTGTTTTCATGGTAATTTTAAAATTAATTATGAATTATTTAGTAATAAAGGTCATAAAAAGAATGCGAATAAGAATATTACTGAATCGCAACTTTCAAGTACAAGAGTTCTGAATATCTTAGGATCAGTCCTAACGCCATAAACTACGGATATTCTATTGATTCATACTGTATTTTTTTATTAGAGTTAGACATGCAGTGATGATATATAAAGGGATACAAAAAGTCGCCAGGTTTTTCTCATATTTTGAAAACATTCTGTGTATAGCCCAACTGTTACATGGCATACATTCAAGGGTAATAGAGTTCAGTTCATATCTTTTGCGGCATTTTCTCATTCAATGATCATCATAGCAGTAGCAGTTTCTTGAAATTCCCTGTACTCTGTTATTTGCAAAAAGGATATGAGCGAAAACACACACTTAAAAGTATATCCGAGCAAAACGTCACATCAAGGATTTCAAATCCCGCACGATGATGCTACGAAACGTATCAGAACGAGCAAAAAAACAAAATCGTTCCCTCAAAGCAATTGCAAAGTTTTGCAAAAGCTCCCTCACTGCAAATACCACGAATGCTAAAGAATGTGATATTTTTATCTTATATAATCTTGTTGCTATGATGATATACTATGTACATGTTGCCCTCGAAATATTTAACGAAATGGAATCGAAAATATTGCAAAAACCACGAATGAGAAGAAATGCGATATTTTTATCCTTGTATTTCTTGTTGCTATAGATTTTTACCATGTACTTGTTGGCGTCAAAATAATAACGAAAGGAATTCGACGATGGGAAAATTTAAGTATATTTCGTGATATTATGAAATTAAACTGCGCATCAAAAGCGGCATAGGAATTCACACAGAACACAATTCTCCAGATGTTATAAGAATCAGGAATTGATATATGAAAAACTTTTAAACAAACGGTAGGATTGATAACCTTCTAAGGAGTGGTAGGCCTACTATGAGGGGTAAGACTAATGACTCTCTCACGAGCATCTAACTCATGAGAGATGCCATGAACTTAATCACTTTCACGTCAGTTTGTGATATCAGTTGTTTGAACGCCAAAATAACAGATGTTGTATCAAGAATGTTACAGACCCAATCTGAAGATCACGTGACAAGAACTGCAATACCAACTTGTCATTGCTCAGTCTAGAAAAAAAGCACAATCTGAAAGTTACTGATGTTATACTATTTAAAACATCTAATTTCTACAGTTATCATTTTAAGAATAATACGTCCAGTTATAATAAGTTTAACGCAATGAAACTTTGTAAGCAGTTAAAAAGCTATTGCTCATCCTGTATGGTTGGATCTCCTTGCTTGGATACCTGCTTGGATATCTTCTGTGTGACCTGCGGAACACTGGAACACACCAAGATCATTTGCAGTGCTTGAAGAAAGCTTAGTTGTTTCCACACTTTTTCAGGCAGCAATCATTATTGAATGTATAAAACACAGTGCTTGGAAATCCAATGAATCATTTATAATAGTCCTGTAGCACAAAGCACTTAGCTATATTTGATCGTGAATTCTGTTAAATTGTAGAGACATAAGGTTATTTAAAACGTGCAGTGCCCTTTCCGGAACTCGAACCACGGACCTCTGGAATACGCGCCGAGTGTGCTGGCCATTACACCCCGAAGGCATGCAGAAAGGAGGGAAAGAATACCTTATAAAACTAGTTTCTATTTTTGTAACTCTTGAACCAACTTCTATAATTTATTAACAAAATCGGATATATTACTAATCCCCTATTTAGAAAATTTTGAAGAATTTAAATAATAATAAAAATGATATTTTTTCATAAAATTTTCATATATATGCGCAGAAATTATCAGAGTAGATTTCCTACCAGTTGCAAAACATATTTCTAAGAACTTTGCACATAGGTAAATAGTTTTAGTGGAATTATATGTTGAAATTGCAGTTTGTTTTTTTTTTCCTTTTGTTTTGGGTGCATGTAATGTAACATGAAAATCTAAAGCAGCGAAGCTTTGCCTAAAAAATAAGAATACAGTGGCAAACCCATTCAACATTGAGTAAATGACTCAGTAAATTTGCGAGATATCGCCAGGCTGGGGACGTTTTTGGCAACTAATGTTTTTCACCAAAAGCCACCAAATTCGGCGATCATTCGGAGACATTATGGTCCGTTCCCTGTATAATTGTAATGGGTATTGTAATTGATTCCTATGTGCAGCTGTAGCTGTACTTCGCCTTTAGATGTAACTTTACCCGTATATGCTTTCCAATAATTTTGGATAGAATTTACTATAGATTTACTATAGATATGCCGAATGAAAACTATAGAGACCGGTGAGAACATCAGTTTCTCATTAGCTTTTGCCACTTCAGCGCGAGTTCGGAAAAGAGATACCTCCGTGTTACTTCGTTCTTTAGATGTGATTTACATTGCATTATGTTTATCGTCCTTAGTAGTTTGAAATATAACTACTCTGTGATACTGTGAATAGCTGTACGAGTATTCCAGGACTGTGGAGTCTTTTGTAAAGTATATTTTAATTTTAAAACAGTTATTTTAATTTAATTGTGCTTTCCTATAGTTCCTCGTTTCAACTTACAACTCCATACCAGAATGAGGTTTTAGATTTGCGTTGAATGCAGATGAGTAAGAAGTAGTATTTAAGGAAGGTTCGACTTACTTCGAGAGAGAGAGAGAGCTAGGAATCTTGAGTAACGCACATTTGCCTTCAGGCTAAGTCATTCTATTCATTCACTGTTCTACTGTTCATGTTATTTTGAGTGAAATAAAGGGTAGTTAACCCTTCTCGAGTCTACGTATTAGTTTTTTGAACTCAGCGATAAGTTGCTAATAAGTTCAATAGGTTCCTCAACGTTTATTTTAGTACAAAAAGAGTTAGGAATTCTACAGTTTCTTTTGACATAAATTTTATCAAGTTGTCGTCGTTTCTTTCTGCATTCGATCTCTTACGAACCCATAAATAGTCAACAATATTCAGTGTCAATATACTTTAGAAGTAAAGATAATCAAAATGTTTCTTATTTTAAAATTAAACACATGTGTTTAGAACTGTTTTACACGAAGGAAGAAAAATAAAGTAATTATTTATGAAAAGTAAAACAGCAAATGAAGCAGAAATAAAATTTTATAAAACTATCTTTTTTGTCTGCCTAGATATTTCTTCTTTGTAAATAAAACTAACAGTATGCTGTAGTATATGGAAATTCATAAATTAAGTTTAAATGTTTCAGCTTTTAGTAAGTTTAAAAGAATATATAAAATTTTAGTTCCTAGAATGGAAGAGCAGAAGATTCTCTCCATCAAACTGCTAGAGAAAGCAAAAAGATATCTTGGTAGAGAAATGAATTATAAATCAATATTGAAAGAAGAATTTTACCAATATCTTTGTATTGGAAGATGCGTCAAATATTCGTGGTAAAAAATGATCATGAGCATATTTTTCGATGACGCATCGACAAGTTATTCGTGAAGAGGAAACGAACTAGCGCTACAAAATGAAACGATATAGGTAAAATAGAATTATTTTTTTAAAAGTTTTTTAAGTTTTTAATAACTATTACATCAAAGTATTAAAGCCGATATTTAAAGAAAAATAACGTGAAATGCAGGTAAATTATCTTAATTCGAAAATACGTAATTTCAGGTTGAAAAATAAAAACAGATCTTTATTAAATTCTAAAACTTTAAACGCTTTGTACTTTTTTTCTTATGATGCATTTCCAATAGAACTACGCAAATATACGTAAATTTGCATATGGTAAAAGAAAATTAAGACTTGTCAGAAATCTTTTTGAACTTTTCGTTCGAAACGTGATAAATTTTTATTAATTTGGTTTACCTTTTCTTACTCGAATTATTATCCTTCTACTTTTTGACACCTCTGTTTCTGGAAAAATATTTTTTTATTCTAGTTCTTACTGCAAATAAAAATTCATTCTTTCTATGTTTCATAATTTCAGAAATGATGCATTAATTTGCATTAATTGAACGATGTTTCATTAATTTAACAATAACAAACTTAAATTAATTATATTTAAAGTTTAATTATATTTACGAATCTTTTTGTTTATCCAATGTTCGTGGCATGACCGAATGGTTTCCAATATACGAAAAGAGAATTTTGTAAGATTCTATAAGTAGTAACGCGATATTACTTGAGGTGCTATATTTCGTACTTTGCCAACCTTACATCAATGTATAATCCTTTCAGTGGATATCAGTCAAAAACTTTACGATTTCTGTATACTGTTTCTGAATTCAAATTTAAATGTGCTTGTTTTTATGTTCTGTTATTAAATTTAAATAGAGCTATTACTTTTTATTCACAAGCCTGTGTTTTTGTTTTGTTTTAGTAACTGTCTTCACCTTATCTGCGCAGAATATAAAATACGAACACGAAGGGTTTATTCAACAAGAGTCCGAAATCATGTTGAACAAGTCTTTGCCGATACGTCTGGATGAAATAATGAGAACAATTGATTCAATCGATTATGATAAAGCACGCAAGAGCTTCGTTTCAGCACTACTGTTTACTGCAAAACATTTTATGTTTATTTACCTCCACATGCTAAATCATATCATCCTCCTACTAAACAAAAATATTGCTTCTTTTTACTCTCATGTATATCGTGCTTTCGAAGTTTGATCTTCAGAATCTTTGCTTTCTCGTAAAGTCAATTATTTAAGATCAGCTGCCATCGACCGAGAAGAATTTTCTTCTACGGTTATTGATAATGCTTTTAATATATTTATTCTTACGATCAAAAGAGGTATTCCGTTAATAGAAATAATAATAATAACCGTATCATTATTTAGTTTCATTTTTCTACCAGTTACAAAATTGCTTGGATTCTCTAGAAGTTAAACTTTGGGGTCGTTTTCTCACTTGCCAACAAAATCCGTTGTTTTGGTCTTGATGATCCCATTTCTAATTCTTGGGGAAGTTTGACACATATCATACAAACAAAAGAACATTAAAATCTTGCTTAAAAGGACTTGGATCTTAAGTTGGAAAACGAGAAATAAAAAAATCTTCGATAACGATGAACACTTTTTTGAATTCGATTCTGCAAAAATATATTCTTAAATATATCCGCATTTTCGGCTGATTATTGGTTTTCCTGGAAGCTTTGCATATTCATAAAAAATTTTCTTTAGTTAATGACATGAATACCAATCCAGTTGTTCTGAAAGTTCTCATATTTCTAATATCTTAGATTTTTAAGTTTCGTTGTTATTTTCCTCAACAGATGGCGAAGCACGTGTGTTTACTTTGCTCTTTTCATTGCTTTTAATGTAGAACAGACGTCGCTGCTCTCAGTTTAGCTAACATAATTTTGTTCCTGTAGAAGAGAGCTCTTAAATAATCACCCTCAAAATCAACAGAGTTTTATTCGAAATTTATTCTAAACTAAAGTTGAAATTTTTTCTTAACCATATTCATAAATTTTTAAACTGAGTCGTCTATGTAATGTTCAACCATTTTAAGAGACCTTCAAGAACCAGACAATCTTTTTGAAACACCTTCCAATTCCCCCAAACGTGTTTATGCGCTTTCCGGAAATCAAAAGTTGTAGTAAATAGGGTTCAGCTGAATGTCCTAATTGATACTGGTAATTACTCAATACCAGTAGTAGTTGTCGAATTCAAGTAAGACCATATTTTGATATTTTGGTAGAATAACCATGGCTAACTCTTCTCAAAACTCAGATATTACAGGCTGTTCTTCAGTTTCTATTAAATTGCAAATCCATGTAAAAACTAATGTAAAGGTATTAATTATGAAAATCCTCTGTGCAGATTTTCTTATCGGGCAGGATTTAATAAAGGATCTTCCTATTGTCGAGATAGAATTTAAAGGTGACAGTCCAACTCTTAGAATTTGTTCTTTTCAACTGCTCTTATAGCCCCTATGTCACTGTTTTCTAATTTAACACCTGATTGTAGACCTATTGCTACAATGTCAAGAAGCCAAACTGAAGAATACAAAACATTCATAGCTACATAAGTATGTAAAATACTGAAAGAAAGTGTAACTGAACCAAGCAATTCTCCTTGGCGTGCACAAGCTTTTGGTTTGAAAGGAGAACATACCAGACCCAAAATGGTTATAAATTATTCGCAAACTAAAAACAGATTTACTATGCTTGATGCTTAACCTCTTCCCAAAATTGAAGAGTTGATTTCACAAGTATCAAAATATAAAATATTTAGTAAAATTGATCTTCGAAGTGCTTATCATCAGCTTTCTATCAAAGAATCAGAGAAACACTGTACAGAGTTTGAAGCTGAGGGTAAACTATATCAGTTTCTACGTGTTCCATTTGATGTAACAAATGGAGTTGCTTCTTTCCAAAAAAACAATTGATGAGAAATTATCAGGAACCTTTCCCGTTCTTTCCCTATCTAACTATACGTGGCAAAAATGAAGCTGAACATAATAATAACTTAGACAGTTTTATGGCTGCTGCTAAGAGATATAACCTAACCCTGAATAAGGAAAATGCACATTTTCCACGAAATCTTTAAAATTGTTGGGCTACTATATAGCTAATAATATAACAAAACCTGATCCTGATAGATTGAAACCGCTGATGGATTTACAAATTCCTAAAGATATAGCATCTTTACAGAGAGCGCTAGGAATGTTTGCTGATTACTGCCGTCGGATTCCCAATTTTTCTGAAACGAATCGTCCTCTTTTGACTAAAGGACCTTTTTCCCTTAGTAAAGATGCCGAAAAAGCCTTCAGTTTCCTTAGAGGAGGTACAGCCAAAGCTTCTTTAGATGTAATTAAGGATAATATACCATTCAGAGTTGAAATTGATACTTCTGATTTTGCAAATAGGAGCAACTCTGTGTCAAGCTGGTCGTCCTATAGCTTTCTTTTCTATAACACTCAGCCCTTCAGAAAGAAAACATTCTTTTAATGAAAAAGAAGCATATGCTATTGTTGAATCTTCACGAAACTGGAGGCACTATTTAATTGGAAGACACTTCGAAGATTTTACAGATCAAAGATCCGGGACATTTGCGGTTTGATCAACAGCACTACAGTAAAATTAAAAATGAGAAAATTATGCGTTTGCAGTTAGAACTTGCTTGTCTCAAATATGATATTATATTATCTCCATGAAAATAAAAATGAAACTGCAGACACTTTATCAAGAATAAACGCAGCTATAAAACCTCAAATAGATCTAAAGGCACTACATGATGAACTTCGTCATCCCGGAATAACTCAAACGTAACACTGGATAAGATCTAAAAAATTGCTTTTCAACTAGAAGAAATTAGACTGTTCATTCATGTTACTATTACTGTTAATTAATGTGTTAATGTTACTGTTAATTCATGTGTATGCTGCAATGAAGTAAAACCTCGTTCCTATAGATCTATAGGATTAAAGCAACTGCACATTTTGAACGACTAAATCTATAGATTTAAAAGTCTACTTTGCCTACAGTTTCCAGGAACCGTTTACTATGTCTCGTGAATAAAAATGCTTTTTAACTTCACTTGGTATAGCAACAAGTCGTACAACTGCATATACTCGTAATTCTCAAGGAAATACCCTCAAGTAGAGAGGTATAATAGAATTACATGGAAAACCTCTAGGTGCTATCTACTCTAGTGCTATCTCCGCACCTAGAGGAGATAAGCACTATGCTGGATAGCTAGCACTAAAATCAAAGAATATGGCTATCGAACGTTGGGAAGTTCTGAGTTCTGCAACCGGTTTTGCATTCGATCTGTTTACTCTTATGTAGAGCAATAAATGCCACACCACATGTTCGTTCATGCTAGATCATATAATGGACATTCTTTACCTACATGGTTAACACAACCCGGAACAGTATTAATGAAGAACCATACACGAGCTAATAAATATGAGCCTATTGTGCAGTATGCAAAGCTAATTGAGGCTACGCAGATTATGCTTACGTTAAATTTCCAGATGGTCGTAAAACCAATGTTTCAAGGCGATATTTAGCACCTACAGAAGATACTTCTATACATGCCCATGATATCGGGTTGGATAAAACCAGCAACTTTAAGATTCTTTTTCTGAAAAGAATGAATATTTAGCCACTGAAGCTCCTGAACGAGTGTCTAAAATAGTAGGAAAATCGACAGAAGAGGATCCCAAACGCAGTGATTTGCCGTGCCCCAGCAGACATGAGACTTTAGAAAAGACTTCAAACGATAAGTTGTACGAGAGTAAATCCTTGCGTCTGAAAAGGCAGAGACGTCAGCCTTCTTATTCTGCGGGCTATGTAACTTATTAATAATCTTTGGCAGGTTGAATTTGGTGTAATATTTATTATTATTGACAGCACTAAAATTGTATCACACAGAATGGCAACAGTCATTATTTGTTTGAATGTTGTTCTTACAACGTAGCATTTGACATGCTGTTTTATGTGCAGTTTTATTTGATTAAAGCTTCGTTTCAGCTTCTTAAAGAAAGGGGATTTACTATATGTACAACAGTACCAATACTCATCATATTACAAGGATGGCTACTTACATTTGTCTTGCAAAAGCTTCAGAAAAGGCCTTCCAGGTTATTACTGAATGTCTAGAAAATATAAAATCTAAAATTTCAGAAGGAATTGTACCAGGTTCTTCTGATATCACTGATGTGAATATTAATAAAGAATCAAATATTTTTTTATTTGTGAAAAGACTGAAAAAACTCTGAAATTCCATCGGCAAAAAGTGAAATGAAAGGATATGAATTATCAAGACACGTTTCCGTTAGATGGACTTCTATTGATAATGAAAATAGTGATCTATTTTAAGGATAAGAATGCAATGCTCCTCTAAAACAAAATATCAATATAAAATTTCACCAGCAACAGATGAAAATCATATTACACTTCGTCCGATTCATATGGAAGTAGACCACATTTAAAGAAGCTGAAGTCAGAATTATCATCCTTCAGATTTTCAGAGTTGTCTTATGAAGATAGAGAGAGAAGCAAAAATTCAACCTCTGATGCAGAGCATTGGTTTTTACAAATGTGCAAGAGATCTTACAAGATGTCTAACAAAATGCAAACGTATCCATAGTTATCTGAAACCGTATTTTGACAATCAAACAGAAGAAAAATGTAATGATCTTGCTTTGTTGAATAATTTAGTTGTTATTGCTTTACCTGATTTGGAGAATTAAGCAGAATCATCATATGTAACTGCACCAGGAACTTTACAATCTATACTTTTCCTTGCTATTTTAATTAGTTAGCATTTTGCTAAAAGGCATGCTGCTTATATTTTAACAAAAGGGGAAATACATACTCTGGTTTTGTTGACACCTGCCATCAGGTTTTATTTGCGAAATTATGAAATTAAATTAGGCACAAAACGTTCAAGAGAATCTTAATTTCTGATTTGTATGCCACAAGACTAGCCTTGTACGGAAACACTCTCATTTTAGAGAACGTGAACTATTCTTTCATCCCCACGTCCTCTTGGCAAAATAGTGCAATCACCGGAGCGACTTGGTTCGTAGACCTATCTCCATGGAAAAATTCTTACTTTCGGACGCATAAATTCTAAATGGCTGGTGATTCGAAAGTTTTTGCACAAAGTCAGAAGGTGCAGAATCTTGCACAATCTTCTGACTAAAATTCAATCTTGACTAAACTTGTTTATACTTCCGAAAATTAATTGTGGCGTCGAACAGGTTACATTTCGCCTCTACCTTATGATTTATCGCGGGGGATAATAATTTAAAATTATAACAGGTCGACGAATTAGTTAGCTCTGGTGGTTTGCTTTATTTGGATATGGTAAAACATACAAAGGCTAACTGTTGAGGAGAGAGACGCTTTCGTGGAGGACATCCTCAGGAAAACTCGCTGCTTTCTCCATTGCTTATGGAGAAAGCCACAAAAATGGCCCTAACACCTGGTGGTGGTGGTGTATTGAGAATACGGCAAAGCACACTAGGGCTATCTACCTAAGGGGAGGGATGCCTTCGTGGAGGACTTTCTAAGGGAAACTGGCTCGTGTACACGTTACACATGAGGAAAACCACGAAAACGCCCATGCAGTCAGCCCGTTCGCGGTATTCGAACCTCGGACCGAAATACCAGTGTTCATTCGTTCACCTGGAATCAAACCCAGGTCGAATTATCAGCGTTCAACGACGCTTTGCCGCCAGCTCTGATGTAAGAAAATATTTATGTAAATATTGACAAGCAGATAATGCGGCTCTCAAACAGAGGACGTAAATTTCATTACACATAAAGACAGCGCAGTATTATTAATTTATTTTCTCTTCCTTATTGTTTTCGTTAATAAAACATTTTTACATAGCTTATTTTATTTAATACAACTTCTAGTTAATTTATTTTCGGCTTAGAGAAATCTATATAAAACCGGAGAAAGAATCATTTCTTACCTTTTAGTTCTGAGTTGAGTTCCGAGTATTGAGAGATCTCTGTGCAAGCTTCTGTCTTTAGATGCGCTTTGCATTGCATTATTATTAAAGTTCTTAGTAGTTTGAAGTGGTAAATTTCAGAACTATAAAGAGTTTGTTTGGCGAAAAGAAATTTTATTAAGCTATCATTCTTTCTACGCGCATAAAATCCATTACGAAGCCGTAAGTATGTAACACTATTGTTATAAAATGAAATCGAAGGTTACTATCAAAGCCGTTGTTCCCGCCATCTGTAAATTAATAGACGGCACATTAAAATTAAATTCGTTATTAAATCAGAATTAACTCACAATGACCACGAAGGTTGTTGATCACCGATGACCCAAAGAGTCAGCGAAATGGTCATGTGATACTGTACAGTAAATTGCCAAAAGCTGTGTTTATTGCTTTTAAATCAATCCTTTTTCAGGCAGCTGCAAACTAATTAAATTTGAAAAAAATTAAGGATCTTTTGCTTCGCCAAAGAGCTGAACTCAAGAACCGATTATTTATGAGGCCAGCATGGAAGATTAACTAAAGATCTTATATTCCGTGGAATGGCAAAACTTTCCAAATTGCATAGCTAATAAAAACATGGTAACGTAACGAAACGTAGAGTACCACTCGCTAAATGTTTGTAATTAGACCATTGAAAACGTTTCTAATGTCAAGGATAAACTGAAGAACGCGATACCCATCAAAGCAATGGTTGACTGATGACTCACAGGATGCCATTCAGCAGTGTGGGACGGTACAATAAATTTGTATGAAATATTTAAATTAAATTAAGTCAAAGGACTCTATTCGCTAACAAGGTTGTTTGTCACTGACCTATAGGTTCACAGTGACTCATGAATAGCGTAAGTGTAACGTAATATAATCTTAATGTTGTAGGGTTTATATTTATTTTAACTAACATTTATTTTAATTTTAAGCTATCTTTCCTGTCAAGCCTTTACTTTCCCCTAGAATTGCCAATGCCAGAGTATGTAAATTTTAGTAGAACGCGCAGAGTATTCAAATTTTATCAGAAGTAAATTGAGTTTAAATAGAAGGGAAACGAGATTGTAAGTGTGCTTCTTGAATCGCGAGCGTGAAGGTTGCTAGGTAGAAATTTAAGAACCGCGCGCTTTGGCCTGTGTGCCTATTTCGGCAGTTCGTTGAATCTTTCAACTTCTTAATCAGTAGGTTTGCTGAATCTCAGCTGTATCTTAGAACGCGGTTAAGTTAGTTACGATTATAGAGCCTCGTAGGTAGTGACCTCGTTATTTATTCATCCTGTCCTATATTTTTAGTTGTATTTTTCTATTTTGTTACACCGCTGGGTCGGCGTAGTTTGTGAGCGTCAAGTGAACGCATCTGTGATTTCTAAAGTGGAATAAAAAGGGGATTTAAACCCTTCTTACGAGTTTGTGTAACAGTTCATAGCAGTCACTACTACTGTTGCTGACGCAACATAATAATGTAATGAAGCGCTTCAAAAACTTTACAAAGACTCCATTAAGGATATTTTTATCTTTACTATGTGTAAATCGATTGTGTTAGCGGTAACGTTTCAGACCATCACTAAATTAATAAAAACTAAAATTTTCTAACGTTTACACAAGGACTTTAGAAAATGGAGACACCTGACGTCCCTATTTCTAGCATTTTTCGATATTCAGCTATCATTATTTCTAATTTGAATCTAGTCAAACATTATTCGCGCCATGCAAAATTAATGAGGAGAGTTGAGTTGTTATTACGCTACGTAACCCAAATTATCGCACTTTCCATTTTTTCAAGTTGTTGATGATTTCGAATCATTATCATATTTAAAAGAAACGTAGACATTGCATTAATAAAACATTCGGAAACGAAAAAGAACATTTTCATTCGACCATCGCATCCCCACCCTCTATTTTACCCGATGTTTTGCTTTGAATCTCCCTTTATCGCACTGACATGCAGGAATGCAATAAACTTTACAGCAGCCTCCTCATAAAAAAGCTAACGAAAACGTTATAAAAATTTTCAGAATAAATATTTTTTTTAAAAAAAGGAGGTCGAAAAAAGAAAGTCGTCGAGCAGAAGTAGCCGCGTTTTTAAATCATCAGGACGGGGCTAATGGGGAAGGAAAAAAACACTTTCTTTTTTACAAGAAGCCCTGTTTATGCAAATGAGCTGACGACGTCTTTTTTCCAGCTCGGTATCCATTAGTGTAGCTTAGAACGCTGAACTATAGTCAGCGCCATTTTTGTTGCATTATATTTCTAAAAAGACATGTATTTTATTTTGATATTATGTTATAGGCTTAAAAAATTAAGGAAAGGAAAATCTTTCAATACTCTTGCGAGTCACGTTCAGAGTAATCACATTTGATAAAAATTTCAAACAGACATTTCCGAGTATTTTAAACCAAAACGAAACAGACCCTCTCAAAAGCTCTGTTTATCGAAAATTGGACTTATCGATAAAATTTAGGGTTTACATTGAATTCTAAGATATCAATCTAACTTACCGAAAATTGCGAATTAACGAAGCTCTAATAGCGAAACTTCTACTGTAAATAGTACCTTACCATTCTAGCAAAGACATAAAATAGCTATAGAATAAATGTTACTCCACACAAAATTCTTCTGGTAAAATTTTCTCCTATTATGTAGTATCTGATAGTAAGACATCTGTCTTCAAGTTAAAAAAATCCAAATTGAAAGATTCTGAAAATTGTCATGTGCAAGAAATATCGGTTTTTCATGGAAATGGTTGTTTTCCTTTCATTCAAATTTAAGAACATTTTCTATGACTTTGTATCACATCATTATGAAATGTAATAGTACATCTAAAACAACCAGTTAGCTACATTAGACTGCTTATCATTACATCATTACCAATAAATCATTCTATGTTATTAGTTTTCCCATAAGTATACCCTGGACCAGTTTTTTTATTGTTTTATTTTTGTATTGTAGGGTCTACTTTATCAGGAGCTATTTACCCCATCAGACGTGAAGCTTGCTCTATCTATAGCCTTGAAAATGTTTCAATAACTGTTTTTGTTAAACATAAATCAGAATATCAGTGCGTGTTCTTGAGCTAACGAAATTATCCACAAATAGTGGAAATGCAAACAAAGAACAGGAGACAGACACAGGAACTTCACTATGAGATTATTGTCCCTTAACAGTACCCGTCCAGAGGAAAGGCCCTTCTAGGGATCTCGCGAGCGCCCTTTTGCGCGAAACTTGAAATCTTTAGGTACTGGGTATTTGACTTGCTGAAGGCCAAACAGCCCGAGACGACTTTTCATGCAAAGTACCACAACCGCCCGAAACGGCCGAGACTGCGATGTTGCTTTCTTCTCTCCCCCTAAGTTATGCAGTAGCAGGTTCGGGTTCCCCAAATGTATCAGTTTATTGCACACAGCTTGTTCTAAAAAATTAATGAAAGCTTCTTTGTTCGGAAGTATAAAGGATGGCATTTGAAAACTTCACACCACTTTGCGCGTTAATGGACGGGAAGGGAAGTACACGGATGGGACAGTTAATGGACGGGGATAGGGGTATTCAGTATTCTAAGCATATAGGTTAGCGAAGGCTTCGGTTTTCTAAGAGTTTAACTGTTGATTTACCGAATGAGACCGCAGACTGTGCATCCGCTATAAAGAAAATTATATATTTGATTAATACTCACACTACATTGTGATTTACAGAAGAGCCTCCATTGGCATTAATGGAACCGAAAAAACAGTCCCGTTGGCATTGATGGGATTTTACAGAAGATCCTCCTTTGGTAGAATCATTAACGATGTAACATTAAAAGCATTGCTTTGATTGAAATATATGCAGTTATGCTCATTTCACAGAGTAAGGTTACAATAAGAGATTGAACAATTATTTTGGTACTTGATACTACAGCTTTATAAATATTACTTGAGTTAATGAATGTACCTGCTGCACATATAATACAGATAATAAGATACGTTTTACATAAATCTGGAAGCATTAGGTACAAAGATTGAAATACATATTAAATAAAATAAGATATCTTAAATTACAACTGTATGCAAAATTATGGAATACAATTCTCTTATTGAGATTTGGTTTTGGTGATTTCAAGATTATGTCAAGAGGTGGTGGTAATTACAGGGACTGGTGTTTCTATTTTGTAGAAATGCTCTGTTGTGCTTGGAGATGTACCGTGATCAGAGTTATTATTTAATCTTGGTATAGAGCTCTTGTTTTCTGAGTTCATTGTTCATCAATTTTTAAGTTCATTAATCGGTTTAGAGTTCATTGAACCCATTTTTGAATCCGTTTGGTTATTGAGGTGCGTAGGTTCTACTCTCGTTGCTTTGCTACGAGATATCTCATTGCTCTGTGATATCCGGAGAAGTATGAAAATTTTCTGTTCTATATGAGCTACTGTTATTTTTTTAACTTATGGTTGAAGATGGGTTGTGCGAAATTTCAATTTAAAACATAGACTAATAGTCAAAGCATACGCAATTAAATTTAAATGTAAGCCAAATAAATAACTCTATCAGTGTAACAAATTCAAATGCCGGCAGCGACTGCGTAAATAAGAATAATAACAAACTTATCAGAACTTCAGTAACTAAGGTAACATGTCTGCTAAAGGCAGAACGATGCTCTGTGTAGCCTCAGCTTAAATAACCAGCTCTAAAAAACCTCAGCTTAAATAATATCTGACTGATTTGCCTTCTGGTGAGGAAACGGGAAAGCGAAATCATAGTAAAGGCTGAATCATAGTAAGCAACTGATTAGTTTCAAATAATAAATTTAAAGTATGATTAATAAGATAATGTCTCACGCAAACGTTTCTGAAGACACTCTCTCACTACAAGCTCTACAAAAAGTTTTATTCCCAAAGTGGGGAAGAGGGAAGGGAAATCTTGCTTGACTATTATATCAGTACATACAGGGAAATACTGAATTCTTATCAATTTTTGTTTTTCACGTTATAAAATAAAGTATAAGCAATATAAATGTATACTCATAACCTCATAAACATTTAAAATAACATTATGATAAAACTGAAGTTTCTACTGCTGGTGTGACTTTGGTGAATTAAGAAATGTGTTGTTGATATGTGACTAAGAAAATAATATTTGACTGCAGATTAATGAGCTTTAATTTTAATATATCAATATAATTAATATTAAATTTCCTTTCATACTTTATGAGGAGTCCAACGGATACCACGTCGGCAATGCAATTACAGGATGGTGATTCGTCTTAGAATCAATTCTCAATGACTAAAGAGTTTGTCTGCGTTAGCCTGGTACTAAATGAACAGTTTCCAGACAGAACGTTTCTAATATTTAGACATATAAAGAAAATTCAAGAAATGAGAACTCCTGTATCGACAATGAGTCAAAAACGCATGTTTTAATCATACTTGTAACATATAACGCTATTTTTTAAAATTTTTGTGTGTATGTATGTAATTTTAATATAATGACTTAAAAACGATTTAACATTAAATCCTTGATATACTAAATATAAATATTATATCTTGCTTTTAGTTCATTAAAATCAATTAAATCAAAGAAATTCTTTTTAAAATCTAAACAAACAATTTCTGCATTAAATTAACGTATCTATCTTTTTTATGAAATTTTTTAACTGTACAAGGGTAAAGTTAACATGGAAAGTGTTTTAATTCCATAATCTGACCAAATGCATCATTTATGTAATAAAAAAGTACCTTCATTAAAAAATTATTTGTTCAGTTCTGATTAATGATTTTATTAAAAAGATCTTGAATATTACAGATTTTTTTTCTCTCCACAATGATGAAAAAGTTATTTCTCTGAAAACCTCAGAAAGAAAGTTACCCTACTTAAATATTAGATGTGTAAAAATCCTCTCAAACTACTTATAACGCATTCAACTTACATTACTTTACAACAAAGTCAAAAATATGTTTTAAAATTCTTATAACTACTCTCTAATTTTTCTTCATGAAACCTAGACTATCGATATAGTATTTTATAGGCACTCTTTAAACATCTGTTATTTCTTCAAAGCATGCAGCCAAGTCGCACAAAATGACAATGAAAATGTTTCTAATGCTCATGAAAAAAAGAAGAAATAAATTTGTACTTTCACATGCATTTAAAAAAGAAGTCAAGTTGAATGTAGTTCAAAATTGATGAAAATGAAAACAGAAATTTTGAGCTGATTGAAAAGATAGTAATAAATAATATAAAATTGGGTCAATTTATTAAACGCTAGAGTAAAAGAAAATTTCTTGAGTCCTTTCTCTACGTTTAAAAAAGAGCGAAAAGTTAATGCTTTCCCTTCGCCTTATTATGTTTAAATATTCTAATAGTATGCATTCTTCGAATGAAAGAAATATTTCTTTTACAACATAAAGACAACTTTTTTCAAGTTATAAAAACATTTTGCTGAGCACGTAGCTCTAATGGGTGAACTCCAGCAAAGCATCTGAATGCTTAAAATGTAATAAATGCTTAGTTATCGTTTTGTTTGGTTTCGTTTATTACGGCAAAGTACTCGAGGGCTATCGACCTGATAGGAGGAAGGCCTTCGTGGGCGACTTTCTGAAGGAAACTGGCTCTAACACATGTTACACGTGGGGAAAACTACGAAAACGCCAATGCAGCCAGCTCGTTCGCTGGGATTTGAACTTGACTGAATTAACAGTATTCAGAGACTTTGCCGCTCGGTCGCTGATGGGCAATGCTTAGCCGTGAAATTTGAAATAAAGCAAGAATGTACATGAAATTTCTGAGAATTTACCAAGATTATCCATATCATTGATATTTGATCCATTGTTGATTAACAGACTGAAAGTTTTCAAAAACAGATTACAATAATTTGAAAATTTCGCATTACCACCACTTTGTAAAGAATAACATATAGAAAAAGTTATGAATCACAAGGATGTATCTTTCTTCAATGCATGTCTTGTTTCCTTCGAAATATTAAGTATTCTAGTGACTAAATCCTTCACATTTCCGGTATCAGAAGCAAGGCCTACTTTCATATAAAAAGAAAAAAAATTAAACTTTTTTTCATATTACAAGATATTAAGAATGATAATCGCATAAATTAATTAATGCTGTTTTGAATTTTAAAATTTACTTAGAGGGAGCTCAGAGAATTTGGATCAACATAGAATAGAGAACAAATAATACTATTGTAATAAAATTCCTGCCTGTAAAATTGAAGAAATAGGTCTAGCTTACGATAACGTCCTATTTGGAAGCGAAAATTTGTACTCGATGTACGATATTAGTTTCGAATATGATTACGTTCAATGAGTCACGACTTCGCTTCGCTTGTTTACTACTTTCGAGACAATGCTGTGACTGCCTATAAGCCTGATGCTGATATTCAGTAAACGATTTATGCTAAAACTTACGAAGTTTTTACGTTAGTTAATTTGGCAACGAGTTTTAGGAAAGTTAATGAGAAGATACGTCTAATAAAACGGTAAAGTATATAATAATAAATGAGTGTTACAATGGAGAGTAATCAAGGTGCGTTTACTGACTTCCAGGACTTACTATAAAACGAAATGCGACGAAAAATGGAATAGGAATAGGAATAACATGAGAGTAGGCCTTCTGCAAAGCTAATAATACCATAACAATACGTACTGAGTGAATTGAAAAACAAATATTACGTAAATACTGTCTTTCGCCTGAAGGTGCCTCATTCCCACAAAATACATTTGAGAAGAATGATTTAAATTGCTGTGCATCCTGCAAAAGTGTGTAACATGAATGCAATCCAGTTTCCCTTTAAAAGTCTTGAACGATCGCATCTCTCCACTTGACACATAATCCTCGTGTGCTTTGCAACCTAAATCATCACTTCTTTCTAATATAAACTCAATTATATTACTTTTTATCACGCATGTAGTACGTGATAAAATGTGGAGTATACAGATCTGGTATCTAGAAGCCATGGGATTCTCTGTATGAATAATTAGATATTTTAAAATAAACTACTGGTGTAGAATCGAACCGCAATTTTTAGAACTGTTAAATAAAAGTATTGGCCACAGCATCACAAGTGCAGAGAGAAGTATTTAAATTCCTCCCGCACTTATTATTAAATTTTGTATAGAATAATTTTTTATTGGGCTTAATTTGAGTGGAGTGTATAAAAACACGTGAGGACTCTCTCCCTAAGAGGAGGGATGGCTTTGTGGAGATATTTCTAGAGAACGCTGGCTCGTATTCGAGAGTTTCACAGAATATTAGTACTTCGATACTGGTTTTCAAAATGTTGTATCACTCACTATTTGTAATAAATAAAGTTGCATATTGTGGGAAAATGGCGTTTCTAGATATTAAAACGACACTATTATTGAAATAAATCTTTTTGTGACATGAAAATTAAAAATAAATTATTACAATTACTTACTAAGGCAGCATAAAATCGAGTACCTTGTCAAGTGAAAAAAAGGAAGGGAAAGAAAATGAAGTTTTAGGAACTAGGAGTGAAATTATTGTTGTCATATCGTAACGCAGTGGTCTCAAACACACAAACCACACGCGGCCGCCAAAGTAATACTGTGCGGCTGCGAATGGATTTCAATTATGCATTTGTTACAAATATTTCGAGATTTTAGTTATATGAAATCCAAATTTACATTATTTTTATTACCATTAAACGCGAACATAAATAACGTACCAGAAAATCAACAAATGTAGCTTGTTAATTTACAGTATAATATGAATCTTCTACAAAGATTACGAGAAACTGTTTTTGTTAACTTATATTTGTACCTGTCAAAACGTAAATAAGCTCAGTTACGAATTTTTCTAGGAAGAATAATCGTTTTGCTTGAGAATAAATTTATACATGAACAGCTTTTTTACACAATTATCAAAAAAGCTGATGTGTGCACCACATAATTTCCTTGTACGAAAATATTAAATTATACGCATTTCTCCACCATTTCATTTAAACTTATTTTCTCAAATTTCATTAGATATATATTTCTCATTCAATTAATTCAGTTCTCACTTCACGGCAAGGCAAAATTATATAAAAGCTCAAAGTATTTTCATTGAAAATGTAAAGATATATTGAAAAACATAAAAAACCAAATACAGTTAAAACAATTTTTAAAACAAATTTTGCAATTAGAATTACAATTTTTACGCAAAAACAAGAAATTCGGCCAACTGGCAAGAACGGAGATTTTTCGGTGCAACTAAAAGTTTCTGAAAGTTCCCTTTTCGTTCCACTGGGCAAAAAGACACAAGTTGCAGAAAGAATTATTTAATTCACTATTCTGCTATGTTTCAAATGTAAACAAATATGGTTGCTATGGTAAAAAAAAAATTAGGCTTAGCGGCACTTAAACAACTTTTAAATTGTTGATAGTTCTACAAATATTGCATGCAGATTACCTACAGGCATAAAAATCTTAACCGGAAGATAAGAACAACATAATTCAATCATTTTTAAAGCAAAAAATGGGCAATTTAGCAACGTATAAGAATAAAAACCTGAGTTCACTGAGCCGAGAAACAGAGTGGGTATATATATATATTTATACATATACAATATTAATATCATAGATTATTATAATCATGACGATTTATTATGATTACTACGACTATTAAGACTACTACGATTATTATTATGGTCGACATTCATCAACACTAGGATGTGATCAACAGGCTCTCTTACCTATATCAAGTCACTTTTAAAATGGAAGAGAATTAAAGAACTACCATATTCCTTCACATGCACATGCTTGGCATACGAGTTAGCTTTGGAAGATCCATAGTACTAACCCCGCAGATGGCACATTTAGTTTTTCATACGGCCTAGAAT
Source organism: Stegodyphus dumicola (assembly GCF_044657685.1). Taxonomy (NCBI): domain Eukaryota; kingdom Metazoa; phylum Arthropoda; class Arachnida; order Araneae; family Eresidae; genus Stegodyphus; species Stegodyphus dumicola. Next base: position 228,510,252 of record NC_140768.1, on the reverse strand, counting down.
AATTGTTGTGATGTCTGTAAGAACTTATGTATACGTGCATCTTAAAATATGTCCAAGAAATTAAGGCAGTTTATCAAAAGTAGATAAATCCAGGCATAAAGTACCAGACATTAAAATCAAGATATAATTCTTTCTCATGGTAGTTTCGAGAAATGTGTGCTTTCTTACCGAAAACACGGGCCAGTCAGAAGTTAGAAAATTTGGAAAAGTGGACATTTTCCATCGATTCACCCAACTTGCGTTTGTAGAGTCATTAGGATTTTTTGGAAGCAAGACAGATGAAAAATATGCAACCGCCTTCGCCGGGAATCGAACCACGGACCTCTGGAATACCGGCCCAGCGTGCAGAACCACTACACCACGAAGGACGCTAGGAAAGTGGGAGAAATACCTTATATGTTTAAAGACAGATTTAATTTCGAACTTAAATGAATTTCCTTCAGTGCTTGCAAGCCTGAAAGAAATTAATGATAAATACCTGATTTTAATTTTGGAGTCATTTTGTTTTCACTCAGCACAAGCTCTATAAGGTTTATAGAGTTTGACTTATTTGGGTAGCATAAACTGGTATCAGACTCTTAACAGACGCACAGTGAATTATCCCTATGTCTGGACAGAGCTACAGTCTCGAGAAAGTTTAACGAATTTTTTTATTAAATCAGAACTTTAACATAAAATGCACATCTCGAGCTTAACAGGATTATCCAACCACTTATGGCGATGTAACTTAAAATAAACTCGTAACCAAGGGCTACACTACTTAATTAACGCGATGTTGGCTCAAATTTCTAAAGTATAAAATAATAATAACGTTAGTTAGCTAAATCATTATATTTCAATTAACAAACGTGGATTCAGCGAACAGCAAAACAAATCAACCAATAAGTTGTCCCAGGTCCGCTTGTTTACAATGGACAAGAAGAGAATTCTTCACAGTGCTACATTACCGTTTTTGTTTTTGCGCGCCCTCACATGCATACCTTTATACCATGGTTATCTATTTAAGGCGTGAAATTATCCTAGACAAAATTTAGATAATTATTTTAAATTACTTCTTTCTTTGTTAAGAATAAATTGTTATTTAAAGACATGGATTTTAAATATCCTGAATATAAAATAAGCATTAGTAGTTTTCAAGCGAAAGGAATTTCTTTTAACATCCATGACAAGAAACATACAAATATAAATTCCATTGCCTATGCGATTATGCCCTCGAACATTGCTAAAAACTCAGATTCGCAAAAACGAATGCTCAAAATATGGTGGTTTCCATAAATATCCACTACAGTTTCAAATGTTCATTTTCTGAGTATATTTTGACGGGTTTTGCTCCGAGTTTAAGAAATGAGCCTCAAATGTTAATCTATTTATTACTCCCATTCTATAGGGTTTGCAAGAAAGTAATTTCAGTTGTTTAGAGTGAAATGGAACTGAATTTTTTTCTATACAAAAAATAAAATTTAATCAGTTAAACATATTCCATACTCCTCGGTGATCTTTTGCCATCTTTCTGGTAACCTCGAGAATCTGCGCTCGTAGAGCTTCTCATCTTTCTCAGCAAAATCTCAACGAAGTGCAATTTGAGATCATCGATATTACTGAAATTCTTGCCATTAAGAAGCTTTGTAAATATTAAGCCATTAAAAAGCTTCAAAATAAACAACAATCCGATATTGCAAGGTCGGATCTATACGGGATATGCAATATCATTTCCCAACCAAGCTCCAATAATTTTGTACTTGGTTGCTAAACATATGTGAAGTCTGCCATTGTCGTGGTGGAACACGACACGATTTGCCAGTTTTGGCATTTCCTATTTGATTGCTTTAACCAATTTCATAAATTGTTAGCGATAAATATTTGAGTTGATCGTTTGTTTACGTTTAGGCAGCTCAAAATACAGAACATTTGTAATCCCACCAAAATGACAGCATGATCTCTTTCTGACGCAATTTACATTTCGATATGATTTGCACTGATTTAGCGTGCCTGGACCATGATCTTTTACGAATAATGTTATTGTGGAAGATATAGTTTTCGTCATCAATGATAATTCATTTTGAGTAAAAGACGATTACTTTACATTTGAAATGCGTATCCCAATTAGTGATTCGTTGTGTTAAGTGAATTTCTTTCAATTCATGCGGAACCCAAATATCCAGCTTCTTAACCCTTTCCGGCACGCTACCTTTTCAAGTCAGAGTTTTGATAAAAAGAAAAAGGTAGGCAATCTAATTAAGCTTAGAGAAGTACACAAGTAAAATTTTGTGAAGATAGCACTTATCTTTTAATTCTGTGGATATGCCCAAAGTGGGCACACTGATTGGATAGAGCTTCAAAAAGAGTGATGAAACGAGCATTGTTTGCAATGAACTGCACGATAAGATGAGGGGAAACAAAGAATATAGACTCTCATTTGTCCTAGATTATCGGTGAACCCGGTCTGGGCATACCTAGGGCTCACCGTTTGATTTTAGGCAAGATTTCAAGGTAAAAATTTAAAACTAATATAGAATAAGGAGATTAGCATACAGCTAAAAAATAACACAGAAATTTCTTTCCAACAATTCCTTTTATACCCTAAAAAAATCTGGAAGATTTCTTTGAGAAATGAGGGTCTTAAAAACTAAGCATGGCTAAAATATATGAACTGGTTTGCATTGAGATGCCATCTACTATAAATAAGGAAGGTTCAGAGTAACCTGTAGTAACCTATAAATCCTTTTTCATTCAAATTTCTGTGCGTACAGAAGGAAAGATTTAGATGTGCCCAGGCCGGAAACACTGTGCCGCAAAGGATTAAACGACTCCAAGACACCTTAGGTGGTTTTCAGTTGTTGTGTGTGATATATTTAACCGTTTTGCAATTTAAATATGACAATTTGATTCAATTATGCCTTTAATTTTGTCATCATCATCTTCAGAAGTTCGTGCAGATTGTTGATGATCTACAAGTACAATTTTTTTTTACTTAATCCTTTGCTAACTTAATTTAACCTTTTTTTTAACTAACTTAACCTTTTTTTAACTTAACCTTAACGAAAGTTTTTAAACCAGTTCTGACACATGTATACTGTTAAGTAATCAACACCCTAAATTTCACATCGTGAGCCTCAGCGGTTTGCTTGCCTTTATGAAAATAAAAACTGGAAAATGCCGAAAATATTTATTTTGTATCCCATATTAAAATTGTCCATAAACGAAAAGCTGTAAATAAAAATTCATAGAATTTATTTCTATAGCAACCTAAACATATCACCTACCATATGTGAAAAGAAACAAAATTATATGATTGGCAGAAGAAGAATAAAACGAACATAACGCTATCTATATGTGCAAACCGAACATTTCTTTCTTGCTAACACAATATATTGTTGCTTGCGTACGGGTTCGTTATGAATTGAATGCACAAGTCCGATGAAAAATGAATAAAATTTATTATTATCGCAACAAATAAAACAAAAATGCTTAAATTTCCCCAGATATCAGTACAGTATCTCAATACCACAGTAGTTATCTTTTAAACTACTAAAAGCGTTCAGAACTAATTCAAACTAGAGAAATTTGTATGAATTAGTTATGAACGCCCGATTTCACCGCGAATTCGCTACAGTAAACAACAGCAGTTTTCTAAACAATACTAAGCTGAGAATTTCTTTCTCTGGCCTTTTATAGCATTTTAAATCGACCGTACGAGATTGTTCTAGCAATTTCTCGAAATCAAAAAAGAGATATTTATTTATTAAATGTTAAATGCACGTTCTCTTGTATTTTTAATTTTCCGGCTTAGCTTTCTTTTAATATTCGACACGCGCTGCACTGCACGGGGAATAAAACAATTTAATTTATAATTCTACTAACATTAGCTATTTAAATACTAAATCCGTAACAATATGAAGTGAAATGCATGAAGGGCCCTTGTTGCTAAAAGTTAAGTTCGTATCATTTAGGGGGAGATAAAAGGATATTTAAATCTAGTGAAACTATAGAATTAAACACGGGAAAAAAAATATCTGTACTGTACAAGCATAGCACACCACATATATTAAGTGAGAGATATGTAACAAGGAAGCAACTATTATTAATTACAGCTACTAGCTTCAGTTAATGTAGCATAAGCATAATGGAAAAATTAACATCAACTTAAGGCTCTCGTGCAGTTAATAGGCTCATATAAAGGCATATTAGCACATTTCGTAAATTCTAGAATTATACCTATTTACAGGATACATTCCATCAAATTATCTCAAAAAATAAAATTCCTTAAGCTTCTTTTTCAAGCTGTAAAGATAATTGTGGCATCCTGTATAATGAATTTTTCGAAATCGATTTTTTATCATGTATATTTTTACGTTTTCATTAAGAAGAAATAAAATAAGGAATAAGGTTTTTACCTGAATTTTATTTCCATATAAACAACATGTTTATTCAGAACTTCACAACTTATATTTTATGAGAATTTTCAGCTATATTTTCATTCCTCTATAAATTTATTTTCAGCTTACATTTTATTTTTGGGGAGACAAATCATGCAGAAAAGTTGCGTTGGAGCAACATGAAAGATCATGTATAAATACATATTTGACTTGCATATTATTTTCCAGCAGGTATGAGACATAACATAAATTTGAGAATAAAGGTGGATTCATGAAAAACTTGAAAAATCACAGGAGTTTAATCATTTGTGCATACTGTGAAAAACTATAATATAAAGAAATTATAGATTTATACAATTTTTTAAAAGTACATTTTATTTTCTCAGTCAAACAATAAGGTGATGTAACAACAGCAATAATTTTTGTATTTGACATATAACTTTCTCTGTCTGCTAATTGTAGTAGAGTGTATAACTTTTAATTTTATGGCTCTAATAACATTCAAAATTTGTTAGCTCATAATAGGAAATACAAATTAGAAATACTTTAATAAAATTTTGAAAAATAAAAAATAATAGTGGCAATAAAACTTTAAAAAAATAAAGTTACGGACGTAAGGGTTCTTAATGGATTGAATGCACACAGAATCTATGATAACTTGATAAAATTTATTTTCTTAAAAGAAACACTTTAAGGTTCTGGAACTTCTCACAAATTTAATCGTACAGCTATTCTCAGTAGAACAGAGTAAAACTAATACTTCAAACTAATAAAGCCTCAAATGTGAAAACTCACATCGTGATCTCACGACTCTTGCAACGTTCCTCTAATCTCAATTCTGAACTAAACCGAAGACTGATCCTCTTTTTTCTACCCACCGAGACATTTCCAGCATCTTTGGTTTCTCGAAATTGCCGAAAGGTGTATACAGATGCAGTTACACAGGGCAGGATACAGTTACAGTTATATAGAGGCAAGCCAGTTACAGTTATACAAGAGCCGGATCAAAACATCACCAAAACATCATCCAGTTTTGGTGACCTTTGACGATTTATCGCCAAATTTGGCGAAAGAATTTGTCGCTCAAACGGTCGCCATCTTGGCAATACCTTGCCAGTTTAGAGAGTATAGCCCGGCTGGAAATAGTTATATATTAATATAGTTGTAGCAGTGATAATACTTATCTATTAACGTAGTTTTAGCAATATTTGGAGGCATTTCAGGTTACATTATACAGAAGACACTACAATTTTACATATAATTTCCCTCAAATTATTTACATATATACAAAATTCGTAACAATATTTTAAAGTTCTTAATTTGCTGGAATTAATGAAATCAATACAAATGTTACTTCCTCGCCCACATTATTTTAATAATGCACGCACCACTTCTGACCTCGGGCATGAGAGATTATTTTGCTAGCAGTTTCGTAGGAACTATACATTCCAATCGTTCATTAATGGTTAACTTTCAATCAGAAGGTCTAATCCTGTATTATTGTAGTAGTTATACTTTTATTTTCCCGCATTAGTTCATATACCACACAGAATTTTGAGTAATTACGTATAATTGCAATCACCTTAGCAGAAATCGCCAAATTTTCAGAAGTCGCCAAACTCTGGGAACAGTTTGCATAATAGTTCTTTAGGCAACCATATCCATTGTAACTTTGCCATCCGAAAATTCATTGAATCACCTTTTCCGCCAAACTGCGTCCAAGTGGTTGCGTTAATAAGTAAGTACCGAACGTTGATTTGAATACTAAAATAAACGGTACAGTTTGTTGGTACTAAAAATAAACGGACGGTTTGTTGTGTAACTTTTTAGTAAGTTTTTAACTACTTATTGTATACCTTTTATTTTAATAGCTAAGGTATTTACTTTTTAATCAACCGCTTGTGCCTGCTGGCATATCTGTTCAAGACGTAAAGTGCCTGCCAGACCAAAGGTCTTAATTAATACACGAATAATTAATGCAAATGACATTGTTATGTGTTAGTCAATTTATTTCGATCCCCTAAAAAGTGGGCACGATTTTGCAGAAATCCTAATCCTTGTAAAAATAAAGAAATTAAAATCGATGCAAGTGAAGAAAATATTAAAATATAGAAGTTAGCTCTTACCAGGATACGGCAAATCTCTTTCATGAAACAGCACAAAAAGTACTGCACATTCATTTTTTAAAAAATGTAAGACAGCTAGATGTCCAAGGCTCTCAAAATTTGAGCTCTAAAATTGTAATAGAAGTGCAAATTCTTTCACGAAACGCTTACTACATTCTCAGTTCAAAACGGGAGTAGTAGTTAAATTCTATTGCAAAATCCGTCAGATCCGTCTTTACAAACTATATGTTTGAAACATCTCAAGATGTCTGCAAATTTGTAACAAAATTGTTAACCTATAATAAAGTGATATCTCATGATATCATAAAATTATATTTATTTGAAGTATTTCTATATTTATCAACACAGACTAATAAACAGTATGCTTGTTACACATTTAGTATTTCAGGAGTCGTGTAGTATAGTAATGGAGAAATATATAAAAATTGTGCACGAGGTAGAAAATAAATCATAAATAATACAGAATAAATGTAAACAATTGTCTACATTACAATACAAAAAATAAGCAATAAATAGTTGCAAAATGTTTACAGTAATATGCACCTGCATAATAATGTAAGTTTTCCTTCTAACATTTCTTTTATGAGTTACCCTTTTGTCAATATCGAGAAGTGAACAAAAGTAATTGCTCCTCGAAACATAGTGACGTATTTTTGTCTGCTTTGTTTCAAGAAAATTAGACTGCATATTTTTTTAGCTTCGTTGGAAAGTATTAAACAAATGGACGAAAACGGACAATAATGTCTGCCAAAACTTGCTCGACATTTTAAAAGCTCCCTGTCACCATGGTAACTGACGGTATTCAAATGCGGTTTTCAATGACTGCCACTTATCTTTTGCAATCAAATGAAATGGCGCTTAGCAATGGGTTGTGTGTCAAATGTTTTTCAACCCCTCAACCAGGAAATGGTATTTGGCGTTAAAACGTTTTCCTGCCCATTAAAATGAAGAACTGGATACCGAGATCTACATCTTCTTCTGGAAGACTGTCGGCAGTATGTGTCGGACTGTTCATCCATTGCTTTTACTTAAAAGAATCGAGAAAAAAAGGCAGTTTGTTTAATTAGTCACTTTTGGAGTTCATGAATTTTCATTGGAATTAAGTACACTATTCTTTATAAAATGTTAAAATGTTGTAACTGATAACTAATGGCCTATATTACTTTCAATTTAAATGCTTAATTAATTTGTTTTATTTTGTGTGAGTGAGATCTTAAGTTTGTTTTTATGAGATTATGGCAAAGCCTCGAGGGATATCTGCCTAAGGCGAAGATGCCTTCTTGTAGGACTTTCTAAGGAAAATTGGGTCGTATATACGTTACACATGGAGAAAACCAAGAAAACCAGCCCGTTCGCAAGATTCGAATCTCGAGCCGAAATACTATTGTTCAGCGACTTTACCGCTCGGCCAATGGTGGGCTACGCATACTTAAGAGTTCAGTGATAATAATCACATGTTCATTCAATCAAGAAACACATACTTATCAAATGTATGCATGAATATTTTGCCTGTAGATCCGCCGAGACGGGAAAGTGGTTACTGACTCTAACTGCCGTATCGAAGGACTCGGGTTCGAATCCTGGAGAAGATATGAATACGAAATTGTCTGTCCCTTCATATGAGATAACGGTGGCAGCCTATTGGGTGCCTCCATAATAAAATGACCACACACCACTTAATAGTGGCCAAAGCGGAAAATGGTTAGTATAGTTAAAAAATGGTTAGTATAGTAAAAAATAGTTATATTCTTGCCAGCTATTTCGTAGGAACTATACATTCCAATCGTTCATTAATGGTTAAACTTTTAATCAGAAGGTCTAATCCTGTATTACTGTAATCATTATACTTTTATTTTTTCGCATTAGTTCATATACCACATAAAAGTTTGCGTAATTAAGTATAATTGCAATCACCTTAGGAGAAATCACCAAATTTTCAGAAGTCGCTAAACTCTGGTAACAGTTTGCATAATAGTTCTTTAGGCAACCATATCCATTGTAACTTTGCCATCCGAAAATTCATTGAATCACCTTTTCCGCCAAACATATTGAAAGCCCACCAGCAATCGAGGGGTAAAGTCGCTGAACACTGGTAGTTCGGTCCGAGGTTCGAATCCCGCGAACGGGCTGGCTGCATGGGTGTTTTCGTGGTTTTCCCCATGTGTAACGTGTATACGAGCCAGTTTCCCTTAGAAAGTCCTCCACGAAAGGCATTCCTCCTCTTAGGCAGATAGCCCTAGTGTGCTTGCCATAATTAAATACACACACACAAACTCTGGTAACCGTTCGAGTAATGGTTCTTTAGGCAACCGTATCCATTGTAACTTTGCAATTCGAAAATTCATCGAATCACCTTTTTCTCCCGTAAAATTCCACCACACTGCGCCCAACTGGTTGTGCTGATAAGTAAGTACCGAACTTTGATTTGAATTTCAATTGAATATTTAAAATTTTTGTGAAAAGTTTCAAGTAGAAATATGCTTTATTTCAAATCTTAAAGAAGAGAAATAAACTGAAAACCGAGTCAAAGATAAATATTCAAATCATCTTAAGTTTATCAAACATATTCATCTTGTTTGCTTAGCAGATTTGCTAAAAAAATATTGTACTTGCTTAAATATTTTGCTTAAATCAGGGTTTGAAGTTTTGCTTAAATCTGTTTTACAGGGAAACACAGTTCAAAAACAATATTCGAAAACGAAGCACTTCTATTTTTACTTTTCTTTCACGGTTTCATCAATTTTAATTATCGTTCTACTGAGGTTGATAATTTTCTCGTAAATATACTTAATAAAATTAAAATAATGAGGCAATTTTGTGTTAATGAATTTTTTTTATAATTTCATAAGTTCGTAATTTTGTCCATTTATTAACTTTTATAGTGTCTTATCTTCTTTAGAAGCATAAACTAACTTGAGTTTCTGTGTGACGTAAGCGAATTATCGCTATGTCTAGGAAATTTTAACAGAGACATATTAAGGGTATAAAATACTCTTTTATTAAACCCAATAGGTTAACAGAAGGCACATATTATGCTTGCAAAAACCTTAGCTCAAAATATAATTAATTTAAATTAAACTGAGTTAAGTCGCAGTTTAGCCAAAAGCTGCACAGAAAGAATACACGCAAGTTGGCTCGAACCTAGCATCAGCGGGACAAACCTAATGACGAGAATAACGCTGTACGGCAGACAGACTGCTAGAAAGAGATTCAATTAAAAACGTGGCCTTCAGCAGGTGGAACACTCTCTGGTAAAATTATACAAGATTCAGCCCTATTTTTGCATTGTGAATTCAAGTAAATTTAAAGTGAATTTCAAGAGACACGGTGAGTTTCTCTTCTTCAACTGGCTGGTTAATTTGAATTTATACAAACTGTTTTCCAGTAGCGTAATTAATTTACACTTAAGGTAATATGAAAAGGTAATATTTTCAGAAAAATATATCATAAAGTTTTCCTGAAATTTATTTGTTGGTTTTCAAACTGTCGGCTGTGATTCGCAGTTTAGTTAATGTATATTTGTACTTTATGTAATTTATATGATTTTAGTAATAATGCTATAAAAGGTTGAAAATTGATAATTATTTATTTAATGTGTTTTAATTCTTTTATTACACAATATTTGTGGAAGAAAATGTTTATAAAAGCAATAAAAAATTTCCTTGATATAAAATCTTACGAAGCTATAGTTCCTGCAAGGACAGGGAACGATACTATTTAGACATCCATTTCTAATTTCCGTGGAGCATTTTATAAAATACAGCTATGGGAAATTAGAAATATTTCTTTTTCCACAGAGCCATTGTACAAAATGCAATCGACTCGAAATGTTTGCTTATATCCTTAGGGGAAAGGAACTGTGCACTGGAGCACAGAACTGAAAACACTCAGCAGGATATTACGTTTGAAAGTAACTCAATCAAAATGCGTTTTCTTCAATAGAGTGAATTCTATATAGTTGTAAGAAATCTATTTCCTTTTCCTTAACGAAATCTGGAATTGGAAGCTGGCTAAAATTCATTGTCTTAGCACCGCAATACGAGTAATCTGCTTTCTGTTGCGAATTTTGTAAGTTGCTTTTTCTTATGAATAGTCTACATTCATCCCTTTTTTATCAAATATAAAAAAAAGGTTTTCTAAGTATAGTTTGTTTAAAGATCTATCAAATATTAATCTATCCTAAATAACTGTTTTAACTGTTTAAGCGACACTCTAAAGTTTATCACGGTGACTTGAATGAGTACAATTTCCGCAGACAGGTCCAGAATCGAATTGACAGTATGAACCTAACAAACAAACTACAGGAAAATTTCGTGGTTTACTTTATGTATAATATAAATGCAACTAATTCCCTTAAAAATTTCTCCACGAAAATATTCCTGAAGTTTTTGCTTTTATCACCTAACCAAGTAATGAGTATTTATTTCATTTGTATGGTTTGGTTTGAAGGTATACTGAACTTCTATTACATTAACCAACTCGTTCGAATTATTCTTCCATTTGTTTTATTTGACAGCCTTTCTATTTTTTTTTATGTACTTGTAAAGTAAAGTCAACTTTGCAACAGATCCCATATTTTTATATTAGAAACTAGGTGTACCCGCCCGGCGTTGCCCGTGCATTTAGAAAATGCAGATAAGTGAATAGCGCAGGAATAGTAGTGTAGGACATGTAGACTGTCTCTCTCTCTTCCCCCCCCACAAGCTACAAAAAAGAAATGAATTGTAATTAATCGATTTAATGTATCGTCAAAACAGCAAACTAATGCTAGAATAAAGAAATCAATTGTTACAATCGAACGTTATTTGAAAACAAATAATAATATCAGTGAGTCAAAAAAACCGTGATTAATTAATTATAAATAATTTTTTTTTAATTTTTCTAATTCAAAAATCGAAAATCGGGCTTCGAGGTCTGGTGGCCAGCCCCTTTGTGCTTCCGTATAAAAAATTCCAGGTCCCTGCGTGCGATAGATTTGGCTGGAGAGCTCGGTCAGACAGACAGACAGACACATTACACTTGCTTTTATTATTATATTATAGAAGTGTTAGCGGAATTTTTCCTACTCCTTGGGCTTTTTCGTTGTGTCATAATGCATTTGACATCCATGCAACTTGGCGAGTATTACGATTGTTACAAACTTAAGGTCTGTAGCTTATTTTCCACAGATTCTATAAATTGTTTTAGGGTGATGTCATTTATTGCTTAACAAACTGATTTGAAAGGAATAAACGCATAACTCTATCCACTTACTGTCCACTTTATTATGTGTAAATTTGTAAGGTACCTTTATGTTGATTAGCCACTTATTTTATGTCTTGGATCTGTACTGTTACTTCTACCTTTCCGTTTTCCCGCCAGAATGCAAATTAGTTCGCATGTATTTAAAGGTAGGGTTTTGTGACTGTAAGGCAGATCGTGTTTTACCTCTCGTGGCCAGATTACCAGTTTGCTATCTTAGATAAGATTTCTTGTTTTCGGCCTTGCGTTATACTTACCGATACTTGAATTCTGCACTGTTACGTTTTGAGCCAATTTCGCGTTAAATTGATTGTATAGTCTTTGGCTACTGGCTTAAATTAATTTAAATTTTACATTTGACTTACTCTTACTTTCAATTACCTTGTCACAAGTGGTTGGCTGAGTTGTAAGCACTAAGTGTGTCTTCTGGTTTAATTTAGTTTTAACAAAAGCCCTTTTACATTATTTTCAAGTTTCAGTTCTTATTTTAGACTTGGCGATAATTCGCTTAACATCTACCAAGAGTTAAGACATTTTGGATGACAGCCAAGCATACTAAACACTACAAACTGACAATGAGCTATATTCTATACGTAACTACTGGAAACTGTTTTCAAGCATCTCGCAATGATGATTCGTTCTTAGCTAGTTGGAATTATATTACATCTCCAATAATAGTCGGAATTTAGTTTCGATCATTGCTTCTGTTACTCTCCGTGGAGTAGTTCTTTGAAAATTTATTTTGTTCTTAAAGCTATTAAATAATTTTTAAGATATATGTACTTATAAACTAATGATTCATAACGGATTGTCGGTTTTTCCGAAGCTATGTTCCTTTCCCATCCACCCGATACATGGAAACTCTCTCAACTAGCCTTTCAACTTTTGCTACACCCGCAATCTCGAGTATCATGCTGTTTGTATCATCCCAGGTGAGGCAAAAATATATGTGCTTGTCATATAAAATTTCAAGCTTTTTCAGACTTCGGTTATTTTCTGAAGAGAAAGCTTGATAAGACAGAAGTGCTACTTCAATGCTAGGTAAAGAAGCCAATAAACTTCTAAATAAGCCATACGTATAATGAACTATCACAAAAAATCTGAGTATTATAAGAAACATGTGGGCATATTAATGGAAAAATAATCCTCGAAAAAAAATAATGATATCGAGAAGAAGCTTTTTATGACAATTTTGTTGCTACATAACCCAAACCTCATCCTCATTTCTCACTCTAAAATTCATATCTTAAGTCGCGTTACGATAGAATATCGGAAGAATTTGTAAAGTACACATATGTCTCCGACTTAATAAAGCACTAAAAATCATGGAACTACTCTGATATGCGCCCTCAAGTCGCCAAATTTCTCGCCAAACATTTTTGGAGAGAAACTTCACTCTGCCATATTACTATCTAAATTTTTTGTCTATATTTCGAACTTTAAGCCTAAAATGTCTCCAAAAACGCGGTTTTCGCACATGCAAAAGCTACGTTTTGAACACACGATTTAAGCTAAAAATCCGAAACAAAAACAAAAAAATTAGATAGCAAAAACGTAAAGTTTCTAACCAAAAATATTTGACAAGAAGCTATGTACACAGCGACATGTTTTAACTTAAAAAACATCTACGGATGGCACAATGTAGGCAAAGAACGAATCTATGAACTCGCACACTTCGCTTTAATAAATTAACATAGCAACAATGAATTTCAAAGAATACCATGTACACAGCATCCTGTTTAAACTTAAAAAAAAATCTACGAATTACGCAATTTAGGCAAGGAACGAATCTACGATCTACGCACACCTCGCTTTAATAAAATAACATAATAACAATAAATTTCAAAGAATACCATGTACACAGCGTTCTGTTTCAAAAACAACAATAACGACAGAAATTCATACTAAATAACCAATGAACATAACATTCTACAAAATAAGAATAAAATAAAATGCACTTACCATGAATTAATGCTTTTTCGAGCAGCAGAAATACCAATTTCATACTGCCTTTAACATGCCGCCACGTAATCACTTTCGTATTTACATGACAGCCACACACACTCCAGGAAATTCATACTATGGCTCACAAATAAATAAAATCACAAATCCCTACTTCTATCATGCACAGCCATTAAAAATAATCTCCCAGACCCTCTTTCCACACCTCCAAATACCCACTAGCCCTCAACAGGATGGCCACAATATTTCATTTTGCCGAACTTCAATTCAACAACTTCTACCATTTTATCTTTCCCTCCCATCTTCTCAGACACAGACGCGAATCAACGAGCTCCAGCGAAAGATTGTTCAACTTCAACAGAGTTGCCATAGAACACGCAATCGCGCCAAAAACCAGCGCAGAACATATATCGCCACATTTGGTGAAATTAGTGCGTATATCAGAGTTGTACCAAAATCATAATGCAATTATAATAAAGCACCAAAAATCATAATGTAATATTAAATATGTAGAGAACCAAGGTGCATTTTTATAGAAGGGCATAAAAATAGATTGAAATATGCTATCTGCATCAAAAATTTAAGATTGATATTTTGAGATCATTTCCGCTGTGCTGAATGCGGCCGTTAAAAAAATTATCAAATTTTAAATATCCATTGAACAAATTTAATTGTATGTGTCCAATTATTAACTTAATAAAAATCGAAAGTTATGCAATATATTACTGTGCCTAAGACGTTTGAAAACACGTTTTCCTTCAAAAGAAGGTGTAACTGAAGGACAGTAATAGTAATTTTGAATAAATAAACATCTATAAAACAGTAAACTATAGATAATGATATGATTTAGGTTAACATCATGTATCTATTAATTATATTCATTACTTATCACTTTGCACTTGCATCTTCGTGTTTGCTTTCAGAACTATCGTCCTCCCCGTGTGTGCTCACGTGGTATATTTGGTAACACATCTATCTGATCATTGGGTGGGGAATAATATAAGAATCTCCGCCTTCCCTTATGTGGTGTATCTGCTAGCACGTCTAGCTGGCGATCAACAGATCTGTGGCTCGAATATTGGCGAGAATCTGTCTGATTTTCCTTCGCCACCTAAATGTCTCTACAATGGTGCACGACTAAAATTTGGAGGAGTATGTTTCGTCACCACCAGAATTTGGTTACTGAGTCTCACTCCTGTCTTCACAGCCGCTCTGGTTGAGGACACTATAAGAAATCATCACCTTCTCTCATTGCTGTATCTGCTAGCATGTTTGACTGCCAGTCAGGCATGCTAAGGTCCATGGTTTATGTCTTAGCTAAGGTATAGTTGATTTTTAAAGTTTCTGTCTCTTAATAACCTAATAGCTCTTCACATCTATGAACGCAAATATACAGTCATATAAATTACATTTCTGCACTATGAAACTATTTTGAACTTTTGGGGAGGAGAGGAGGTTTAGCTTTAATTTCTTTATATAATTTTCTCATTCAAATGCGCAAAACTAGTTTATTAAATCCTCTGCTGAATACATGTCTAATCAATCTGTTTAATTTTGAATAAATATTCTAGTTTTTTCATTACACAGTATTTTTCCCTCGATTAACTGCCTGCAATGAAAGTTGAATACTGGTCCCACAATGCACGTTATAACGAGAACGAACTTTATATCGAACATGCATTTAGACGTGCAGAGCTTTTGCATTCATCAAGAAGTCGCTTTGGTTAAATAAAACAGCTTACTACGGAAGTACGACAGTTCTGAACTTTCTTGCAAGGTTACGCTTACTTCTGTAAATTACGATCTTTCATAAACATCTGAAATAAAATAATGTCTAAGCAGTACATAGGTATTCAGTTAAAGTCTTAGCATTTACATTTCGTCTCCTCTAATTGAAAGATTATGAAAAGGGTGTAACATATGAAGGACTGGAGACAAATCAGCATTCGATCTGTTTCGAAATGCATGGTAGTTTTATTATTTTAAATTAACAGATTGCATATCATTTCTCTGTGTAATAAGCATAGTTATTGTCGTGATAAAAGAAATTTTTAATGAAATAGTAAAAATAAAACTAAAAGCTTTTCATTTTATTTATTAAAATCTTTCAAAAATATGTTTACGTTATCCTTCTGTAATTATTTTAAAATTTCGTAATATTCAATCCCAAGCTAAGACTTGTTTTGCAGATGGCTCGCTGACTTGATTCGATATTAGTTTTATCAAAATGAGATTGAATTTTGCGTAATTTTAAGGGAAATAAGTCACAAATAAAACATCCAAAAATTGATTTTTTTAAACGTGGACCTTGGTGATTCCAAATTATATTACAACATGTTTAGGTTTGTAGTATCAAACCCTAGCAAATTAAATCAAAAGATGTAAATTAAGATCGCCGCAGACCCTTTTTAAGGGCACAGTTTTACAGAAGTTTCTTTTAAATTACTTTTAACTGAGACTGATCACTAATTTTTCTAATTATTATGCAATATTTATGTCGTTGATATTGTGCATTATAATTTACTTTCAGAATTACTGAACGTAGTAACAATTTTCTTTTAGAGAACAGCATTTGAAGAGCCGCCCAACCGGGATAGTTGTTAGTGACTCTGACTGCCATACCGTAGTGCTCGGGTTTGAATCTCGAAGACTGCATGGATGTTAGTAAATGTTTAATGCCTCTGTAGCATGGGGCACTCTAAATTTGCGGTGAGCCGAACGTCCTCTCGAGAGGTTTGTGGTAGAGGAAGAGGGGTGGGAGACTTTCAGAACCATCTTCCCTGGGGTGTTTTACTTAAGTTTCTTCAAAATTGGGGCGGAACTGAGCAAAGTTGTACTTTCACCTGTATGGTGCTCAAGGCCAATGGCAGATGCAATCTTGCAATCCTTGTCACACTGAATTTCTTGGGCGAATTCTGATGTTACTGTCAGACAAGTGAGGTAAGTCACAACAACAACAGCATTAGAAGAATAATTTACTTTAGGATATTCATATACGGAAAGAAGATTCTAAAAATAGGGGGGGGGTTGCCTAAAATTGTTCAAAATTGGAGAGGGAATATAGTTATATATTTTAAAGAAATTATTCATTGTCGAAGTGAAGCGCTGAAAATTTTAAAGTTAAATGCGCATAAGTAATACACATTAGAAAAATTGACAAAGTTCAAAGTTGACAAAGTTCAAATTGACAAAGTTCAAAGTTTTATAATATCACTAAGGAAGCAAAATCTTCATAAGACTAAATGAAAGAAAATCTAAAGCTAAATTGTCACAACATGATTATGGTGAAAGAATGTTAAAAAAAAGTTTAAACTGTAGTTGATAGAGCGATTTTTTTTTATTTTCCACGTTTTTCTCAAGACGAATTTTCTCAATATTTAGATACCTTTTTATAATTTAAATTTTACATTTATACATAAAATTCTATTCATCAAACTAATTTTAAATTCTACTTTATCAGGTTACTTACCTAAATGTCTAAATGTTTGGCATTACTTTATTTAAATTTTTTTCCCAAGAAATAATAAACTTTTAGGGTGTCAGGGCTTGTGTTTCTCTTGATTTGCGTTGGAAACATGAATGATCCTGAATAGGAACAGGGAGCTTACTCAAGCTATGTTCAAGAAAGTGTGAAGTAGACGACACAAGCAGGAAGGGTATAGAAACTCTTTATTTTCAATACTTTACAGGCACTTCCGAACTTCGGAATACAGAGACCAACCACTTGTGGTCTGAACGTAAGAATATAAAACTACTTACTAAAATTCTAACTAAAAGCTAACTTTGAATTAGTATACAAATTCCTAGCACTAAGACTGGCCTTTATTTAATAGGGGTACGTATGTAGTACGCCGAGCTGCTAAAGCTACAATACTTTTGCAAATATCAAGAGGGCTAAACCTCTGGCCTTAAAAGCAACCAGCAACCGAGTGAAAACTCGTAAAACTACAGTGGCAAGCGGCTTACTTCCTAAAAGTCCTTCTCTCTCTTGCTTCGCAAAAAGCCACAACTTAAGTACTCGGGCGTTAGCAAGACAATTTGCATAAACAAGTTAAAGAATTTAATTCTGGCCGGAAGTAGAAAATAAGAAGTGATAGTACAGTTTTAAAATAAAATAAACGTTAGTAAAACTTAGGATCCTTACAAGGGTACTGATTTTGTTTAAAAATATCTTGCCCTTTTTAAGAACTTGAATTTTTTAATTAATAACTTTTGCCAAATTATTTAGGTCTATATTTTAGAATAAAAGTATATCCACTTAAATATATGAATTAACTTGTAATTGTTAAGCCAAATTCGAAATGATTGTATGGATAAGAAAAGAAAAAATTTTTGCGTGTACCTAAGTGCGTTCATGTGCTTAAAATTGATCATTTCAAGAACCTTTTAAGATTTCTTCTAGAAAATTGCAATATTGAATTTTTACTTTAGTAGTTCCCCTCCTCTCCCCCAAATAGCGGGCACTAACCATTATAAGCGTTGGTCACTGCTAAGGCCGGAAGCGGAGGTCACTTTATTATGGTAGCAACAAATATATTGAAAGCCCACCAGCAATCGAGGGGTAAAGTCGCTGAACACTGGTAGTTCTGTCCGAGGCTCGAATCCCTCAAACAGGCTGGCTGCATAGGCGTTTTCGTGATTTTTCCTCATGTGGTAACATGTACACGAGCCAGTTTTTTTAGAACGTCTTCCACGAAGGCATCCTCTCCATAAACAGATAGCCATCGAGGCTTTGATTTAATCACAATCACATCACCAAACATATGGACGTTGCCTCCTATGAAGGGATAAACAAGTTGCCATCCATGCCTTCTCCGGGCTTCGAGCCCGGCCGTCTGCTATGGCAGTCAAAGTTACAGAAAACAGTTAGGTTACTGATAGCATAATTTTTTTACGTTTTACTCCGTCAAAAAACCGTTGTTTACGTTTTTCTTCGTTGCTTTTCTTTATCCTTAACCCCCCCTTAAAACTGAAACTGAAATATTTCCTTTCCATCTGCTATTTCATAACTATCCTTATTATTAAGAAGTTTCATAAACAAAAAAGATGAAATTTTAAACTTTTTTTTTGTTTGTGGACACTAAACCTTTAACAATGCAGAAGAATAATGTTTAAAGGGAGAAAAAATAAATTTCACCCCTGAATTTAATTAAAATTTCTGAGTTATACCATTCGTTTATCAACGTGTAAATCAAAAATACATAACATAGTCCTCCATTATAAATTCGCATCAGTAAATTGCGTAACTTGTTGTTCATCGCAAACACTATTAGTTAAATTGCAAAGCCACTGTAATTCAAAAGCAATTTATTTCTCCCTGAAAATCCTTTCTTCCATGCTTCTCATATAAAGTTGTTTCCAACTGGATAATTTCTTAATAGTAATATTGATTCAGCTCGTACTTTATAATATTTAAATTGTACTTTTGCTCTTTATTTCTGGTATTTTCTTCTCCTCCAGAACCGAATAAAATATGAACACTCGAAAATATTTACCGAAATCTCTACATAAAAACTTCTTTTCACACTGGCTTTTTTTTTTCTTTGGAACTTTTTATCCGATTTCCATTGTGCGAGTTCCAATCGCCTCTTCGCAAAAACACTCAAAAAGATTCTTCGCCTTTATACAACTAGAAACAAACAGATAAGTGAGAGAGAGAAGGGTGAGGTAGTGGCAAACGGAAATTATACCTTTTTCAGTATTACCTACTCAATCCTTATTTAATATAATATCTTCTTTATCTGCTTACCGTAGTTGTCATCTTTTTCTGAGAATATAGACTAGGGAAAAAGTTATTACATTAAGCATTTATATTTTTAATTTTATCTCCGCTTTACCAAGAAGACGAGAGTGAAAGAGAGGAAGGAAATCGGCGCCGAATGCTCAAGAAAATTTCATTGTGTGGATTTTTAACAAAGGATGGAATTGCGTTCTGCTTGTTTCACTGTAGATCTAACTGCCATTGTCCTTTTCATCTGTGAATCGGTGCATTCTGGAAAGGGGATCTACTACAAATTTGAAAGAGTCATTAATTGGTTCCAGTTTCCGCCATAAATAAAGTAATGGGCCAACGAAGCTATTTTAAAGTTAAATCGGATAGCTGTTTTTGAACAATGCCTTACAAGAAGGATTTATTAATTGGTTTAATAAAAGAAAGAAAATTGGTCGACCTAATTAGTATTTTGTACTTAAGGGTGTAGAGTTTTTCTTAATTTGCATAACAAATTTATTTTAAGTTTACCTGTTCTCAACTTCCCCTCACATTCTCTCGTCAGGATGTAAATTTTAAGTTAAGTGAAGTGCTATTTAAATGTGTGATTATCTCAGTTTTATTCAGGACATGTTTTGCACGCCTAGCGCACGTTTCGTTGTTGTTTCGCGGTCTCTCAAGTAGGCCCTTTGGCCGTTTCCAGTTTAGTATCACGCCGGTTAGATCTCTGTGAGTCCATCTCTTAGGAGTAATTTTGAAGTGCGTTCTTGCACTCGTTTAGTTTTAAAATTTTTGCTTTGTATTCTAGTCTATGTTTTAGTTATCGTCGCAAGTAGACGGTGTTTTTGTAAAGCACGAAGTCCGTGTTGTCTGTTATTTTAGTTTGAGTTAATAAAGGGTTATTTTCCCCCTTCTTCTGTGCTGGTATTTATTTCACGCTTGTGAGAGAATTCGCCAGGTTCATCGTAGGATCTAAGTCAGTGCATGTGGACAGTTAGAGATAGATCTTACAAGGGGACGGTGGACTTTAAAAATTAGTTTTTTAAGTTTTTGTGTTTTCAACAAGAACTTTTATACATATACGTATTATAACATCAGTTTATAAAATATGTGTTCAAAATTTCAATTTACGTTTAAATAAAATTTTACAAATAATAAATTATTTTAATTAAACAATTAAAATGCTCCTTGCACGCTAATTTTCAATATTTTTTCCTAATTTTTCCTTTAAGTTAGTTATAAAGACCTGAAAAAAGGTTTTGTTATCCGTTATTGAATACGATGGATCACAAATTTTTAAAAAGGATTTTTGTGATTTTAAATCCAGGTTTCGGAAAAAAGTCACCTTTTCTTAAACTTTATCACAAGTTTAAACTTCTTAATAACGTCATATCTAAAAATGCATACACAGATCTATTATAACATGTAACAAGATAGTTTCTTCCAAATATTATTCATTTTTAACCAAAAATAAGACGCAAGGAGCATTTTCAAGATATAGAAGTGCGAAAAATTTTGTTTTGCGAAAACCAAGTTTAAAGATTTTCTTCAAACTAACACATGGTCATGAGAAACAGCAAATGAACTTTAAATATGAATATGTAGACACTAGATAACATTTTCGTGTCATTTAACTATTTTTAATCTCATAATATTAAACATGAGAAAAATAAACATATCGCAAATTGGTATAAAACATATCGCATATCGAAGTTAGAGGTAGAAACAATTTATGCATTATATCCAATTTAACTTTTAAAATTCACTCGCATCATATGTTTTACCTTCATTTGTTACATTTACATTATCTTTTAATGCTTTAGAATATTTTTTACTATTCCTGTTTTTCCCATACACGTAAACTTCTCTTTATGCTTTGGTTCAAGGGACGTTTTTTGCAAAGAGTAGAGAAAACGAGTTTGTTTCTTCCTGGTTCTACGCGTATAGCATTCACATAACTAAAGTTAAATTCATTAATAGTTGTCAATACTTGATATTTCTAGCCTTTTTTTTAGAAATAAACACTTCTTTTCGGCAAATATATAATTGTTACATCAGTAAATAACTATTGAAATACATTTTTTTACATTTTCTTCAAAATTTAAAGGGCAAAGTTTACGTTGTTTACACATTTTAAATGCTTGTAACTTCTTTAAAAATTAGAATATTCGAATTCGGTTTTTTTGCATACGATGTAGTTACGCATATGGAATATTATGAGAGTAAAAAAATAAATTGAATATTTTGGTTGAATTTTAGCTATTTTAAAGTCCACCGTCCCCTTCGAGATATTTTCCTACTCACAATTTTAATGATAATGTTGCTATTTATTGTAATATAATACGAGTGACCAACAGATTAAACCCATAGAATATTGGTACTTTCTTGCCGAATTCTATTCTGGTCATTAAATTACCTCAGCGGCTGCAGTGGGCTTGTGGTGTATAATATCTGTGTCCCTGAAGGGAAGCCAATGAAGTGTAAGTGTTAAGTAATCATTAGGGGTAGATGCATTCACTGATGGATATATTAAAACGTACATTACAACAACGGACAGGATCAGCTCATATTAATTAACTATGAAATGATTTAAAGAATAGCCTTTACAGAGGAGCAGTACATAGATGTCTTTTGAAGAAAATTTTATTCATAATTTTTTGCATATCGGAAAACTCCTACAAATACAAATCAGGTTTAGTCTGTTGTGGCACAGCAATCAAGGTAAACAGGGGCGATAGATGGGAGATTGTAGGTATTCAGTGACTTAAAGCACTCTTCACCGCTGAACAAAAGAAACATTGTTAATCGAAGACTTATGGCAGTTGCTGTGTAAATTAAAGACAGCAAATTCTTTGTGTTCGAAATTTCAGTTTTTATCAAAACCTGCTAAATTCGAAGCCTATGCTAAACTATTATTGAATTATTACACACCCCAAAAAATAACCAGTTAATTTAGTTATGTTAGAAAAACATTTCAGACCAGCTTTGAATTTTTTCGCCATTTTACTCTGTCACAGCATTACTATTGCACATGGCGAAGCAAATCTGTAGTTTTGATTGGTTTGGTTTATATAAGTATGGCTGAGCACTTAAGGGTTATATGCCTAAGCGAGAGGGAAGCCTTCGTGGAGAACTTCCTAAGGAAAACTGGATAGTATAGCATGTTACACATGCCAAAAACCACTAAATGGCCATGCAGCCAGCCCGTTCACTGGGATTCGACCCCGAAACGAACTAACAGTTTTTAGCGAATTTACTGCTTTCGGCCAGTCGTGGGCCCATAGTTTTGAAGTACTATTGCTAGTTTTTGTGCTTCATAATTTTCATTTCTTTTAAAACACAGCAGTTTTTTATGTTAATAGCCCTTAAGTTATTTCTTAAGGGTATTACAAACATAACAACTAAAAGCAGTATGCATGCGTTTCAAGAATTTCTGTTTCATTTCCAGTAATACATCAAATTTTTAATAATTTGCAAAATATTTGTACAATTAGTTTAAATAAAAAAATGCGTTTCAACACCATATATGACACTGCCTACAGATTAAGCATTTGCAAGTAACATAACAAGGGGTTTACTATATTTTTTTTAAAGAAACGCCGAAAATTTTTATGCCTTCATAATCATAGACTTTGCTTATTAAAATTTATTTGCGTTTACGAATTCTATATATAAATCAGCATTATTAATACCAATGGATAACTACTGTATTATTAGCTCAAAAGGACAGCTAGCCCTAATGAGCTAATAGTGTCGAATCGGAACTTTGCGTTGAATCACAATAAACGGCTTATCACTTTTCGAATTATAGCCACCAAATATTATCACTCTGTATTTTTACTAATAAAGAAAATAAGTAATGAAGAATCTTCATGAACGTATGAATGTTTCTGAATAACGTAGTCCTCTATCGGAACATATGCACCTGAGCATTCGAATTTTGAATATCGAATAGGTTTTATTATCTATATCATATTTTTAAAACTTTAACGAATTTTTTATTAACGAATTCAACGATTTTAAAAGCGAGTTGTGGCAACACTGTACGGAATAAAACATTTTCATTTAGACTGTATTCTAATCTCTGTTTTTACTCGTAAATATCTGGTGATTTTACATTGAATTGTATTTTATACGGAGTAAGTGCGAAGACCGTGATGTTTAATAAATGAAGCTAACACACAAAACAATAATAAAAAGACAAAAATCATTTTTTCTAGCCATCTCACTAAAAAAAACTGAACATTGATGTGAGGAACTGAGAAAAGAGTGTAAAAATATAAAAATATAAGCCAATACTTAAACTGCATCGGGGATTCTAAATTTTTTTTAATTAAATAGAAATTTTGTAATTTTGCTGTTGAAGTATATGTAGCAAAGTGTGAAGAAAATGATGTTTAATAATGAACCTAAAAATTCGAAACAAATGGACCAGCAGACGTGAGTGCAACAGTAGACTAAGTATACTGCGAACTCAGCGAGAGCGTAAAAAACCTTAAAAAACTCTTTTGGTCACCGTTACCTTTCGGTTTTTTAAAAATATTTTAACAGATTTTCAGACACTATTTACATATGCGCATGATTTAGAAGTATTGAAGAGTCTTTGTTGACTTGCAGGAAAAAAGTTTTTACACAATATTTTTACGTTGCCGAAAAAAATTTACTCAAAATTATCATCAACTGCAGTTCGAAGTAATTCGATAATTTTTAAACAATTTGTCGAGTCTCTATTTTTGTGGATATTGAGTAGGTATGCAGATTTCGTATTTTCCTTAGTCTTACTTAATTTATATTATAATTTTTGGATTTTAATAATTTTCATACCTCTTTTCCTTCCAGAATTGCCTCAAATATGTATTGCGAAGTAATCTTATTCCAAAATCCAAATTAGAAGATTGAATTACCTTAAGCTTGGGGAAATTTCTCGTAAGCCCGTAAAAGTAGTTTCCAAAGTTTAAATAAACTTTCCTTCTACTGAAATGATTATTCAATAGGTACAACTAATATCAATACCGAATAATCTTTTCTTCAAAACAAACGAGCTTTGTAATAAGGAAACACTTTATATGCATCCAAAATAAAATAACGTTGTGGAACTCTCTGATCGTTGTAGAAGACTTTGATCAGTTTATATTTTTAGATTCCATCTATAAATATAAACTATAAATCCATAAATATTCCTTATAAAATCTGATCTATAAATCACATCTATAATCCTCCTCGAAGGCATCCCTCCTCTTAGTCAGATAGTCTTCGTCTGCTTTTCCATAATTAAAGAACCAGTGTTAATACCATTGAATCATAGCTTAGTGATAACATTGGTTTAAAATGGCAGTTTACTGCCGTCAGTACCATAATAACAGTAGTAAGTACGCAACAATAACAGTAGTAAGTATCGGAACAGTACGCTCTAAACGTTATGAATATAAGCATTCAGCATTATACTTTGAGACAAAGCTCAGCATCAAAATTAAATGCAAGTAAGAAATGTAAATGAAATTTCTTAATACTTCTTATTGAGTGTTCTCTATTGCAAAACATCTCGCAAAATTTAATTGGGTACACCTAACCTCAAGGTATTGTGGAAACTGAAAGCATTCCGTTGATATATAATGTTATCAATGATATATAATGTTGATATACACCAAAAGAGTATTTTTAACACAATGAACATACGTTTAGGCTATTTTAGTTTTATTCTCCAATCATTACGTAAAATCGACTGAATGTATTATAGCTGAAGTGCTATGCTTAAACACCCTTCAATTAATTTAAATTTTCCAAAATGTAGTTTTAAGTTTTATGAAAATTAGTAGTAATATATTGTACATTTAGTACTCAACTGTTTTTCAGGAGTCATTTGCAATTATGAAAACCCGTTTAAACAAAAATAGAGTCAGCATTTCCTCGTGGAAAGTATCATTATTTTTAAATATAATATCCGAGTTGTTATTAATCAAGATTTTTATCGATACAAAATTGCGAGCGAAGACTTAAGCCTCCAACGAAATTCATACATATTTAAAGAGGAGAAAATTAAGTTTATTTCCTAAATTATAAATTTCGTTTTCAAATGAATGTTGCATTTTTAATATGTTATTTCACTGATAGGTAGGATGTACTTTTACTCGAAAATTGCTTCTGTAAAAAAACATTTTTATTTTTATTTAGGCAATAAAGCTTCGCATTGTAACATTACTATCAGCTTAAAATATATGTAATGAAATAGAAACATTTCTAAATGCTTATTTGTATTTGTAGACTCTAAATTACAAGCTAGAAGGCACTTTACATATTTAATAGAAAATTCATTTAAGCAAATTTCTGTAGAAAATGGAAACCATAACAGAAATGAGAATTGAATATCTCATTTATATTCAATTCTCGTTTCTGTTATGTATTCAATATATAAGAATTTTACATATCTTAAGAATTTTATACTGAATTCGGAAAATTCTAGAAATTTGGTATATTTAAACATTACGCGTCAATCTATTGTAAGTCTAAATTATTCGCATTTGATAGAATTTTTTTTGTTTACTTGTCTACCGCAAAACACAGGTTCGAATCCTGAAGAAGGTACTGTAAGCGTATAGTATCTGTGCGGCAAGGGAGTACTTAAAATATACTGAGAATTGCGTGCCTTCTCAAAAGGATGCTGCCAGGAAAACAGAGTAGGAGACCTCAGACCAGTCCCCTGGGGTGTTCTCCCTCACAAACGGGGAGGAAGCTCAACAGCTAGCAAGGTTCGGCGTTATCGAGTATATATCTACGGGAATGTACAGATGCCGGCCTTGCTTAAACCTGCACCTGTCTAAGAAAAGGGTTACTCGTGGAGGATTTTCCAAGGAAAACTTGCCCGTATTTATGCACATGAAGAAAACTACGAAATTGTTCATGCATCCACTACCCTGATAAAGAAACTCGTAAGAAAATTATTTATATGATATTCGAAAATGGAAGTGTAATTTATCTAGTAGCATAATGCTTCAAAGAAGGTATAGTCTAGCTGTCATACTAACAAGAATGAATCGGCCTTTTTTTCCATTTTCCGATGGGATTTGAAAACTTGTATAATAAAAGCATGTAATACTCATTGTAACGGTGTGTTTTATATTCTTAAATGTGAGTTTTAAATTGAACTATCAATAAAAAGGGCCGCTAATTACACTTAAGCTAAAAGTGATACTAACAGTATATTCAATCAAATCGCAATCCAAACAAATGTTAGGTGAAAAAGCATGCTAGACGCTGCAAAAGGATACGAAAAATTCATTTAAAACTCTTTCTATTTGAAATTCTATCTTGAATTTATCAAATGTATATTTGAAAGGAGACAAAGAATAATAACATGAATTGAAATTTATCTCAATACAAATAGCATACAGTTCAGCTTTTGGCAGGTAATTCAAGACAATTGAACAATGGCTGAAAATGGAAACTCCCTTGGGATCCTGTCTCTTTTCGAATCGTAAAAGTTTTAGACGGAAATTTTTATTTAATTGGCTTTTGATCTGACATTAAAAAAAGAAATTCCAGTCTTAATGAAATGAATTTTGTTGATGTACTAAAGAAATGTTATTTTGAATTAGTGTTTTTTAATAAATATGGAAAATACACATTTGGGGCTATCTTCCTAAGAAGAATACATCACTGAGGACTTTATAAGGGCTTAAGTTTTGGGATTTAGTTGATTAGGGCAGAGCATATGAAAGCTACCTACCTAAGGGAGAGGGATGACTTCCTAGAGGACTTTCCAAAGCCAACTGTCTCGTGCCCCAAATGTGTATTTTCCATATTTATTAAAAAACACTAATTCAAAATAA
The DNA here is from genome assembly GCF_044657685.1 of Stegodyphus dumicola. NCBI lineage: Eukaryota > Metazoa > Arthropoda > Arachnida > Araneae > Eresidae > Stegodyphus > Stegodyphus dumicola. The sequence continues at coordinate 228,483,011 of NC_140768.1, read as the reverse complement.
TATTTCTTTAGTACATTAACAAAATTCATTTAATTAAGACTGGAATTTCTTTTTTAATGTCTTTTTTAATCTTTTTAATGCCAATTAAATAAAAATTTTCGTCTAAAACTTTTACGATTCGAAAAGAGACAGGATCCCAAGGGAGTTTCTATTTTCAGCCATTGTTCAATTGTCTTGAATTACCTGCCAAAAGCTGAACTGTATGCTATTTGTATTGAGATAAATTTCAATTCATGTTATTATTCTTTGTCTCCTTTCAAATATACATTTGATAAATTCAAGGTAACACAGAAGGAAAAAAATTGAAACCGTCGTACATTTAGCCCATTCGCCTGGAATCGAACCCAAGTTGGAACTATCCGTGTTCAGTGATTTTACTACTCGGCTGCTGCTGCTGAATCCGACTTGTTTATATTCATACTGCACATGACAAAAGCCATGAAAGCGCTCATGCTGTCTACCCGTTCGGCAGGGCTCGAAATCGGGTCATTCTACCAATGCTCAACCTGATCTGCTCAGCCGTGTGTTGGCCTATGTTTTATAAGATGTAATCAGTAAGACTTATTTAGAAAGGATACACAGTTAACCTTATATAATATATTTTTCAAATCTCAGTTTAATAAATTACTGTTCAATAGTTTTCCATTTTTTATCAACTCTAGGAATTCAACATACAAAATCATTTTAATAATTAAGAAACTAATCTGTTTAATAAATGCAAGTCCTGCATTTTTATTGTAAATACGTCTGTCTGGCCCAGTTTCTAGAAAACACGTTTCTATAAAAGGTGGTCAGAGATTGATTTCAAGATCTGAACCAAGAATTAAAAGAGAAACTAAACGTATATAAATAAAGATGTACATAGAAAGCATAGTTCCTTCAGAAAGGATGTAAAGTAAAAATTTCTATTTTTTCTCAGCTCAAACTAAACTTAAAGCAAGTTGCTGATTCTATTCAATTATCTATTAAAGATATTGTAAAGCACAAATGAATAAATCAAAGAATAAAAAGATATATATGAAAAAAGATTAGTTTAATATACTTTATTTCTTTTGTAGTGCTCCTTTATGTTAATTAACTAGTTATTTTATGTTTTAGATCTGTACTTTTATTTCTTCTTTTCCGTTTTCCCGCCAGAATGCAAATTATTTCGCGTGTATTTGAGGTGAGGATTTTAGATTGTAAAACAGAAAGTATTCTTCTTCCCGTGGCCGCATTATTAGGTAGCTATATGAGATAAGAGTTCTTGTGCTTGACCTTGTATTAGAATTGCCGATAGCTGAATTCCATGCCGGTTAAGGTTTGAGCCAACTTCGCGTTAAACTGATTGTGTAACTTTCGGCTTAGTTTATTTGAATTTAAATTTTACATTTGACTTGTTACATTTGATTTGATTTGTTAATTTAAGTTATATCGCCGTAAGTGGTTGGGTGAGATGTAGGCACAAAGTGTTCCTTCTGTTTTTATTGAGTTTAAATAAAATGTCTTCTATGCCTTTACCAAGTTTCAGTTATTATTTTAGACTTAGCGATAATTCGTTTAACGTCTACCAACAATTTAGAAATTTTGAAAGACAGCCAAGCATACTAAATTCTAGACTTTCTTTAATGATATTTATAATTGTTCAAGAGTTTTAGTGGAATGAAGTAGTTTTCTAGTTTTCAAATCAGTTCTTGTAAGATACAGATCGATACAGAAAGTAAAGTATCATTGAGTCAATTGTTATCGATGGCCCAATGCTGATGATTCAAAAACTTTCACGAAGTTTTGGCGTCCGTTTTTTGTTTCTATTTAAATATTCATCTTAAATTTGGAAGATTATGTATTAGTATAGTTTGTTTTGCAGTTGCAGTAACAAACAGTATCAACCGCAGTATTTCTGACAGCTGCCTGGATACACATTTCCAATTACTTTCAATTCAAAATTAGCAGCAACATACAGTTATGTTCTTAATGGAATTTGTTTCAGAAGTATTTGCCACCTCTGTCTTGTTACATTTGCAAAATCGATGATTATATCATTAGCTCCGAAGTTAATGTAGATGCGTGTTGCACTCGCAAGCGTCATGTAACGAGAACTGAAAAGTATGTATGCTCAATTTGCATATATTCTCGTATATACCTAATAAAATGGGGAATACCCAATTTTCCATTTCGACATCTCATGTTTTTACCAACTCCAGGCTTTTCAAAGAATCAATACAAATAACATAATTGAGTTTTATTATTTTCTTTAAAAATTATTAAAGTTCTGAAACTAGCTTTTGTTTTTCTCCAAACTCAGTGTAAACTCTTTAATTAAACATTTAGAGGGAGAATTGGGGACGCCTCTTGCTATTTCATACTATGACTGGAATTGAAAATCCCTCAGTTTCTGCGCAGTTTGTGTTCTTAGAGCGATTCTGCGCGTACCTATTACTTAAACTCAAACCGCAAGTGATCGACTAAGATTTATCCGGAAAATGACAATGATTTTTTCAAAGCATTCTTGAAATTTTTTTCGCAGCTTAAAACGATGAAATCGATGTTAATCTTAAAATGATGTTATCTTGATGAAAATTACCATTTAAACCATGGAATATTGTCTCATCAATCTCTGTGTGTAGTCAGCCACGAAGCTCAGATATGCATAAAGTGTAAGGATTTGATATACAGAAACAGATGCTCACGGGCTCCCCCAAAATACTCCCACAAATAATATTCACCCATCTAGGTGCACCCCACAAAGTATTAGAAAGAGAAAAAATCCTTATTTGGCTGTTGCGTGCGAATCACATAAACCAAACAATCCAAACCAATCAACTGCACACGCACAATAACTCGCAACAGCCAAGAAAGAGGAGGAAAGTGTAGTCGGATGCAGATCTAAAAATTTAATATGATCTGTGTCTTAGCGCACACTGATTCCACTACAGTAGCTGATATTATGAATAACAGTATTCGTTTGGATCTATCGACAAGGCAAGATAGTCTGCACTGAATTTTGGCATCAGCGGGGTGTGGTATGCCCTCTGACTTGCGATCGTTTGCTGAATCGTCAGTTTTGGGTCATTGCATAACATGAACTGTCTATTATAATTTTTAATTCAGAAACAACCTTACTAATATGTTTTGCTATGAATGGATTCGCTGCATTTATCAAAATCTTAAAAATCCTTTGAGTTTTGTCCTCTATTCAGATGCAACGCACTCTGCGAAAAAATAAAAGTGGGACAGTTCTAGATCTCCCGTTTTACTGGGCCGATAGACGGAATTCAATTTGCGTTTTTCATGTTTCGAAAGTGCGACTTAGGATATACATTAGATTTATATATAGCATTGTTCTAATACAAGTATTTTAACACAAATACGGACTTTTTCTGAAATGTTGTGACAATTGTTTTTCGATACTTCGATTCTACGACTCAGATTATGCCTAAATATTAAATCTTGTAAAATTTGGTGGGAAATTTACGGAGAAATTTAATAATTGATCTTGGCGTATTTTTTCGGATTGCGTCAAGAATAATTCACTTGACGAACTTCTTAATTTATTGCAACCTATTTTCCTTTCCTTTTTTCATTGTAAAAGAGAGGGGAAAAAGTCATCGTTCATTATTTCAAAAAATTTTAACAAAGTGCGTGCACCCCATTTGGTGTTATTATCTCTTATAAGAAATATGCCAGGTTTCAAAATGCGCCACTATGTAAAGTCACGTATATTCTAAGAAAGTTTGATTAAAAAAACTCTAATTTTTAGCTGGTATGCTTAGAAATACATCTACTTTTAAGATGATGGTAAACATTTTATAGGCTATAATTCAAAAATATTTTCGAAAAATTTATAAAAATTCTTTAAAAATGCAAATTTTAAAAATAAATCAAAAAAATGTGCGAAATGTACTTGGAATGAACCTAAGTTTCGAATTCTAGAAGAAGCAATTAAGTAAGTTTAATTAAAGAGATATTAATAAATATAGAACAAATTCAATTAACATTGAGGAGGTGAAATTTTGCGAGCCAATGTTTTAAACACTGCTCGTGTGATTTTTACAAAACTTGGCATTTTGGCATAATTTGAGTCGTAGAATCGAAATATGAAAAAGAATTGGCATCTCATTTCAGAAAAAAATTCCGATTTTGAGTCAAAATACCTATATTAGAACAATGCTATATATAAATCTAATTCATATTCTACGCCGCTCTTTCGAGACATGAAAAACGCAAGCTGAATTTCGTTAATCGGCCCAGTAGAACGAGAAATATAGAACTGTCCCTTTTTAGTCCAAAGCGGCAATTAATTTCGTTTTGGCATTCTGCATTGAAAACTTTTCAAAACGTTGCCGCCATATATTATCGTCCTATCTTATATTTAAAGAAATTAAATAATGTAGAATCTGCATAAATGTATGTATGTTTCTCGCATTGTGATAAAACAACATTACCTAGAGCTATCCAAATTTGAATAACGTAATCATCCATAGAATATGGGCATGTGGAAGCCCTAATTTGAATTTGAAATTTGTTTTATTATCGATTTCAGATTTTATAACACTTCAACGAATTTTTGATTAAAAACTAAACGATTTCAATGTGAGCAATGGAAAAAAAAAATATTTTAATCTCCAGCGAGAGACACTCTGTATCTGAAATTCTGAAGATATGCTCATTTTAGAATTAATTTGCGATATTGCTATTGAACTGAATTTTATAGTTTGAGTACGTAGAACATGATATTTAATAAATAAAGGTAACACGCAAAACGTTAAAAAAGCCCTTTTGAACGTAATTTAAAATTTAAAACTTTTTTTTTCAGTGTACCTTTTACTGAAGGCGATTCTCTCCAGGACTATGTATATCTATTCCTCTTTTCCCCTTTGCAATGTGTTGTTCAGTGACTGCAGGAGTACGCATCTATATAATGCAGAAATGATTTTAATGTTTGGTTTTTTGGCAAATATTGTGACAAAAATTGCTATTTCACTGGCATTTTAATTCGTGAAAGTCTTTCTGAAAAAACAAATTGCACTTTCATTGCATTATTTGTACAACCATCTCTTTTAAATAGTCCTTCTGAACTTCTCACCTTTTTTGAATATACTATATCGTATTTTTATGCCGTTTTATTAGTTTATTTTTCATTGTTCAATTTAACATGTTGTAGAAGTATATATCTATGTCTATTTTAAACTCCCGCCTTGTTCAATGAAAAAATTGTAGAAAGTTCCAGAACTGTGAAGTATTTCCTTTGGGAAAATAATTTTTATCAAGATATTATCTGTTCTGTGTGCCATCCATTACCAAACCGTACGCATGCAACAGCCAAATATTTTAACCAAAACCTCCATATTTAGCTATATTTTCTGAATACTCTATAGATATTCAACAACAACTTTAAAGCAAATTTACTATTTTCGAGTACACACGTCCGTAGGAACAACAAAAGTTGAAAATTCTGAGTTCGAACGCCAATCAGAGAGCAGATGGTTACCAATATGTTGCGTAAGTGAATTAAACTGAAAAATGGTTAAATAATATAAAGCAGAAACATTGATAGGTTAGCAGTTCGTCAGTTTATCATAAGAATAAGTAGGAATTCTTTTGCTGCGTGACATAATTTTAATTGCTTGGATACCCCAAATATACCCCAAATTTATGATTTGAAAAGTAATATGAAATTTTAAATTTCTGTAAAGATTTTGAGAAAACGCAAGGTTATTCAAGATATTCTCTACTTTCACTGCATTCTTCAAAATTAATTTTTAAATCCTTAATTTTTTAGACTTACAAAAGGTTGATCGTATTCCTTTATTTCAATTATAATAATAGAAAGCTAGAGAAAGCTCTTACTTGACATGCACGGATAGAATAGTTTCATTCTTTTAGAAATATGGGTTTGGCAACAATTTTTCATCGTATTTCTTATGTCACTGTTTTTAAGAGATTGGCATATTTCATTGTCATTTTTTATATATATAATACGTATTTGATTTTTTTTTTTTTTTTTTTTTTTGATAAAGTTATTCTGCAGAGTAAAATTCTGCGCGGAATGTTTTTGTTTTTTCAGTTTCTTTCATGTTATTTTTTGCTTATTTCACTGTTTGTAAGGTATTGAAAAGTTTTGCATGATTTTTTTTTCTTCAACGGAAAGTTGGTTAATTTTTTATTAGGATAATTAATATTTGTATTAAAAGATAAAGCTTATTTCATTGTAATTTTTTCCTCTTGAAAATATAAGATAAAATATCATTAATTATATTTTGCTTTTCAGAATTTTTTGTTTTTTGTTTTTTGTATTCTTTTATGTTATTTATTGCTCATTTCACTGTTTTTAAGATATTGAAAGGTTTTGAGTGATTTTTTTAGGAAACAAAGTTCTTAACCTCCTTTATACCATTTGAGTTCTTAAGATTTTGCAAAGGGAAGTTGGTTAATTTATTTATTAGGATAATTAATATTTGTATTAAGGGATATTCCTTATTTCATTGTAATTTTGTTATACGTAAAAACTTTTTTTTATGAAGTTGTTCTGTAGTTTTTAAATGTAACGCAGTTTTTAAATGTAACGTTTGGTGTTCCCTTCAGCCATTTTTCCGGTACATTTAAAAGCCAGACGAAGGCTGGCAGCGAAGGTGCTAGTTATAAAATATAACAAACGTTTCCTCTTAGACAACATTTTAAATGCAAGGTTTGTTTACTTTCGATTTGTGCTATAGGCTTTGTCTTTTATCAAGTTGATTTTCAATCATCTTAACTATTCTCAATAGCGCTCCGGATGTGCAACCTAAAAACTATTTGTCCTCCAAAGTTTTCCAATTTAAGGACGTTTTCCAAAATGAACGTACGCAAAATAATAATAAAAAGTATATCGAATAGAGTATTCTCTAATCTATCACCGATAACTGGGCCGAAACATTAATTTCAGTAGCGCCTTCTACCCAAATGAAAACTCCTAGAGCGAGGCTACAATGAATGACGTCGCTTTTATCGTACTCTAGGGATGAGAGTAAATGGGCAAAAATAAAAATCGATTCTAACCTCTCGTATTCCGATATATGTACATACAGCTGGGAATAACTTTTTTTTTTCCTTCTTAATTTTATACTCTCTTCCCCCCCCTTTATAACGGTCTTCTAAAGGGGGTTGGACGTCAAAAGAAAGTGTAATTTTTTGGTCTTAAGGGAACTGCATATGAAGAGACAAATTAAAAGCAATTAAATTTTATAGTACTTTACAGCGTTATAAACATTTAGTCTAATTTAATGGTTATATGAATCGTTTTAATTTTATAAATTTCTTTGCTACTTAACAAACATTAACGTTTTATAAATTTCTTCTCTAAAGCACGGAATAGCAAACAAGGCGATAAAAATCTAAAATGGGATTAAATTAAATATGTTAAAATTTCAAATATCCGGACTAACTGGAATCACAGTCCATTTACATAAATGGACCATCTTATTTACGCAAGTTATACACATACTTAATATAATGAAAATGGTGAAATATTTTTCCTCCTGCTTGTATTTTATTCCAATAAATATTATTCAACTAAAAATTAAACAATTTTATTTCCGTAGAATTAAATGCAAAATACTCTTTTCTCATCAAAAATTAAACAATTATTTTTACTCCCTTGTACGAATTAAAGGAAGCATTGTAATCGCGAAAAATTTCGGGTATCATATTGGAGCGGAAATATCCCGAATCTACTTCGACAATTTGGATGATAAGAGAAATTATTAGGCTTACCCGCACTTAAACAACTTGTTAAATGTTGATATTTCTACAGCTATTGCATGCAGATAAACTAAACACATAAAAACCAAAAACCTTAACCGGAAGATAAGAACAACGTAATCCAATCATTTTTAAACCAAAAAAGCGCAATTTACCAGTACGTAAGAATTAAAAAACCTGAGTTCACTGAGCCGAGTAAAAGGAGGGGTATATACTTTTGGTGGGGCCGGTGATTGCAACCAAAACGAAAGATGTGCAATTATATGTTATAGCAGTCCTATATACAAAATTTTAACGTTCTAAAGCTACTCATTTTTTTGAGTTATGCGAGATACATACATAGTACGTACGTACAGACACCACGAGAAAAAATCTCTTCTGAATCCATTTTAAATCAGTTTCATAATTCGTTTGAAGAAAATGAGTCCTTTATTCTGTCCTTACGTACAAATGACATTCAGAAAGATCGCTAAATTGCATTCGATAGTGGTCAAAATGGGTATTTTCGTTGAATTGTGACACCCAGAATTTTTCGTGATTACAATACTTCCTTTACTTCGTGCAAGGAAGTAACAAGAAGTTTAACTCCCGTACAAAAAAATTGACCGGGACATTTAATTTCAAAATTTACAATTTTTGATGTTATTTTCAACTTACCTTGAGGAATCTGTTATTACAGTTAGAAATATTCTAGGAAATAAGTTTAAATGAAATGCAGGGAAAATGTGCACAACTTAATAAGTCGTAGAAGGAAATCGTGTGATGGCCACATCAGACACTTTTTTTTTTTTTTTTACTTGACTAAACTTATTTCTTTTTTGCCTATACGTAAAAGCAATAAAATGAAGTTTATTTATATATAAGATCTATCACTGAGCATGCAATCCTGTTTACATTTATACTTACGGCCAAAACAAAGGATTATATAAGGATATAGTTTATTTGTATTAAACAATAAACCAAATCCAATTTCATTTAGTTACTAACTGTGATATATCTTTTAGGGACATAAAACAATAAAGTTTATTACACATTTTGTTAAACTTAGTTATTGAAACAAAAATACGCAAATAGTTGAACAATAAGGTTGCTATTATTCGGTTTACAGAGACGTGAATCCGGATAATTAGAATTCTCAATATCTAGCATTCAGGTAATTGGAGTTTTCTGTCCTACATATTTTTTATTAAAAATCCTTAGATCTTAAAATGTAATAAGTGAAACAGAAAAAATTTAACATCAATCTTGTATATAAGTATATTAATGTTCATATTTTTTCGTTTAACAAGTATTATTGTATTTTAGACTCATAAATTCTAAAAATCCCAAGCATACTGTTAATGCTACGATTTTCTTTCACTTGGAAGAGAATAATAGGATTAGGGCTTATATTTTAAAATGCATATCTCTTCATGGATAATAAATAAAATATTATTAATGTCTAAGATATCGAGCATAGGTAGTTTCGGAGTTATATCGCAGTTTAAATAAAGGGTTTTTAAATAACAAAACGTGCAAAAAGGAGAGAAATAAATGCATGCATACGAGAAAATGTGCAAATAAATAATGCATGAAGTACTTTCATTCGATTTAAGTGAAACTAAAGTAAGCATATCCTGCAATAAAGTACGAATAGTTTTCATTAATGAAGAGAAAATGAAATAAGAATAATATTTGAAGAAATATAATTTTTGTAATTTACGTAATTGATTTAGAGAAAACTGGTATAAATCGTTTGCGTATATGTTTCAAAAGTTCTGAAAAATATTTGACAGTAAGCATTTTTACTTGCTTGTACGAAGTAAAGAAAGTATTGTAACCGATAAAAATTTTCGCTATCCTATTTCAAATGAAATACCCACTTTCATCGTTCCCAAATCCATTTGGACGATTTTTTGGGGTGACGTCTTTACGTATGTACAGAATAAAGCATTTATTTTCAAAACGGATTGCAAAATGGATTCGAAAGTAATTTTTTCGTGACCTCTCTCCGCATGTAGATGTGTACGAATGCATGTATCTCGCATAACTCAAAATTAATTACCCGTAGAATGTTGAAATGTTTGGTACTCTTCTGTAATTTGGACCGGATTTAGAAGTGTACGTATGCACATGCGTATGTGTGTATTTACTTATATGTATGTGTATACGCACGTATACATACGCATGTACATCATACATGCATGCAGTCTATATACTAAAATTGGAACAATACATACATGCAAACATGAACACATGTATACATATATACATTTCTGAATCCGGTCCCGATAATAGAAGAATACCAAATTTTGCATATGAAACTGCTATAACATCTAGTTCTACACCTCTATTTTTCATTGCAAACGACCACAGCACCAAACTTGCATATATATATTATATTATAACCCGGCCTTTATTTTTCCAATCTTTGGTCTTAGACATATACTTCCAATTACGGAAATGTTTTAAATGACGAAAATATTCATGTTTTATTAATATTCAGGCTTTTGTGCCTCTTTTGTCTGTTTATCTTCGTTCTCGTTACCCTTCATGTTGACATGCGCGAGCAACCATTGAAGAATGCAGAACCTTATCTAACTTTTGAAGCTCCTTTAGGCGAAACTGGATCCCGTTGATGATCAGGGAGCTTCCATTCAGGAATGTTTATTCATATAAAGGCTACTGCAAGTTAAATTTTGTTCATACAAATGGTAAAGTTTTTTATTCTTTTGAAGTTCTGTCACTGTTCTTCCGAACAGTGACAGAACTTCAAAAGTTCAGAAGGAAGATAAGAACAGAATCTTTAAGGAGCTGCTGAATCTGTGGATCATCAAACACACCGACCTTTATCTTTTCAACTGAAAGTGCCGAAGTGGGATACTTGGAATTGTCTTCTTCAAATGGCAAATCTGTAACAAATTGCTTCACAAGACCCAATTTTATATGCAAAGGTAGAAATATAATGTTCTTTCTGTCGACAAGTGATGTAGCATGTTTGGATCACCAGGTTTCAGGTCATGTCACTGCGGCCAATTCGACTGCACCCAATGCTTGTCAAGAACTTTCCTATTCCACATACAGAAAAAGCAGGGATAATTGGTAGATCCTCGTTGCTAGCCTTCTGGCTAAGGAGGAATCCGATCATTTTAAGGTCAATATACAGATGATCCATTAGTGAATAGGATAGTGCAACAAATAAATAACTTCCTTTATTTCTTCATATCCTTAAAACCAATAAACTGAATGTCCTATTGGGATTGCCCTAAAAATTTCCAATGGGGAGGAGGACACACTTCAAGCTCCGCTTGAGCTATCGATGAACTGTATCCATTAAACCGTGTACGTTATGGCAATACATAAATCCGTCATCACTTCGAAAGTATTTCAGAAATTTATATTCTCTTGATTGGAAATAGGATACCTTATCTCCTTTTTCAAGCAAGCATTTCTTGTGCAGTCTTGATGCTAACATCTCTGAAGCTTTGTTGCATAGTCCCAAATCTCGTACCAAATCCTTTAGCTCATGTTTTTCAAATCTCTTACGAACGGAATCATCTTCAGTTTCAAAATCTTTGCCATTGGGGTCAATTCGATATTCACCAGAATTGTATTCCCTTATTTCAAAAAAGCATAACTTTTCGAAAACTGGCAATGAGAGTTCAACTAAGTGAGGCAGTGAGAGTATAGCTAGTGGTAAACTAGGATACTGTATTTAGCATTTGTTTTTCTTGTTAAATCCTTACGTTTTCACTATTCAAATGTACCAACCAGCCAATAAGAGAACTGTAGTACTTCTTATGATCCACGCTTGATGTGCGGTCACATACACATAAGTTGTAGAGGAAACAATCTAACGCGATAGAAGAAGACTAACTACAGTTTTCAAATCAGCATGCCTAATTAACTCTAAAACATCTCAAAAACTGAACTCAACAGAAATTGTGTTACAGATTGTTCCCTATGATAATATATGAAGAAGGGGAATTGCAAACTGTCAACATTAGATATCACTACCAAAGCATTCCTATGCTTAAGCATTAGATGTAACACATTCGATAAGAACTGAATTTTAATCAAATTCCTTTATTTTATGGCCAGCTGCATTTCTAACAAGTTGTAAAATGCTAAAAATGTTTTTGGCACGTTTTATTATTTAACTTGAAGCGCCTCATTTTGTCTCATTTCAACACCTTATTCTGTTCTCTTTGTTTCTCTCAAATACATATATATATATATTCTTGGTACAACACGTAATGTTATCGATGTTAGCTTAACTTTTATTGAAGTTAGCTTTGGGTGCAAGAAATATGAAAAGAATAATAATGGATTGCGATAAGCATATATTTTATGACAAGAACAAAACAGAATAAAGATAACTTTGAGCATAAAACTGAGTAGCGTTAGACAAATTTAGAATAAAGATGGAAGATTATTTCCTAAATAACTTTCAGTAACTAACATCTACACCTACAATTTCTCAAGTAACATTTAACAATAAAAGAAAAATATCTCCTCACATGTTAAAGATATTTTACACAAAATTATATTTACTACAGTCTTCTGTTACTGTACCTGTAACTTTAATTTATTTCTTTATAAAGCTAATTTACTTTTCTTATTTCGATTTCGAATCAGAAATTTTTCTTAACGAAAAAACAATCACGAATAAAAATAATAAATAAACTGAACATTTTATTAAAATAGTAAACATTCGAAACTAATTTAGAAAAAAAGTTAAACTTTAAATACAAATAAATTTTTAAAATTATTTATTAGACAAAATTTAGAGAAATCCAGTATACCATTTTATTTATTTGCAATTTTAATTTTGTACTGGTAGTTATGTGTATAAAAATTACTTTACGATGTTATTAGAGCACTGAAAAATACATTAAATTAAAATATTTACTTCCTGTTATTAACATTTACAATAAACAAACATTATAATAGATTTTAGCGTTAGCATTACACTTTCCATAAAAAAAAATTACAATAGATAAACATTTAGTAAGGAGAGTAAAGTGAGGAATTCAGTAAATAATTTAGTAAGGAAAATATATTAAGGAAGGTTAAGTTAGTAAGGAGTCACGTTAGTAAGCAGTTAGTAATATTAGTAAGGAGTAATTTGGTAAGGAAGGTAAAGATATTAAACATTACAACTGATAAACATTTAGTAAGGAAGGCAAAGTAAAAATCGTGATAAAAGTGAAATGTGTAACTCATTGTTTGAAGAAAAGGAACTTCGGTGAACCCCGTATGTGTTACTACAGGATTATTCTCACTTTTGTATTTTTCTATTTATTTATTTTGTAAAACAAATTCCAAAATCAGCTTCTGTATTCGGTTCACACGAATTTCCAACAGGCACCAAACAATTAAAATAATAAAATTACTTCCGCAGAACAGATATGAGCGCCTACAATCAATGACAGGCATTTGCAAATGTTTCCAGCAAATTTTAGTATTATAGAGTTATTTTTACTTTAACAGTGAAGAAGTAAAATACTTATCTGATTTCCATAGCAGGCCGAATCACTTTGTAGTGCCCACCTGGGTCAAGAAGCTTAGAACCAGGAATTTAGGGTTTCAGGCCGAACTCGCGGCCTTAAAAGCAACTCTGGACTTCACTCTCAGTAATGGTGTAATCTATGTAAAATAATTTACACAGATTCTCTGTCAAGTTTTCAGGCCATTCAGCGTAGACACAGCAGACACCCAAAGTTATAACAATTCAAAAACAGCTGCTACTGCTTCCTGGAAGTCTAACACCAAAGCTTCAGTGAGTATCTACTCATAACTGGAATCAAGGGTAATGAAATAGCTGAGAGGATTGCGAATGGCGCAGATAACAAGTCACTCATAATTTCACTGAATGTACCCTTCCTGCCACAAATCTTAAATCCATAATCAACTCTGAACTTTCTAAGCAATGAAAAAAACTATTAGAACATAGCCATCTTAAGCAGAGGACTGAACAGGTTTTCTAATATAGATCAAAACGTAATTATCTGCTTCCGCAATTAAAAAACCTAACAGGGACATTTGATCAAGGCAGCCTTAACACGATTAAAAATGCCCCAACCCTTTTAGGCTATCCGAGGAGGCGCCACCCGCCTCGTTCAGCGCAGAGGGATTTAAATGTTTTACACTGCGCGTTTAGTATGTACACAAGCCGAAGCTTACAGCAACGCATCCATAGAAAAAAAAAAACAAATCACACAGTTAGACATCGATCATCTCTCAATGTTGACTAAGGAGAGCCCATTCCCCAAGGACAACCTTGACCATGTAACATAATATCTTACCATCTAATGACTCCACAACCAAGGGGCAGAAACGACAGTACCAGTAAGATCTCTGCTGAGCCTGAACCCTCCACCGAATAAACGATGGCTCTAGTCACTGTGAAGACAGTTTATTTACCCCAGTAGTCGAGGCTGTCTAGATATTCATCTAGGCAGTACCCTGAGACGGTCAGTCTCAGTCGACCCTCAGATTCTCAGTCCATGGTCATCCGAACATAGTTAGCCCAGGCGAACCTGTTTACCAGCGGGGCGACGAGGAGGCCTATGTCGGGTTAGCGCAGTGAAAGGCTAAGTGGTGAGCATCATTGCCTCGTTGAGCCTCAGAAATAACGATCTTTGCATATGCGGTATCGTCGGTGATGCTGAATTCTACGGCTGTCCATATACCAAGAACTATCATTTGAAAAGACCGCCCACCAGCGGCCGAGCGGTAAAGTCGCTGAACACTGGTAGTTCGGTCCGAGGTTCGAATCCCGCGATTGGGCTGGCTGCATGGGTGTTTTCTTGGTTTTCCCCACGTGTAACGTGTATACGAGCCAGTTTCCCTTAGAAAGTCCTCCACGAAGGCGTCCGTCCCCTTAGGCAGATAGCCCTAGTGTGTTTGCCATAATTAAATACACCACACCACACCATTTGAAAAGACCCTCTATGGCTCAGCGACAAATATGGGTCAGGAACACCAGAAGAATTAAATATGCGCTCAGTAGCATCAGACGTTGTCCTCCATTGCTAAGAGTATAGCTGACAGCCTGGAATTATTCGTTGCTACTTCCCTTCCTTTTGCCCCTTCTCGAAAAAAAACCCGAAAAACGTACTTATAATATTATTCTTTCAAACAATAATGGTAGAAGCACCAGCAATCTTTTGCATAAGTTTATAAATATTTTCTGATTCCTTTCCGTATGCCTTTGTGGTATAACTGGAAGCACTCTCGACGCGTATTTGGGAGGCCCAACGTTTGAATACGGGTGAGGACATTGCTGATGTCTTCAGTTTCCTGACAAATTCTAAATGACTCTACGGTGGCTTTCGAACTAAAAGGTGGTAACAGTAAGTCGACACCACCAGGATTTAGCAGTTGGATCCCCTAGCCAGAGCCACCTTTTAAAAAGGATAGCATATAAGGATAGCATACAGATCTCCTTGTTTTACCCATGCGTTTGTAAAGGGATCAGCAGCCGAGCGGTGATGTCCCTGAACACAGGATTCGAATCCCAGCAACAGAGCTGGCTACATGAATGTTTTCGTGGTTTCCCATGTGTAACGTCTATACGAGACAGTTTTCCTTAGAAAGTCCTTCACGAAAGCATCCTTCCTCTTAGGCAGATATCCCTCGCGTGTTTTGCCGTATTCACTTAACCAAATCAAACATAAACTGGAAGCACGCTTGACGCATGTTCGAGAAGTCTGGAGTTTTAGTTTTTTAGAGGGCTTTGCATATTTTTCGCGTTTCAGGGTTGATATAACATAATGACTCTGTAGAGTCATTAAGTGAAATTCATTTAGCGTAACTAGTGTACAAATTATTAATCAAAGATACAACTGTGAATGCATACACAATGAATGAATACCGCACAAAAAATGAATTTTTGCAAAATGTTAATATTTAAAGGAATTTAAAAGCAAGATAAAACATAACTTTCTAGAAATCTCATAAAAGGCTCGTCCACAAAAAGTAGAAAAGTTATACAAAGTATAATATTAAAAAATCTTTTACCGTATCTAAGATTTTTACTCTCTTTCATGTGAAGGAAAGAAACAAAAACTATGCGATTTCAATTTTGATACAATCCCTTTCATCATTCACTAATATTGCCACTTGATTCTTGGAACTCGTTTAAAATTATTGATTTTGTTTTAAAGGCCTTTGGAAAAAATGGTTTTTTGGGTGGCTTTAACGAACACCAAAGAGGAGCTCCCAAAATAATTATTCAATCACGCAACCTTGTGATGGAAGAAGGAAATATTCAATACATTAAATATACTCAGTACGTATATCAGTTTTTCGTTAAGATACGCACATAAATAAATAACATAATATATTTATTATTTTTCCTTTAATTAATAAATTGTTTTAAAAGCGTTTAATTACATATCACTATTTTCGTTATGAATGCATGGAAAGTATATATTACATAACAAGCTGAAGCTAATAAATATTCCAGTTTAAACTTTGTTAAGTATTAAATTCAATAAATAAACTTATAAAGAGGATAAGATCACGTTGCATTCTTATCGAAATTTTCGGAAGTTTGGGTTTGAAATGAATGCCAAATGAAAGTCAGTTTAACCAAATTTACTCGATATACGCAGGTATTACATTTGTGTAATTAACTTTCTTTAATTATTACCCAAAAGGGGCTGTTAGTCTCAAACGGGGATTTTATGTCGTCCATTGTAAACAGAAAATAACTTTTCTCATTGTTGTCGCCAAATGCTATTGTCCTGTATTGTTTTTTAAGAAAGTAATAATGAAGAATCTACTGAGTGTATGTATGTTTCTCGCACTATGAAAAAACGACAGTATCTGGAACACTTCAATTTTGAATAACGTAGTGTGCAGCCGAACATGTGCAGCCGGAAGCCCGAATTTTGAATTTCGAATTTGATTTATTTATTATCTATTTCATATTTTGTGAAATGTCAGTTTCTGATTAGCAAACTCTGCTTTTATGTATATCTTGCGATTTTGTTGCTGAACCGAATTTTATGCGGCGTAAGGGCGAAGAATGTGACATTTAATAAACAAAGTTAATACACGAAACTTTAGTAAAAAAAGACCAAAAAGTAAATTTCGTAAGCCATTTTAGTAAGAAAACACAATATTGCCATGATAACTGAGAAAAGATTGAACAAAACTAGGAAAATGAATACCAAAACTTAACAGTGCATAGGGAATTCGAAACATACGCTGCTGTGTTGCTTTTATTTTGTTGTTGAATTTTATATAGTGTAAGTGGAAAGAATACGATGCTTAATAATAAAGCTTAAAAAATATTAAATAATAAAACCAAAACGACGAAAAAATGTGAGTTAGTAACAGTGAGAGCAACAGCCAGTCTGGTGGACTACGATTTCAGTGAGAGCGTAAAATCCGTAACAAGCCCTTTTGTACGCGTGTATTGTATAATACACTCCTGAAGCAATATTGCCCAAACCCAACATAAATAAACAACGTTACCTCTCCAATTATCGCGATGGGCCGAGTTGTGATCTCTACGAGGTACCTCAGCAGTTCAAGTGGTAACCGAGAGTCATCTCTCGAGTGCGAAGGGTTAACGTTGGCTGCAGGTCCAACATACTTGCTTTCTAGCGGCATGTTACTACACGAGGAGGAAGTATAATCGCAAGACGTAATCGTGTAAGTTGCGACATAAGCTAGCTTTTAGTTGCCTATGCATAGCTTGTTGCCTTGCATAGAAATTATTTAGATTTGTAAATTGAGAGATTTTTTAAAGGACGAGTTTTCAGCATTTTCATTTACTTTATCAAAAAGTAAAATTAAAATTTATTTTCTTGTATTTGTGTGATTTTCAACATTTAGTTAAAATATCAATGATTACTAACGTAGTAGCTTTTAACTAACATTTCAGGAGTAAGAGTTATATTTAAAATAGCTAATCAGTATTCAAATTGTTACAGAGCTACTTCATTATTAGTCGAGCACATTGCTATAGAAATTAAAAATCGTTCTCTTGCAGTTCTAGAAATACATAATACTAACAAAAAGCGCCCGTTTTAACAACGAAACTGAAATTTAGGAAAACTAATTTATGGAGCAATATTTATGCCTTATTTTAACTCCTACTTATATTCCTTTTAGCCTACCATACCTCTAGGGTTTTGGCGCTTTCAGTAGAATTTAAAGTAAATTTAAACTATTTTAGCGAACTATGAAATACCTTTTTCGTCTTAAAAATAACACAGTTAAAGTTTCTCTTTTCTTTATGTGTTAGTAGTGTGCAGAACAACTAATTATATTTGTAAATAACTTGACATCTCAGAAACTAAATGTGTGCAAACTAAAATTTACTATAAATGTTTCAATATATGAAACACGACATTGCCTATTTACAATTGTAAGAATAATTCGCTTCTCTGGAAAATGTTCAATCTCTTTATTTTGTGGCTTAAATTTTCTAATTGTCAAAGGCTCTTGAACCTAATGACAAGACTAAAAATACAAAACATGGTAAGACGAGTTATGCGTGCACGTGAACAAAACATTTACGAATAAATGAATAATAGTAATGACAATTTATTGAAATTATAGCCCGTAATGGAATCTGAACCAACAAAAAGTTTGAAATGTTATTTTGAAGATGCTAATTTATGTATAAGCTTACTGCTGGTCTAAGTTGCTTCTAGCTCTGGAAACACAACCAGTTAGAAGTCCTGAAATAACCTACCAACTGCTTTGATAAATTTTCACCATTGATTTCCAAATTTTCACCATCAAATTGATTCTTGCTAGGCTTCATCAAAAGTTTCAGTTAAGAAATCACAATATTACACTAGAATTTACTCCTGAGGTAGCTGAGGTTTTCATAACTTCCGAAGTGGGCGAAACATTAAGACGCAAGACAGTAAGAAGTAGAGCAGAAATAAAACTTAAAATCTAACGATTAAATAAATTTTCATAAGTGAATCTCATTTATTGATAATATGAACTTAACATAATTGCTAATTTACAACTGTTGGTAACTTACTTGACAACTTGCAAATCCTAATTCAAAATAGAATCATCAGAAAAGGCATCAGTGGTTTACCTGTAAAATTCAGTCTCGAATAATAAAATTCAGCTGATTAACAGTGGTTCAAATAAAGAACCAAGTCACTGCCGAAATCGGTTTCCGAAGACTGAATGAATTGAGTGCACAAAATTTCAGCTATTCTTTATATATAATGTACACTAAGAGATCAAAATATTAGAGACTATTTTTTAATATGGACGAGTCTGTCAATTACCTATAATAACGTAATACCCAGAAATTGCATATAAGATGAGCTTGTCTCACAAATAGTATGAAAATCTGTAAGATTCGACAATAGTATAAAACCAGAAAATAGTTCAAGGAAGCATAATCGTGGGTTCAAGGAGACTTGATTTCATCATCTGAAAGACTGATTTTCTAGGCTTTCTCATTTAACTCTTCGAAGACAAAAACGCCCCAGACAGCCTTTCATTCAAATGACCACAACCGCCAAAAACGGCCGAAATTCCGATGTTGTTTTCTTCCCTCCCCTAAGGTATGCAGTAGCAGGTGCAGTTTTCCAAAATGTATTGTATCAGTTTGTTGCAGACAGCTTGTCCTAAAAGGATTTATTTGTGGTTTCTTATCTTTATTTGGCAGGAAATAAACAGGATGGCATTTGAAATCTTCACTCTTCCTTGTGCGTTAATGGATGGGGAGGGGAGGAAATTACTGTGACTCCGGAAAACCATTTCGGGCGGTCCGGTATTTTATGCGTACAGGTTACCGAAAACTTCGCTTTTCAAAGAGTTAACATTGACCTGGGAGTTTAGTGTGTAATTTAGTAAACAAACTTCAGATAATAGACAATTCTTGTTGAAAAATGTTGTTGAATGAAAGAGTTGTAAACTGGTTGGCACTAAACTTCCACAGCACCAGAAGGGCAACAATAGAACAAATTATATCTTAATGCATAGATGCATCTCAAAGCATATCTGAAAGCGCAGCACTACGGAAATTTTATTTTTCAAACGAAAGGGTTGTAATATAAAGAGAACACCAAGGATGACTATGTTGTCATTTCTAAACAGAAAATTACAGTTATTATGAGCCCAGAAAAAAAAAGCTAGTTGCTTGACCACTGTAAAAAAGTTTCTTGGTGTGATGGATTTCGTTTCTTGCTGCATCACACAAGTAACAGGATCAGAATATGAGACAAAGCAAGAAAACGCGTGGATGCCTCTTGCCTACTGAGAATTCTTCAAGCTAGAGGCCTTGGAAACAATCTCCTGGAGTAAAGTTGCTCTCTTCATAAGTCTGGAAACAGCTCTCAGTACCCATATTACCTCAAAATGATAGTAGATTATGCACACGCGGTTACCGCTGCCATGTTTTCTTATGTAGATGATCATTTTCAGCAGGACAGTAAATTCTTCACTGTGCATGATTGCTATCAGATTTGTTTGAAGAACATGACTTGGAGTTCAAATTGATTCCCTGGCTATCACAGTCCTGTGCTCTTAATCCTATGCAGCATTTTCTGGACGAAATAAAAAGTCATGTCAAAGATTAGAAACGCCTGAAATTACAGCTGGCATTATGTCAACATCGGCTAATATTCCTCAGGAATGTCAGCAGTTTCTTGAGTCCATGCCTGGAATAATATCGGCTGTAATCAAAGTTAAAAATGAACCAATGCATTTTTAGAGGGGTCGCTAGTTCAATAGGAGGCGATAGTCTTCAGAAAGACCTCTACGAGATCATGTCTGTTGAGGCAAGAGAAGGGTTTTTTTTATTAAATTACCCTGATGTTTTGGTCACTCAGTGTAAAGTTTCTTCAGTATATCCTCCAAGAAGTCATCTCTCCTCAGGCAAGAGAAGTCTTTTTATATTTGGTTAAGCAATTAATCACAGTAAAATTTAGACTATGACTTAGCTTAATTGCTTAAGACGATAAACTTTTTTTCCTCTTGCAGATAAACGAGTCACAACTTGAATCAATTAAAATTGCTTTATTTTGAGCTTTTCTGAATATTCTTAAGGGAACGCACGCTTCCTTGAAAACTGAAGCAATATATGCGAAAGTATAACTGAAATTATAATTGTTGGTTAAAAATAAATAAAATCTTATAGAGGCCTTTTACAACTTATCTTTCAAAGGATTTCTGTGATCGAAAACATGAAAAAAAAATATGAGAGAACATTTTAGAAAACAACGTTTTAAAATTTTCATAATTTACTAATTATAACTTAATAAAACTTTTTCCAAATTAAATGAAAAAAATTATAAGGCCTAGATTCTTATTGAGAATGACAGAAAAAAATTATTTGCGTATAGTTTTCAAATTTGTGTCACCATAAATTATTGGCTAAGACTGAGCTAAAAATTGTGAATGTTTATGTTGATTAAAATTAATACAAAATATATGTTCCTTAATTAAAGGTAGTTTCATCATTGCAAAACATCAATAAACTAAACATCATTTAAAAGCTGCAGAATCTATTCAAAAACCCATAAGAGCAGAATGCAGTATAATACAATAGAATAATTATTCTTCGGCCTTTTTATTTCTACTCCTGTGTGAATGAAAACTAATTACTTCTGAATGATTCAGCACATGAATACAATTTCTATTTGCTATTACTTATTTTATAGCAACAGTGCATTTTATTAATTAAAGTGCTTCTTTTAATAAACATATTGCTATGCTCATTATTATAATTTTCAAACTCTGTTTTGAAATTTAGACTCTTCTGTTTCATATCATTAGTAATGTAGAACTCTAGTTACATTTAAATATGTAGTTAGAGTTTTAAATAAGCTATTTTGGTAATTTTATTCATTTGTACTCTTAAGAATTTTTTTTCCTCTTTTCCTTAAATGAGGTCTGTTTTAATGAATCTTTGATCCTCTTTTTACGATGAATTTTTTTTATAAAAATAAATGAAAGGAAATTTATAAATAAAAGAAATGGCTAGGTTCAAATTAGATGGACCGTAAAAGTTTCCAAAATTACTGTTTCAATGTGTCTCTATCTGCGACACAAAATAAGGAGAAAAAATTATTTGTAGGAGATAAAAGTTGTAGGATGTCTTGAAAATGAAATTTTAATTACGGGAGTTTTACGGGGGTGGTTTTTTTTTCGTCTCTTTGTAAGCTCTGCGAAGAAAAAATTATCACTCTCAAGGTTTTTTACATGTTGAAAGAAATCATTTGAGTATACGTAATTATTTTTAAAATGGAAAATACATAGAAAAAAAAAAAAAAAAATGCGCTTTCCAAATGCAGCTTGAGAACTTAGTAAAAAAATACCTCTTTTTCCTTCTAATTCTAGTAATTATGAATTCAGAAGCTTTCGTTTTCTTTCTTTATTTTTTCAAAGTAATTACTTGCTCTACTTCTTTTAATGCATTTCTTAATTTAGGTTCCGATGCATGTTTAATCATTTAAGATGATAAATTGATTTTTTTTCTTTCAAAATAATGCGCTTCCAAGCCGAATTTTAAAATATTTCTCAAACATTCCTAATATTTATCAGAAAAACAGAAAATGTTTAAAAGGAAATGATAAAAAATTTTTGAAATAAATTACATATCTTATTTTAGTCCAGAAAACATTTTCTTAAATTCCCTTCCATTTTAAAATAAATTAATGAATACCTAATGACCAAATGATTGCAAGCTGATGCTTCAAAATTCAATTTAATCACTAGTAATTCTTTCTTTTTTTAGTTATTTTCTATTGTTTGCTTCTTTTTTAATTTTCCCACATAATGGTATTACAGTATTGGATGTTTGCATATGTCTAACATCTCTCTCTCACATACAAGCACATATGTATTAACCGTCTCTGTAGATAAATATTTCTTTTTTAACTGTCGCCTTTCAGATTCTTTATCATATCCTCAATCAGATTTTGCTGTGGAATTACTGAAAGCCACACATCAATTAAGAAGACATGGAAATGCATTTTTGATCTGCTTTTTGCATAGAAAATCCTGCCTAAATTTCGAAATCCGGTAAACACAGATGTCATAACAGACATAATTATAGAGATATGGTACATTAATTCCATAAAAGATTAGTTGCTGAACGAGAAAGAAGTGAGATTAAAAATGACTACCAAGAGTAAGAATAGACTATCAGGATACGATATTATATAGACTATATCAGTAGTGGAGAACCTTTCTGAAGCTGCGTGCCCAAAACCTTTTTTTGAGGGTGCCGAGTGCCCAAAACCTTTTTTTTTTGGGGGGGGGCCGTGTGCCCAAAACCTCTTTGATTATATCCCCATTCGGAGAGCGGTTTTCCATGTTTTGCCAAGCACAGTGAAATTTGAAAGCTGGCCGTAGTTAGATGATTCGTTTTAGAAAGATAATCGAAAAAAAAAAACTTTCTGATAATTATAATTCCTCAAGTTCTCTTCAATAAACACCTTCCGCTCCATCAAATTCAGCAACAATCTTATGGTTGGTGTTAAAATGTCGTCTGACACTAGTCTGCGATACAAAACACATTCTTCGCACAGAACGCATAATGCTTTACTATTGTGTTCAATAACTCCAAATGATTCTGTCCAGGTGTCTTGAAATGATCGTCAATTTCAATGTTTAATTTGGTCTTTTTTTTTTTTTTTTTTTTTTTTTTTTTGAGTCATTTGTGAGGGCTCATGACCTGGAGTATAAAAAATCTATTTAACAATGAAATTATTAAAACTCACCGGCAGTTTGCAATAAATTTAAATTCGTTTAGCAAACATTAGCTACTTCAACTTTGGAGTATTCTTTGCCCTGTAGCAAATAATATGATTGGCCCAAACAATTGAAACTTCATAAATTTGGTCAATAAATATGTATATCATTTCTCTGGCGATATATGAAAATCTTATATCTAGGCTTAGGTCCTATGCCAGTGGCATTATGCGATAAGTAAGTAAGTGAAACGTTCAAGAACAGACTAAAACATTTATTTAAATTACATAGTATCATTTTATTGGGATTATTGAATAAAGAAGTACTATTTTAGTCGCGTGCCGGCTGATGAGGCTGATGAGGCGCGTGCCATAGATTCGCCATCACTGGACTATACTATACAGATTACGATATTTCATATATAACTAAGACACAATAGGTGGTATTACATATTGTATACGTAATCGGTAGTATCTGAACAATGACGAGCGTTTGTAATAAATAAAACTTAACACAATTCAATTCAAAATGAAAATTTTTCTATAAGGCTTTTTACGAATATATTGTTACGAAATGTCCGGTTGCGGTAAGATAGATTTCCCGCAAGGCGGGTTTAGGATTGCTAGAAAATGGCAAGGGAGGGCAGTGTTGCCATATTAGGCGCGAAATCACCCATTTCGCGACACAATGGGCGATATGCCGTAGACGGATGGAGAACTTTTTGGAACTAATTCTTACTGATTTACCCCAGAATGTTTCCGAACGCAGGCCAAAAGCTATATAAACCCTGCTGGTACGGGGACAGTCAGTCAGTGTCTAGTCTAGCGAGTTAATCGTCAGTCTAGTGTGTGTCATCAGAGTCTCTCAGTCGATCGCGAGTCGATCGAGTGTCTAGTAGTTTATCGAGTTTTATTCTCAATCTACTGTCGAGTGGTATCTCCCCCCCGGGGGTTGACTCAGGCAAACGCCTGGGAAGTACTGGTTAGGATCTGTACCTAGGCAGTCTCAACCACGGGGGCATAATAACAGACTTCACAGAAGGCCTGAGAGCTATCGGGACTGAGTAAGGCTCGGCAAGGACCGTACTGGTACTGCCTTGTCTGCCCTTGCTCTGTGGGGTCGCAACATTGTGGATTGATCAAGGGCTGGGCGGCACTAATTCCGATGGCGCCTATTAGGCCGCATTAGGACGGAAGCCGTCTTGTTCCATCAGCGTTGTAGAGTTGGTACATCAAGAGTGTGCATAGTTGAGGCTATCGTCAACTGCACCACGAGTTGTAGCGTGGAGAGTCTAAAGAGTACGTTAAGTTCCGAGGAGGACCGAACCGAGTCGAAAGCTGTACTCTGGTGCTTTGTCGTGAAGCCTGAATCGCTATAGCCTGAAGCATGTGTTACTGATTGTTTCAGTGTATTTTTCGTAGTTTTTGGAGCTGTCCTGAGGAATACTGGCTAATAAATTGTGTTCTCATTTTTCGTCAAGTGTTGACGTTAATCACTCTAAATCCACGAACCGATACGTGAATATAGGGAGTTATAGTATTTTTTTTTGCGCATGCTGTCCTGATATAAGTGATTCGTACATCCAGCTGGCAACTGGAAGGTCCGTGGTTCGCCTTTCGGTAAGGCACAGGAGAGTTTGCAAAGCGGGTTACTTTGTACAGGCTAATGGAACTCTACGTGCTGAATACCTTATTTAGATAAATTTTATGTTTGTATTTGAACAATTGTTAGCAGTTTTCATATCAGGCAATATACGTTCTTGATTTAAATTAGTGTAATGATGGAATTATTTATTAAACAAAAACTCTCTTATGAATCACATTCATGTTTTCATAACGAAACTTACTGTACCTGTTTTAGTGACAGAAAGAATCCCACTCAAGTGTTTATACCTTGGAATAAAGAGATTAAATGTCTAAAATATACAATTTTGATATTTTTCCACAGGCCCTTCAAGGTCCTGATTGTCCTAGCTCTTTAACCTAAAGTTAAGAATGCTAATGACTATAAACAAAAATAAAGCCAAAATGTGTTTATCCACTGCGAACTTATAACTTTTACGGATTTATTTAATTTTATCCACCCAGTTATTTTATGTTCTGCAGCTTTTCTGTCATTCTCCTTTCCCATTTTCCTGCCAGAATTAAAATTTCAGTTCGTGCGTATTCGGATAAGGCAAAAAGAGATAGCACTTAAAGGAAGGTTTTAGATTGTAGAATCAGAGCGTTTTTTGGCTGCTGAAAGCCACATTGCGAGTTGAAGCTCTTCAATAGCTATCCACGGCGTTGCCTTATTCTCGCCATTAGCTATGTCATACTAGCATTAGGTGTGAGGCAACTTTTGCGTTATTCATTCTGTGTAGCCTTTAGTTAACTTACGATTTAACTTAGTTTAAATTTAAATGCATTACTTATTTGATTTACGCCATAAATGCTTTCTGGTTTTGTAAGCATAAGAAGCACCTTCTGTTAGACTACTGAGTTTTAATAAAAGGTTCTTTTATACCCTCCTTCCGTGCTCTGCCTGATTATTGTTCATAGCGAATAGTCACATAGGTCCAGACTGACTCCCGTTTTTGTTTGTGCTTCCAAAGAAGGGGAGACTCTACAAGCTTCAAATGAAATTTTAATAAAATCAGTCACTGCTCCCTATAGTGTTCTAATTATGTACAGTCTCTCAGAGCGAGTACCATTAATTACTCATCAAATTACTTTTTAAATTACTCACCAAAATCAGTACAGCTAACGGTAAGGCAGTTTACGAGAAGAAACGCTGTTTATTTGCGTTGCTAAATTCTCTCTCTCTTACAGTTACTTCTTCGCTTGCTGTTTAAAACCCAATTTAATTTAGATTTTTGGTGAGGCTGATGAAGTATATGGAAGAACAGAACAAAACTAACGTAAGGGATTAATTAAAATAAAGCAAAACATTTATGAATATTTTCTCAAGAAAGCTCTATATGCTCTTCTACAGGGTGCAGAATTTCTATTTACTAATTTTGAAAATGATATACTCCAACCTATGGACAATTCATCTCCAGATATTTCCTTTTCATCTTTTTTTCTATACTTGTCAATTTACCCAAAGGTCGAGTAGACTATTGATCTTTGTGTGCATTTAGTGCAGTTACTGTGAAGCACTATGCTTGGCAAATGGCTATTTTTCCACAGGAAAATTCGGCTACACTGCGTGGATACAAAACTTGTGCAGGCAGTTTTGTTGTGATCTTAACTATCGGTAGTCACGGAGAGCTGTCCAATGCAACAAAGTTTGTTTTGTGTAGAAAGTTTTATTGCAATGAAACTGTAGAGTCATTAGGTTATTTTGAAGCAGGAGGCTATGAAAAATGAGCAGTTCCTTCGCCGGGACTCGAACCTCCGACCTCTCGAATACGCGCCGAATGTGCTACAGTTATATCACGAAAGCATATGCTGGAAGGAGGGAGAGAGTGCCTTATAAAGTCAATTTTAACAGTGTGGATTGCTTCTAGGAAAGAATTTTGTAACAAATAGAGACGAAGAAAATTCCTGACCGGAAGGCAATCAGTAATGTTTGAAAGGGGGGTATCTTAGTAGATATGTATAAAAACAAACCACAACCACGGCGAAAGACAGTGAGAATATCAGGGAACTTCAGAGAAGGATAAAGGATTTGCAACATTCAGAGAAGGATAAAGGAATGCGTCCATGCTCTATTTGGCTCATACGGAATGTTGGTAGGTACAAAAAAACTAGCCGCACATGTTAAGAAACAACCGGTCGCTGCTGGGTCAATTTCGTAAGAAGAAAGAAAGAAAATAAATACTTATTGCAACACATTCTTTTACAGAAATTCCAATCACGGCATGCATATGTCTTTGCTCAGTTTATCTTCTTTTGGAGCTATCGAACTTAGCTATCGAACATCGCGTGCTGGCAAACTCGGATGCTGTGCCAAAAGTGATGAAGCATCACACACATAAAACGTCCAAGTTAAAGAGAAAAATTCGACCGGGTGGCGAGCAACAAATAAACAAAAATGTCTAAAAAATTCGAGAAAATTTACCGTTAACTCGCGATGTACAGTAGACGTTTGAATGCGCTACACGCCAGAGTACATGAAGCGTAAAAGACTTGGAAGTACACGAGAAAAAGGAAGAAAAACTTTTAACTAGTCCATCCGTTCTTGATATTATCCACCGCCTTTTTTTTCGCTTAATGCGGGACTTGCGTGCCCTTAGAAAAGAGGGGGGGAAATATTACGTAGAAGTTGCTGTGCACATAAGCCAGAACAGATCGTTTAAGAAGGGGAGGAGATAGATTAGAAAAATATGTTATGGAAGATACTTTTTATGTGCTTTGTTTTATTTCGAGAGTGCTTC
The DNA here is from genome assembly GCF_044657685.1 of Stegodyphus dumicola. Taxonomy (NCBI): domain Eukaryota; kingdom Metazoa; phylum Arthropoda; class Arachnida; order Araneae; family Eresidae; genus Stegodyphus; species Stegodyphus dumicola. Next base: position 228,455,260 of record NC_140768.1, on the reverse strand, counting down.
TAATGTGTTCTGCATCGCATGTCCATATTGTTGTAATGAATTACATTAAAGAGAGTATCGTTTGAGGGGAAATAAAACTCTGCTGAAAGGATTAAAGGGGATGGGTTCTGTTCAAAGTTTTTCGTACGATGCAATGAATGATGTATGCGCTCTCTGCTTGCTTTCTTCGAGTATATCCAGATAGGTTTTTCAAAAACAAATGAATAGACCTATGATGCATTTACCTTGAAAGAATCGTTTCATCTTCATAAAAGTACCTAAGCAAATAATTATATTTCTTCACAGAAATTCGCAAAAATAAATATGTGTAAAATAAAATATGCAGTGAAGTGGTGTAACTGGAGGCATATTCGACGCGCATTCGAGAGGTCCAGGGTTCGAGTCCCGAAGAGGGCATTGCGTATTTTTCACATCTTCAGCTTCAAAAAAACATAATGATTCTACAAAAGTTCCTCCTTATCTTTAAAAACTGAATTAAAAAATTATAATGAGCTCTTTCAAAAATTTTCTGTTTCGTTTTATGCTACTGGATTAGTATTTGAAGAGAAACATAGCTTTCTGCAGTTCTTAAAGGAAAGTATTATTTCAGCTTTCAAATTTTCAGCACTTCTGAAAAACGTTATATGCAAATCTTCTTATCTAAATGTGCCAACGATACAAAAATTAAGCAATGTAAACTGCAATAAAAATTAACTGATAAAATGTTTGAAAAAATAAGTAGGTAATAAGCATGAAAAAGGAAAGATATTTGTCAATATAGTCTTATTTCTCAAGTTTACAAAATTTCAAAATACTGTTTTTTAAGGCGGTGATCGATTCTCCAATTAAAAATATTAATTATTAAAAGTGCAGATAACCTCGAAATCTCATAGCATTTATTTATTCATTTGCCAACTTAACTGTTTTATATTTAATTCGTTACTTATGATTACAACATATTAATGCCGCCCAACCGATATAGTGGTTGGCGTTGCTGAGTATCGTTCCGAAGCTTCAAATCCCGAAGATAGCTTCAAATCAGGCTTCAAATCCCGAAGATGACATGGATGTTTGTAAATGCACAGTTTCCGTGCGGCATGGGTGCACTCTAAATATGCGGCGAGCCGAAAGTTCTCTCAAGAGATTGATGGTAGGGGAAAAGGGGTGGGAGACCCCCGGATCCATTTTCCTTGGACTGTTCTCCATCAAAATTGGAGGCGGAACTGAGCTAAGTCGCACTGCCACCTATAAGGTTTTCAAGGCTGTTGCCAACGACAGGCCTAATCTTGCACTCCTTTCCACAAGGAATTACGCGGACTTGGGCTGACTATAGAAGAGATAAGTGAGGATCAGTCAACAATAACAACGACAACATATTTTTTTCCAGTTCAGTATTTTCTCACACTTTTATAACAGTTCATGTAAGATAAATATGTTAAAAAAATTTTCAAATGAATCTGCTTATTTAGAAATGCAAATTAGTAATCAATTAGCTGCTAAGTCAGTGTAAATAAGCACTGAAACATTGTTAAATTTTGTGTATGTTTAACTACTTATAGTGAAATTATATGTAAAAATTATAGTATATCTTGTATAATGTAGCCTAAAAGGCCTTAAGAGATTGAAGCTTCGCCAGAAAAATAAGTCAAAAATAAGTCTACAGATCTCTTTAACGCTGAGGCTAATGGCTATATCTCTTGGCAATGATTTTGACAACTGAATTTTGTCGCCAAATTTGGTAAGAAGTCTTCAAAATGACGACCATTTGGCGACATTTTGGTCCGATCTCTATGTAACTATAATTGATTTGATCCCTATATGTAACTGTAACAGTATCCGGTCCTACTATATGTAATAGTTATTTCAGAACTTATGGCTTCCAGAAATTTCGAGAATTCTAAGGTACTGGAAATTTCTAGGTGACCGGAGGAAAACTATATAACACCGGGGAGAGCATCAGTTTTCAGTTTAGTTCAGATCTGAGTTGAGTTAAACTCAGACATTTGAGAGTACTGAAAGACCACTCTGCGAGCTTACGCATTGAGACATTTTTTATATATATTGTTCTGTATTTAACGTTCTTAGTAGTTTGGAGTGTAATTACTGATTATAATCTGTAACGCTGTGAAGTACCTTTACGGAACGGTACTTTTACGGAAAGTTCCAGAAATGTAAAGCATTCCTTTCGGTAAAATAAATTTTATCAAACTATTATTGGTTCTCTGTACATTCAATCTATCACGAAACCGTACGCACTCAACATACATTTCCTATATACATTTGATAATAGTGCACTTTTCTGAATTTTTAATGCCCTTGAAAACGAGCAAATTTTCTTTAAAAAGTTTTACAAGATAATTTTCCTCTCCTTAGGTCAATAAACTATTTGTGCTTTGCCATAATTCATTAAACAAACACACAAATTGCAGGCAAATTTTGTTGAGCTTTGAAATCAAACCTTTATATTTAGTTCTATGCTCTGAATACATATTAGATATTTAACAACTAATTTTAAGCTGCATAGTTTTTTTTATATATAAGAATAATCTTCATTTTTCCATCTGGCTTAAGGTTGGAAAGAATTCCTTGTCAGAAATGAAATTGATATTAATTGGAATCTTTCGTATACTAAAAATCCATTCATAAATTCCATCGATTTTGGTTTGTAAATAATACTTCCTTTAGAAAGTGAAGAAGTATTATGAGCAATTAAATACGCGCAATGTTTAGCCCGTCTGAACCCATATTCCTACAAAATTATTAAGATCTTTTTGGAAATTATTAATTTACTAACACATTACATATGAAACGTTGAAGATTAAAATATATAAAACATAATTAATATTATAACGTTCTAGCTAATTTACGTGTCCTTGTTTAGTAGAACTTGAGGGAAGTGTCTAGCGACTATTCGCTGGTCTTTCTACAACTATAAGTCCAAAGAAGGGCTAAAATACCCTTTTATTCAGTCAAAGCAACGTTAACAGATGGCCCCCTTCTCAGCCTTACAGGAAAATCTCCACTTAGGCTTTAACGTAAGATAGAAAATAAGAAACTAAACTAATTTTAACTAGCTAAACTTTTGCCGAAGCTGTACAAAGATAAGTAACCAAGATGGCCTGTAATTAAACCTCACAGGCGAATACTAACAGGCATGTAAGACTATGGCCGTACGTAGTCCGAAGGCAGAACAGGCTCTACAGAGAACTTTTGAGCTCTTCTACGGAACTGACTGAACTTCCCATTAAATCCTGGTTTTACATCATTACATTACATGGTACTTAAATCTCATTCTGGCAGGGAGCTGTAGATGGAAAACAAAAATTTAAAGGAAAGGATTTCAAAATTAAAATAATCCCTGCAATGTTTATATGAATATGAAGTTAAAGAGTTATTTTGGAGGTAAATGAAGTTTGTAAAACTCAGCTTACACTTTCAATTGAACTTATTCTAAGTATTAAATGAAGCATATAAATGAACATATCCTGTGAAATAATGGTTCCCAAATGTCATTTATAAGAATCTTAAGTGAAGAGAATATGAATATATAGGGATCAAAGCAAGTTAAAAAAGACTAAGAAAAAAAAGATTTTTAGTATAAAATGTCTGTTTTGTAGTCAAACGATTCTGAACGGAAGCTGTAGCAATAAGCAGAAAATCGGAACAAGAAAGTCCAAGACAGATACGTTGTCTCTAATTGCTCACTTTAATACCATTTACATCCAGAATATTTTCCCTAAAGTTCTGCTTCAATGTTGAAACTTTATATCAACATAGACAATTTACTGAAGACTCGGCAATGCAGATATTTTAGAAAAAATTCCAGAGATCTGAAACCATCTCAACGAAATGCCGATGTGAATATACAAAAATAACATCTCGCTTGAATCTAATCTTAGTGGGTTTCGGAAATCCAAATCAGAGATGAATCAAGATTCAAATTTAACTCTAATTTCATATATGATAACATCTATGAAAGGCAGAGACTAGATGATTTTAAGATCATAAAATTGACAATGTATGTGTGGTGGACATATGAAACGAAATCATAAAGAACAGACATATAAAGCTGAATGTGCTCTGAAAAAGTTGTATAGCTGATAAAACAGAATAGAATGAGATTTAGAAGTGGAAGATGGAAGGTTTCATGGAACGGCAGGTCCCCCACTTCTTTTTGGCCACATTTTCTACGAGGTCTTCTAAACTTTTACCCTGTATTACCTTAGTAAATCCCCCTTTCATGTGTGTAAGGGATGATCATGAAAATAAAATCTAGTTTAATATTTAAAATATTCTTTACTTCCCTCGTGATAAATCTAGATTTTATTTTTTTATTAAAATTTGAACGCTAGTACACCTTTTATAAAACTTCGAAGTCTGAAATTTATGTTGATGATATGATGTGAAAAATAACTTTTGTTGAATGCTCAAACAGGCCGTGCTTGAAAGTGATTTTATGCAACACTTTTAATTTTAGAGAAAACGCAAAAGCATGCTATTTTCTGCCATAACTAAAGACAAATTATGTCTATTTCTTTATTTAAAAAATATACAGTTTAATTTTAGAAGTATGATATAATTCACAAAAATGAAGAAATTCTTTCATAAAAAACACAAGTTCGCATAAATAGATCATGAGAATTCAAAGGTAAATATAATATGCAGTTTTCTTTTAACAGGCCTATAAATAACTGAAAGTGTTGGAACATGATAATTAATATAATAAAACGATAATGTAGTTACATATATGAGGTATTTAACTGAGTTTTTCATTATGATTTCGGCACCAGCGACCGAGCGGATAGTCGCTGAACACTGGTAGTTTCGATCTGGGTATGATCTTGAGTGAACGGGCTGGCTGTATGGACATATTCGTGGTTTTGCCTATGTGTAGCGTATACAAGGTAGTTTCCTTTAGAAATTCCTGCCACAAAGGCATCCCTCTCCTTAGGCAGATAGCCCCAGTGTGCTTTGCCGTAATCTCAATAAGCCAAACCAAACAATTTATGATTTACTTATAATAGCTATTTTTGTTAATATGCCAAAAAATTAATTTATAATTTTCTAAATATTCCAAAACCGATTTCATTTTCCTTACCCAGAAACTATTACAAAAAACATAATTGGGTTATTTTAATTCAATTAAAAGACTACTTAAGCCTAAAAGATCCTTATAGTTATAAATGAAGTAATGGGATAAAATGAATTTAAATGAAAGTAATTTTTGATAGTCAAAAATATAATTTTTCCATTCTATAAAACTGTTCTTTTTTTTTTTTTTTTTTTTTTTTTTTTTTTCAAAATAGATTCGCCTACATATAAGGCAATTTTATTTTTCAAAATGAATCCCTGAATGAAATGTGATTATAAATAGAAATTATTTTACTTATTGCGGCAGATATAGCAATTTAAGGTGTTAACTAATAAATGAAAAATGCTACATTAATTAATGAATGCATGAAATGAATCATACTAAACCATGCTATAAATATACTGGCATTGCTATTTTAAAAGCCTTTTAGCCGCTCCATCGGGATAGTGGTTTGCGACGCTGACTGCCCTACAGAAGAGCTCGAGTTTGAATCCCGGAGAAGGCATAGATTTTTGTAACTGTATAGTGTCTGTGCGGCATGGGGCACTTTAAATACACGTTGAGCCGAACGCTCTCTCGAGAGGTTGTGGTAGCGGAACAGGAGATTGGAAACCGTCGGACCCGTACCCTAAAGGTACTCTCAATCAAAATAGTGGGCGTAACTGAGCGAAGTCGTAGTGTCACATGTATGTTACTGAAGCCATCGACAGGCGCAGTCTGTCTAGTTCATCGCGCAGTCATGATGAATTTTGTAGACTTATTCTGATGTTACTGTCATATAAGTGAGATAAGTCACAAAGACAACATCTCAACAGCAAAATCATTTTACTAAATAAAGAGATGCTATGTTAATAATCATTCAGACAACAAAGCGTGAAACTTATTACTCCTAATAACGAAGAGTAGATTCGTGAAGATATTTCGTTGATCGTTCAAGTATCGTAATGAAGATAAAATGATTATCTGTTTAGGGAAATTTGGCATTATGAGGAAAAAACGTATTGTTCATCTTTCGGGCCAAGAAAAAAATCACTCATTTCGGATAACCATTCTTTATCCTGATCTAGTCTATGAATCCACTCCTCTCTGCGTTAACAAAGAACAACAAAGAACACTGAAAAAAAAAAACCTCTATATTTTCAGAAAATTAGGTCTGTCACAAGTTTTAAATTCGTTTTTCTTCCCTTTATAAATGGAAAAGATCCACTCCATCCTCTTCTCGAAAGAAAAATGACAAATGGGATGGCGAGGATCTTGTGCAGCTCCGTTCGAATTACACGGGATTCGGGATAAAATTGACTCTAAGAGACAAACGAGGTTTAATATTTGTATCTGGTAGCGCCCTCAGGCGTGCTTTGCTACATCCTCTCCGCGATACTGTCTGTTCTTGTCTGCTCTACTCACACCAGTGTTGAATTACGGGCGTAATTTCCATTCAGTGTCTCGAAGGAGGACACTTTCAGTTTTATTACAGTTTGTCCACGACTCGATGGAGGAAGTTCTTTTGCCTTGCTGTAACACGAAAGTATATTGAGATACTCCCACACTTCTTTGGCCGTTTTATCTACAATTTCAAGCGAAGAGGGTAATATTAAATTTTAGAGTACAACCTTCTTTTTTTGATGTTTTTAATTCCACTTATCAACCTGTGAAAACTTCAATTTGCAGCCAGAGAGAGATCTCGAATCGCTCCGCTGCTGTTCTCCGCTTATTAAAAATCTTATCCTGGCTTAATAAACTTTGTTTCGAGATAAGTTTGCAAGGCTTATATTTCCTTTTACCCGTTTAATATAATTTCTTTAAATATTCCTTCAGACTTAAAGAAATTATGAACGATATTTGACATGGCTGAAATCTGTTTATTTAATTAAATTTTGTAAGGTGTTCTCATTCCATAAAACCAACGCTGTTAGATATTCTGATTTAAAATAATTTTTATATTTTTAGCATATTTCATATAACTGTGGAACTTGCTTTTATTTTCTGTTGTAACACAATTAAATTATCTTATCACTTTTACACTTATAGATAGCTTAAAATTTAAGCTATCTTTAAGCCATCTCAAACAATCCTCTCGTTTTTCAAAAGATGTTAAAAAACAAATGCTATTCTATAGTTAGACGTACAGGGGATACTATATATTAATATAAGTTTTTAAATATTCCTTTGTCAACCACTGAAAATGCGTTTAAACCGAAAACATTTTCTTTATTAAATTATTGCTATATATTACATTTGTTAACAATTTTCATAATGCAGTTGAATACTTCGTAAATATTGCTTTTGCATCGAAATGCCAAAGCAGTTAAAATTTTAACAATATTTTGTCCTTTCCAAATGTTAATACTTTAATTTTCAAAAATAAGTTTTCATCTTTTCTTGTTTTTTAATGCAAACAAACAATTCTCAATAATTATATTCAGTTTTGTCAAAATATTTAATTTCATTAAATATTAGATTCATATTTTTCCTTTAGTACAAACTCCCCATAATTATTATAATTATAATAAAAATTTGAAAGATATTTTTTGCGTAAAAACTTTAAGCATCTCTTTAAATATTTCCTTATCTATAGTTTGTTATTCTACCGTCTGTGTGCATTCTTCTTAATTTCAATTAATTTATTAATACATTCCTGTAATTCTTTCTACATTATCCCTATTCAACAAGAGACTATTTTCTGCTGTGTTTTCAACAAATTGTGTTCTTTCGTTTTAGTATTTCAAGTAAAATTTACTGAAATCAAATGATCAAGGTACTCCATTAACTAATTGTCTAACTTAATTAACTTATTAAAGTCTCGTTCTCTTAGGTAGCATAAACTAACGATCTCTAGAAAGTCTATATGAGGAGTTATCCTCAGGTCTTAACTGACAAAGTCAGAATAAAGGTGTAAAGAACCCTATATTCAATCACGTATAGTTGCACATACGGCATCGCTTGGGCTTACATAAGCCAGCACTTCTGGCTTAACTTAAATAAGTAATGTTGAACTTTTAAAAAAATGTTATTAAACTAGTTTAACGGCTCACATGATAGTTTGAACTCGCAGAAAGGCTCTGAATAAACCTAATTGGCTAGAAGTATTCAACGCCACATAGTCAAATCGTTAATAAGTCCAAAGTAGCAACTTGGCCTTCAAGGAGGCATAACACGCTCTAAAATGACCTTCCGAAACCTTCACTTAAATAGAACTTCTTTTTCCCTTAATTTGAATAAATGCGTCCTATCTAATTAGCGCTCTAAGCGTGGGTGAAAAGAGAGTGAAAGAAAGTTTATTTTATAAGGTATTTCTCCCGCTTTCCTAGCGTGCCTTCGTGGTGTAGTGGTTCTGTACGCTGGGCCGGTATTCCAGAGGTCCGTGGATCGATTCCCGGCGAAGGCATTTGCTGATTTTTCATGCTGCCTGCTTCTAAAAATACCTAATGTCTCTACAATTTGACTAAAAATTTACTATTAGTTACATGCATCAAGAATTAAATAATTAATCAATCGTATAATTTAATTAACTGTGTGAACAGGTCACTTGCATCACGAAATAAATAATAAATAACTAGAAATGAGAATTAATAAATTTATTTAATTAATAAATTTGAATTAATAAATTTTAAACTAAAAATTTCAAAAAAATATTTTCAAAAAAAATTAAATCAAATTAAAATTCTGCTTATGCAGAGTGAGAAAACCCGCACGAAACGGTTCAGTCATTTGTAAGTTTCAAACTAATCAAAGGATGATAAATATTTAAACTAAGCAAACGAGAAATCCTTCTTAATATGCATTTAATATTTCGAATACATGTATTGTAGTTTTGGTAATTTTTAGATACTAATTGCTAAAAGAAATCCAATTCAAACTGTTTCCGAAAACCTAAGTAAACAGAACGAGAGAGAAATCGCAACAAAATTTGTAATCAACTTTTCTCAGAGCAAAAATGTAATCACGGGCAAAACCGGTAATAACCTATTTCCCCCGCATCTGAACAAAATACATTTCTCGACGCTGATTTCGGAAAAAATTACATATTTATAACTTTCTTCTAGTCTTTACGAGGCTCTGAATTATGTATTTTTACGAAATATTTCCGGCGAACAATTATAAAACTCTTAATAACATTCCCTAGTATAAATAGTTAATGAAGCGTACGTGAAGTATTAGTCATTTGTAGATGGAGTAGGAAACGCGGGTCCTGATCTGAAATATTTATTATCTTCGCTAATGAAGTCCGATAACAAAAATACATTGCAAGACGAGCTTGATTATCTTTTGTGGTGTTTGGGTTGCACGTGATTATTTATAAGAGGGAAATATAAATGGACTAGCGCTGAAAAATGGGCCGTAATTGAAGTACATAACGTATATTTTGCAACCTGTAGATGGAGAAAAAGAGTTCGTCATACTGCAGCAACTCGTTTAAATATGCATAGAAATATGTACGTAGTTTGGAGAACATTAATTATGTGATTCCTCCTGCGCTCTGATCTTTCCATTTTATGACTTCATTCATTATAGTGAACACTTAATTATGTCGTGTGTTATTTGATGCTAATAATCGGGATTTGGAAAAACTCATGCTAGGTATTTTTCCATATTCTTTTTGAAATGGAATAATTGGAATTTTCTGCTTTATGAAAAAAAAAACCGTGATTAAGTTCCATGCAAATGATTGGTATGATGGAGTAAACAATTTTTGGACGGCCAAAAATATATGAAGGTTTCCAATTATTTGAAGTCGAAATATCTAAAACTCTGACAACACGGAATACTTACTCTTCTACTGCCCAAATGGGATAGTGGTTAGTGATTCTGACTACCGTAGCGAAGGATCCAGATTCGAATCCCGGAGAAGGCACTGATGTTTGTATATGTATAGTGCCTTTGCGGCATGGGACACTCTAAATCTATGGCGAGCCGAAAATCTCTCTTGTGGATTGTTGGCAGGGAAAGAGGGATGAGACACCTTTGGATCCATCCCTCCGGGTGCTTTCCTTCAAAATTTGGGTGGAACTGGGCATAATCGTACTGTCACCCAAATAGTGCCTCTTGTGCATGACAGTCGCAATCGTGTACACCTTCCCAAGATGAATTTCGTGGACTTGTTCCGATGAAGTCAGACAAGTGAGCTTAGTCACAGCGACAACAACAGAAATAACTTGTTCTTATTTCTAGGTTAAATTAAATATGGCGTTAATTTATTTACATGCTTTTAACACTTTTCGCGGATTTAAATACTACTAACTATTTTCTACGATATTTTACTTGATTATTGGGTCAACATCTTCAAATGATACTTCATATTTTCTGTGAATGAATTTAGAACCCCACTGGATCTCAGTATATCCTCTGTTTTCAGTAAATTATGTAAAACATTTCTAGTTATCCTCAGTTTCTTGAAATATCTACATTACTTCTGTTTAAGAAGGCTTTGCAGTATCGCGTTATCATGGTACAAATAAATACATAGTGGTAATAGGTTTTCTCCAAATCTGATAAGGAATGTATCTAGGAAATTATGGGATTAAATCAATGATCGGGTTTAAACTTAAAAATACTTCAACTGGAAAAAAACCCTATCTGCGAATTTTAATGTTAAAAGCCTAAACTCTTGATTGAATTCTCATTTAAATCATATTTTGCATTTAGGATGCTCTTTAAAGTTTCTGTTTTCAGGAAATATCTTCTTAGCTTGATTAATTTAACAAAAACATGTCTAACTTTAGCAAATGTATTTCAAAAAGAATAAATTTAAGAATCCTCTTAACTTGTTTACATAAAAGAGATCGTTAATCTGTTCAAGGTATTTTCTTACTTTGTCCCCAATTTAATGACAACATTAATATTATTCCTACTTGGCTAAGCCCACCAGCGGCCGAGCGGTAAAGACACTGAACACTGGTAGTTCGGTCCGAGGTTCGAATCCCGCGAACGGGCTGGCTGCATGGGCGTTTTCGTGGTTTTCCCCATGTGTAACGTGTATACGAGCCAGTTTCCCTTAGAAAGTCCTCCACGAAAGGCATCCCTCCCCTTAGGCAGATAGCCCTAGTGTGCTTTGCCATAATTAAATACACTACACTACCTACTTGGCTAAATGTAGGAGATCGGAGACATAATATCAGTAAATTGAAAGTTTAAAAAAATAGTTTGACTAGTTCAGTAACGAAAGATTTTGTCAAATTAATGCATTCATTAGCTGAAAGAATAGTACCTAAATTTGATAAAACCTTCCATTATTGAATTCCTAAAATTTGTTGCTGTATTTCAACGTTTATAGGAAATTGGCTTCTAAATTACTGTACATTCTTTTAGAAAAGAAATGCATATCTTTCTCAAATATTACACAATTTCTGCTGAATAATACTTTTTTGCTACTTATTTCCTACTTTGATAAATCAAATAAGATTTATGCCTCAAGGAGTAATCTAATAGGTAAAGACATCAGATTTTTTTACAGGAATAACAAGTTTACCGCAAGCGAATTCATCAATAATTACTATTGGCTGTAAAGATAAAAGAAATAAACAGCATTCGAATGAATGTTTTATAAAATAAAACTTAAGTTCTTCTATTGTTACAGAATTAGTTTAGAACAATTTCATTTAACAATCATCGTGCCATATTAATTTGTGAAACTTTTCATTCCCACTGCATACTACGCTGTATAATTACGTGCATTTGATCTGACGTATTGCGTCATATACAGATGAATCATAAATCACTTGCACTAAATGTTTTCGAAATCTTTTCATTAGTTTAAGATGTAGAAAATATTTTTCGTAACAACGTAGACTCTATTATATGTTCTTATGACTTAACATTTTAAAGAATATCTTTATATGAAACCCTTTCTTAACGAAATCTGAATGTTGTCAGATATAGTGCTTTCTTTTTTACCTTCATATGCTCTTATACACTGCGGCTCCACAGAGCATCCCAAACATTTCCAATTGTGCTTAGATCGGGAGAACGTACTGGCCATACGAGGCGTTGAATATTCTCGCTGTTTAGATAATCCTGAACAGCGAGTCACAAAAACCACAGCTGCAACCGCATTTCGGGGCGTGAGGCCATTGATGATGATACAATGTTACTGCATCTTAGATATCGATCCCTTTCCTTAATATTTTCTGCACGGTAAGCAATACCACTCTCACGCCAGTGACGTCTACAATTCGATGACATACCTAACCTAGTCTCATCTGAGAATAGTAGGCAAGCCCAGTCCTCTTCAATCCCACTCAGATGCTCGTCACAGTATTCAATTGACGTTATGGTGCTGTTTGGATAATGGAACGCACACAAAAGGTCAGCAAGTATGTGTAGTCCTACTTTTCGAAGCATTTGGCTGTACTAATTTGGGAGGTCTGCTGTTCTGTGGCAACACGAAACACATTTGCCACCTGCTGAGCAGTGGTGGGCTGGTTTCTTTTTGCCAATTGCGCAATGCACTGTTCCTGCAGAAATCGTACATCTGATACGACCTACCCATTGACGCCAGCTACCAGTTGTTTCAAATGTTTTCTACAGCTATAAAACAACTCTGCGGGCGATGTTGAAATTCATAATAACATCTCTTATTTTTCGCCCTCCTTTTATCTTTCCAATGACACGGCCAATGGGTAAAATCATGTAAGTGATTTCGGGATGATATACCAAAACCTTCAAAGTCATCAATAAAATTCTTTCTCATAAAACTTTTATTTTGTGCAACAATTGTCCTCATGCCTCAGATCCTTTAAGTATTTTATGAGCGATATCACAGAATGAACCCAGGGGAGAAAATAAAAATTCGCATCCACACACCTCTTCTTACTGTATCCTGCACTTATTCTAATTTCCCACAATTTTTTTTCATTTCATTTCGTGGTTGCTATGACTGATAGTGTTGTCCGTTCTTAATAAGCGTCCAGCAGTGTGTTTTTATGCATATTTTGTTTTTTATGCGAATGCATATTTTTTAACAAACAGATTATCTTACAGTTAATTACAGTTACTGGTACCAGATTACAGTTATTGGTACCATATGGAATATGGTACCAATAACTTCGTAAACATAGTAAATGAAATGTCATCTATAAAACGTATAATGAAATGTTTTTACTTTCGTCAATTATTAAACTATTATTAAATAATAAAGGATATTAAATTATTAAGACAACGTTTTCAGTTCATCTACAAAATGAAAATCCTGACCATTTTTAACCATTTTTCAACGTTTCTCATTTTTGTACAGTAAATCTCAGGCAGTTTCGTAGTACTTTATTGAAAGATGATCAGTGTTTTGGAAGCAATTTTATCCCGCAATATGTAAACAAAGCTTTCCTTGCTCTTCTTGAGCTTTATTTTTAATTATAAATAAATTTTATAATATAAAACATTCTATAACATAAACATGTACCATAATACTAATATACATGTACTCTTCTATAATATAAACATGTACTTTGTGCGTGGAAATATTTTTATGCTTTGAGTTTAACATTCTTTTCCAAACCTGAAAATTTTCGTATCAAAATTTAAAAAAATCACAATTTTTCAAATCACATTAACAGATTTTCATAAAGATGTGTCTCGTGTAGGACATTCTACAAGCCAAGCTTTGAATTTTGTTGCCGCTGACTAATCGTCCTGCTGAGGACGGTTCTGAGATTTACACAAGTTTCAATTTAGTGGAATTAAAATTAAATTAACTCATCTGTGTAAAATTGCAGAAGAAAACGAAATAAATGTACGCAAAGCATAAGGAAACGATGTCATGAAAGTCATTCATTTGAGAAGGTATTATTTTAAAGATTATATCGATATTTACTTATGTAGTTTTATTGCTTTTTCTTGTATGCACCGCTGATAAGTGCCAATTCTTTTTAGGAAACAGTGGACGATGATTTTTTCAAAAATAGACCAAAAATTGGGGAAAAATTTCATATGATAATATTCTATGGTTTTAACACTGTCGTCTGCAAAGAACTGCTTGCGTGTAAAATTACTTTTAAAGTATTTATTTTTTATTATAAACATTTGGATACGCTTGTTTACCTTTTTAGTGCTCTTTAAATGTCAGTAAAAATGCAAGCAAATATCTGAGAAACATTATTTTCATTTCCACAACTAATACATTTTACTCTTAGTAAGATATGAATGTGCAAGATATGAAGAATGCAATTTATGCAAGTTTGTTTCAGTGTTCTTCGACGGATGACTCACTTACACATAATAAGTGCCCATTTAGGTGTCATACCATGGTGTTTTATTTTTCAACGTAGCATTCCAAAAATAAGAAACCTAAATCTCATTCAATGATGAAAACCAAATCAACAGTAGATGTTGTGAGGTTTATCCATTTGTTTTTAACTAATAGTTCATTTTAAGTTGAAATACTCTCTTTTCCCCCACGCTTTTCATGCTAGAATGTAAATGAGTTAGTGAGAGTTTATTCACATTAAGGTAGAATGAAGTGTGTTATTTAAGCACGAGTTTCTGAAGTTAGGTTTAGAGCGTGTCTGCCTATTCCAGACCACTTTGTGCTGTGATTATTAGCAAGTTGTGTTAGCAGCGTTGATGTATTCTTACCTTTAGGCTTGTGTCACCGGTTACTACAGACCAGAGCTCTTCCTGCTCATTAAAGTTTTCTGTGAGCCGTTAGGTTAACCTACCACACCTTGAAATGAAATTATTATTTATTACGTATTTCTGTTAAGTCAGAAATGTTGGCTTCTTATAACCCAAGTTGGGCCAAGTTGTTAATTTTATGCTTGAATAGAAGTGTCTTATATACTCTTCTTCTGATCTCAGTTTAGTTTCACAAAGGCTAGAAGATAATTCTTCAAGAGTTCTTTTAAAAGTTTATGCTCCCAAAGAGACATAGATTTTATAAGGTTTTATATAAAATGCTGCCAGTATATCAAATATTAGCCAGCAATGAACTTTTAATCGTAGCAAGATGCATATCTAGAAAAACACAAAACACTAACAAGAGAGTATACAGTGTCATTTGGAATAACTTTGCTTCAAGGAAACACCTGCATCGAAATCCAGACTCGAAATAGTTGTTATTACAGCATAGTGATCTTAATTTTGGTTTTTTAAATACTTTAGGTATGTAGCAGAAAGATATAAATTCATGTTCAATATCTATTGGACAAAGGCAAGGTAAACGTCGTATAGACCAAAGCAAAAAGAGGTGTTCTGCTGTATACAAAAAAGAAGAATTACCAAAAACAAACTGTACAAAGTAGCTAAACCTAATGAAAATGTAAATAAGGAAGGGGGAAACATATGGTGCAGGAAGTGTTTTAATTGATTCTTAGATTTAAAAAAAATACTGCTGAGTTTGCTGCATATTTTATATTAAATAAAATCATGTATTAGGACACAAAAATAAATATTAAAGGTAAGTGTAAAAATATTCTTAAAATGTATTTCTCTCACTATGAAATTTTCGTGATTATTACATCTTCAAAGTGCTCCACACGCTTTCCTGTTCATGTTCAAAATTATTGTAATTTGTAACTGAGATTTAAGTTTATATTTAGAGTTAAGCTTATATATGTATAACAAAACTTGGTATGCATTTTTGATGCAAATTCATAAATCGGAAAAAATTTGAATTTGCGAAATTTTATCAAACATTTAGGTATATGTAAAAGAAATATTATTTTTTTTTCTTTTTTGCAATTCACTAATAGATGCCAAATTGTGTTTGTAATGCATTTTCAATAAAAATAAATCTAAAGTAACTATAAATAGAAAAAAATTAAGATGCATGAAGCATTTTGAAAAAATTTAAAAAAATTAAATTGCAATGAGCCAGAAATTTTTTCTAACATTTTTGATATAATTATGGTAAAATATACATGCATGCAAAGTTTCGTATCTCTATGACAATAATTTACAAAAAAATGCTTGAACGTTCACTGCCCCTTTAAAAGGTTTTCACGAAGGCATCTCTCCCTGTAATCTGTTTACAGGGGCCCTGTGCTTTGTCATAGTCAAAATTTAAAAGCAAAATTAGTTTATTGAGAACTTAACAGAAATGAAACTCTCAATTAGCAAATGCTAACCACTCAATAAACTTTAGGAATGAAAATGTAGAATGCAAAAATATGTGCCAAATTTGTTTGCTCCAAAACCTTCAACATCTGAATCAATCTCTAAAAGATACCTTTGTACAGATCAAAATGTTTGGAACTGAGCCATGTTTCAAGAGGAAAATTTTATCGCTAAATAAAATTCCTGTTCTAATTAATGGAAACAAAAAAGAGTAACTCCTTATCGGCCATCTGAGTATTATTTTTAGACAATTATGGCAAATCATACGAGGACTAATTGCCGAAAGGAAAGGATGTTTTCGTGAAGGGAAATGTGATCATACAAATCTTAGACATGTAGAAGACCACGCAAACGCCCCGCATGGATGTTTGCATGGTTTACAGAGTTAGATTGTTCGCCGACTAGAGACCAGGTCGAATTACTGATGTTTCAAGGTCTTTTCCACTCTGCCCCTGGTGAGCTCACCATCTGAGTGAACATCGTGCCGAAGTCATTTCTTGCGACATCTTTCATCAATTATAATTTCCACTTATTGACTGGTGTTTGTCGTTTCATCACAATGCTTTCTCACACTAGGACTCCAATGCCAATATATTTTTCCATGCGCATTCTAATAATGGTGCGCAGTGGTACCTTCATGCCAAAATAACTAGAGTCTGGAATATGAAGGCTGACTAAGACAATCCTTATTTGTAAAGAGTTCATTGATGCTCAGACTTGTCCAGTTTCTGACAATATGTCAGCAACCAGAACATTAGCTCTTCAACTTCTGAAAATACTATATTACTTAAACTGTAAAGAAAATCACACGAATTATCGCGTTATCTTACCCTCTAATAATAAAGGTAATTATAATCTCAAATGAAGGTTTAAAATAAATCTTTTAATGCATCAGCCTGAAGGTTGCACAAAACTGAACCATATACATGCATGCATGGAGATTTGATTTTGTTACTGTGAAAAATGTAACAAAATCAAATCTCCAAAACTAGAGGGAAATGCAGAATAAAAATTGAAGTTAAATTTAAGGTTAAAATAAAAATTACCAAGTACCCTAATTATCCTCGGCTCAGTCTTAACTATCAAGTCGGTAACTGAATAAGTAAATTTATTCAAGCTACAGGGAAGCCTAACAGAATAGTCATTATCAAGTCTACCAAAAGCTTCCTCACTAGTTCAAGGACTCTGTGTTTATATGCATTAAATAACTTACCTTCTGCGGAAAACTGACTGAAGATAGTAGAATTATAGAGTCTGACTTTCTCTGGGAATATAAACTACTATCAAACTCCTAGCACGCCTTAAGTGACTTATCGCTGGTCTAAAATGAACTAGGAAAGGCCTTGGAAAGGTTTAAAGTAAACTTTTTTTTATTTACCAGAGCTTAGATCATAAATGCACTACCCGTTCTCCCAGGATCAACCACCACTTACAGCGATGCAACTAACGATTGAATTAAAAGAAACAGCGAAATTCAAAATTTAAAATATAGACTAGTAGTCAAAGATTACATAATTAACTTTAAATATAATTTGGCTCAGCACTTATAATAAATTAAGTGATGGCAGCTATAACGCAAAGCGGAATAAATACAGATCACAGCAGGCAAACTAAGAAATGGGGCCTCGAGAGGCAGAAACACTCTTTGTCTTACAATCCAAAAATCTCATCTTAAATACTCCCTAACACATTTACATTTCTAGTGAGCCTATACAGTAGTTAGCATATCTGACAGCCGTGCCGAAGAACCAGGGTTCATATTCAGGGAAAGGCATGGATGTTTGAAGTAAATGTATAGTGGCGATGTGGCGTGGGGTACTCTATGCCGCTAGACGAAAGTCCTCTCGAGAAGTTGATGGTAGGAGAACAAGGGTGGTATACCCTCGGACCCTCCCCCCCCCGGAGTGCCATCAAAATTGTGGGAGGGCGGAACTGAGCTAAATCGCACCGTCGCCTGTTAGGTTCTCTTGTTGTCAACGACAGGCGTATCTTGCGCACCTTGCCACGAGGACTTTCATGGGCTTGGGCTGACTATAGGTCAGACAGGTGAGCATTAGTCAATAACAACAACATTTCCGCTGAGTATACGGAAAGGAGAAGTCATAGTAAAGGCTTAAATTATAAATAACTGGATAATGCAAAATAACAGTAACCTTTAAGAAGTTATGATAAAATCATAATATTCTTGGATTAATGATATATATTAAGTGTTATATTCACTTTTGGGTAAACTTATAGTGTTATATTCACTTTTGGGTAAACTTATAGTGTTATATTCACTTTTGGGTAAACTTATAGTGTTATATTCACTTTGGGATAAAATATCACGGATTCTTGCAATCATGCAATCTGCAAACCTTATTGTTCCAGTAAGGAGTTGTTGCATACGTTTTGCTACATTTTGCATTTTTGCAATATTAGCGTTTCTGGGATGGAATGCAGACGATCCGCAACGTGATTTACTGTGATGTAACACTTATACTTTACTGTTGTGACTAAAGTTTCGTCTTAATGTGTCCACAGAAATATTGGAGAGGCTACCTAGCATTGGTTCGGAATACAGTGTATTATGTTTATCATTTTCCATAACCTAGGAAAATCCATATCCTTCCTAAATTCTATTCCAAAATGGTTAGAAATTAACATTAGTTACTTTAAGGGCTTTTGCAGCTTCTTCGGTATTTTTTTCACCGTTGAAATATAATCTAAATGATAGCCTGATAAAGCTTTTACAGTCGTAAATTTGTTTCTTCGTGTCAACATTTTCCTCCAAACACCATTCCTTTCTCTCTTTTATTTACCTTTTATTTAAATTAATACGCGGAAACCGTATAGTCTCGATTCAAAACTCTGTGCATGTTTTATGTGTAATGATATAGCGTTTGACCTTTTTTGGTAGCATAAACTAGCATCAAACTCCTAACTGACTTGAAGCGAATTATCACTATGTCTGAAGTTAACTACAGAGACTTGCGAGGGATAAAATAACTTTTTAATAAATCAGAATTTAAACATAAAATGCCTTCTCATGCTTACAAAATCAGCCACTACTTGTGGCAATACAACAATCACTTGTGGCGAAGTAACAGTTAAATTCAAGAGTGAAACTAAGCGTAGTAATCGAAGATTACACAATTGATTTTAAATTCGAAGTTGTCTCAGAACTTCTGCCCAGGTTAACAATTAAATGTCGGCAGCAACAGTGAAAGCCAAAGAATTATAATCTTATCAAAGCGGCCGAAACCTAGTAAAGTGGCCTCGAGAGGTAGAAACAAGCTCTGTCTTACAATCCAAACCCTAGACTTAAATACTAACTATTTCGATTTCTGGGGAGAAAACGGAAAAAGAAGAAATGATAGTGAAAGTTTGAAATAAAATAGCAATTTAATGCAAAACAATAATAGGCGCACAGTGTTAACAGTTACACAAATTGCTACGTGCTATTTCATCCGATTTTGTTAATGTAATTGTTGGATACAGCTTTCTCCCTTACTTTCTGACGCAATGTACATAAGTCATTTTTCTTCTTTCAAAGAACTGCATATTTATAGTACTTGAAAATACTGATAGATGATAGTAAGAAAGTATGATCTATCAGAGTAAATGCTTAAAATAAAATTTGCGTAAATGACACAAATTTTTAACTGAAAATGCCGCTTAATTATTTTTTCAAACTATCTGGAGTATTAATTGATATTCTGAATTAGATTATTTTAGAAACAAAACAGACTCAAATACTCATACTAAACTTTTTTAAGATGCATATTTGTTTCTGATCTAATAGTAGCGCTATAAAAGTCACGAAGCATATATCTGTACACTCTTCTTAAAATCAGTTTAAGAACATCACAGGATTATTACTCTCCGTCAAAAAAAATCATCATACTTTCCACGAAAGTTGTATAATTATATACCATACCTCAGAAGAAAAAAAAGTTCATCTCCTAAGCTATTGTTTGCTAATGCGTAAAGAATGATAAAAGAAGGAAAACTTGCGACCAAAGACTTTCTAGACAAAAAATTGTCCACCCTTCTTTCTATACTCCTCAACCGAAATCTCATGGTCAGTTGACCAAGTATGACCAGAAGACAGTTGCGGTATTTATGCGGGATTTCTTATGTTTATTTTGCTTTTTTATGCCGATGGTAACTCAAGTGAATCCGTTAATTTGGAGGAAAATAGGAAAGAGAAGAAGGGTTGAACTTGTAGGTGTTTTTGTTTTTCTGGGTCTGTGTCGGGATTTTATCTTTAATGACATGCTTTGTGAGTATCTTTAAGCGGCAATCATTTTCGGTTTGCTTTTATCTTTTCTTGTCTTTAGAACTCAATCTCGGACATAGGACTAAGTCCAGGACTATTCCGCTCTACAGAGGGAAATAATTAATTTTTTAATGGAATACACAACTTGTGAAACATTGTTTAGATAACTGAAATCGATAAGTAAATTTAATTGATTAGAGTACTCAAACATATTTCAGATGTTTAAATATAAATATTGAAATTAAAAATGATTAATATGTAAATGAAACTTTCAGATTCTCACATTTTTCCAGTGGTCGAATACAGTCACCCTCTAATAATCACTATACCGTCCAGCGAAGCTTTCATATTTACCACAATATCGCCGCATATTCAAGTACCCCCCCTGCCTCGCAGCACTATTCATTTATAAACATCTATGCCTTCCCCGCGATTTGAACCCGTGCCCTCCAGTATGGCAGTTAGCATCGCTAACCACTGTCTCGGTTGGGCGACATTTTACGAACTTGTGTGGACTAGTAAAACATTTTGTAGAATTGAGAATATGTGAACTGGAAGGTTATATTTAACACATAAAGGTAACACACAAAATGTTTTAAAAAATGCTCCTTTGGATGTAATATAAAATCTAAAACCTTTCAGTTTTTTTTTTTTTTTTTTTTTTTTTTTTTTTTTTTTTTTATGTAGACACGTATCCCCTTGCCCTAATCTAGGTAATCCTAATTCTAACCCTTTTATGTGCATGGTTGTACATTTTAATTTACATTCGAAAAGTTACGAAAGGTCAAATTCTATACAGAAACTTAAACGTTAAGAAATTAAGCCTATTTTTAATACGTTTTGCCACCTGATAAGCAGACTGGATTTTCTCAAATTTCATTTTAACACTGGATGATATTTAACTCACTATGAAGAATGAAACTTCGCTCTATTAAGAGAATTTTGAAATAGTCTGCGAAAGCGATAATCTGGAGGCAAATGTCCAAAGAATATGCTGGATGCGGTCCTTCTATATTTTGCACCTAGTTTTCCATTCAAAAAGAAATACGAATTTTTGTATTTCTCTGCTTGAATGCAACGCCCGTGTTATTTCCTAATACATTTCCTCTCTTTTATTCTTATTTACTGCTATGTCTAACCTGTGAGTAGAAGTTTATCTTCTGGTTAATGCGTAGATCATAGTACATAGCACTTTTACAATACTCCCCACTGCTAAATTCATCTTTGAATGCAGTTTCTCTTTAACGGTGGTGACGGTGTATCTCTATGGCTCTCAGACCTGATTTATCCTCATCACACATTTATAAATTATTCATTTTTATCTAATCGTCGTCTGTATTCGTAAGAATCAATTTTGTTGCGTTTCAAACATATAGCAAACAGAAATTTGGTCAAAGCCAGTTTCAATCGAACAAACTGTGCAAAACTCCCAAATCGTGCTAATAGATACCCATAGATTATAGAGATGCTTACAGATACTTGTTTTTGGTAAGGATTTGTACTTCTGTCACATCCCATGATATTTTATACAGACTGAGCGCCCCCTGAGATAACCACTGACCTTACTTTGTTGTAAAAGTCTTACAGTGTTAATAGTCATCCTGATTTTATACAGACTGGACTCAAATGTGTATGGATCTGGTCCTCAGAAGTGCACAGTGGTTTTTCCACATTTCTATCCTGAAATGTATACTACTTATCAAATTGCTTTCTGTATTAAACTACATAATATCTAACGCAAAATGTGTGCATAACTCACATTTTGCGAAAATGTGTGCTTAACTTAGTTAAAGCATAATATTATACGAACTTTGAAACCACCTCTTTACCTTTCATCCAAACTAATAACATAGGCTTGGTTTATACAAGGATTTGACTCTACGTCACTCAGCTATCTCTTCCACTTGTAGCGAAGATTTAACAGGACAGCAACTCATTAGAAAGCTCTACGACTTTTGAATTAATTTTACAATAATTTGACCTACAGATTGCAGTCTTGAACTTAAATGTTTTGTCTTAAGCAGCACTACCTTAAAGGGCAGACTGGGGAAACTTATGTTTTATTTATTATTATTTCGCCTGCTGCGCCTCTCAATGAGCACTACAGATCAGTTATGGGATCCTAATCGTTGCAGCAGCAGCCTTTTTTGGTTGTTTATCTTTTCAACCTTATTATTAATTAACGGATTTAATATTAGTGTATCACTTTTGTTGGGTGCTCCAACTTACAATTCTTTGGGTATGTCACTACAAAATTAGCATAACGAGTTAGTTAGCTTAGAGATACTTACGTATATGCATGAATGGAAGCTTGCTGCCTTTACATTTTGTCAGGTGGTAGACCTGGTTATCTGCTATGATTATGTTTCTCTTAGAATAAATGTACTCTATGATGGTTCTGACGCCTCGTTGTCCGCAGTAATTCCGAGGAAGGTCTTTGAGGTTATACGATCCATAGAGCTAAGGGATGCTGTGATGCGAAAAGTGAGTGGACAGTCGTGGATGTAATGTGAGAAGTCTGCTGAAGAATCTGAGGCACCGCAGGCGCATTTGACGTTTTGATGGTAGAACCTGTTGAAGTAGGCGGGAAATCTTCCGTGACTTGTTAAAGCTTGTTGCAGATAGAAGTCTGTTTTGAGCCTCTTGGTAGAGACCATAGGAAAGTTGGAATAGGTGTGTCGACCGGTGTCTGAGTCGACCCAGCGAGCTTGCCAGATGGACATTAGGGCACAGAAAATCTTGTGTTTGGCAGCGACTATGGAGAGTGGAATCTCTGAGTCGATGGAAGGGTGGCTTGTGGCTTTTTTAGCTAAAACGAGTCGGCCCTTTCGACTCTTTAGCTAAAAAAGCCAGAAGCCACCCTTCCACAAGCCTTCGGTATGTGGTACCTTAATGACTACGTACTCAGCATAGAGAGATTTGTAGAAGAAGACAGGGTAATAAGCACTTCTTTTAATGAGAAGATGTTTAAAGCTTGTGTGCCGTTCTTGTTCAATGCCTGTAGGACGCTTGTGCTGTCCGTGTAGAAGCTGATGTATGGAAAGTTGGTGTTGCCGGTCCAGAAAGCTGCCTTCTTTAAAGCGAAGGACCCAGCCTGGAAAACTGAGGCTTGGTTGCAAGGTTTGAATGGTTCTGAGTGAATTTCTAAATTGTTGTCGAACGCGACATAGGCTGCACTTACTTCCCCTGAAACTTTGGAGCCATCAGAAAAGATTTCTAAGTTCTGTACTTTTGGTAGATCTTTAAGCCATTTTAGATCTATCGTGAGATCTGGGTGGACGGAAGTATAGTAGCATTGTGGTTCTAAGTAGCGCTGGTCTATGCACTAGGAGTCATCGAAAACTGTTATGTTATAGTACTAACTAGAATATATATATATATATATATTATTATTATTATTATTATAAGGTATTTCTCCCGCCTTCTGAGCGTGCCTTCATTGTGTAATGGCCAGCACACACAGCGCGTATACGAGAGGTCCGAGGTTCGAGAGTGCCGGCGAGGGCGTTGCTCATTTTACAAGCTTCCTGCTTCGAAATAATCCTAATGACTCTAAACGGCGCCGGAATAAAAACAAAAGGTGGTGGATGATAATTCTCTACCGTCAGGATATGGCGATTGGGTACCGTAATCCCCAGTCGCTCTTTAAAGGGGAAATGCTATATAAGGTATTTCTCCCGCCTTTTTAGCATGCTTTCGGGGTGTAATGGCACTTAGCGTGTATTCGAGAGGTCCGAGATTCGAGTTCCAGCGAGTTCTCAATCTTCAAACTAATCCTAATGACTCTACAATTACACTTATATGTTTGCTTCCACAGAATATAAAACTTTGTAAAATCTTTCTTTATTCCAAAAATTGCAAGAATAGCAAACATTTTAGCTTTCAAAATGGCTCAATTAAGATTTTTGCTACAATGAAACATTTAGCTGTTATTTTGTTTTGTTTTTCTCCTCTAGAGGAAACGGAGAGTTAAAAGGAATTAATGCTGATTGCATCAGGTTTGCTTAGAGTTAAATTTAATTTTAACGTGTATTTGTTTTATATTTTGTTCATTTCCTTGGTAATAAAATTATTAAAACTCATTTTAACCCCATCTGACAGTTTATGTTGAATCGATTATTTTTAATAATTCATCTTTCAAAACTGACTTTAAATAATTTATACAGAGATAATTTTATAACTCTCAGACTTTTAATGATCAAACTACCTTTTGAAATCTTTTTTTATTTATTATTGAATAAAATTTGAAGTGATCAAATTTAAACAAATTTGAAGCTCGGATGTTTTATTCAATTATGGCCTTTAAGTTTGTAAGAGTTAATTGCTTTAAAGAGGATGCCTTCATGGAAATCTTAGTAAGGGAAATTATGTTACATATGAGGATCAACATTAAAATTCTTATGCCACCGCCAGCCCGTTGGTAAACGAGCTGGCTCGGGCAGGACCAATCCCCGAGCAAACTGTTAGTTACGGAAGATAAACTAAAATTGATAACTGTTGCTATAGAAAATTTAAAACAAAAACTTGTATAAAATGAGATATTTTTTCCTTTCATATAGTCTAACCTTTCCTTGCCAAAAGACGCCTTTCAACAAAAATCGGCGCAACTGTAATCAACAGATTAAAATATTGACTTTTGATCATCAGTTGATACCATTAAATTTTTTAAATTTCTTTACTAAGTTTCGTTCCAAGCAATATTACTTTTGTCGATAATACATTGGTTTTGATCTTCACGTTCATTCCAGCAAATTATGGAAGCGTGTCCCTTGTGTGAGGTACTCTGTTTCATCTCATAAAATATCTTAAGCTGTTTGTTTAGTATACTGAAACATGGCTTGCGTCAAACAATGTCATAGTGCTACTAGTCTTGAGTGGCCTGTACTGAAAATTAATTGATTGAGAGTATGAAAGAAAAATTAACTCTAAGAGGACAATGATGATTTTTGAAATAATGATAAATGATATAAGTGCTCGAAATCTATAAGTTTAGTGTGAAAATACCTATACAATGGGAGATTCTTGACATCCTAACTTTAATAATTAATGCATGATGTATTCGTTTAGAGTACGAGATCCGAAGTTTATCAAGACAAGATCTTACGAGTCACAGACCAAAACATGAATCCTCATTAAATTGCACCAATTTGTTTCTCTGTTTACATTCTGTTGCTGCCAATGCAGATAATCTTGCTTTGTTCAAATGTGCTCTGTAAAAAGAATTTTAAATCAAATTATATGTGATCGTGTGATACTGACGTCACATATAAATATAAAATGATATGTCTGAAATGGGTTAACGTTTTGTTCCCATACTTTAGTCGTCAAGCAAGTAAGATAATTTGTGAGTCTAACTGTAAGTGTTGCTAATAAATAGTCAGAAAAAAAAATCATATTTTTATGTATTAATAATTATTTGTTTTAAATGAATCAATCAATTCCTTTTTAAAAACAGACTTTTGTTTTTGTGTTAATTTTATTATTTTTTCCGTTTTTATTTGGGTTTGCGAGAAAGGAAGTAAGTTTATTTTGAAAGCATAAAATTTTTTTTGTAAATAATTATATTCTGTTCATAAATCTGTAAATTTTGTTAAAATTCTACTTCAGTATAAATATAAGAGAGATCTGCAGATAAGACAAACCTCAAATTTTCAAGCTTAAAAAATGTTTTCCATAATTATTAATATATTTTTTTAATTTTAAAGGAAATATTATTTTCTATAATGCAGCCTAACTCATGTGACTCTGATGTGTTAAATAATTTTAGTAAGAAAACTAATTAAATTATTTAAATACTATACTAAAATATAAATAAATGTTTGAATATCGAGTATCAATTTTTTACTGAATCTTTTGCAACATTTATTTGTTTGATTTCATCTTCATATGCTCAAATTAAATTAAATAATAGTATAAAAAATACTTTTTGCATCCATTACTTGATTAAAGATTGTTAATTAAAACAAAATGTATTTCGTTTTTAACCGGTGCATTAAATCTGTTTGCCTGCAACTTCAATTTAATTTATTTTTATTTGTATCACGTCTATCTACATTATATATAAATGCAGATACGACAGATTCTAAATACTGCAGATTTATGGCAACATTTTTTTGGAAAGTTTTTTAGACTTATGTACAATTTCGTTAATTATTTGTATGTTGAATGGATTTCTTTAGTAATCATTTAAAATAGGAGTTATTGTTTTCGTTGCGCAGTCTTATACCACCGAAATAAAATTTGTTTCCACTTAACTTGACGGAAATGTTTGCTGAGATAATTTTTCGCAAACGATCCAGGGAAAAATGCATAGCTATGTCTTAAATAATAATGTCTTCTCATTATTAAATAAGTGTGTAAAATCTTTATAAATAATGTTATAAGGTATTTCTCCCGCCTTCTTAGCGTGCCTTCGTGGTGTAGTGGTCTGGGCGTGTATTCCAGATGTCCGTGGTTGAACTCCCGGCGAAGGCGTTGCTCATTTTTCATGACTCCTGCTTCAAAAAAAAAAAAAAAAAAAATACTTAATGTCTACAATGTTACCACGTTAGTTTGTAATGAAATACATAACAGCAGCTATTTTTCTACTGTTTTGATTGCTTTTAACATCTTGTTTTAAATATGTGTACCTTATGTTCATTTTTGGAAATCGATTCTCAAACTAGAGCTATATCATAACTATTTAACTAAAACTGTTTTCATTGTTAAGTTGGAATCAGAATTAAAGTCAGATTACAACTTTTTCTAAAACAACTTTTATGTAGTGTTACTGTAAATTATTATTAATCTGTAGTAAAAAAAGATAAATTATATTCTTTGCATTTGGAACTACAATCTCTTTGATACTTCTTAGCTTTATCAATACATTATTAATAATATATTCCTTATTTCTTGATTTATGTGTGAACTGTAGATGAGTATGTTATATTGTATTATTGAAATGTTTATTTTTTTTTCGTTTGTAATTACTCAGGAACTGAAAAATATTCCACTGTTATGTTTCTTTGAGTAATTAAATCACATGTTCATTAATGTGTGTATGTATACATATTGCATAGTTACCTGAAAGAATTATGTAAAATTTACTGTGAAGAAATTCAACATTGTAAATCATTGTACTTTGTAAAATAAATAATTGAGACACAGACTATATCATTAATGACATCCCACTGTTTATTGTGACACGGCCGTAAAGCATTCTACAATAAGCCATGTGTAAAAACCTAGACCATCTGAAACTGATATATACCAAAAATAGACCTGCACTCACATATATATAAAACAACATCTAACTCTAGCCAGGTCCTTTAACGTAGGAATAGTTAGTCTGCTTTAGTTATAGTAGTTAGCAATTCAGGACAACATATATTAAACAGGAAAGGTCTCCTTTAAATAGTTAGGTATAGTATATAACAGGCCTAGCAGAGCTAGTAGTGATAGAACAGCAGGAAAAAAAAATTAAGAACTGATGGGTTTTTAGACCATTTTTGTTATCAGTAAATCATACTAGGAATTGATGTGGTACTAGAGGTTTTTCCTTGCAAAAATGACACATGTACACAGTTGCATTTATGATGACTCTTTCACAGTAGATGGTACAAAGGGGGAAAAGACAGTTTTTTGAGAGACGGTACGATATAAGTTTATCTTCTTAAAAAAACCAACCATTTTTAATAATAATGATATCTCTTTCAAACGTATACATATATTTATGTACATATATAGGATTCAAGAAAAATACACACGAAAAATCACTAGTGCCAACGTTTTTAAAAGTGTCACGAACCGATCGTGTCCTAGTAATTTGTGAATAGGAACTTATTAGCCGGTTTCATGACTTCGAATCTACATCTAGACATATGGCAATGAACACTTTGTTTAAATCGGTGATCCCACTAGGCATGGGATCCCCCGTCTCTGATATTACTGTTCAAAACAGCCTTATACTACTGCGCAGTTATGATAATTTTTTTTCGAAGAATTTAATGTCTTTTGCGCTGATGATTTGTAACGGAAATAAAATCACAGCACCAGGAGGGATGATAAAAAAGTGTTCAAAAATGATTTTGAGTCTTTCACAAAATTTCAAAAGATTTGCCTAACTAATTAAAGATAAATAGGAACTAAAAAGACAGTGTAGTCATGTGAAAGAATATTTTAATGGAAAGCAATTAAATTTTAAATTTCATCATATTTGTGTATAAAAATTTTGCATTGTATTTCAAAAATTCGCTGTCGTTTTTATGCTTACTATTATTTTGTATTACTTTCGTTTCTCAGTGTCTACTATGATATTGTCATATGTTGTTTTAAGTGTCTTTATCTAAGTCTAAAATGTTTTCAATTGCAAAATTTGGAAAATTCATAATCACATAAGATTATTTATTTATTTAAATAGTGTATGCTTAACGCATCAATTTTCAATAATTTATAAATATTTTGCGAAATCATTCCTGAGGATTATTTTATCTGATATTTCTATTATTAAAAATTTAGCAGATCTTTTGAATTTTCATATTATTTCTTATTACTTT
Source organism: Stegodyphus dumicola (assembly GCF_044657685.1). Taxonomy (NCBI): domain Eukaryota; kingdom Metazoa; phylum Arthropoda; class Arachnida; order Araneae; family Eresidae; genus Stegodyphus; species Stegodyphus dumicola. The sequence goes on along the minus strand of NC_140768.1, from coordinate 228,426,348 downwards.
ACAAAATGGCTTTTCAACAAGTTTATTATGTAGGAAGGTTTGATAACGTTAAAAAAAGACTCTGAAACTCAGATATTATATCGCAGGAATTGTTAAAGAAATAAATACTATCATAATTCAAAGTTAATAAGATAATTTTTCCTTTTTACTATATAAATTATGTAAATAAATTTAATACTGGTTATATAGTGGGATAACAAATACACATTTATAATAAAAGACATTCAAATGAGCATAGCGTTTAAGATTAACATCATAAAATACATATAAACTAACGTTACACATTTAAAAATTACGTATGTACAATATAGAAATTTTCTTATGAGTGTTACCTTTACTGGAATTTTCTTTAAAATATTTAATATGTAACGTTAAGAAAACATATAGTTATATTTAATGCTGATTTACTTGACCCGATTCTCGATTTTTTATGATATTTATTGGTACTTATCATTCACATGTTTGAGAAGCATGTTGTTTTAAAATCCCTTTAAAGTATCAATTTTAGATTTGTTTTGCATGTGACTTTTTTCTTAAGGTGAGAAAATATAATGACAGCATATAGTGCTTAAGAAAGTATCGGAATATAAACTGTATTTTAATTTAATAAAGCAATTTTAAACTGATTTTTGCTCAAGAGAAGCAGATTCATGATCAGAAATTTTTATTTATGGAAATAGGTGAGATGTGATTTATATACAACTGAAACTAAAGGAGTTCTTATTCCTCATTCTCATATCATAATATAAGAAAGTCTTAAAAATTATCCATCTCGAAAGAGAATGAATGAATTCTAGACAAATTACATCCAAAATCTTTATTTCTATCTATTTTATAGCATTATCAAAGATTATTTTATTGTTTTTAAGACAAAATGTGCTTCATACATTATGTTGTAAATGCCAAGTTAGTTAACAACGATGCTAACAGCACCTATTATCTGTTACTGATATTTGAAACCATACAATATCAGAATAGTGTATTGTTATCTAGGAACTTCACGTGTTGGTCAACAGTTTAATGACCACACAATATCGGTTTCAGGGCCTATTATTAGAACTATGCTACAATGACTGATAACAAAAATTCTGAATACATATTACATTAGAATTTTGAAGATGCAAATATACTTTTTTCTTTTTTTCTGCTAGGCCATTTACAACTTTGCATCAATTATTAAAAAAAACAAGAAAAATCTAGGCATGTACAGGAATCTAAATGAATTTTAGAATCACCATTCATATATTTTTGTACATAGGAATCATACTGTTATGTGTTAAAAAATAAATTGAGCGATTTCATTAAAATTAAAACACATTTCACCTCGGTATGTTCAAAAAATCCTTTTCCATAGAAATCATTTTTAAACTGCAAAGACTATATATGTGTCCTCAACAGCATTACATAAAAATTTTAAATTTAATATTAATTCTTAGTAATATTTAAATGCTGTTGACATGCGATATTTCAGTAATTTATATAAGTAACATCTTCGATTACAATTGACTGAAAATATTTCTATTACGTATATTATATGTTACGTATTCCTATGGTATTAAGATTTTTGGACATGCCGGATAAATGCATTGAAGTATCGCACAAAATATTAGTATCTGGTTACAATAGAACAGTGAACTTATGCATATAAAAAGATATTTGTGATCAAACTGCTTTGGATCATTGTTTTAAATCATGTATCAGAATCGCTTTATATTTCAGTATTTGAAAGCAAATTACAAATCATATTTGCTTGAAGGTAAGTAAATCTTTTTAGCAAAATGTGTGTGTTTACGTAGTGTTTATATGTCTCAAGAAAATAATGACTCTGTATTTTTTATATAGGGTAATACGGTGAACTATTTCCAGAACCAAATTCGTATCTAGATATTGAAGTTATATCCACTGCAGTTTTGATCACAGATATATATTTTTCGTGTTATATACATGTTAAAAAAATCAGTACAGATGTAGCAAAAATCGAAATCTATATGTTACACAAAAAGTTATGCTCATTTAAAGTGACTTAGTTAAAAATTATAAAGCATGATGTGTTGTTACACAAACACGTAAACATCGAAAGAACGTAGTCAACATCACCAAAAGTTAACATTTGCTTAGTTGGTTATTTTACTTTGTGATGTATGTAAACACCAATTCGGTTAGGATACTCGAGCAGGAACGTTCGTGCCATAAGATCACAAACTTATAAACAAAATATCTTCTACAGGTTTTACAATTAAACATAATCTTAACACATCTGAAAGTAGCTTGAGCAGTTTGAGAATTACTTCAGAATAAATGGCGCAAACAAAGTGCCAGACTTCATTATCATTTTCAATGTACACTTGGCATACGCACATAAAAAAGGACAGTTCGTTCTATATCTCCCTTTTTACTGGGTCGATTGGCGAAATTTTAACTTGGTTTTGGGTCGATTGAAGAAATTTTAACTTGGTTTTGGGTCGATTGAAGAAATTTTAACTTGGTTTTTTCATAGCTCCAAAGCCTGACGTAGGACATGTATTAGATTTATGTGTAGTATATTTCTAACATAGGTATTTTGACACAAAATCGGACTTTTGCTGAAGTGACATATCGATTTTTTTTTTCCATTTTTTGATTCTAGGAGATAATTTATTCCAAAGTTTCGTAAAGTAGTTACTAAAATATTTGTTCTCAAAATGTTAGCTTCTCAATGTTAATTTAATTTGGTATATATATATTAATATCCCTGTTTAATAAACTTACTTGATTCCTTTTTTCACATTTCGAAGCTTAAATTCACTCCAAACGAAATTCGCTGTTATTTTCTGATTTGTTTTAAAAATTTGTATTTTTTAGTAATTTTTACAAATTTTTCGAACCAAAGTTTTGAATTATAGTCCATAAAACTTTTGACATTATCTTAAAGTAGATGTATTTTCAGGCACATTTGGCATATTTGTTATAACGCCAAATATGGTTTACGCACTTTGTTAAAACTATTTGAAAAAATTAGATGTATTTTTATTCGATTAATGTACAATGAAAGAGAAAGGAAATTTGATTACCATAAATTAAGAATTTCGCCAAGTAAATTAATTAATTAAATTCTTGAGGAAAACTGAAAACAGTGCTCCAAAATAAATTTGTAAATTTCTAGGTAAGTTTCTCACCAAATTTTACAACATTTAATATTTAGGCATAATTTGAATCGAAATATGGAATCGAAATATGGAAAAAACTGATATGCCATTCTAGGAAAATTCCGATTCTGTCAAAATATCTATATTTGAAAAATGGCTGTATGTAAATCTAATGTAGATCCCAAGTCGCGCTTTCGAGACATGAACCTGCAAGTTAAATTTCGTCTATCGGACCAGTAGAACAGGAGATACAGAGCTGTTCCCACCCCTATTTTTTTCCGTGCAAGGTGTACTACTTCTCTTTTTTTTCCTTTTACAATTAACTTTAAAGTTATTCCATTTTTAATGCAATAATGATATTTGTTCTCTTTCTCAAACTGCCGCGGCTTTAAGATCAGTTGTTATACTAAAATACCAAATCATTTCTATTTTTTTCATGAATGCTTTCATCATCATCATCAACTTATTTTCTGTATATAAAAACAAACTTTGCACCCAGACAAAATTTATCTTCTATTTTCTCCGACTCAGTACAAGGCTGAATTGTAGAATAATAACAAGACTTCAAGCATTATATTATATAGTACTATACACATTACTCTTGTAGTTATTTCTCGCAACCTCATCGGAGATCTTATAGTATTAGGAACTGGTTATACCACCCTCACTGGAGGATGGTTGCAGCAGATAAACATGCTGATTGGATGAGCGCACACCAATAAAAGTGTGGGTTTATAATTTTTATTTCTTTGCGAATAAAATGGCGTGCAGGTGAGATATATTTCTTTATCATTCAAAATAATAAATAACAAACACTAAAAATCTAAAATGTAAAATACTTTCATTCTAAGGTTGCCATCAGTATAAAATAACAATGTAGGATAACTTGACCATATTATTGATGTCTATTGATATTAACGTGAAAGTTTTGTAAACTGCACAAAAGTTGTCCTAGAGAAATGCGAAAGAAAAACGTAATATTTAAATCCGAAAAATATTAAAAAATCAAAAATGAGTTTACATCATTTTCTGCTGAAATATATCATGTTATTTTACGTCTAAAGAACTTTAATTTCAAATTCATACCATACTTATTTTATCCTCACCTCAGACTGACAAAAAAAATAAGACTGACTTTTATATTATAATATTCAAATACGTTAGATTAACGTACATATATTATGATAGGTTTAAAATTAATGTTAAAACTAATTTAGATTCTTTTATTTTAAGAGAAACTGAAGATAAGTAATTCGTTTTGTCATAGGATTTGGCAGTGAAGTCGCCTGCATGTGAAACCTTCGCAACTGCAAGCCTTCAGGATACATATTTTCGAAGTCAGTAATTAATTAAAGTATAATAAGCGAAATTTAACCATATTTAAAGATCTCAAAAGTTAGATATAGTTTAAAACTTAATAAAGCATTAAAATTCTAATTTGAAACTAGACTGAAAAGTGTTTTGGAGAATAGTTTATTTTTGGAATCTAAAAGAACTGTGATTAAAATTAATTTCAGATCTTTTAGACTTCCTAGAAGTAAAGAAGCTATAGAATTCTTTAATGGGTTATGGTTAAGTCTTAAAAGAAATTAAACGGTAAATAACCTTAACAAAGAAATTTCAAAAATACTAATAATAATAATAATTAACCGTGAGGTAAGGCCTAAGTATGGTTTTATCTTATTTGTCTATTCAAAATTTGATAAGGTAATTATAATTAACGTACTGAACCGAAACGTGTAACTTAACTACATAAAATTACTGTTTATATATGTAACAGAAACTTGTTTAAATGCTTTATCGTGCATAGAATTTCAGTTGCCGAAACAATTTTACGATTTAAAAACTTTAATTAATATCTTTGGTAAAAATCCATATCTAATGTTCTGTATTTGAATAGTCTTTACGCTTAGTGTCACAGTAAACACTACTGTTTAACGGTATAAACAGGAACTCAAAACCAGTTATGTAGTAAACCAGTTCAACAGTAAAAATATAGCTTCGACGCCGCTCAATAGAACGTACTATATTTTTCTCAATAAAAATCGTGAAATTTCACAAGGAACTGCGTTTAGTATTGAGAGTATGAAAAGCGTATTTGTTAAAATATTTTATACAGGTATATACTTTAATAGATCTGCATAAAGTTGTATCTTAAACAGTAAGTTTTCAACATAAAACAAAAAACTTTTTTTTATAATACAAATTTATACTAAATAGAAGCTACCTAAAACGTAGACATGAATCTTCGATTTTAAGCATTTTAGTATTTTTATTTATATTCTTAAGAGGTGAGTCCGAAATAATATCAAAAATCTATCGCAGTTCCCTATGGTTAATAATAAATAAGTGCTATTAAAAAGACAAATATTGCAATGCATAAAAATAAAAATGCATTATTATAATATTAAAATTACGACTGTGACTATATTTAACAGGAACTTGCATACTCTTAAAAATCTTTTCAGATTTTTTTATTGTTTCACTGAATGAGGGCAACCATTGAAGAGAATTAGAAATTATTCGTAATTTTGAATATATAGAAGAAAACATTCGCGGCTTTCCTAATAACAGAATTGAAAACTTTAACTGTAGATAAATATTTAAGAAACATATGGGCATTTAGCACGAAATAACCTAGTTTCAGCACGTCTGATGAAAATGCACTTGGAGAAAAATAAACTTAAATAATGTGAATCAATTGAACAATAAAGCTGAACAACACAGTTTAAACAAATTCACTGTGTCGTCAGAAAAACAGTGATTACAATTTTATAAATTCTTTAGGAACTTCACAAATGATAAAATCAACGAAGCATATATGCTTTTCTGACATTATCAAAGTCTTATATGCTTCTCGAGTTATAAAAACTAATTCTTAATGGTGAAGACGATGTTTCCAACTTGACATCAGAACTCTTTCTTTAACATTAACTCTTCGGTAGCTTCAACCGCTGATGATGATTTAGTGCGTTGTGTTCCGTTGAACATGGGACAAGACACATGTGCACACGTTACACCTGCACGCTCACGGATACGCACATTTACACATACGAACACTATTTTTTTCTTGTTTATTTCTTAATTTCAAAGGAGAACATCAAATAGAACGAGCTGCAAATAGAACCTCTTCGATGTAAAAAAAACACAGGAACTTTTAGCTTGACCACAGGTCAATGGTTGGACACAAGAAACGGCATTTATGTTTTTTTTTCTTCTTTTGTGCCTACTAAGTGATTATTTTTTTTTCTTCACAGGAACGCGTCGCGCTTTCAAATGCTGAGCACATCAAAAAAGTATTTTATTCCATAATAATGATTTAAGTTTTCAAAAGTTTCCAATCACTCTGGTTGCCTCCCCTTTTGTGAGAGTCAGTCCAGCTGCAACTTTAGAGGAACCTAGGAATACACGAATGATTTCGCACCATTGTATATGAATTAAATTTGTTTTATTCTATAGTAACCATGCGTTTGACTAAAGCTACCACTGTATTAACAAGCAACACACTTTTGAACTCATTTTGTGCAAGCTTCGTATAGAGGACGAAACCAAGAATAGAAGAAAAACATCTATAGAAAAAGCACAAATCTATGGAAGTATACCAATGAAAAAGCAAGTTCATATCGTGTATTGGTGACAGCACACTGTTGTAGTTATCTCCCTTTGGTGCCTACCACTAAAAAAATGAAACTAAGTCTTGATGCATACATCTCCCAGTTTTTATGGTAGTCATCAAGACCATCTAAAACTTATTCGTAACAAACTACTAACAATAAAATTATTCTCAAAGATAACTATTGCTGATCTCCAATGAAGACCGTGAATCTTCTAAATGATATATAACAAAAAGGCGTTAACATAGTCATAAACATTTGTATATATATATATTAAATAGAGCTGATAATATATTTGTATACTCAAGAAAACGTATGATTAAAAATGCCATTAATTGCATTCAAAATGGAAATTAAATTTCTTTTTTTTTTTTTCCTTAACGAGTGTTTAAAGGGTGCCGCTGACGTTTATGACCAACCAAACATAAAAACCAACGGATATGTACAAAATAATAAACGAAAACTTTTCATGTAAATACAAGATATCATTTCTTCGTCGAACTTCTGCAGGCCAATAGGAAACGCGGCCCGAGTGACAGAGCAATGCATACACGCAGCTCTCAAATGCAGCTTTTAACAGTTTAGTGATCTGCAGCGAAAATTTTGGTCCACCACATTATTTCACATTTTGCTTGAGCCACTTCTCAGTTCTAGGAACTCTTGATATCTGCCGAGGACAGAGCAGGCAGTTTTAGGCAGCCAAGGGGGTATGGTGATTACACTGCATTTATCTATTTGTTTCAGGGACTCAGTCACAACCTCACCCTCTTGGCTCGGGCTCGGCTATTTGAAGTTTAAAACAGACAAATGAACCACCAAAGTTTAAAAACGTGACAATATCCTTATTGTCTTACACAACAGTTACATGGAACATCAGAACAGATTTATAATCATTATAATAGGAATAGATTCACTGGAAATCTTAGGAATATTCTAACCATTTTGGGTGATTATTTCTATAGTCTGGCTATTATTAGAGCCGCTTGGTTTCTGGACTAAGAGAAGCTTCTCCTGTAAAACAAAGGCCGGCCTTGCTGGAAGCGGGAAGGTCTAAGGAAGAAGCTTCGAGACCGAGCCTGAGGGCACTATCGAGGTCATTACGGAAGTCGGACGAAAACATAAGGTGCTGAGCTGTGACGTCTGGTCCATTACGGGTCGTGACATCGTTTCCTGTTTGGGGCAGAAGCAGAGGAGGAGGTGCCAGGCGTGGTGGTGTCATGGAAGGAGCCACAGGAGTAGCTGCGAAGTGGGAGGATGTGGAGCAAGAGGGCATTTTGGGGGGCACTATGGAATTAGGCGGAACCATCGCATTGGGTGGTAGCATTGAATTAGGTGGCGTCATTTGCTCATTTCTTTGCAACTTATGCACCCTCTTGACATGCCGATCTGCGTTGCAGTGGAACTTGAAGTCAAGCAGTGTCGGAAATCTCTCCCGACAAGCTCTGCATTCTAACTGCACCTGCACTAAGCGAAGAATCGCTTTACTAGCATCGCCTGCGTTTTTATTGGCGAAGCAGCTGGAACGTTGGTGATTGACGCACAGAACTTCAGCTGGATGAACTAGCTGACACTTCTTGCACACATAGCCAACGTCGACTTCAGCCTCTGCAGCCTGTTGATAATCGTTTCCTGACACTACACCTTTCAGATCCTCCAACGTTTTTCCGTCTTGGGAAAACCGAGCAGTGGTGTTTCCTGGCTGAGTTAATTTCTGGGTAATTTCGGGCAAAGCTGTAGGTGGAAGTTGGAGCAAAGATAATGGTGTGCTATACATATTGGAATCATAGAACATACCTCCTGGTGGCGAACCTGTTAAAGATACAAAATATCAGGATAAGTGACTTGAAATTTAATATAGTAGATTTTAGTCCTCAAACATTATTGCTTTATATAATATATATATATAATTAAAGAAAAGAGAACAAACTATTTGTAAATATTCAACTTTTTATATTGTTTAGTTAATCTGTTAATCTTTTATATTTACACCTTTCATTGCACTTTATTTTACTTATGTTAATATTGTCAACGGAACCACAGCAACGTTTTGGCGTACGAACTAGGAATTTTCTATTAACTTATATATATATTTCTTTTAAACGCAAAATACATTTTATGTCAAATAACAGGACTAAAAATTAGTACTGGAGTTAATAAAGGTACCATAATTTCAACTTGAAAGGTATCTTTGTTTCTTCATAACTTAAATATATCTGTAATTTTTATTACACTACAAATGGCAAAACGTTTTGTACGAAAGGCATTTCTTTTATCTAAGCTAGTATCTCTACTTTGATGAGGATATTTAAAATTATTTGGATAATTTATTATAACGGTAATACACTCGGCGCGTATTCGAGAGGTCCAGATTCGAGTCGTTGCGAGAGCATTGCACATTTTTCAAAACTCCTACTTCAAAATAACCTGATGAATGTATAAATTATATATTGTACCCAAACATGTATTCAAAGGAAAGACCTCATAAGCATGCATGAATGGTAATCATAATTATCAGAATACAAGAATGATTTAGCCGTCTGTCAGTTTTCTTTTTGCTAGTACTGTACATAACCTAAGAGTCATAATTCATAATATTTAGATGCTAAAATATTATAATTCACTAACATATGGGTCTTCATCTTAATGAAAATAGAATAAAACAACCCGTGATTTTGAAGCCTAAATTCCAAGGCGATAGTAAGGTTGAAGATCTAAGAGGATCAAAGGCCAAAAGTGTTAGATGGAATGTTACCACAGGAGGGGCAACCTGAAAGCCATATCCAGTTCCGAATACTTTGCTCTTCAGCTCCTGCCAAACACGTATGTGTGCCTTGGAATCTTAAGCTGATAGATTTTGTGATGAAGTAAAAATTCTCCCTTTTTTTTTTTTAGAGGAAGGGGGATAGGAAGAAACTTACCGGTACTAGAATTTACTCAGTAACAAATCTTAATCCGGTTATGGCCGCTACAACGTACTTAAGAGACAACTTATTAACGATCCTGAAAGCTCAAAACCACAAAATGACAGACAGAGGAATGAATAAAAACATGTTCCCTTCCCATGTTCGACATTCCCACCTCAGGGCATATACGATCACCGCTGATGGAAATAAACGACACGAAACTGTTGACACATCTATAAATCATCATCTTAAAACCGAGCGAAGCAAAAGTTCGAGAAGGTAAGAAAAAAACATTTCGAATCTCGAATATTTATAACTGATATTCGTGTTTTGTGTGTCAACTAGGCACGAGATCTCTCTAAATCGTTGCCGCTGATAGAAAAAGGGAGGGGATGGTTCAAACAAAGCATTAATTAAAATCCACATAACTCGATCTCGGAGACAGACTAGTGGCTTATTGTCAAAATGGTCATGATGGTTTTCTTCGTCTTTTTAATTTTTTTTTAATTCTTCCTTGCACCTACACTTCTTTTAGCGGGGCTCTATGAGCTTGTGCTCATAACGTGTGCAGAATTCCTGAGAACTTGTTTATTTGATTCTTTCCTTCTTCACCTTTGTGACCTCATTCTATGGAGTAGACGGCACCTTTCCATAAATCACTGTCTCTAAAAGTTTTTGACCTCAACAAAAAGACCTGATCATAATTTAATACTATTTGTTTCCAGTGAACATCGTATTCAGTAGTACTCTTAATTGCTTTGAATTTTAATGAATACACATTTTTTATCTTTAAATCGTAACTGTAGTCGTTATGTATAGTGGATTAAAATAAAACTGCTGTTAAAAATTACGCTGGTATCCGTATAAGACAAAAACGATGTCTATTTCGTAGATCTGGCGTCGATTTATGTATTGAGTTTAGAAAAAAAAATTGACAGTAGGCTCTCGCTTTTATTTCAAAGAGACTTTGGTGCTTAATGGGTATAATTACTAACAAGCGCGTGAGAATGTTATAGAATAAATAAAACTAAAGAGGATTCTGCACACACGTATATTTTATTTGATTTTATTTTTGATTTATTACATGTATTCGTTCATAAGTAAAATTGGCCGATGATATCAGAAATAAGATTCACAATTGAAGATGTCTGCAGTTATATTCCTAGTGAATATTAAGTCTATAAATGAACATAGTTACTTGGCCTCATATTGAGATTAAAATTATGTATCATAAAACCAAACCTTTTCATTTCGTTTGACGTCTACATTGAAATCTCCCATCATAATAATAAGAACATCTGTATTTACATTAACTCTTCGTCGATTAACAATATAGTCTCAGAGTATTTCATCACTGCACTAAACAAGAACATCTTCAAATTCCCTAAATTAACAGTTCGACGAATATATATGGATGTTATAATAATCTTGACTGTCGGTTAACAATTACATCAACCATACAAATATCGCCTGCTTCTGAATTCTGTATTTTCTTACCTTGCTTAATAGTAAATTCTATGGGTAACAATCTATTACACTCGCTAAATTTCTCTAAGTCTCAACACCACTAGTTTGGCGAAATAAAATAAAATACAGCGAAAACCACCGGAACACACTGATTGTCTACCAAACGGCCTTGCCGCTCAAACGCGGTCGCCCATGCACTCGGAGCTTCTCCAAAATTTCACTATTTTTAACGCATTACTATGCGTATACCCTGTGTCTAATTTTTAAATTTTTTGTGTGTTTCTTAATATGCTCTTTCATCTATCTAATGATGTACATTAATTGTAACTTTTGTAGTTTTGAAGATATAAGCATTGGCGCACGCCTCAAAAAGTGCCTTCAGTTTTGCTTTCCATCGGACCATTATGGAGGAACGTAATCCTACGGAGAGGGAAAAAAATCTGAACATCGTAAAACATTTTTGCCATGAAATGAAATTTACAATCTGATTAAAATTTTTAATTTTACTTTTTAAAATCTAAACTTTAAAAATTAATTTTTACTTTTAAAGTAAAATTAAACTCAAGGTTTAATTTTATTTTCTTAAATCAGCATACATGTGCACTGGAGTGCGCTAGGGAAGGATGAAAATTAACTTAAGGTTTAACAAAAGTGTCGCTTGTTTTCAGTTGCAACTATGCTGCAGCTCAACAGGTATGAAAGATTTATTCAAAGTACACAAAAAGAAAAATTGATTTCTTTTTCAACCTGAATATAAAACTGATGTAAAATTTCTTGTCGATATATATTCGTATGTCGATGTTTCTGGCAATGAGTAGGCCGACGTCCTCGCCAAAGAAGCCCGAAATGGTACTCAACTTTCCAACAGATTAACCTTGACGATGCAGATGCTATAGCCAGCCGAAGACTCTTCTCCCAACAAGTTAAGAAAAATTCCATTCCCTAGCTAAACTGTAGCCGAATTATTTCATCTACCGTAGTCAGACTGAGAACAAAACACTTTAAAGGAATAAAGACATCCCCTGATGGTCAGCAAAGTTATAATTGCTACCCTCACTGTTCTGACGCGCAACTTTCTCCAGTACACATCTTTGACTGTCCTGCCATACTGGCCAGACCCTTCAGAACTGATTTTGTCTCCCAAAGTGCCTGCTTCTATACTCCTCGAGGATCGTCGACGTCATTAGGGTTGTATTGGTTACTTTTGGCCCTATTTGACCTTTCTGCACTAAATTTCGGACAAGAAAACAACATTTTAACAAGAACATAAGTACTCTTTCAGAATTTCCTCTCTAGTACCAACCATAAGATTTAATTTTTTATTCCTCTTTTCATTTTTTGAAACAGCTGATCAAAGTAAGGATATATTTTAAGTAGAGCTTAAATACTGATAAATATCAAGACAAACAGTGTATAAATATCAACAAATTTTTAGAGGTTTTAAATCTTAATTTTAAAGTTTCGCCATCAGTCAAGAAGTTTTTATTTCCTTTATGGTAGTAAAATTAATATAAAATGCGCAATTAATTAAATGATATGTATTGCCATATTCAAGGGACTAGTGTATATAATATTTAATTAATGTTTTGCTCAGACTAGAAATTTTGCTCAAGGTGCACGAATCTAGAAGGATGCATCCGCAATTGCTGCTCTGTTTGATAAATTAGAAGGTCTTCGACATTCCTTGCAGAAATTATGTTAATGATTTATTTGTATACGTTGATTACTACACTTGCAATCAAAAAATTTATAGTTATCAATGAAACCCAATGTACCTTTTCTTTCAGTTTTATACTTTAACCACGTTAAAACTTCATTAGATAATACTGTCACTTTAAGTATGTACTCAGTAATTTTAATTTAATAATTTCCAATTTTTCCAATTATTTATTATATTATTAATATCTGCAAATAACTCAATAATATATATATATGTGTGTGTGTGTGTGTGTGTGTGTGTGTGTGCGTTTTCAAAAAATGGCATCATATATTTACTTCGGCTACTGCCATCTAAGTCAAACTTACTGGAAGCATTAAATCAAGTTCTAAGACCAAAAATAAGAGTCAGCCGATAGGAATTCTAAACAAAAAATAAGCAAAAATTTATCTTTCCGGAAGAAAAAAAAATTGTGCACAATTTAAGGGGTCGGCTTAACGATACTTTTATCACAGCATGGATCCCTCTCTCCCTCTCTCCTCCCTCTAAACTCCAAGATGCAATAACCAACAGCTTACCGCTTAAAAAAAAGCAGGTTAACCTTAAATGATTGATTAGAAGAAGATAGTTTCGGTGGATGGGGGAATGTTTTGGGACCCTAAATTGCCAGATCGAAAATTTAATAAGAATCCGAAAAGCCATTAGAACTAGTACTCGGTTTTTCAAAAGGTACCACATCTCAGGTGGCTGTGAATCGCTCAAAACATATAAATATGATTTAAGTAATTCACAGTTAATTTTATTGGTTGATAGTCTTGTTTAACAAGCTTATATTATCATTGTAAATCCCACGCATATATTTTATTTATAAAACTATTGATACATGATTTACAAAAAACGTGAAATGTTACTTTTAGGAAACTTTGTCATGATGAATTTAATAGTTTAATGAATTAAAACTGAGTTAAAGTATTCAGCAAGTGTTATTAGAAAATTACATCAATTTTTACATTTTCCTCATTTCATGTCACCGCTATCGTTTTTAAAATTAAGAAAAGAATTTTTCGTTTTCGTAGGTCTGTGAAAGGCATTTTCTCATATGTGGAGTAAAAGAAAAAATTTCATTTTCTGCTGCTAATAGGAAATACCTCACTAGGTTTTCGATCTTCATCATATTCAAGAGATTGAAACATACTCACCAATTAATACTGTACTGATACATAGGGTGTTCAGTGATCATTTAGCAGATATTAATATGTTTCCATGATCTTTCTTTAAAGCTGCACGAAGCTAGGAACAGAAAATGTTTCATACTAACTTTTATTGGCATACACATTTCTACTTACAACTGAAAACTGAAGTTTCCTTGAATTTATTTTTTATCGGAGTAGTTAATTATTTAACTACATTAGTTTACAGAGGACTGGAAATTTTCTCTTTCTAAATTATAGCTAAACATGACCCTACGTTTCAGAGTACTAGGTATCTAAATAATAACCATTGTATCTTTAAAAACGTGTATTTACGCTTTGCATTAACAAAAATACTTATATCAAAAGCGCCAGAAGGTATTTGCTATAAAAAGGTCTTAACTGAAATAATACAATATATAAGTCGCATTAAAATATTTGAAAAGCAATAATGTTATATTTTAAATTAGATATAATTTTATATGCATTGTTTAAATTTTAATAAAAAAATACAGTTATAATGCATCGATTTTTAGTTCGTAAAAATTGATTCATTAGCGTCAAACAAATACCTAATCTATCACAGTCTAAAAAAGTATATTTCTACCTAAATTACAGAATTTTCCTTCAACTGCTTGATAAATTAATATTCAATGTTGGCATTTCTATCCGTAGCCTATATATAAATCTATTTTATTTAAAAGCTATGAAGATAAGAATTTATTAATTCAACTGAACCGAAATTTGAGCAACAATTCCTGCTGAGTTGAATTAGATGTTTTAATGGTCTTGCAATGCTCCGATTTTTATTAGATTTAATACACAACTTAAGTTCAGCTTGTCACAACTGAACTTGTTTACCCCGTTACAATTTGCTTTCAGTTGCAAGAGTGACAATTTTGAACACGTTAAATGTTCCCGGAAACAACAACTGCGAAATTGCTTAAATTAAATGGTAAAAATAATTCATTTTCTTCAAATTCAGAATAACACAAACAAAAGAAAAAAATTAATAAATTTAAAAAATTAAATTAAAAGAAAACGAAAGTTGTCAGATTTTAAGATCGCCCGAGAGGGTTTGTTAGGGTTTTTTTACGCTTTCGCTGGGCTAGCACTTTTTAAGGTAGATAGATTTTTGAGTTTTTTGCTGCATTACCTAATTCAAACTCATCTGGCATAAGGATTATTCATAAAGGATTTCATAATAATGTGTAACAAGATAGAAGTATATATATATATATATATATATATCGACAGAAAAGTTAAATTTGAAAGAATGTTTACTATTCGATATGATGACAAAATAAGCCTATTAAATAAACATACATAAAAAATAGGTAAATCCAATCTGCTGTTAAGCTCACTCCTACTAACCTTTTTTTTAGCGTTTTAGCATTATTATTAAGCATCATTTTCTTACGCCATATACAATTCAACAGCAAAATTACAAAATATTTAAAAGCTACGCCAGATAAAACTCGTTTTAGCAGCAAGATGTCAAAATATTTAAAAATAGCATATTTTTAGAGTTTAGAATGAAAATGTTTTATTCCGTGCAGTGTTGCCACAGCTCGGTTTGAAACCGTTGTGCTAATAAAAAGTTCGTTAACGTTTTGCAAAATATGAAATAGAAAGTTAAACATATTCAAAATTTGGGCTTTCAAGAGTCCATGATCCGGTGGAGAACAACGCTATTCAAAACTGGATGGCTCTAGGTACCGTTGTGTTTTCACAATGTGAGATTCACAGTCTTCATTGTTTAATATCTTTAAATATGATACAGGGCGATAATATTTGGTGGCACCAGTTTGAATAGTGGTGCAACGCATTTAAGTGATTCAATGCAAAATGCCGTTTTGAGACTAATATCCCATTTGGGACTAACATCCCTTTTGGGATAAAAGAAAAGAAATATTTGACCGTATATGAGTCCTTTCTGTATACCGATCCTACAATAGATGCTTTGTATGTTAGTTATCACTGAGGACTCCTCGTGGGAAGGAAAATGGAATGAGACTGACCAACCATCTGAAGAGGACAATTAAAGGAAAATTAAAGGACCACAAGCATCCAAGTTAATGACATTTTTATCCGGAAATGGCTATCATAATTGGAACTATGAACTAAAATTCAATATCTAGAGCTAGTTTTTTCCACCTCTTGAATTCTTTCGATTTATATGGCCACTTGTCAGTAAGGCATTTTGGAAACTAATATTGTTTTCTTAGATATCGTTAAATTGCTGTACCATATAGCGCTAATTATCTTCAAACATATACACTTTCATAATGCACAAGGAATGTAATGCTTTGAACATTTTACCTATAAACACTATCGATATGCTGCATGCGAGGAGGAAATTTATCAGAGTATTTCAGTTTAAATTTTGTCCCGTACTATTTGTAGCAGCATTGATCGTTAATATTCTTAAATGAAAATAAACATCATATTATTTCTAAATATTTCATAACGTATTTTAGACGTAACTTGCTAAATTTTAGATTTTTAAGCTTTTGTTGTATTACATTGCGTAACAAATGATAAAAAAAATCATATTATTATTGAATTTTATTTTTAAAATATTTAGAAATAATCATATAAGTTGTATATTTTTAAACTTATTTCAATTATATATTAATTCTCCAAACATTATTATAGAAAAATCGTAAGAATAATTTTAGTACAAATTGAAAATTCCTTTAATTTCTTTTTATTATTACTATTTATGATTCTCTATACTGCTGAAAGGTGTTTTGAGTGTTAAAATCGCTGTCTCCTCAGCGAAAACATTGATATTTGACATATTCAGTCTTTGGCCTTTAGTTCAATAACTGTTACAATTTTTAGATACCTTTAGTATTCTACAGGTAAAATCAAACTTTTACAAAGTGCCTTTGATTAAAGAATATCCAGTTTTCCTATAAATGGGTCATACGCCGGATAAAGTAATAGCCAGTTAGTTAAAAAAAATCAAAACTGTATAACTGTATTTATACTCGTAGTTAGTAAATAAGAATGAAACATTGCTTATATATATATATATATATATGCTGCATATAAATATTTATTAAGCGTTTGTCTGTTTAGCTGAAGAAACAGTAACTTTTTTTGTTTGTTTTTCATTTCTGTTTTGAAGTAAAATCCCCAGTCCACATTTTCTGGATTTTTCTGTCTTCAAAGCCTACTTGCATTATTTTCAGCTTTATTACATCAGAAAATAAAAAAGAGACTAAATGTTTATTTCTTCAAAGCTTATTTATACGAACGTAAGTCCCATTAAGTAAATAGTTTTTAACTACGTTCAACCAAGTTATGCCGGGTGTAGTTAATAGTTTTAAAATTAAACTCTAGAATTATCATATGTGTATTATTGCGTGCATTTTTAGCATTAAAAACCAGTCCTGGTGGCTGAGAAACTAGTTGCAAATTTTCCTCATAGTATGTTATCCCTCATAAAGTATGTTTTCCCTCGTTCCAGAATGCCTTCGTGGTGTAACGGTAGCACAGCCAGGACTACTTCGTCACTGCCAGGATTTGGCGACCCAAACCACCAGTCACCCTTTAAAAGAGGGAGTATATTTTCTCTCTCCCTCTAGTATGCCTTCGTGATGTAAAGGCAACACACTCCGCGTATTTGAGAGGTCCAGGTTCGATTCCCGGCAAGAGCATTGTTCATTTTTCATGTCTCCTGCTTCAAAATAACTTAACAACTCTACAATATGGTGAATTTAAACCAGACTCCCTTAGCCTTTCACAAATTTATCGTTTTTAAGGTAGATAGATTTTTGAGTTTTTTGCTGCATTAGCTAATTCAAACTCATCTGGCATAAGAATTATTCATAAAGGTTTTGATAATAATGTGTAACAAGATAGAAGTATATATATATATATATATATATATATATATCGACAGAAAAGTTAAATTTGAAAGAATGTTTACTATTCGATATAATGACAAAATAAGCCTATTAAATAAACATACATAAAAAATAGGTAAATTTACTTTTTCTACATTTAAGTTTAACAGTTTAAATAAATCATTTCGGAGATATTTAACATTTAATCTTTTCCCTTTTTCCCCCTTTCTTTTTTATGGTGGCAGCACCAGATACTAAAATGGTCCGGAGTAAGTCTAACAATAAAATAACATTTTCTTTTAATTAAAAACGTCAGTTGTGCTTCCCTTTCTCCCAAAAGTCATTGCGACAGCTGTTACGTTTAATTCCTGAGCAGGATCCCTCCATTCATTGGCTGGAGTGACTTATGACTTTTTTTGGAGACTGGAGGGAGATTCCAATCTCCGATTTTAGTGCCGCCAGCGGTAGAGGGTAGAAGTGGTTGGGCGGAACTGCAACAGTCTGGAATGACGTTTAGTGCTCTCTTACGACGACAAACTGAACTATAAAGTTTTTTTCGCTTTTCTTTTTTTTACGCATTCTCAGGTTTAAAAGTAGTACAGGCAACGAGTTGACCTCCGAAAAATAAAGTGAATTTTAGTCAAGACGAGATATATTTATTAACTTGCTCTGCAAATTTGTTTCTTGCCGCTCGCATGCAGTCACACTTCATGCTGCGTCAACGTTCTCGTTGGAAAGAGTACTTTTTTTAAAGATACGCTGAAATAAATGTCAATAGAGCTTTATTAATAGAAGTTAAAATCTCAGGCTTTTATGTGAAATGTTAAATTTAATCTAATCTCCATTACGTTCATTAAAGTATTATCAGAATTTTAAATTATTTATCAGAAATTTTTTATCAGAATTTATAACATATCAAATACCTTGCTATCAAACTAATAAAAATTAGCATCAGTTACACTGTATGATATCCATTAAATAAACATTGAGATAGGAAAACTGAATTCATATCAAATATTTCAAATATTTTCTATTCCTGTTTCGATTGCAGTGTAGAAAGCACTGATTTTTCTTAATATTTCCGATGCAACCAGTCCATACGCCGGAACTCGAACTACCACTATTCAGCGTCTTTAACCGCTCGGCCGCTGATGAGCCCATGAATTATATTGCATCTTCCTCTAATCAAATTGAGTAAATATATGACTGTACTATAACAAGTGAAATTTAACAGAGCCTTTTTTTTTTATCGTAAATCTGTAGAAGATCAATATAAACATAAATAATTCATTAAAGTGACTTATGTAAATATGTATAACTTTCTCTGATACAACTTGAGATGCAGATTTAAATCTAGATTACATTGTTTTAAAATTCAGCTCTTTTTGTTTAAACATCTGATATCTCATCATAAAACCTTCATCATAAAACAAATTTAAATCCCATAAATACGTATTACGTTCAAAGCGTAATTTATTTTCGTACATGTATTAATCTGAGACCAAAATCATTTTTGAAAAGATTTTGCAATACATTTATATTTCGAAATGTGCTTCCGATGTTACTCCCTCATCTAGCAAACGGAAATTAAGCGTCATTTGTATTTAAAACGCGGTGCATAAATTTTCAAAAACAGAAGCTATAACAGAGTGGAAAAATCAGAACAATTGCAATCTTTTTCTTCTTAATTTCAATACTCTTTCATTTCCCATTTTGTAATTCAACTTCAATCAAACTTTAATGTACAACCGACCCTCCGAAGACATTAATAGCAGATTGTGATTTAGAAGCGCATGGGAAAATTACCACCACTCGCTTAAACAATCCCATTTCGCCGGGTTCTTGTCATTTAAAGAAATTGTCGGAGCGCGCGGTTTTGTCTTTACATCAGGATCTGTTAAATGACTGCTTGCTCTAATCGGACTTTTCTGTAATTACTGTCTCTAAGTCATCATCGTTTGCGGAAGACTCGTTACAAGTCAATCAATAGGATTTTCGTAAAGTGCCTTTGCCGAAGACAGAAATCCAGCTTAAAATAAAACGGGGGCCGTATACGTCATTAGCAGAAGTGTTTCTATCCAGACGTAATCGACGCTGTAGTTGACTACATCCAGTAAATTCAACTGGCCTTCTTTCTTAGAATAAAAAAAAAAAATACTTCGTGTAATGAATTTGCCTTTTTTTCATTGATAGAAAGAAACGAGGATATTTTTTTTAAATCGAGGTTTTTTATTCCGCAAATTACTGGCTTTTAACTTATCTCTGTATACTTGTTTTGAAACACATAATTATATTGGTTTCGGAAATCGATCGGAGTTTGTTATTGAAATGTTTATCAAGAAAATGTAATAGTTACACTGATAAACATGTTTTAAGGGTGGAAATGTTATTTTAAAAGACAAAAATAGATTTTCACTTATTTATCTTTGGAATTTTCCCATGCGCTTCTAAATGAATCAATACAATTAGGGAATTATCTTCTGCACATTAAAATCCTATAATGCAATGACGTGTTTTCTAGTGTTCATACACATTTCGTATGAACATAATATGTAAAAATGATGTGGAAACATAAGTACTGTTAAGATTGTGAGACAGCAGATCTTTCCATTGTACAATAAAATATGTTTCAGTTCTATAGCATATACTGATTTTATTAAGTATAATTTGGTAACATAAATTAACTGTCTTGATATTATGGTCTCACTTCTTATGGCTTTTAGTATCAAGGTAATGTCATACGAATGAATATACTAATCTGAAATGGTTTTGCTTATTATGGCTATTATGACTGTATACGGTTAAAATACAGCAATTTATATTTAATAATTATAATCTAAAATTTTCTTTGGGGGAGGGTGGGGTAATTTTAGTTCTTTTAGTGAAATGTAACTATAAATAACAAAATGAACATTTTTCGCTTTCTCTGTAAGGAGTAAAAGCAAATGCATATCTGCTAAGGAAGTTTCCAGTTATTTAACCGAAAAAGTAAATATAACAATCACCAAAGAATAATGTTCTGAAAATAAATTTTTATAGCACTAATTTTATAATTTTGTTATAAAAGTTTCTTAGTTATAATCCAGACTTAAATTTGCTGTCCTGCTATTATGGTCTCACGCCTTATGAGTTTCATGGTTTCACTGTAAAAGAAAGCTGAATGAGTAAAATCTTAAAAAAGCTTTATTTGTATCTTCTAATCAAAATCACATGAATAACAGCGAGTTCACGTATAGAAATTCACTACGTAATTTTCAACAAAATTTACCTGTCATGGAATCTAGAGATTGCCGTATGTAATCTGTAAATTTCAAAAAAAGGTTGTAAATTTGTAAAAAAAATGCTGCATAAATAAAGAACTTTCTAATTTAAATTGTAATAAACTTTTGTCTTCCCCACTGCGTGCTCTCAAAGTGTAACTGGTAGCATTACCTGCTAGTAATTGGAAGAGCTGGAGCTGAATCCTATGAAAAGCACTACTGACTTTTCCTTGCTCTAAATAAACATCTAAAGGTTCTACAAAATAAGAAAACTAAAAAATTCAGTTTTATAAAATTTTTTAGCCCTCTTTTTAAATAATGTGAAGTCTTTGTCGAGTACTTTGCAATATTCTAAATAATTCAATTCACTTCTTTTTTAAATAGGAATTATGTGTCCAAAACTATAAAAAATGAAAGCTTAAACACTTCCATCTCATTGGCTGAAATATAACATGATATTCTCCCCCCCCCTTTAAGATGCATTTCTGGAAACTATGCCAGTATAATATACCCAATATGCTTTTGCAATTCTTTGCGTTTCCCTTTTAAATGTTGAAATTGAAGTCAAAATGTTTTAAGCAGTAAGAAAAACTTATTTATTGAATTTTATATAAAAGTATAGGTATACAGCCCTTTTAATTCTCTTTCTGGTAGAACATGATCAATGCATTAAATTCATACATGTGAAGCTGTTTTATAAGTAAGAGCGTCTTCCCTTCTCTTACAAAACACTTTCAAAATTTCGAGATCATATTCTATTCGAGGAATTTTTCTATTCGGGAAATACGGTAGCGTAATTTTTCTTGCAGGTCGTTTTCCCAAATCGATTGTATTGAACTGTCCGTAATTACCTGAAACATGAGTTATTAACGTAATGCATCTTAAAGAGCATCCAAATGTCTCGTTTTCCTTTCAGTACCATATACCGTTTCCTACTATTTAATTCACATTGTAGAGTCATTAGGTTAAATCGACACACTAAAGTAAAAAATGTGCAGTGCCCTTCCCGGAACTCGCCTAGAGTCCTTTTAGAATTTTTTGATAGCAGAAAATTGAAGAAATTCGCAATAGCCTCGCCGGGATTCGAACTTTCGACTTCCCAAGTACGCATCGGACGGGCTTCCATTTGCATCATAAAGGCATATGGAAGGGGGGAATATCACCCTATTTTCTGCACACTACCCCCCCCACCAAACACCACCCCATAAAGGCACAATTTCACGTGAGTTACAAAAGTGGATAATAATAAAAATGCCGAAAAAAGTAACTTTTTTTACAATGAACTGAACTGAAATTCTTATGTTTGAAAGGGTAATTTTCGAGGAATTATACTAAAGGCCAAATTTTTTCCAATCATCTTATATCATTTCATGTGTCAGTTCTAAGCTGCAGGTACACATATCTTATTTGTTTATGGCCCAATGGTCATAATTCCTATGTATAACGTGACTAGTCCCTATGTCCTGCAACAAATTCAACATTAGCGCAGTGTCTTGTGATAAAAAAAAAATGGGGCCCCCTTTTTCTTTCGGGCCCTGGACGCCTCATTAGACCTATCATCTTTTCACCTCTTCGACTAATGACCCGGTACGGTCGCATAGTGGGGGTTCCAAGGAGAGACGCCCCTGCTTTATGTAATGCGGAGCTTTTATTTTTCTCTCTATTGACACAGGCAGCGTGTAAACCGCCCCAAATCACCTTTTGATGTAATACACTTTCTTTTTTTTTTTATTTTGCTTTATTTTATTATTAAAGACTTTTTTTCCTCCTTTTCGGAAATGAGGTTTTTCTGTTATTTGCGATACTTAAGTAATGACGACTGGATGCTATCATTACGATACAGTTAAGGACTGGAATGGAAATTCGTGTTTAATGCACGGTGTCGTCATAAATGAGTGATAGTTAAATATATCAGATATTTTACGAACAAAGACGAATCAAAAAGTGGATTAGGACTGATGTAAATTCCCATTTGCAACAAAAACATGTCGACCGATGTTTTAGTCGGTGCAAGGGAGCGTCTGGAAATTTCTGATAGCCAGTCTTCGTCATAAAAAGGTAATGACTCTTTTGAATAAACATTACAGGCGGATTTCTTTTATTGGGCTCGCTGAAACTTTTCTCATTTACAATTTTTAAACATAATCTGAAAAATATTTAGTTTTATGATATTACTACTGGGATTCAAATTTTATACTTCGTGGAATGCAAAAGAAATGTCACTTAAGTGGCAATTACTTAACCAAAATTTTCAGACTTTGCGTCGTTCCTGCCTTGTTGAAAAAGAGGGATTAGTATTATGCTTATTACTGTATAGCATACAGCTCTGCTTTATAGTCATCTCCAGGTTAATGGGGTCAAGCGTGGAGATGACATCTGTGATTAATTAAGTGTCACGGTTAATTAGAGGGCAGTTAAAATACATAGCAAAAGGAAAAAAACACATGTTAAAATTAAGAGAAGAGTACTGTTAATTTGCCTGTGTTTTCAAGTAGTTCAGTAGTTGAAGTGTAAATGAATTTGGTTATATAAGTTAAATCAGCATCCAAGGCAAATGGCTTTAAAATGTCGGTTGAAACTTTATGACTTTTGGCAGTGTTCATTTGCAGACATCTGCTCTCATTGCTGTTATTCCACGCTTTTTTTCCTTTCTCTCTCTCTACCTCTCTTCCACTCTTTTTTGTGGTAGTAATTTTACCATTGTTCCACAATAAAAATATTTAGCGTTTTTTAGACAAGAATCGGTTAATCGGCAATTCTGTTTATCAACCGCCGGTTATTCGAGAGTTGACAGCAATAATGGTTGTACTATCGCGTTTATTTCTTAGTTATTATGCCAAACCACATCTGGGTTATTTATGATGCTAGGTATTAATAAGATTTTATTATAAAAAATATTGTCCAACCAGTGCAGGCGCCAGAAACGTTGTATCCGAAGCTCTCGCGTCATGCGGCAACCTTAAGAGGAGGCAAAAGTTTTAGGTTTTAGTGAAGCGCTGAAAAGAAATTTTAGGGATTGCAAAATTTTTAGAATTTTTAGAAAGCACTAGGCGTCAGATTTTACTATCGGCAGAAATTTTAAAGACCCTGTATTCAGTTGCATGCTTATTATGTTAGTTTTTTTTTCACTGCAAAATGATATGAGTTAATAACAGTGTTTAGAAATGTTATTTGCTTCAATATAATTAAAACCATAACTTGCTTTGATACATTTAACAACCATTACTTGCTTTGATATAGAGAGTAAAACCGGCTAAGGAGTGAACGAAGATGTTTTTATTGCAAAACCAAAAGTCAAATTTAATTAGCTTAAAAATTGGTGGTTTAAATTACGGTTATTTTTTCATTTTGTAAGGAATTTTTTTAGTAAACTCCGTGTAATATTTTCCAAATATTTGTGACATTACCCAAGGTAATAGTATGTTTTACTCTGAACAAAGAAGCCATTTACAAAATTTTATGAATTGTTCGAATGAACACTAGGCTCAACTTTGTTTTTCAGCTTGTTTCTCGTCTTTTCATAAGGACGACGTTAAGAGACAGTATCTCAGTTTCACTTAAAATTCTCACATCGAATCTGACTCCCAATATCAGCTGTATAATGCATTTAAAAATATATTTAAGGAAAATTGAAATTATATATTCTAGTAAGCTGATACGTATATAGCTGATTATAGTAAGCTGATAGTCAAGTGCGCAATTTATAAAACTTATTTTGTTATTAATTGCTTGAAAATGGCGCTTTCGTCAAAGCGAGGTCAATAAAAAATTAAGTAAATTTTAAGCCAAACCGATTGAAAGGAATACAGTTTTAAAAAATGAGTTAAAAAGCATTAAAAAAGTGAAACTAAGTGATTTGCCCAATTTTGCTTTTATAACTCTATCCTCTTTAAAAGACTGCATGGCGCACCTTAAAGTAGATAAAATGCTGCATCAGCCATACAGCTCGCTTGTTAATGTGCAACTCGGTTCTAAAATCCATTGTACTTACATTTTCCTACATTAAAAAGCATTGGCGAAGACAAAGAACAAAATTCAAAGTTGAGGGGTGTCTTCTTCTCCTTAACCTTCTATTTAAAAACTAAACCTCAATCCCCTTTCTCTTCTGGAATCCTATTCATGACATGTTTTAATCTTTCGTACTTTATGTTTTGAGAGCACTGTCTCAAAAATCTCCGAGTAAATGTGACATCAGCAAACCACAAATATACACTGTCGAATAGAAGCTTCGGATAAAATTTCTCTAATTCATATCCACTGGGATGTGACGGACCGAAGAGAAAAGGAGGAACAAAAAATGCAATGGGAAAAGCGAATCAAAATCCTTTCTTATATCCTTACATCAGGACTTAGTGAGGGAGGGATCTTAAAATAAAAGAGCACCGATTTATCTCGAGATTTCCCGAGCAAATCGTGCACTCCGTCCGTACGTCCCAAAGCCTCTAATCAATACACGATGACGTACAGAATACGGGATTAGGGCTTAATGGTTGGAGAAGGGGGTTACAAATAGCTTTTGGAAGGAGAACCTTCACCTCCCCCACAGTTTCAAGGGCTAAATAACTCATTTAGTTTATGGTGGGGTAAGTGCCAGGCATCAATTAAAGTTGACAGTAAATTCCCCTGGCAATGGACGAGGGACACAACACGATATCGATTAAGTTATATCGTTGCTCACCAGTAGCTGAAAATGTACCTAGTATGCCGCAAGGCATAGTTGAATGAATTATATTCTGTATATATGCACAGAGCACTTTCTAATATCGCCATATGATGTCATCGTGAGATATCTCTGTAATAAGGTGGTAGAAGTGTCATGAATGTAAAGAATGGCATATACCACTCTCTTCGGTTGGAAGGTCCCTCCAAGAAACGGAAGTAGTAAAAAATGAAAGCCCTTTCTTGTTTGGTGCTCAAATTTTAAAATTAATCGTTGAAGTCTGGCATATATCCCGTTTTCATACTACGGGTGTTTTAGAAAAAATCAGGTGTAGAGCATAAATTCCCGTTGTTGTCTGCCTTCAACGTTTTATCATTAATCTCTGAATATTATTTTTAATAATATTAAAACGTGTTACACACATTCATAAAAAAGGACACCCAAACGGAGTAAGCTGGAATTTAAAAAAAATATAAAATTTATGCTTTTAACTAATATGATGTTTGTCTATCATGTAAATAATCTAAATATCCTGCTATCTTTACTGTGCGTTTCTAGCTAAGAAACCTAGGCAGCTACCCATGCTTAAGTTACAACTTAAGCATGTAGCGGCTGGAGCTAATATCATCAATGTGTATTTAGGAGTAGAAGTAGCTGCACTTTTCAACTTCAGATTAGTAAATAGAAACACTGGATTTAAAACAAACTCAACTCTTATTTGTTCATAAATTCTCACAAAGCTCCCAGTCTTTTTTTTTTTTTTTTTCCTGGAATTCAGAGAAATCTTACTTAAATCCAACAGAAAACAAAAATTTTAAGGTTACGCTTATTAGGAATTTTTTTTTCCCTCTTTTTTTTTTTTTTTTTTTTTTGCAAAATTGTAATTTATATTTGAAGCTGGGAAAATATTTAATTCTAACCGTTGTTTATTATTACACGATGTCAAAACCAAAAGTAAAGCTTGAAGATACCTTGTGAAATATGTAATGCAAAGTGATTTCAAAACTCAAGTTATCAGAATTTTTAATATTTTAAATTAAAAAGATGTAAATGGGAAAGAAAAACAAATTTATTTAAGCATTAAATTTAGATAATATATATATATAAAATAACTGTTACTTTTTCTTGAAAATTTTGAATATATTTTTATCATTCATGTATTTAAAGCCCTTAAACTATTGTAAATTTGAATATTGTATTTTACGTAACTTAATCTTTAAGTCAAACTAATATTTTATATAAGACAGAGTGAAATCTTTTCAAAACATGAACAACAATTATCTTCTGAAATATTTATGTACTTAAAAGAAAAGCTTCGTCTTCAATTCAGTGTTATTATCTTAATTTGCATAATAAAAAACAATATATTAGCATATATTATATGCATATTTAATATTCAGCTTTTAAGACTGAATGAAGAATGACAGTTATAATTTGTAGTATATTACTACTATAACTGTATTAATCTTTTCGTAACACGAACAACTATTATTTTCTGAAATATTTATGTATTCAAAATAATTGCAGAAACAATATTTCATGTTAATGCGACTGAATATTTGAAAGTCGAAGTTACAATTCAGAAGTATTAGCTACTAACCTCATTCTACAGTAGAGAAAAATATTATGTACTGTGCGGGAATGCGACTTTTGTCACTTTAACTGTTTTAGCTCAGGAATTTCAGTAGTTCTTTTTTCAAGCTACTGAATATATACACTTAAGCGTAAATATGTACTTAAGCTAAGTATATAAGTTTTGAATGTGCGACGGGTAATCATTCAGTTCTATGTTGATAAGAAACCCAAATCAAATAATGCATGCTATTGGTAAAATGTATCAACCAGAACAATGCTCAACTCCCCTTTTCCTGTGGTCCTAACACTTGAGCATTGAAGTTGTTGCTGTTAAGGGCTGTTTTAGTGAGCGCTTTTGCCATGCTCATTCCGTGTCGAACTTAATTTGGGCAATACTTTCTTTCATTCCCGGCAAATAATTGCCATCTAGGAGACATTAGTCTCTCAGCTCGCGTGACATGGTGTTGCACGCTACCGACGAAAATACCAAAATGGATCTTTTTGGGCGCATCACGCTATTATTACGTAGCGTTTCTTCTTTTATTTTTCTTATCTGTATCGCCCTCCCTCCCACATCTCCTGTTGTATCTCTTGCCTCTATCCATTCAGGATTCGAGTGGATTAAGTCGCATTTTGCCACACAACGCACCGTCTTGAAAATGAACCTCCAATTCAAAGGGCATCATTCATGGAAGATACTCTTCAGTCCATAATAGGCAACTGTCCTTCATTACCATAAAACTGAGAATATTTCGCGTAAGTTTGCGTCCTCGGTAAAGAAGATTTAGTAAATAGATCACGTCTGATTAGATTACATTTAGTGTGGTAAGAAAATTCTTCTCGCGTTTCAAGTAATTCAGCTACTAAAATTGGTACTGTAATCTTCGTAATATAATTATTTCTTCACCAAAGAGTAATATGAATGAAAGCACTGCAGTTGAGAAAACTGCCAGCTTCCGATTCTGGCCTACGGTTGCGAATCAAACAACTAAGTGTCAATGAATTATATAGTATTCAGCATACCACGTTCCTATAAGTAAATAGCTTCGCTTTCTGTAAATAGTATAAATATAGAATTATTCACACAAATACTTATCATTTAGACCATTTTGTAGATAGAGTGGCAAGGAAGCAGCATGGAAATAAAGGTAATATTCTTGTATCCATCCTTCTTGGAATTCTTCGTTAAAACTGCGCTTACATATTTATTAATACTAGATCTGTAAACTTGTGTTATTACCTAAAGGTGCACAAGGCCTAAACCAACAAGAAGCGCGATCCTGATGAATTTTTATGATAACTGACCATGATGAGTTTCGTAAATTTAATTTGATTATAGGTTTAGACTGGAGTCTTAGATTGTCGGTTCATATTAGAGGATTTGGCTGATTGGAGACTTAGAAACAGAAACAACTTATAAGTCTGAATAAGCCTTCTCATTTGTTAGAATTTTTCAAAAAAATACTTTTTCAATTCACAAACTATATTTGTTTAAAATGGGTTAAATTTTCAAAACCTGGCGAAATTTTTAGTAGTTTAAATCTGGGTCTGGCTAGCTAAGACTTAAGCATCTATCTCTGCATAAATGTATGTATGTTTCTAGCATTGTGATAAAACAACGGTACCTAGAGTAATCGCATTTTGAATAACGCAATCCTCCACCGAATATAAGCATCTAGAAGCCCTAATTTGGAATTTGTAATTTATTTTATTATCGATGTCATATTCTGCTAATCTTTAACGAATGTTTGATTAACAAACTCAACGATTTCAAAGCGGGCAATTGCAACATTGTACGAAAAAAAGCACTTTTATCTCCAACTCGCGAGATTGGGTATTGGAAATTCTAAAGATATGTTCATTTTAAAATTATTTTGCGATACTGCTGTTGAATTTAATTTAATGGTTTCAAGCGCGAAGAGCACGTTATTTAATAAATAAAAGTAACACACAAAAAGTTAAAAAACGGCCCTTTGGGCGTAATGCAAAATCTGGAAGCTTTCGGATTTTTTTATTATATATATATATTACTTAAATTATATCCTTTTCAGGCAAAGATAAAATTGGGAATAATAATTTTTTCTAATAAAATGCGTCATGATGTTAATTGGACATTGAAGATTGTAACTTCGCTAAAAAGTTAAAACATTTACTACTATAATATGAATTATTATCTGATTTATAAATTGAATCTTCAAAACTGCCATCTTGGCAGTTTTGAAATCTCAGTTATGAAAAAAAAATGTATTTAAATTGAGGCATCAAAACCCATTCTCAAACTGACATGAAAGAAAGAAATAATAAAACAAATCTTTTGCCTTTCCTTTTTTTTTTTTTTTTTTTTTTTTTTTTCGAGGCTTAATGTTCGCTTATACTTTGGCTAAACCAAAATGGTGCAGACAAGAGTGACAAAAATAAGAAATATTCCTATCAGCCGGTTCTTTTGGAAATGCTCCAGTATTTTGGGACTACACATCGCCTCTGGAATATCATATAAAAATAATAAAGGCAGAAGTTAAGAAAGTATATTTTTATTTCATTATTTCTACCGTTCTAACGGCAATGAATGAAAAAAATTCAAGAAAAACTAAAACTTGGTTTTGTGCAAAAATGATGGCATTTGGGTATTTGAAATGTAAGGGAAAGGAGAGAGGCAAGTAAAGAATAAAAAATACCATGAGAGAATTCCATGATTGCTTATTATAATATTCATGAGAGATTTTATTTTAGCCCAGGATGTAATATAAAAGGCGTCCAGAAGTCTACGTTGGAAATATTCAAAAGCAACAGTTGGGGAGGCAATTTGAGTTCGATAGATATATATGTATGCATGGAGCGGAAATTCGACGATGCAAAATCAGAAAACGAATAAGAAGTGTTCTTTTTTCACACATTAAGCAACGGGGAAAATCGATTCAGGAAATGGAATGTAGCTCCAGGTCAGTTTCGGTTCCCAAATTAATTTTTCAAATATGCTAGTAGTGAAACTCAAAAGATCCTTC
Organism: Stegodyphus dumicola; assembly: GCF_044657685.1. Taxonomy (NCBI): domain Eukaryota; kingdom Metazoa; phylum Arthropoda; class Arachnida; order Araneae; family Eresidae; genus Stegodyphus; species Stegodyphus dumicola. Next base: position 228,396,038 of record NC_140768.1, on the reverse strand, counting down.
TTGAAGGTTTTTAAAAGCTCTACGTTGAAGCATCCAGTAAAATGTTCTCAAAAGCGTACGCTTCCTTAAAACATTATCTAAAATGCTCGCAATAATCAAAGTACCAAAATTTCTTCTCAGAAATTTCTATTTTTATCCAGATTCCTTGACTAATTTTAAATATCTCGGCAAGTAATTTATAACATTACACTTTTTAAAAGATGTTGAAAAAACTGAAATTTATAACAAATGCAAAAGTGACATCTTAAAGGAATCCCATTCAAGTTTCGAATCCATTTCTTGAAGTTAAGTGAAATATCCTCTTATATGCTTATAAAAGAAGAAATTTTCTGGGAAGAAGAAGAGAAACTTTCAATTTTGGGAAGTAAAAGAAGCTAGGTATTCATTAAAATTGTGTGTTTTGTGCATATTTCTTGAAAGAGTATGAAGATTAAAGACAATTTGAGCATTTATTAAAGCTGCAAACTTTTTTTAAAACAAGTTTTCTTTCGCTTAAATGTAAACATTTTGATGACAGACGAAAATTGCTTAAATACTACGAAATGATCAAATGATGATTCAATTTTAACTATTTCATTGATGTTCTAATATGTCTTTTAATTTTTCTGAAAGCATCGTTTTTTTCGATAAACCATTGCGCAGAATTAACAGATTTTTTTAAACTGAAAATTGCCCTGTTCTATAGTTTTTCTATCTCATTTCCATTAGCATGATTTCTCTCTAAACTCTACAAAACCTACCATGAATCCCACTAAAACCACTAAGACTACTGATGTATTAAAAGGCTGTTCTTATTTATTTTAAAAGAAATATTACGCATTTATTATTTACGTGCTCAGGCCTTAGGCACTAACGGAATGCCTTCGTGGAGGACTTTCTAAGGGAAACTGGCTCGTATACACGTCACACATGGGGAAAACCACGAAAACGGCCAGTCCGTTCACGGGAATCGAACCTCGGACCGAACTACCAGTATTCAGCGACTTTAACGCTCGGCCGCTGGTGGGACTTAAAATGAAAGAAAAACATTATCAGCCACTGGTGATGAAAGCACCATTCAGAAAATTAATACAGTGGAATTCATTCAGACAGTGGAATTCAAATTCAGAAAATTATTACCGTATGATTAATAATTGAAATCATTATTAATCATACGGTAAAAATGCACGAAAATAAAATGATAGAAAAAGTTCAAATTATACAGGAATTCTAAATAAATTAGCCTTAAGTCGCCTGCGAAATTATTTATTAGCCCAAAAAGGGCGTTAGTCCTGAATGCGATCTTAGTCTCGAAACGACATTTCCCGTTGAATCGCTATAAACAGAGTATCACTTTTCAAATTGTTGCCACCAAATAATACCGCCCTGTATTATATTTAAAGAAATTAAATAATGAAGAATCTGCATGTATGTATCCATGTTTCTCGCACTGTGAAATCACAACGGTACGTAGAGCCATCCAGTTTGGAATAACGTAATCCTCTAACCGCACCGGGAAGCAATAATCTTGATTTTCGAAGTTGTTCTTTTTTTTTCCCATGTTTTGTAAAATTTGAACGAATTTTAGATTAATAGACTCAACGATTTCAAAGCGAGTTAGCTATATGCTTTCTTTATTAACTTTTGCCAGTATACTGCTGAACAATGGTAGTTGAAGTGGGGTTTCAAATCCTTGCGAAACAGCAGAACTACATGAGCTTCTCCTAGTTTTCATCATATGTAGCATAACTGCAAGCCATTTTCTGTTAAAATATCCACCACAAAAGCATTTATCCCCTTAGGAGAATAGTTTTTCGTTCTTTCCCTCTGCTACCCCACCAGCTGCTGAACGGCTAATGTTGCAGAACACTGGTAGTTCGGTTCTTCGGATCCCGGCAAACGGGCTGACTGCATGGGCGTTTTCGGGGTTTCCCCTTTGCGCAATCTGTATACAAACCAGTTTCCCATGGAAATTCCTAATCGTATTATTAACTTTAGCAACGAATTCAGCAGAAACGCACGGTCATCCGAATCACAGTCTATCACATGTACATACAGGTCCTGATATTTTTCTTTAGCCCAATCGCGAACAGTTTTTACCAAACATGGGCCTCGTCTCAGCTGGTGATCTCACGAATAAACTCGCAGTGCTTCGGCAGCATTTTCCCCATTCAAATAAAGCAACTTTATCAGTTCACGTCCTTGTTTCCCTGTAAGTGTCATCTTGCTAATACATTCGAACATCTGACTGAAGAAGCTAGTATCTTCCCACATTGCTTATTAAAGGTATGCCACAAGCAATGATTTCCATATGGTGTTCTGTGACTGGTGCTTGTACTGTCTATCTTTGTGAATTATGCAAAGCACCTCCCCTCAATGTTGTCATTGGTCCTTTGCAATGTTATTCTTTACAAATGTTTTAAGCCGGCAGTTTTAGCGTATATGTATCGTTCCAACGCGATTTATAGTTTTTCAGTGTGTTGATCAATTTCAGCAGGAAAAAAGGTGGTTGGTGCCTTTTGTGAAGCTCGAAATGTTTGTAACCGTAAACGTGAGAGTTCTATTGTTTTAAGTCATCACATTTCGAACGCAAACCTTTCAATAACAATATCTGAAATTTCATTTATTGTTGTTGTTACTTATGTTGTTACCTACGAAATTTCTCGTGGCAAGAAGCGCTAGATTACGCTTGTCTTTAGCAATATCCTTGAGTATCTTACAGGTGACAGTGAAATTTAGCGTTATTCCACCCCCAATTTTGATGGAAAGCACCCCTACGGGTGACGGGTCCGAGGATCTCCCACCACTCCCATCTTCCAGCAAACCACACGAGAGGGCTTTCGAATGGCCACATATTTAGAATGCCGCACCGATAATATACATTTACAAACCTCCATGCTTTCTCCGGGATTCGAACCCGGCAGGCAGTCAGCAACGCTAACCACTATACCTGTTGGACGGCACGAAATTTCATTTCGATTGGTTGAGTCCACCAGCGGCCGAACTATAAAACCGCTAAACACCGGTACTTGCATTTGCTTTCAAATCCTGGTGAACAGACTGTGTGCATGGAATTTTTGCGGTGTGTAATACGAATACCAACCAGCTTTTGATAAACGTTCTTCGTGAAGGCATTCCTTCCCTTAAGCAAATAACCCTCGAGTGCTTTTGATAGTAATCCTAACCCTTTCTTAGATAAAGCTAGAAATTACTGTACGTACGCTATTTTTTCCGTCAAAATATATTCACGGATAATTATTTGCTTTTTAATTATTGCAATTGCTTGAACATACTTTTTAAAGCCTTTTATCATAAACGACAGAAAATAATTAGATACACTCATGTATAAAATTATATTTAAAAAATGGAATTAATACAAGTATTTGAAACTATTAAAGTTTTTTCAACGAAAATAGGATTTTGCTTAAATTGCTTTCGATGCAAATGCATATACAAAACGTATTTAAAGGTTTTCAAAATCATAAGTTTTTAAGTAGATCATCTATTGCAAAAAGTTAGTTTTGGGTTAGTCCCCAATTCTAAATTTTTGTTTTAGCGAATAACTTCGCAGTCTTGATAAAAGCTCGAATACCGTGAAAACGTACTTAGTTTTAGAAATAAGAGTTTTATTTGCATTAGTTCATACATGCAAATTGTTTTCCCAGTTTCGGTATTTCTTAAATGGGTTTCAAAACTCCATTGGGGAAAAAATTCCTTTTTATTCATTTCGAATTCAGTTTTGGCTCTTTGGGCAAGAGAAAATTCTCAGTCATTGTAATTTCTTAATGAAATTTCAAATCGCTAGAATTCGTAGGTGCGAATCTAGCTTTAAGTGTTACGTTTTAAAGCTGTTTAAATCATATTTTGATTCAATTTAAAATAAGTTGTAACAAATTTGATTCGTATGGAAATTTACACGCTTTGTAGCATAACTCGCATATCTTTCATCTCGAAGCTAATGTTTTAAGGATGAATTCTTCCGATATACTTTTTTTCATTTAAAAAGAGCAGAAGCTAAGTTCATATATTTAAAAATATGCGTATCACCGTTATTTACATCTCGGCTAGAAATAATGGAGCTTATTTTATTTCGCGAAGTCTCTCTGGATTAACTTACTTGTAGTTCTGCAATAAAGTAAGTCGATGTCATGTTTCATTTTTTATGATTTGGCGTTACTTTTAAATTTGTCTATAGAAATAGAATATTTAAACTCGTGTCAGAAAGGCTAGAAATCTTGTGACTGTTACCCATTGCACTCATAAAACTAATGCAGAATATATCTGATACTAAATTGAAGAATTTCATGTTTCATTAGTAAAAATGACTTTTGTATTGCAAAAGTATGCGTCAGAACTTCTAGGGAAAAAAAATAAAATAAACTGTAATTCATTTGAAGACAATTCCACAAAGAAATACTGTTGTTTGAAATCGTTATACTATTTATTTTTAACATGAAAAGTAAAAGATTCTTTTTTTAAATTGGTAAAGATGGTATAATTTCTGAAGATGTAACGGTCATCTGTATTTTGTTATTATTCTAGTCATTTCAAATTATCATCTGCATTGTAGCTTGAATTCTTATAAAATAAATTAATTCCTAGTTTTCCTTGCTTCTAATAGCAATGTATTTCTCTTAATTCGTAACAGAAATTACAAAACGTGTTTTGAACAGTTTGATTAAAATTTAAATATATTAAACAGTAATTTTAATAAGTTGTTTAAGAATTATATGTAAATAATCCACTCTAATAACATAAAAAATTAGCCATACTTATCACGGTATAAATTCCACTGTCGGTTTACATTGATGTAACTATTATATGTAAAACATTATTGCAAATAATTTTCATGAACTAATTTATACAATTAAACTAAAATAAAATCATGAATGTAAGCATAACGTAGTAGAAGATTATAATTAAATATCTCTGTTCAAAAAAAATTTGAACTACGAGCTATATAAGAAAAAAAAAGTTTTCTTTATTTATTTAGTTATATTTTGTTATGTTGTTACAGCATTTCTTTGCATTAATTACTCTAAACCGTTGGCTACACTTCATTATTTGTCAACCAAAGCGATGTCTTTTTATTGCTGTTATTCTACTTTATTCCTCTTTGTTATATCTGTGCACTTAGGGACATTTTGCTATTATTTCTACAGGTATTTCGCTATTACTTCTCATGAAGATTTGTTACTATAATATCGTTTTGCTCAGCTTTGTTATTTCGCTCTTAGCAATGTTTTGAATTTCTAAAGGTTATTTGTTTTTCTTGCTACAATTATATATATATATATATATAATTCTACTCTAATTAAACTTAGGAGATAATATAATCAATTAATCAATATTGTTTAGGAAATAAATTATTATATATATATACTGCCGCTCTGTTACCCGGTTCGGTGAACTCATTTATATTTATTCTTATACGTTGGTAAACTGTGCATTTTTTGCTTTATAAGTGATTAAATTATGTTGTTCTAGTTAAGGTTTTTAAGCCTTCAAGTAATCTATATGCAATAGTTGTAGAATTCTCAACAATTTAAAAGTTTAAATGGGGCTAATCCTAACAAGGCCATTTTGTTTACATTTGAAACTTTTAGTAGAACAGGGAATGAAGTCAGTTTCTACACCAACTTCAGTGTCTTTTTATCCAGCGGGACCGAAAGTCAACTTTGAATTTTATGCACCAAAAGTTTTCCCTTCCTGCACGCTGGCCAAACTGCTTATTTTTGCGAAGAAACTATAATTTTAGTTGCAAAAATTGTTCTTTTAAACTGTTTTTAAATGTATTTGGTTTTTAGGATTTTCTGCATTTTATAGTGTTTAATGAAGTTTGAGTTTTTGTGTATTCTGCCTTTCCACTAATTAAGAACTGAATTGACTTAATTATATCTCTAATGAAATTCAAATAAATAAGCTTAAATGAATTGCAGCCAAAAATGTGTATAATTTAATATGCCGTAGAAGAAATCATGTGTCCGCGTAAGAATATTTATTATGAGCTATGGATTAAATTTTTTTTAAAAGCAGCTAATTGAATTTGGTAAATACAAATGAATTTAAATTATTAAAGATGCGTTCTTTGCGTACAATTATTATTCTTCACACTGCATTTAATCAGCAATTCGAAGAGTGAATGCATATTCTTTATAATGATGTGAAGTAACTTGAATATTCATGTTTATTTCATTAAAATTAAGCATTTTTCCCAAATATTTTTCAAAGCATTACTAATTATATTCAATTTGCAAATTTAGACCAGAAAATGAATACCATTCAAGGTAAATTAATAATTGATATTGTGAAAATAATTAAATGAATCAACTAGATCCATATTTTGATCATTTTCTGTTGGAGATCAAGTAGCAAATTTCGAAGCCATGCCTTAAAGACGTCAGTTATTATGAAGTGATATTTAAATATTTGGGGGAAAAGAGAAGACAAGAACGGTAAAATTCAAGTATAACAACTTTTAAAGCCTTTAGCCCAAGCATTTCGTACAACCTTATTTTAGATAATAAAAACCGATGTCATCTTTCTTTCGTTTAAGAGTAGGTTTCTTTTTTACCATTTAAGCACCAGGATTTCAAAATCATTTCACTTCCGGTGATCGCTGCCAAAACAAATATAATATTTGTTTCTTTAAACTTGATAATCTTGTGCAATACAATGCAGTCGATTTTCTTATTACTATAGCTGCCTCATATTTTTCTAGAAATTTATAATCTTGAATTAACCTTCGGTTAAATCTTCGAAATGATTAATTCATTCATAACCTAGAATGTGGGAGCAAACAGCAGCCATCAACGTAGCATCCTATAAACAGCTTGAATCAACAGAAAAGAACCCTTGTGGCTAGCTTGTAATGCGGATTACAGAGTATCAGAGAATCGCTTCGACCGCAAGAAACTCCTTCGATAGCTAAGAGAAGCACCACAGATTACCGAAGCTTTTATTTGCTCTTTACCTCTGCCCATCGTGATTCCGATTCTCTCCTGCGAACGATCTCTTGACAAAGACAAGCTTTTATGGACAGTACTATAAGCTGGATGTTCCGGACATTTTATTTGGTTTTATGGAATAATATATATTAAATAATTTAACTCGTTCTGCTGAAAAGAAATACAGCAGTATCTCAGACTGTTCTAGAAGATATTCAAGCATAAATTTCTTTAAAATCAAATAGAAAGCTTAAGATAAAGGCTTTTATTGATATCAGTGTAGAAAGAAAATATTTAATGATAAGTATCCGCATAGTTAATAAATATGAAATAGTGGATATTCAATATATCAGTATATATATATACACTCACCCTCTTACCCGGCTCAGTGAGCTGTGTTTTTATTCTCATATATTGGTAAACTGTGAATTTACTGCTTTAAAAGTGATTGAATCATTTTTTTCTTATGTTCCGGGTAGTATAGTTGTAGAATTATTAATAATTTAAAACCTTACGTTGTGTTAGGCCTGACGAGGCCGCCAATTGTTTACATTTGAAACTTAATAGAATAGTGAATTAAGTCAATTGGTGCAGCAACTTCAGTGTCTTTTTGCCTGTTGGAGCCAAAAGTGTAACTTTCAATTTTGTGTACTGAGTTCGCCGAATTTCTTGCTTTTGCATGCAAAACTTTAATTTTAATTGTAAAAATTGCTTTTTTTTTTTTTTTTTTTTTTTTTTTTTTTTTTTTTTTTGCTGTTTTAGCTGTATTTGTTGTTTTAGGTTTTCCTGTATTTTATAAATTTTAATGTTTTGAGTTTTTGTGTATTTTTGCCTTGCCGCGGAATGAGAACTGAACTGATTGAATGAAAAAAATAATCTCTAATAAAATTTTGAGGAGATAAGTTTACATAAAGTGCAGAAAAACAAATATGTAAATTAATAGACCGTACAAGGCCGTCTTATGGTGTACACATCAGATTTTTTAGCACAAAGAAATATTTGATTTGCTGCTGAGAAGGAAACAGTTTCTTATAACTGTAAAGGGGAAAGTTAGCATCATTAAAACAGAGAAAAAAAGGTGAAATAGTAACTAAACTTGCAGATAAGTGCGATGTCAATGATCTGATAAAGATAAAGAAATTAAAACTAATTTTAAAATATTAAATCAGTTTTACTCGCTTTCAAACTGTCGCAAATTTTGCTCAAACAAACAGGATAAAAATATAAAGCTCATTAAGTTTTAGAGCATTAGAGTAAATAAAAATTTCGTTTATAGAGAAACAACAGTATGAATATCATTACTTCCCTGTTATTCATATGGAATGCAACCCTAGTTAGTAAAGATAATTGGACCTGTACAGTAGTAATTAAATTCCTTGTGTATAAAATAATTTACTTCCGTCATAAGATATTTCATCTTTCTATGCTGCATTCATTGTGTTATTTAATATGATGTCATTTTATAACTATTTTTCTAATGCACACACACAATATATATATATATATACTGAACAAAATATTGTTTAAAATGTTTTTCTTTAAGAATACTTTCCAGGGCAATAATTCATGCCATTTTCCTTCTTATGTGGCGAACAGAGGGTAGTTCGTCAGACGTCATGCAACTTCAGGTTTCTTCGCACATATTTTAATTAACTCGCGAAGCGGCGCTTATGGTGTGTCAGATGTTTCTAACACCTGGGAAATTACATGAAACGGAGTAAAAGAATATGAAAAAAAAATCGATGGAATCTTCATTCGTATGCAAATAATTTCACTTTCTACTTAAGGTGGAAAGTGTTTCTGATAAGGGAAGAAATTTCTTATTAGCGGAAAAAGAAAATTTATTCTTTTAATTTGCCTCGCGTTTTGTTCTTTGGCGGGGGAAGAGAGGAGTCGGAGGAGATGCGGAGGTCCAGGAAGTCTTATTTCTGGGCTGTCACCTTCTAAAAGCGTAATTATCTTTCTTTTCGGGGTCGTTCTAAAAAAGGTTTGAGTTGTAATTTAGAGAATGTTGCTCCCTTTTAGAACATCGAACGTATATTACCCTGTCTAATCTTGTAATGCAGAACAACAAATTCATCTCTAACGTGTTTGTATTTCGTCAGCTTAGAATTACAAGCTTTATCAAATTGAAATTATAAAAATTTGGAATTCCTTATGACAGATATTAAAAATATGCAGAAAATACTGTGAACTTTCCTGAGACGACCACCTTTGAAAGTAAACAGTATTTCTGAGAATATATACAAATGTCGGTGATTATTATCTCCAAAAATATAAATAGAAAACACCTCTCTAAGACAAAAATCAAGATAAAAAGGCAAAAAATTCAGAGAAGACAAAAAATTATCTGGAATTATGAGTGATATTCATAGAGAAGATTCACTGTATATGGAAGCGAAAAGTGCTAAACTTAAATCATATCTGTATTGATTTCATAAAATAATATGTACCCTTTTCGAGATAAACAAGTATGAGTGCTTCTTCATAAACTTTATTTTCTGCAGAAATTTTGAATAATGTGAAAACGAAGATCCCCATGGCCATTACCAGCAAAATTCAAAACTGTTCTATGAAACCATCGTCAACTTAGAGCTTAATTGTGCCTAATTTGAGCATAAAAAGTGATTCTTTTTTTCTGTTTATATAGTCTGACTAACATACGAACCGCGATGCATAAAAATCATAATCAAATGCAATAATAAAATATAAATGACCATTGTAATGAGAAAATGAATAAACACGTGAAAATATTGCGGAATTAATAACGATTTAGTACCGTCCTCTAAAGTTTTAAAATAATAATTTTGTTAGTAATTTATAATTTTCACATTACTTATTAACTCACTCACATTCGCTCATATTTTAGTCATGAGTTCATTTATACGAATACTTGTCACGAAATGTCTTGCTAACGAATAGTAACAGAATGACGCAGTAATACGATTCTACCTGGACCGCATTTAAACACATAGCCGTTTCAGGCATTATTTGTTTTCAATTCAATGTTTTTGCATGCAGTACACTAAGATATTTTGTTTTCTTCATGAAATTTCTTTAAATATATATTAAGCTTCAAAGAATGAAACCGTTAAACAACTTAATATCGCTATTGTTTTGAACTAACTGTTTCGATTTCAAATTAATTGGGATGCTATTGCATTAATAATACTGCTGTTTACTAATAAGCTCATTTCTATTCCTTCATTTTTAATTTAAAAGTATTCGGATTCTTTTAATTATAATGTGGTTATTAAAACCAATTTTAACACTAAGAAAAATTTATTATTCTTTTTTTCCTAACATTATTTCCATTTGTTGCTATTTTTTGTCATCCTGAGTGTCAGATAAAAAGAAGATTCATCGCCAATCTTGGTAGCTCAGAGCTTGAGTTACAATCTAATAGTGTGGATGATGGAAGACTAGACTACTCACAAATTTTTGTGAACCAAAAATCACAAATATATATATATATATATAAAATTTCCACACTTAACTAAGTATTGCATTTATCTCTTTAATGTTATACAAATACCTAGTCCACAACATAGGAAGAGATTCAACAAGCCTTCTAATAATCCTTCTTCGTCCTCTATTCAAAATGGCGACTGACTGTTTGCCTTCTATTACCACAATGGATCCGAGTGACAAGAAACTGTCCGAATACGTCTCATTATAAATGACGCAGCCGAAATCCGGGCATCAAGAAAGGGCGGGAAAAAAAGGACCTTCTCCGCTCATCAATCAAGATGACTAACCAAAAAATAAACAGGCACCCCGTCAGAAATGGCCGACAGTGTGCGAGCCCTTGTTAAAGAAGCAAAGATGTCCAACTTGCAGTTGTGATTCGTGTCACAATTCTTGATGTTTGGAATGGTTTGATTTTTTGTTTTGAGCTTTAGGGCTAGCGGGTTTGACAAAGTTTGCGTTTCGTATGGAAAGAATGTCTGAGTCGAATATGACATATCGTCTGACGGATATGAATAATGACTTCATTGAGGGGGGAATAGTTTTGTTCTCTCTTTCGCATATTTATCTGTTCTATTAACGCTGATTGCTCCATTAATGGATAATTTTATGCAATCAATCATTTATTTCTATGCTTTTGAAATTCAGCTGATAACTTTACTGACAATTAAATTTTATTACAGAATTTTATCTCATCAACTTGTTTAACATGAAGAGGCGAACTTTCTGCTGATGTCCAAAAGAAAAGCTGTACAAAAAAAAAAAAAAAATAATAATAAAAACATCTCTGTTTTCTACTAATACTACAGATATAAACTTAAAATAGGAAGCAAGTAGGCAGTCTGCAAGAAGAGGGTTAGAATGCTAAAACAATTAGTAAATACCACGAATAGAAGTATTGCTTCACTAGGACTTACGGTTGAGATCTTGCTTATCATCACATTTCCTCAAAATTCAATTACCTTTGTGCTAAAAATAATTCATCGTTAAAAACATAGCTATCCTACGCACTGTGGTGAGCTTAGATTTTATTCTACGCGTTGTGGTTTTAAACCAGCTCAATAACTTTCAACTTTATTTTTGCAGTTGTTTGTCTTCTCGACAACATGCGCCTTAATTAAAGACATGAACATTCTCGGCCAGATATGCGAAATGCATTATTAGCTTAATTAAATACCTAAATACATCCTGAAAAATTAATGCGAAAAGAAATAGATTTTTTTCTTTCTTATTCATTATATCCTTTCACAGGTATATTTTTGTTTCAATTACTCATTTTTAAAAGTTGGTAAGCTAGCATAAGATTAAAATGTATGCCTCTAAATAATTTTCAACTTAAAAATAGTTACATGAGCTCTTAAAATTTCATTTTCATATTAAATAGATTTTCAATGCTGCGTACTAATCGAATTTTAATCAAAAAGTTTCATTTCAGAGTCATAAAGTACGTAATATTTAACTAAATAGTAACTATTATATCCGCGGGATAGTAACTATTATATCCGCGGGATAGTAACTATTATATCCGCGGGCATGAGGAGCACTCTAAGTATGTGGAGAACCAAAAGTCCTTCCGAGAGGTTAGTGGTAGAGGAAGAGAGATGGAAGACCCTCGAACTCGTTCCCCTGGGTTTATCTCTCTAAAAGTTGTGGGGCGGAACTGAGGTAAAGTCGGGCTATCACCTATATGGAGCCCTTCCCAACAACAGGCGCATATGACTTCTTACCATGTCGTGGGCTTTTGTTGACCTTTTTTAGACAAGTGAGATTGGTAACAACAACAGTAACATAAGATGAAGTTAATTTATTTCTTAAATTAAAAATTCAAAAACTGTTTCCCATCTACTCTATTTCTTCGCTTATTTTCTTTCTCTTTTTTAGTAAATTTATCATTTGGAAATCGAGAGGGAAAAATTGTGCGAATTATTTTATTTCCGAATGACGCGGTTATACTAAGAACCTAATAAATTAAAAGTAGTCATGTATAAACTGCAGGTGACTATCACAATATTCTTTAAAAGAAATCTTCATTTCATACAATACCTGACAAGGTATCTTCATTTCTACTTCCCTGTGAACTGAATCGTTCCCTTTATTAAATTGAATCGTTTCTGCTATTTCTTAGACCTCAAACCATCCATAAATAATTAGAGAAGGTGAATGTGCAGTTGACTCAACGGAATCTTAGTCTGAAAGTTAGTTCGTGTTTGCTTCGCTGTGACTGGTCGGTTCTTGTATTAGGCTGGCATAACGTTCAACAGTGAGACGGAAAAGTTCGGCGTGACCTTCTCAGATGGTTTGCGAGGTTCGTCTTTAACGAAAACAATCGATACTAAGACAAATCCATTTTAAAATTAGCTTATTCTGTGAACTAATTAAGGAATGGAGAAAAATTACGCGTATATTTTTGAAATTTTCGCAACCTGGCTATAAATAGCTACGGGGGAAAATACACAAGGAAATAAAGTATATATATATATGATATCATAATAAAACACTGCTCTCATATTCTTGACACAGATGTGTAAATAAATTATTTGTTAATTCTATTGTATTATCATTGTGTATGCATATTACGTTCTGTCCACGCTTCGGAAGTTCTAGTTATCCAAATAAATAAACAATCAAACGAAAAGATTTAATAAATGTGTTCTTTTTTCTTTTTCAGAAATTGTTTTACATTTAAAGTTTTTATTTCAAGCCAATTTCCATTTTGCTGACGAAAGGGGTGTGAGGTAGACGGATTCCTGCTATTTTCTACGCACTGTACTAAATGTGGGCCGTTATATTTCTTCCCATTTCTGCGCCTATAAATGCTTTTTTCTGTAGCCTCTATTCCCTAGCAGGAAACGAAAACAACAAAAAACGGGAAAAGAAACGATTGATTCGCGTATTTAATAATTTTCTTTTTCTTTCTTTTTTTTCTCTCTATGCACTTTCTCTCGTTTAATGAAGCACTTTGAAGCTTTAGAGAAAACTCATTTTCTCGCAAGAACTATAAACATTGCAACCCAGCCTCGGCGCCATTATAAAAAGCATTAAAAAAATAAGGGAAAAGCGATGAAAGAAAAAAATATAGAGGAAAAAAATGTGGACCCCATCGCTGTGTTTACCGTTTTTAACGCGGGAGCTGCGATTTTTTTCCCTCCTATCTGTACTTTTTGTATTATTTTTATTCCATCGTTATATAGGGGAAAGAGAGGAAATTAGGTCTAGCATAGATAAAAAAATAAATCCAGAATTAGCTATGTTTGGGTTACCAAACCAGCTCAGCTATCTTTCGTCACCTCATTTGTGTTCCTGTTGGCGACACAATGTGGGCGATAAATAGCCAAACTTTTAAGTCCTATGGCTGTTATTTATTACGTTTTGTTCTTCAGGCGGTAAATTGACGTTGAATCATATTATTCGTAATTTTCTATTCATAACATTTCTCATTACCAATTCTTACCTTTTATTTTATGGCCTTACAATTGACAAAGCGTGTTTTCTGATTTTTTATTCATGGGGGTACCTTTTTATAAATTCACTCATATATTCTATCATTAGAAAAACCTATTTTAACATGCAGTTTTAAATTTAAATTTCTTTCCGAATGAAGTTTAAAATGAGTTAATCATATATTTATTTCTGTTTTATTGAAAAGGAACCAATATGAGAACGAGAATAATGAAAGGTATTTTCAAAAATCAGTCAGTTTTAAACATTCTTTTATCAGGTTTTTCCTCTGTGATAATGAAGTTACATTAGAAACTCCATGCAAGAACATGCTGGGAAGAAGTCATTTACGTTAAATTCAGTTGAAATTATAGTAGTGATATTTCTTTTTTAAATTGTAGTTTAAATTATAGTGTTATAATTTATTAACCAATTTTGCTATGTAAATTTTCTATGCTTTTGCTTAAATTTTTCGTTATCTTGTATGCAATAATAAATTTATTACTCGTTACGGATTAACTTGTGGCGTTATTAATGTAGCTTTAACATGTTAATAATATAATGTTACACATAATGGAATCATACTATTCCTACTTATGATGCTGATTTTTTTATTAACGAGTTATAAATTTAGTTTGATGAATTTATTAACAGATTTTTCATCTGTTGTGCAGTACTTTTCACAGCAATCATAATGAAACGCTATTGAATTTAATGGAATATTTTTTCATCGTTTTATGACATTTTTCATTTTAAAATTGTGTATTTTATGATGCCAAAAAACGCAGTTAACATTCATTTGATTAATATATGTTATTTAACGTTTTTAAGGTTTTAAGTTTTCGTTACATTTTTAAGGCTATGTTATTATAAAATTGTCTTATTTTGATTTTTTTTAATTTTAAATGCAATAATTTACTTGAGTTATTCGCAGAGTTGTAGTTAACGAAAATCCTTTTTTGTTAATAAAAAATTTGAATATTTGTATCGGATGTATGCAATAAAATGAACTGAATTCCGGATTATTCGTTTACAGATAATCGTTCTGCGAGTCAATGGTCCTTTTTCAAATTTATAGTTTTCCCGACTAGTATCTGAAGAAGAAGTTCTTGTGACATTTTGGAAAAGAAATGGAGTGAATCTCACTGCTAAGGCTTGGAATAAAATTAAAAATTTAATGCTCGGTTCGTTGCTAGAAAAGAAACTGATATCTGATGCCATAAAGTAGGAAGATTCTTCCAATGAAGGAGTGCCAGTGTCGAGGCTCGTTGAAATTATTTCTATTATTCAAATGCTTGAAGAAAACGCACAGGCGTGGATAGAAAAGACACGAGCTATGAAGACTAAGATTTTATCAGACCAACAAATTTTTGATCCAGTGACAAACCCCCGCATTTAATTACCGTAGATAAACGGGATTTATGTGAAATTCCAATGTCAACAAACTAAATACGCCAAACCAGAACCTTTCGCCAAATACCATGAAGGGGATTCGCCAAAACAGCGCGATTCCCACGTGGATGAAGTCCGGTTGCCATGGTTACCGACGCTTCGTCGAGTGGTGAGGGAGAAGAGTGGGGGTTAATCAGAAAATAGGGGGTGGAAAAAAGTCACGTGACCAGCTATCAAGGACACCTGACATCACGAGGGCGGGGGTGGAAGAAGAAGCAGAGGGAGAGGAAGAAAAGCAACGTGGCTGATGGCGTTTGTTATCCACATAGTCCATAATTAGTCCGAGGCGATTGTGAGCGTGGGTAAGGGGGGGATGGATATATATTCGAGAGAGAGATGAGATCTGGGAGCATCCATTCTCTGATGCGGGGAGTATAGGGAAGAAGAAAGAATGAAAAAAAAAGAGAAAAAAAAGTAGATTCTCTGAGGCCATTGTCCACGCTTGATTGTGCCGGATGGTTATTGATTGCTGAGGAATCGTTTGCATTGCGCCTTATGGAAACGGAAAAAATGCCAAATGCTTTTCTTCCCTGCTGTTACTCAGACATAATGCTCAGAGGAATATGAATTACAGAACCTTCCATTGTTTCCTCCAGTGCAGGAATAACATAAATATTGCATCATTTGGAATTCGAATAAAATATCTTGCCTCAGCATCTTAACGATCTTTCACTCTATATAACGTCATTTAAGACTGCACTGTCAAAATAGCTTTTTTTAGTTTTATATTAAAGGAATATTAGAACATACGTTTTGTTAGTCTATCGAAGACAATTGTTAATCATCTGGAGACGTAACCGAATTTTAAATAAACAAAACAATATTCTATTGCGGGGGTTGTAAAGAAAAAGAAAGAATTATTATTCTGTAAGTTTTCCTGTTTTTATTTTATACTATATTAGTATATTCTAAAACCATTTTGTTCTTTTTCATGTTCGAAATAAGCTTGCGTGAAAGTTAACTAATGTGTAGTCTTAAAAGATTTAAATCTTTAATAGTATTAGATCTTATCACATTAAATTTGGCCCAAAACTGTGTCATTAACACCCATTGTTTACATTTTTTAATATCATACAAAGTTGATTCTGCATTTATCGAGCTCTAAAATTACATTGAATAAATATTGTGGTAATTACATTTGCCCTTTTAGTGTGCATTTAGCACATATTTTAGTGCCCTGTATTCCAGTATTTATTTACTTTTCTTTCAGTTGCTCGTAATTTCCCAGAATTTTTATTTTTAAAATTAATATTGTTTTTATTTTTTATTTATGTTATTTCATTCTAGCTCTAAGTGACTCCGAAATTGGAGTTATTATATTGGAAAAGTACGCCTATGGTTTGGTTACATTTACACTAAACATCAAAAATCAAAACTGGAAAAGGATAGGATCGATGGCGAATTTAAACTGTAAACACAACTAACTCACGATACGTTTACAGGTAATAGGTTAAGTAAAATATGTATTTCGTTATAGAGTTTGACTCGTTTGGTTAGCATACTCAGGTATCAAACAGACTGGGAACGAATTACCGATTATCTGAAGTTAGTGACAGAGTCTTGGGAAGGTTTTAAAACAAACATTTTTATTAAATCAGAAGTTAAACATAAAAGTACTTCTCATGTTCACATAAGCCACCACAACATGTGGCGATGTTGCTAGAACCACAACTTGTTAAACTAAAGGTCAAATTCAAGGATTTAAAACTAAATCTAGCGACCAAAGCTACACAACTGATTTAACGCAAAGGTGGCTCAAACTTCTCACCAGCGTAGCAATTTAAATGTCGGCAAGTAATTGCAACTAATTTATTTTAAACTAACCAGTTATTTTACGTTCAGTAGCTTTACAGACTTTTTCCTTTTTTCTTTTCCCTAGCAGAATGCAAATTTTAGTTCACGCGTGTTCAAATGAGGTAGAAAGAGATAGTATTTAAAGGAAGATATTGAATTGTTGAAAACTTAGTTTGAATCTGAGATCATTACTTTTAAGCTATGCCATAAATTCTGGCTGGTTTTTCAAGCACAAGAAGTGCCTTCTGTTAAACTACTGAGTTTAATAAAAGGCTCTTTTATACTCTTCGTACGTTTCTGTGTCTGATTACTGGACATAGAGATAAGTCTCACATTCAGAATGAGTCTGAAGATAGTTTATGTTTCCAAAGAATGTGAAAATACTTTCGAAATAATCTGCATTCTGGTAGGGAAACGGAAACAGAAGTGACAGTAAAGATCTAAATCATAAATAACTGGATATTCAAAATAATAATAACAAACTTACTTCTTTATGTATGACAGCATTTATGCCTTTTAAAGACAAAAGGCAATATTTTTGTAATTTACACTTTTCTCACTTTATTTAGAAGAGCACAGCAAGTTTAAGCTCCTAAGTAAAATGACTGAAATTTATAAAACCTTATGAATAATTTTCGAAACCTTTCCAATTGATAGAAGAAACTAGCTTTTGTTATTTTCCTTAAGGAATGACGAATTTATTTTACTAGGGTCTTTAGTGTAAAGAAAAGTATGCTAATTTTGAAAGTGTGATAAGAGAAAAGTTTGTAACTCTATTTTTCACTTTTATACATTTGCATTTACGGATTCCTTTTTGTTTTTGCTCAGACATTTATGGACTATAACTATTATTTTAATTCTGCAGGCACTTTCAAGTCGGAACCGTTTCGAATTATTAACCGAGATTCGATTCAAAGCAGATTTGAGCTGACGTAAATTCAAAGCAATAGGCAACATTCCCAGTATAACATCCCCAGTATAACTATAAAGTCTATGAAACTTTTCAAAATCTGGAAACCGAAATTAACAATGCCTTCGCCGAAATTCAAACTCTGGACCTTCCGATGCTAGCCAGATGGGGTACCACTTAAGCCACGAAGGCACGTAGTAAGAAAGCAGAAAATTCCTTATATAACAGTTAACAACGCACAAAAATCATAAATAAAGCAAATATCAGAATGAGGACTTTTATCAGCAGAGGTTAACATCATCGTTTGATAATCTTACGGGACTCTTAAATATTAACTATAATTAGACCAAAACAAAACTGATTGATAAATTGGGAACTTTTCATAGCATTTAAAATATTTACCAAAACAAAGCACCAAGATGAGGCGGATACAATTTATCAAATATTTAATGGTTACAATGTCGATTCATAGCCGGAGACACAAAAAATGAGCTATGCTCTATCCTGGTTTCGAAATCTGGGCCTTCTAATTACTACCCAGACCTGCTTTCCACTTACGCCACGAAAGCATTCGGCAAAGGGGGAGAAACTTTACAACACTTGGAATTCTATGATCTCGGAATGGGGTAACTTTGGATGAATTCGTTTGAGACAAGTTTCAGTTAGTAGGTTTTGGATTTGAAGTTACCAGAAAGCATCATTTGGATCCTTAATCTTTTGCGTAAGTTCGAGCTTGATAAGTTTTCATAAAGCATTTGCAGATCTAAGATAACGTGTTATTAAATAGGTATCATCTGTACCATGCCAAAAGTACGAATCGCTAATTTTTCCTTTTTAAGTTCATTCTATAAATGTCTTTTAATGTTTTGCATCTGACTGAATAGGTATCTGTACCATGCCAAAATTAAGAATCGCTAATTCTTCCCTTTTACGTTCATTGTCTAAATGTCTTTTAATATTTTGCAGTATTTAAAAAAAGAAATACATCTTCTTCTCGACATATTTAAAGTAACTTTAACACAGAAGTCATAATTCAGCTTTTCTCAAATAAAAGCGCTTTTACGAAACAACGATTTTGCAGATTTGTCTCTCGGGCAAGGA
Source organism: Stegodyphus dumicola (assembly GCF_044657685.1). Classification (NCBI taxonomy): domain Eukaryota; kingdom Metazoa; phylum Arthropoda; class Arachnida; order Araneae; family Eresidae; genus Stegodyphus; species Stegodyphus dumicola. The sequence goes on along the minus strand of NC_140768.1, from coordinate 228,376,949 downwards.
CAAACGGTATCATTCGTCAAATGAATTTCCAAATTTTACACGTAAACAAAACGTATTTGTTAATGTCACACTAAGGCAAGGTCTACGCACTTGCACTTGCAATTTAATTCAAATTTAACCGAAGAAATATTCATTTGCCTCATATTTAAATGCATCAGATTCTTTACACAGTACATCTAGATCTCTATCATAAGTAAAGCAAAATATGCTCATCATTAACTTTAATGGGATGCCCGAAGTCTAAAAATATATGCATATAGGAGGAAAAGTTCTCTCAAAAATCAGAATCTTAAGTAAGAGGGGAAAAAAGTCCGCAATAAGTGGGAAAGCCAAAAACGTGTACCCTTCGCCCCAATTATCGAAACATGTCGAATGTAAAAACTCTGCAACGAAATTTTAGTCAAATCGGTAAACGATTAATACATACTACTAGCAAACCAAGGAATGAGAAGAAAGAAATATATGTGGCATCTCTTCTCGTCAGCTTTTCCTTTACTATTTTATCAACAGTGAGGGGGATGTCTGAAGCTCAAATGACAACACAAGATGGATGGGTCATAGAGAAACAAGAGGGGTATGGACCGTTGCAGGTAGAGGGAGGGTTAAAAATGTTTCCTTCACCATGAGGATATGTCATTCTAAATTAGGAAATGGTCTGTTCTTTCCGATAACTACAATAGCGTATTAGAAAAAGATCACGCTCTTAATGACCACACCATTGGTCATTAATAATCTGGTGCAAACGTTTTACAAAACTTTCTGGACAAAAGTATTTAAAAATACCTAAAAGGACTCAGATTTTAACAGTCGCCCAAAAGGATTTTCTAAGATTTTTCTATGCTCTCGCTGGGGGCGCAACCTACCAGTCTGCTCTTGCCCTCACTCCTGCTAACCCATTTCTTTTTGTCTTTTAAGCTTTATTATTAAGCTTCATTTTCTTCGCACTTACGTTATAATTCAGCAACAAAATTACAAAAAATTTAAAACCAGCATGCGTTTAGGTTTCCAGATGAAGCGTTAAGTGTTGGCATATATTTCTTTATTTTATTTTATTTTTTTTTTTTTTATTTATTTATTTTTTTTTTTTATTTTTATTTTTATTTTTTTTTTTTTTTTAGTCTTTTCTCAGGTTTATCATATAAATGTACAGTTTTCTAAGTAAGATGGCTAACGTTTTTTAAGTTAAATTTATGAATCAAATGTCATGTTTTTCGCCCTTACGCCACAAAATTTCAGTTCGATAGCAAAACTACAAAATATTTAATTAAAAACAGCACATCCTCAGAATTTCCGATAGACAGTCTCGTGCGCTGGAGATAACATTATTTTAATCCGTAGTGTTGCCACTGCTCGCTTTCAAATCGTTTATTTTGTTAAAAACTCATTAAAGTTTCCAAAATATGAAATGTAAAATTAGAAATCAAAATTCAGGCTTCCAGGTGCACACGTTCTGGTGGACCACACTGCGTCATTCGAAATTTGATGGCCCTAGGTACCGTCGTTTTTCCACAGTGCCAGAAACACACTTACGTTAAAACAAATTCTTCATTCATTACTTAATTTCTTTAAAATTAATACAGGGCGATAATATTTCGTGGCAACAATTTGTAAATGGAATCAGACATTTAAAGTGATACGCTACCAAATCCCCTTTCTCTAGTAACCCATACGGGATGACGCCCTTTTTACTTCCTTGTACGAAGTAAAAAGGAAGTATTGTAATCGCGAAAAGCTTCAGACAATATATTTCAACGAAAATATCCACTTAATAGACTACTTTCGAATGCAATTTAACGATGTTTTTACGTGATATCTGTACGTAAGGAACAGAAAAAAAGATTCTTTCCTCCAAAAAAAACTAAAAATCTGCTTTAAAATGAATTCTGAAGAGAATTTTTCGTGGCGTCTGTACGAACGTATGCACGTACGTACCTCGCATAACTCAAAAACGAGTAGCCTCAGAACGTTGAAATTTTGTATATAAGACTACTATAACATGTAAATGTGCACCTCGTATTTTGGTTTCAATCGACCGTGCCAAACGTATATAAATATATTTATAAATATATCCACTCTGTTACCCGGCTCAGTGATCTCAGTTTCTTTACTCTTATATGATTGTAAATTGTACATTTTTTGCTTTAAGAAGGATTGAATTATATTGTTTTTATCTTCCGGTTAAGGGTTTTATGCCTTTAGTAAATCTGTCTATAATATTTTTAGAATTATCAACAATTTTAAAATTGTTTAAGTGCCGCTAAGCCTAATTTGATGGCGGTCATTGATGTTTACATTTGAAACAGGAGACTAGTGGATTTGTTGCCAATCTAAAGAAACTTAGCTTCGCAACAACAAAGATAACGCCTTCATTTATTATTGCCAATTAAATCACGCTTAATCCTTTCTGGAATTTTTTCGAGGAAATAAGCGTTTAAGATTTACTTCGTAATTTTTAATACAGATATTTTGAGTTTTTATGTATTTTTGCGTTGTAGCGAAGTGAGAACTGAATTATTTGAATGAGAAATACTCAATCGTCTGTGAAAACTGTTTCTTTTTTGTTTTGTTTGCTTAATTTCTTTTATACATAGTTCTAGCTTTATTATAGTATTTGAATAGAATATGTGGCAACGATTAGATAATTCTTTAAATGATATAAATTTTGTGCATTCAGAGTTATAATATGAACGAATTATAATACTGTTAAGTAAACCTAGCGCCAGAGTGTCGCTATGGTGAACAAAGTAAATTTTAAAGAATGCATTTATTCTATTGTGGTTTATGCGCTGTCGGCGAAGTAGGTTTAATTCAAACTAATAAGTTTAAATAAAATTCAAGAAACAATGCGTATAATTTAATATTCCGTACAAGGAAGTCATGTGGTGTACACATCAAATTTTTTGTTAAAATTTCAAGTTCCATACAGACTTTTTATTATGAATACCCTAACAACAAGTACAGAAAATAAATCACTAGAAAACAAAAACACTCTTTGTACATTACAGCTTTTGTTTAAATACATTAATCTGTTTAGAGTTTATTTAACAGAACTCAGATACGTCCGTCCTTTACTACTTAAACTGCATTAAATGCAAAGTAATTAGTTTATTCACCTTTCAGTTACTAATGGAAGTTCGAAAAGTTGTAAAAAACTAACAGTACTAATAGTAAAAAACTGAATAGTTCTAAACAAAGATAAAAACTGAATAGAAATTAAGTAAAATCAATTGTATTTAGGTTTGATGTAAACCAAAATATCATCAGCAATAACAATAAATAACTGGCCAGTTTGAAAAGGCTAATAGCACTTAATATTATTGCTTACATAATGTAATAAATAATAAAACCTCTAAGAGACTTTTCGACTCGTTTATGTTTTCTGGGTTAGTAACCAATACTTAACTTAATTTCAAACAGGACTGTAAAGCGGAAATTTGTTTAACTGGTGTTATTAACTTCGTTTTAGTAAAAGAATATAACTGGCAATTTGAATATTATTTAGTAAATATTTGCGTATAATTTTCATAGTAGCTTAATCTTTTAAAGATTATTAACTCTAAAGCTATGGGAGAATGGGCTATTCGTTTCGAAACAGAATTTTGCGTCATTCACTATAAACGGCTGTATCACACTTCAAATTGTCCTCACCAAATATTATCGCCGTATATATTTATAAAAAAAATAAATAATGAAGCATCTGTATGTATGTATGCATATTTCTCGCATTGTGAAAAAACGACGGTACTTAGGGTCATCAAATTCTGAATAACATAGACCTCCACCTTAACATATGCACCTGGAAGCCCGAATTTTGAATTTTGAATTTTATATTTCCTATTTTGCAAAACTTTAATGAATTTTGATGCACAACTCAACGATTTCAAAGCGAACAGTTGCAGCACTGTACGGAATAAAACATTTTTATCTCCAGCACGCCAGACTGTCTAGCGGAAATTTTTTAAAACATTTTACGATTTTGCTGTTGAATCGAATTTTATGTGGCGTAAGTGCGAAGAACGTGATATTAAATAAAAAAGGTTAACACACAAAACGTTAATAAGGAAGAGACAATAAAAGGTTTGATAGCCATCTTACTAAGAAAAGTGAACATTGCATGATAAAATGAGAAAGACTGAAGAAATTAGAAAAGTGTTATGCCAACACTTAACACTACATGAGAAATATAAACATATCCTGCTATATGCTGGTTTTAAAATTTTATCATTTTTCTGTTGACTTGTATATGACGTACCTGAGAAGAAAATGATGCTTAATAGTTAAAGAATGGTAGATAGACCTTGAGACTGGTAGATAGCGAGTAAGTGAGAAAGTAAAAAAAAAAAAAAAAAAAAAAAACATAAAATACTTTTCGACAAACCGTTAAAATCTGGACCCTCTTAGATTTTTCTTTTTTAAATATTTTTAAATGCAGCTTTTTCTTTTTCTTTTTTTTTTTTTTTTTTTTTTTTTTTAGACATATATAGCATTACATGAATATTTTAGTACTCGAAGGTGAATATTTAGTAAATATTTTAGTACTCAAGGACTCAAATTTACACTGTTGTTATCTTATGCTGCAAATTTGTAAGCAAAGTTCTGATTATTAAATAATATTTTAAATATCAAAGAGAAAAAAAAACTAAATCTAAAATATTTATCTGTACTGCTTATTCTCAGAAATATATTTAGCTTGGTAACTAATTAAAATGTATTTAAATTCATATAATTAAGATATATTTTGTTAACTTAGCTTATTTTATTATGTGCTATATTTTTTTATAAATACTTAAAATTTCATTTCCGCTGCTTGAAATCAGAAATATAGACTATTTAATCTAAAAGAGACCCATTTTTTCAGACTAAATACACTCCCTACAAACTTACGGACGACTAGTATATATACAATAGATATTCTCAATCAGGGGTAATTCCTCTCGTTGGGGGGGGGGGGACAGAATGCGATCAGCCTGTTAAGTATTTTGTTTTAGTTTATAAATACAGAAGTCTACTTTTATTCAATTTTTGGTATTTGTCAACATTTTCTATTCTTTTTCTTGTTTAGTTTGCAAAACGCATTAAAATATAACCTAAATTTAAATAAATGTGTATGTATTTTTCGAGTTTTAGAAAGAAGGGTGTGAGCGATCGTCTTGCAATAGTAAAAGGGGTGCATGAAGCCAAAAAGGTTGAGAACCACCGATTTACAATCATGTCTTGGAAATTTTGTCCATCTGAACGCTTGGTATCTGTAAATTGTTAGTTGGTACTTGAGCAACGAACCAAGCATATGCTTTTTTTATATTAAACATTCTGTATAGTGACAACCAGATAAGTGACATAATGTTCAACAATACACAATAGATAATCGATTGAAGATAAACTGAGTGATATTTCAAAAAGAATTGATTCGTATTAATAAAACTCAGATTGTACATCTTTATCTTATACTTTCTGAGTCGATGGAAAGATACTACATCAAAAATATACAGAATTCTGGTGCAAGTGCTAGACTGCTGAGCCGACGGGAAGACAGATCCTGAATTACAGCTTTCTTTTTATCTGATGATGTGTAATCCGATGGCAAATCACATCTATGCTCAAGTTGTTTACCCTCCACAAGAGCAAGGTTGAGCCTCCCCAGAATTTGCAACAGTGTCATATCACCACAAGAAGACAATTCGAGGACTCAAACAAAAGAATAAAATGAATTAGCACCAGGTCCTGGTAGCAAGGACACCGAATGAGATACGGTCTGTCTAGATCCACGAAAGACCGAGCGCCGAAAAATTCCCCTAACTAGAGTTGATGCATTTGCTATGTCCGTCTGGTGACACGTGCAATGCGTCACCATCAAATAATACCCTCGAGTTCCTCCAGGTGATGCATCTTGCCACCTTCTGACATCCACCAGCGCGCCCCTCCCTACTGTAATCGCCATGATACAATGTCAGAATGGGGATTAACAGCCGTCGTTTCACCAGAAACATTGCCATTCCAAGGTGTAGGTTGCAGTATGTCCTTAAGCCTCGGAATCTTCTTCAAGCACTTTGAAAAAAATAAGGTTTTCGTGAAATTTTCATTGCTACTTTTTCATTAACGCATTTATTTTTGTTGAAGCAAATTAACAAAGTGTTGTTTTTCAATGGCATGCGATTGTTTAAAAATTATTCAAACATCTAAAAGCGCCGTAAACTACAGTAAAACCTCTGTTAACCGAATGTAACTAAAACAGTGGATAGGAATAACTCAAGGTCAGCAAAGTTATCCCTTCTTATAATTTACTGTAAATTAACTTCTTCGTCGCCTTGTTTATTAGAGGTAAATATGTATTTTATAATATGCGTTTTATAATGTAAAGAAAAAAGATTCGCATACAAAAATTGTGGACTGTAAAATTTCCGCCTAAGACACGCCATTTAAAAACCTACATCCGTTGATGGACTGTGTTAATTAAAATTTGATTTTTATTGAAAGAATTCTTTGGAGCAAATGAACTATCAAAAACATCAGAGGCTTCATAAATTATTTAAAGAAAAAGTTAGTATTTTCTAAATGAATTTTAGTCATTTGTTGAGAATATCTGCTAGTGAACTAGTACTGACTATAACAGAAGAGGATTTCCGAAATTAAAAATTTGATGAGTGCTTGTGAGAAAAAACAAGATTATTTTTAATTATGCTCTTTTATAAGTTACTTGCTTTCTCAAATATTCGTCTTGAAACTATGCATTTTTACCATACGTTTTTCAAATCTGGTAAACTAATTTATTAGACTAAAAATTATAATTACTATAAAATTAATATCTTCTCGCAATTTAATTGAAAATAAAAACTGCAAAAGGAAAATTCAGGTATTTAATTTTTGTCAAAAATAATATATTGTCGAAAGTAATGGTCATTGCCATTTTGCATGAAAAGAAGTTGATCATGCAGTACCTGAAAATTCTCCGAATTCTCCGTGTTCTCCGAAATAGTGCTTTTTCAATCAGTTTTAATAAATGAGACTCTTCTGTGTATTAGTATTCGTTGGGACAGCATGCTTATTTCATGTGCAGCTCTTATAAAACATGTGTCTCTCCAAATTTTCAAAATTTCTAATTGTATGTAATGAATAAAACGTTTAATATCGTTTTCAGTCAAAAATAGCAAAAGCTTTGAAAGCAATGAATGACAATTTTAAGTTAAAAATGGAATGTAACTGTAATTCATCTTGGAAAATTTTAGCTATTAATTTTTCTTTTATAGATTCACTGAAATTTTAACGGCTGCATTGTTCTCAGTCTCTGTCCAAACGCAAAATATTTTTCAGCATATTTTCTAGTGTTCCTCATGATTAAAATTTCCCAAACCTTTTCAGATCTTTGTTTATATTATGTTCCTGTAACCACGATAAAAGTGCTAGAGAATTAGACATTACAAAACCTGATATAAAGTTCCTACTTTAATTCTTAAAGTATCTTTTTTTTTATGTCATGAGAAAAAAGTCATCAGAACATCTTTTTTACTGATTGATTATGCAAGTCCACAGGGAAGGGTGAAATGTTTATTTCGTTTACCTGGTAGATTAGATGGTACGTTTAAACACGAAGTTTAGCCAAACAGAGCTTGTAAAATCATTAGGCGTTTTGAAGCAGGAGACGTGAGGTTTTAAGCAGTGCCCTTGCCGAATTTTGAATTCTGGACCTACTGATTTCTAGAACGTAACTTTCAATTACACCAAGAAATCACGCGATATGGAGGCGATTTTTCTCAAATTTCCAGCAATTTCTAACGATTTTTCTCAAATTTGCTAGTTTTGACAAACCTATGTTACTAAAATTAATGTCTCTGTGATTTAGCGAATTTTGTTCTACTTCGTCGTTTCCTTGTGCTGCTCTTTTTTTTTCTGCCTTGAAATTTTTTTATGTATCATAAAGTGTGTACATGATAATATAACACACTTATTAAAATTTATTTTAAATAAAAAGTAATAATTTATTTAAGCTTAAATAAAAGCTGGCAGTCCTGCAACCGTAGCTCATTTCGCATTAGCACTCAGTTTTCGACACTAGTCGCTGATGTTTCCGCATGCTTGATTGATTCTTTTATTTAATATTATAATAATTTGTATGCAAGATTTCAAAGTTATATAAATGATGAGTTAATTAAAATATGGATTTTGAGAAACGTGAAAATTTTAACGCCACCTTTCAAAATGCTTGGCTAAAAATACCAGTTGGTTAGAAAGGATGAAAAAGGCAAAACAAAATCTTATTGCAAGCTACTTAAATGTGAATTGAGCGCACTTCAAAAAATAAACCATCAGCTCAAAAGAATTACTAAAAAACTCTTAATAATCCAGATCTAAGAAATCAATTAGCAACGGATATGATATAATAACTGAAAAATAATTAAAAGAATGAATGGAGATTTAAACAAATAGAAAATTAGTAATCTGGACTCATTTGCTATTTGTTTAAATTTCCATTTATTCTTTAAATTAGATTAATTTATTCTTAAATTAGATGTTCGTCAAAACTAATATACATAAGTAAAACGATCAGTAATCATATTACTATCCGTAACTTACGTAACACGGAGACTGAATATGTGATGACGTCCGAGATATTATGAGCTTACGCATTTATGATGTCACAAAAACACATGATCTCTGACGCTACGTGCTACTTTTTGCCACTATTCTTGTCTTGTTACATTAGTTCAAAATTTCTGGCAATATTGTATGGAGGGAGGAACTAAATACCGAAGAATAATGCAATATAAACATTGCTTATACGTAATTTTCACCTTTCCATATTTTAATATACAGCGGTAAGGATTGTATGAAAAAATAAATTTACGAAACGAGATTTAGCAGTTTAAGTGTATACATACACACAGAGAGAGACATAACACAGAGAGAGACATACGTATAAACTATTTTGTGATTTGTTTCAAAATTAATTTAATCGGGAATGAAAACGAAACTGCTTATTTTGCCTAATCTAATATCGAGAATAAATGCACCTTCATTAATTATTCTGATTCAGGTGCAAGAAAAAGAGAAAATTTTGAAAAACATATTTAAAATATGTATACATTGTCGATGTGCTTGATACATTTTTATGTAACATTTTGACATTTATATATCAGTAACAATGAATTCTAAGCGTTTGCCAATGTATGTTGACGAAGTTTCTGGCCATCCAAGGAGCCACAAGTGGTTTTAACCACAAACATAAGTTATTTCTATGTGCCCGCGTTGACGGCGTAATTACCAAACAGATGAAGGTAATTAATTTAAATTACTATCAAGATTATGAAAAAGAAATAAGAATTATTTACAGCGTTTGCATACTACATTTAATGATAAAAATTCAATTTATATCCTTGCTACCTTGCATATTTCCACTACGCAACTTGTATCTTCGCAAGCAATAATTAGATTTATTATAAATCTCTTTCGTCGCTCTTCGAAATTTGATAATCAGATCGAGTGTCAGGAGAAATTGTCTTCCTCTCTCAGTTTTTAAGCAGGGAAAGCTCTCATCTTTATAATATCGCGAATCATTTTGCCCTGAGGACTATTCGATCTCGACACAACTCTTACGAAAGACATTTACCTCAGCTGGCGAAGATCTCACAAGTCAGAGGAAAAAAAACTCAGGATGGGAGAGGGGGACAAAAATAAAGGGAAAAAGCATTTTTTGACGCCTTCCGCAAGTTGATTTAACAATTCAACCCTAATCGATATTCGATTTCGTACAGATAAAATAGAAAAAAATTACGGAGAAGAAAACCTCGTACACAGAATGGCGGATAACGGAAGAATAAAAGATAAAAAGGCAAAATATATATATACGGCATAATTTCTTCTCTTATAAAAACGTCAGCGGTGTAAAGAGAGAAAGAAAGAGAGAGAGCGAATAATAAATAATAAGGGTTGAAGTAGAGGTGAGGGGTAGGGAAAGAGAATGAGGGAAAAGTGGGAAAGAATGAAATTTTCCCCTAGCCTTTACATCATCACAAAAGAAAATGTCTTAAACCATGAAGGAAAATGGAAAACTGTTAGCGCAATGATCAAAGTACCGTTGCCGCCGACTCTAGCATCCCGGAGGCGGGGGGAGGAAAAAATTTGGGGGTGGAGGGTGAAGTTGAGGAGAGGCATCACTAGATTTGCATATTTAATGAGAGCTTCGAAAGCTTTTTCCATCTAACACAGGGAGAAAGGGAGCAAGAGAGAGAGAAAAAAAGAAAGGGAGAGAGAACGTGATGAAAAATTTAATCGTGACGGCTAATTGGCGCATGGAAACAGCACCTTGAGATGCCTCGATCAAGGGACTGAACTCTTATTTACTGGTGGATATTTCAACTCAAAAACGGGGCATATCAGCATCAAAACAGAAAACAGAACATTTTCATTAAACTTCAAAACAAAACATTTTCATTAAACTTCAAAGCAGAATATTTTCATTAAACTTCGCTCAGCAGAAATGTCAGAATTTCTTGGTATACGAAGGTAGACTCTTGAGATACGTTTTGTTGGAAGATCATTGCTACGAATTCTAGGCGTAAACGTGGACTTCAAAGTGCTGGATCGAGTGAACTGAATTCCTTTTCTAAAATACGTAAAGAAAAGTATGGATGGCTAATTGTATTATATAAAAATCTCTCATAACAACATTCAGACGTCTAAGGGCTAAAGACTGTTTAATTTTAATAAGTTCATAATAATTGCCTTCCTTGAAGTTTTCTTGTGGCAATTACAAGGAAGTTGCTCAAGACTCATTAAATATTTGTCATCCTCAATCGTAAAACTGACTGTTAAATGTAATGAACTACTCTGCAACTGCAACTGAAAGCAATGAGATTGCTGACGAATTGATCAGCATAATATTGGACCAATGTTGTTCTAAATAAAGGCAAACGAACTGGGAAAATATTATTCTAAATTAAGACAAATAAACTGTAAAAATATTATTCTAAATAAAAACAAACAAACTGAAAAATTATTGTTCTAATGTCATGTAAAATTAGTGGACAAATATAAATAAATAAATAAAAACAAATTACACAAATAGTGTTCTAAATAAAACTAAAAACCTGAACAAATATTGCTCAAAATTCCCATTACGTTATTGGAGAAATATTATTCTCTAAAGTCAGTACTGCAATAAGATTCAGATTAAAAATATTTCAACTGAAAATATATTGCACATCTTTCATATTAATGAAAATAGAGATATTATAAGGTTTTATGTTACTTAATTCAATTATCTTTCTAATTCGCCTTTATTTTCACTTCTACTTTCTTTAGCTTCCACAAAAATGTAATTTAACTAAGGTATATAAGCATAGAGTTTGAGATAAAGACTTTGACAACCTTGTATTTAAGAGACAGACTTCGACAATCTTGCCTGACCAGTCATTGTCTTTACGCCTCTTTCCTACATAAATTGGTTTATCACCTTTAACATTGACAACCACCTTTATTTCGCGAATACTTAGGTCCCAATCCAGAGCTTATTTATGTTAAATTGTACTTCATATTTTAATTTCTCTTAAAAATTGTTTGTCATTATCCGCAAGCTGTAAAGTTGATTTTTGCTACAGTTCTCAGTTTTGCATTGCTGTCACAGCAGTGAGGAAGATTAAAATGTCGTTCAAAGTATAACAATATTAAGAAATGACATCATCATTAAGGAAAGGACTTCAAAATATATAATATAAGAACGTACACTTTATGCCTTGATAACGAATAACAACATATTCAAATCAGTTCTACAGTAAAGTAGTATTTTAGAATATGAATGACCATATACAGGAAAAATTTAATCCGGGAACATTCTTCGAATTGTTAACCATGGATTAGTTTGACTTTACGACAGGCATGTCACCAACGAGTTAAGTGCAACAGAGAAAATAAATTTTTATTGACTAATGAATTTCAATTAATTAGTATCGAGTGGTGAAGAAGGAACCCAAGAACTTGTTTTAAAATGTGAACACCGGTTTTTTTTTATGAAGAGCCATTTTTAATATTAAGTACCGTAGCTTCTTCAGTAGAACGTTACTAAGCAGTGACGCTCAAGATTAAATCTTCTTTCGGATGGGATCCTTGTCCATCCGTAAATTCATCGATTACGTAATTCATAAATATTTAACAATATATAAGTTGCATTATGGCATTTGTGACATGTGCTTCTATAAAAGAATGGCGATGACTAAAATAAAACTTAAATGAGATTTTTTTTTCCTCTGAAATCAGCAAAACATAATCATGAAAATTAAGTTTTGCTTAGAAACAGCATCACAAAATGCTCCCCTGAAATCTGAATCCATAATAAGCAGAGCAGTGTTTTGATAACAAACTGGTGATTGAGAAGCATTAAAAGCAAGATAGTTTAATGAAAAAAACCCTCTTGCTTCATCTCCAGTCTGCTCTTGTGGTATAATATCAGTTTGTTAGTCTATAGACCTGGGTTCGATTCCCATAATGTCACTTTCAAGTTTCTTCTTTCGAAATATCTTTGTTTCTACGAGCTATGTTGGTAACTTTATTGTAAACTTACAAAGTATATCGTAAATATCCTGCATTAAAGATGGCTTTTAAATGGTTTAGAAAATTGATAAACTTCGAAAATGTGTTCATGTAAATTGACACCTATAAACATATGTCTGAAATATGTGTTCTTGAAAAAATTTCTAAAATATTGAAAGATACTGGATTTATATTTATTGATTATATTAAACATGCGATGTATGTCTTGTAGAAATTTCTTTTATATGATGGAGAATGAATTAAGAAAAATCACCACAGAAAAGTATCAAAATTCACGTCTGTCCCAGAATCATGAATTTGCAAAAGGGTTTCAAGAAAACAGCGGAAGAAAACAGATATTTATTTCTCTGAACACTTTGGTGGATCTTACTGGCTTTTAAATAATATTTTTTTTTTATGTTTCTCAGATAGATTGCACATTGTAAAAAAGCGATTCCCAAACAGTGGGTCACAAGGCAATTTTCTTTGTATTTGAGAGTGGTGTTGATGACTTATGAAAAGAAATATTTATATGAACAGAGGAAATATAAAGAAAATTGAATAGAAAAACTAAAACTAAACAGATCAAAGAAATCTGAAAAGTTTCAGATTTTAAATTACGTCCAAAGGAGAGTTTTTTAACGTTTCGTGTGTTACCTTTATTTATTAAATATCATGTTCTTCCCACTTAAACCATAAAATTCAGTTCAACAACAATATTGAAAAATAATTTTAAAATGAGCACATCTTTGGATTTCCAATACAAAGTTCCGCGCGCTGGAGATGAAAATGTTTTTCCCCCTCCTTGGAGTGTTGCCATTGCTCGCTTTGAAATCGTTGAGTTTGTTAATCTAAAATTCTTTAAAGTATTACAAAATATGATATAGATAATAAAACAAATTCCAAATTTCAAATTTGGGCTTCCCCATGCCCATATTCGCAGTAAGATTACGTCATTCAAACTTCTATGGCTCTAGATAGCGAGAAACATACATACATTAATGCAGAATCTTCATTATTTAATTTTTTTAAATATAAAACAGGGCTATAATATTTGGTAGCAACAATTTGAAAAGTGAATTGGGCATTTATAGTGAACCAACGCAAAATGCCAAAATGAAAATAATATTCCTTCAGGGTAAATTGCCCTTTTGGACTAATAATAAATACAAAGTACATTTTATAAAACTTACTTAAAACAAGTTTTACGTGAAATATTTCCTAAAAACACTTTCTGTACGAAAAAGAGAAAAAGGAATTTACACAATAATATGAAGCAAATAAAATTACCGAAATTATAGCACAAAACTTCTGCGAGAAATCAAACGAATGCATTATATGGGATTTTGATCAGTAAATAAACTCTCAAACAGTTACAATGACCCCCAAACGGCAACAGTGGACTGTTTAATGCGGATGCTAGCGGACAGCTTCCAGAGCTATTTTCTTGCGCGTCAATACCGTTTGCTTCATTAGTTGTTCCTACGCGAAGTGTAGTTCGCTCAGGTTTTTAATCTTATTTACTTCTTCATCGTTACGCTCCTCCTCCTGGGAGCAAGATGCATTAAAAGAGTTTAATGATGCAACTGATTTTTTAGCGCTGAATTTTCATCACCTCAAAGCACTGTGGATTGATGCAGGAGTGATTTGCTTTCGTAAGCATACTGTGTAACTAAGAGATTTGGAAAAAATAATCCGCAGCTCAACACTGTGCTTTCATTAATTACGCATCGAAATATATTATTTTCTCGATGCATACTTCTTATTTTTTGGCCTTAAAAATATCAAATTAAGGATTTCTCCTCACGTAAAATTTACGTCTGGTAATTTATAGTTATAAATCGCATCACCAAGATTTTATATTTATCTGCCGGCCGCTATTCTGTAACTTTAAGTATAAATAAAGAGTACTTTATGTATGATAACATAGAAATGTTTAAATAATGTTTAACTAAATGTCTTTTGTTATTTCGAATTCTAAGAAATTATCAAACACAGCGCATTCTTTCAATAAATATATTTTGAATTAAAGTTATTTTATCATTTCGAGCCCTAAGAAGCTATCAAATACAATGCTTTCTTTGAATAAATATATGCGCAAATCTACAACTTTTACTAAGCTTACTGCAGTCCTCCGACCGTCCAAATGTTTGGCTTCCAAAAGCCAAATTTCCAAAAGAAAAGGTGTGCTCTTAATCATAATTCAAAAATGCATCTGCTATTTTGTACCTGAAGTATTTTTCTTCTACTGTACATCCTTAACAGATTGTCCAGATGAGAAAGTGGTTAGTGACTCTGACTCCTGTACCGAAGGGTCCAAGCTGGATTCTCGGAGAAGGCAGGTACCGGTAGAAGCTAGGTCAGCGCCTTTGGGATACCATAAGTGACTGATGTACTGCTGAACCTAGCTAACTGTTAAGCTTCCATCCCAGTTTTGAGGAAAATCACCCCAGGGGAGGATCCAAGGATCTTCCCCCCTCTCTTTCCTTACCAGCAACCTCTCGAGAGAATTTTCTGTTCATTGTGTATTTTGAGTGCCTCCATGCCGCACGGACACGGATATAAACTGTCTGTCCTCCCCTCATATGAGGAAATTGTGGCTCACCTGTTAAGTGCCTCTATAATAAAGTGACTACCGCTTTCGGCCTTAGTAGTGGCCGACGTCTTGATACAGTTAAAGTGCGCCATTAGAGAAAAAAAAAACCTTATCAGTCAGGACACATTTCAAAATGCACATAACTATTTAAAATTGTGCATTTAAATTGCATGAAATAAACTTACATTTGAAGCGAAAGGAACAGCTAAGCTTTCAGTGGAAATAATGACATGAGTGTCAAAGTAAATAAATGAAACATGCTTTTTATTTCTTTATATATGCTAGCACATTGTTTTTGCGAATAAACTATTATTTTCTTTGAATTATAATACCGCCTAGTTCGTTTTTGCATATTTTGGCATTTTAATTATATTTTGTAAAATCTTAAATACTGCGGTAGTTCTAGAAATACTACTCTTAGGAATAGGAATTTGGAATCAGAAAAATTACTAAAATGCTAAGTTCAACATTTATATATTTATTTACCTATTTAATTATAATTATCTAGTTTACATGGCTACCTATTGTGAAACATTTTTACATATATCTAAATATACTTTAGTTCTTATTCAGTTTGAAAATGCGCATAACTTTGCAGACGTTTGGATATAAATAAGAGGAGAGAAGTTTCACTAATGCATCAAAATATAAATAAAATGAAAAATATTGAATTTTGTATAATGCATGTATATTGCAGTAACATACACAATTAGTCTAAATATACACTTTTTATTTATTTATCTGTGCAAATATAATCAACTCTGCATTTGCTCAGTTCAATCGTTCTAAATGGAACAATTAATGAGGGACGTTCAGAAACCTATTCTTATTTCTAATGCGGCTATCCAAAACAGCCTTATTAAGAAGAAATAATAAGGAAATGTGTTTCATTTTCTCTTCCTTTTATATATCTCGCACCCTCCGGAAAATTATAGGAACCTCCTGTCTGGCAATTTGGTTTTGGCCTTATTGGCATCAAGGTCTGAATGTGTTTCTTGTGCTTCCCCACCTCCAGCTAGATTCTGGTAGCCTTCTGCAAATATGCTATGAGGCTGATCATACTGCTAATCCATTCTTTCCCCACCCCCATGGGTTTCAGGATCGAGGGGTAGGACTCAATACTACTAATTAGTGCATCCCCTCGGCGAATAGAGAAACGTCAACGACATCTGCCGCCTGAAGTAAAAGGAAAACATATTGCATATTCACTTTTTTCCTCTCTGTCTAGATGAAAGAAGTAAACGACAAAAGCAAGATGCATAATTTATCGTAAGTAGGAAGAAAGGTAACAAAGACTTTATTATCATAACGGAATTGCATGTAATAATTTCAATTGTACCTTTAAAATAGGAAAGTAACTCCAGAAAGTATTTTGAATTACCTTTTTTTTTAATTCATACATCTGAAGAGATTCATTTGTGTATAAAAGATAGCTCAAGTAGAATATACACTATATTATGCTTCTCACTTTTAAAAATCAACGTGAATGCCATTTAAAGGAACCTATAATCATACCCAGCTTAAGAGGAAAACTATTCGATGTCCCATGTAAATCGTAATCTATCTGTTACAATTATGAATAGGAGCGCTTGATAAATTAATTAGCGAAAGATTAATTACTAGCCATACAAAATGAAAATGTGAATAACTATTTAGTTAAGATAAAAATTCTAGCTACAAAAGATAGTTCATTCCGCCTTGGGTCTAACTATTTTGTTGAAATTATTTGTTAACTTTCAATTATTTACTAAATTACTGCCTATTTTCAGTATGTGTAAATTTCTGCTTTAAAAAGTTGCACTTTAGCACTTTCACCAGGGACGGGTGATTTCATATCAGCAGGGGAAACATGCTCAGATTCTACCCTCTAAACTTTCTTTTAAATACTATCAGCCTCATTTGAATACGCGCTAATTAGAAATTTGTATTCTGGATGGGAAATGGTAGGCAAGAAAGAAAGAAAGCAGCTTTACATAAAAGAACCGGTCAGTAAAACTAAATGAATCCTTATAATATCATCGCATGTTGATATGCTTCAAATTTTAAAATACACAGAATGGGGGAAAGAATGAGCATTTGCAGTTCAGGTTTCTTGCGCACAATGCTAACATTCAGGAATACTTAACCAAATTTCTTTAGTGTTTCAAAGTTAATTAGTTTACACAAGAACTGTTCAAATATCTCAAAGCATGCTTCAACATCCAATAAGGTTACAAATAATTTAATTTATTAAAAATTTCGAGACAGGAAAATATCTGGGAACTTTTCTCAAATATAAGTGAGTAAAGAACAAAAGATACACATTAAATATATCATCAAAAGCTTCTAAATAATGTTACCTATATATTTGGTGTAAGGTCATAATGCCGCTTGATGGCATGCTGACGAGGTACGTTTTGATGAATGAGATGTTCGCCTATATTTATTTATATGCCATTTAAAACCTTTAATAGTTTTCAATGCATGTGACATTGAGAGAGCTTTACTGATACTTAACTATCCATTTTAACCAATTTTAGTTAAAAAGTCTTTGCTAAATGTTTCTGTGAACCAACGCGTTGTTTACACCTCTTCGTGCGTTTTGTGATGAATGTTAATCATTCGTCTGATGCATTTGAGATTGTAATGATCTCCTTTTTCGAAATGACATTCCTTTTGCAAACCTATTCAATGCATCCCCGCGGACGGTTTTTGAAATGAGAGGTAATTCAAGAGGCCACCAAAAGCCATCATCGGCGAATGGTCGATTAAGAAAAGTACAAGTGAATGAGTAGATGGCGAAAGCAGCAATAAAAAGCCACCTCTCTTCCCTCTTTATTGTACTTGAGACCATCCCGACTCAGGACCTACTGCTAATGATAAAAACTCAAACATTAGCCACTTGAGAAAGCATTGCACGAAGACGCTTACAAAACCAGCCCCCGCCGAATAAAAACAGGTGGACGATACATATGTCTGTAGCTGCATATATACCTTTCTGTATATATATATATATATATATGTAATATCTGACGAGAGTTGTCGGGTATGGGGGTTTCACAGAGAGTTTCCATCCCTGCCTTGCTCAAGTCTGGTCACGCTAGTGTAGCCCAAGCTTTTTATTTCCTTAATTGTCAGTTAACCCGAAGCAAGGGGAGGATGTTGCCTAGCAACCGCCGTTATGCAACGTGGCAAAAAGAATCACCCTGTTCTTTATGGCGAAATGGAAGCACTGAACCCCCTACTCCCACTTCTACCTAATGTGGTGAATGAGGGATAACCGTCTCTACCCCCCAATCTATTCTCTTAATGAGAGAAAGAAGACTTAGGGACGATTACGAGAGAAAAGCATGGCAGAGAACAAAAACGGCTACCCAGATATTTTCTTTTTTTTTATGTTAGTTGGAAGTTGTTCCTTTGTTTTTCTTAAATTATTGATAAGTTGAGGTAAATTGGGCATGATCTCTGAATTTATTTTGAATACGGCGGGATCGAGTCAGAACACGATATTCTTTTAGGATGAAGGAAGCAAACGGAAAGTGAGTAAGTTATTCTGATTGTGTAAGAAATACACTTTTATAAATTGATAAAGTAGGAGACATCCTAATTTATTTCGCCTAGTACAGTATGAAATAATTTCTTCTGGTAACATATCAACGTCCATTCAATGGCTTCTTAGTGTTATTCTATCTGAGAAACCACACTAGTCAACAAACATGACTGACGCAATAATGTACTGAGAAATTAATAAAAAGCTCTTTATTGAAATAAGAATCAAACCAATATCAGAAATCAACATATTTTTATATAATAAAATAATTTTTGGTCAATAGAAAAATGTGAGGGAATATTGCTGTACTCATTGTAGAATGATATGTATTTTCGTTTAAATTGCTCGTATAAGAGTGTACTGGAATTAAATCACAACAATAATTAATAAAATGGATTAATTCCAGTAGCACCAGAAACACAGGATTCAATTAGATCTAAAAATTTAAATAAAACTAAGCAAGAACACATCATTAAATTCTGTAGTTCCTAACAATCAACAGTTCTTAAATGTAGGAATAGCTATATTGCTCATGATTCATCCATCATTTTGCTCAAGATAAAAATAATTGTATAAAAGAAACACGTTCTGAGCACAAACTGACTATAAAGTGGAATTCCGCAGCATCAAATAATCTAAGAAACAACCTTAACATTGGTAGAATGTGATATACCAAAGGCCAACTGCCTCGATCCTACAGCTGAAATCTGCTCAATTTCATCTAGAAAGCAAAACTTTCAGTAGGGTAATAGTTAACAGGTAATCTTTTTCATCTGTTTATTTAAATTAAATTTTAAAAAATAAAAGAAAAAAAAAGAAAAGAAAAAGACGATGAAGACGAAAAAAGAGAGTAAGATATAGATAAACTGACGAACGTGTAAACAGATAGGTATTTAGAAGAAAGGAAATAAGGCAGAAAGAATTCCTCACTATAACTAACGATTTTAAAACTGCTTCATTTGTTTATTGTGGATATAACCCCCAGAAAACTATGCGGAGTCCATTTCTCTTTCAGATTACATATATTTGATACGTGCTTCTCATCCAGAATCGGATTGCTTGCGATTCGGGAATTAATACAAAAAATGCATCTATTTAAAAATTACTTCTTCTATTTTTGTGAAAGGAAAAAGATAGTTTATTGGAAAATAAAGCTCAGAAAATTAAACCTTTTTAAAAAGAGAACCAATATTTATGTTCCGAATTTATTACTTATTTAAGCCTCAGATATTTCTTTAAAAAGCTGTAGAAATTACTCAAAGCTTGTTGGATGGCAAATGGTTATATTTGAGTCTGCTAAACTAGGGATTCTTAGCCAAGGGAGAATCCCCCCCCCCCGAAGGAAATTTCATAGTTTCAAGTTTCAGTCTTTTATTTAGCTCTTAAGTGTTTAGTTTTAATTTATGAAAATAAATCTACTTTTATTAGTTTTAGTTTATGAGTATGAAAAATTACTTATGTTCACGTTTTGGTTATTTATCGAAATTTTCTATACTTTTTGTTTATTAATTTCTTAAATACGTTATAAAATAGTCTAAATCTGAATAGATTTGCATGTATTTTTCAAGTTTTTGAAAAGGAAGAAGAAAGATCTAGCAATGAGGAAAAGAGCTGACGAGGCCAAACATGTTGAGAACCGCTGTGCTATAATATAGACATCTGATTCAGAATTTCGCATGTTCCCTTCCTTAAAATCTCATATTTAAATGATTCGATGGTATAAATGTTTTAACGTATGAATAATAGATGTTCTGAAATATTTGTTAATTGACTGAAATTTGAAAACAACAATTATGTGTGATCTCTGCAATGGCTGCCTCTTTTTTATCAAACAAAAAGATCTAAAATGTTTTGAAGTTTAGTCATTTAAAACCGTAAGCAATACTCTTAACATCAGGATATATAAGAATAAAATGAGCTAGTTAAATTTAAAAAAGTTGTTTATATTGTATTTTAATAACCAATAAAAGATATTCAGTAACTATTAAGAAATAGGAAATTTGCAGAACAAATATGTAGTAGATGGGAGTGTTAATATAACTAAAAAATTCGAGAAATGCCTTTGCAGCGACAGCAAAAAATAAATAAGTAATATTACTTAGAACGAATAAATATGTATCCTATGGCTAAAGAGCACAAATATCCAAAAGTTAAAAGGAGGTAAATGCAGCATAAATATTATTTCTAGTAAAAGGAATTATCACGCTGGGTGACTTTCTCCTCGTCTAAATCTCTGGATCCTCACTTTCCCCTTTGAGTCCCTGTGCCTGGATCAGCAGGGTTTTACTGTCTCTAAATCTTAAACAGGCCCCTTTCTTTTATGATAGAAATCCAGACTCAACTCTTTAATAGCTAACTAACCGACAGCACTCCTACCATAAGCACTCCACAACTTTCCGTTTATCGCCCCAACTTAGTGCAAAAAATCTCCACAGAAACACACTTGGCGAATTTTATTCTAGCCGCCGTGGGAAAATAATAGATAGCCTACTAGTATCCTTTCGCGCAGTTCGGCGTCTATTGCGGTCCAGTCTCCATAACTCCCAGATCGGCGATTACCGGACCTTCGGGCCCTCGGGCAGAGAGGGGTAATTGCCGCAGTAGTCCGGCAATTGCAGCCCCGGGCTCAGCCCTTTTAAGCCCGTGCCAGGGCTGACGGATAATGTGGTTCCCTAACAACGAACTTAGTACGGAGATTTTCTGCTTGTTTGGAAATGTGGAGGGAGTTTAGGGAACTGTTATCGGCACTTATGATAGCTACTACCGTTTGAATGTTTTTGCATGGCGCATCACAGAGAAGAATGTTTCTTCTTTTTCTGCTACTGACTAAACACATATGGCATGGAATAATGTAGTCCAAACCTTTGTTAGTCTTTGGGCTTTAGGAGTTTCTAAAAATAGAAAATACGGAATTGTAAAGATAATACAGAGGAAAACATAATACGTGAGGGAGATTCTGTAAGAAATCAACATTACCTAATCGATTTACAAACTGAGCGAGCTTGAGTAATATAATACAATACACAATAAAAATAATTATTGAAGGTAAAGTTTCTTTGTCATAATTAAATATGGTGAGGAAAAAATATCTAATTGGGATAAATTACCTGATTGCGCCACTTGAAGCAAAAATCTCATACGAATAAATAATTTAATGTATGTTTATCATATTTCCAAAATAAAGATTTTACTTTCGAAATGAAAATCGTTTATTTGACGCTAAATGAAACTTTTCTAATGATTATCTCTAAAATCGATAACGTAGTTTTTAATAATTTTTCTCTTGATTACAAACGTTAAACCTTGCAGTTTTCTTTGAACAAATACTCTATTTCTCTCGTCATGTCCCTCCTGTGCCCAAGTTCAAAAACACTCATATATCGTTCCGCCTTCTGTTTCCGTATGGCATTAAATATGATGATTGCTTCCATTTTTTGTGATTTTCTTACAAATATAATGTAATTAATAATGGTAGTTTCCTTAAAAAAGTCTTCCAAAAAAACATCCCTTTGCATTTTTGCTGTGTTTTGCCATAATACAATTCCTTTATTCGAGGTCGTTTAAGTAGTTCAGCAGTGTTTAATACATAAAGCATTTAACTCCTTCAAACATATACATCAATTAAAATATTTACCATTATGAAGATTTTCAATATGAAAAATAATTTTCAAATTAATAATGTCATTAATTCTGGTATATATAAATATCCGTATTAATATCCCACGTACACATAATGTATACATAAATTTACATCACGCTTATTGTATTTGCGTATAAATCCAATATTTAAACCGCGTCTGTTTATTTTGTTATTTAAACTGGAATAATTAAAATTTTATCTTATGTTCTAATACATTACCAGACACCTCTGAGGACAGGCGGCGTTTTATGATGTCATAGATAAAATCTTTATTAGAGACCATTTTCGTTTTTTAAGTAAATTTTGTAAAACTATTTTTAAAGTTTCTTTTCACGATCTCGTAGAAGTATAATAAACATGTAAAAATAATTCCTACAGAAATTTATTAAGTGGAAATTTATGTTCTAGCACGCATTTTTTACATTTGTAGTATTGGTTTATGTAATGTTTCTTACGCTTATAAGCTGTGCAGTTCAGTTTAGGTATTCAGTTTCCTTTTATTCTATTTCATGAAAGACAAACTATGCCTACATTTATGGCTGAAAATAAATTAATGGTATTTTTACTTTTTACTTCGTCTAAATTTGCATATTTTAAAGGAAATTTATCACCAAATATTCAAATTGTTTTGTATGTGATGTGGATGTGATATCACAATCTGTCTCCTGTAGTTTATCATATAGCGCTAAATTGTCTTCTAGTCCCATTATCTTTCAACCGTCTCTGCATCTGTTCGCTATTTAAAGCATCAAAAAGACATCCCGAAAAAAAACGGAAAATAAGAGATAAAAGTCTGATATTTTTTCGTGAAAAAATATTCCATTTTCTCTCTGTTATCTCTTGATATATACATAACCCAGCTTTATAAATGGAGGGAAGAAGAACAATGGTATTGTAAACAGAGCATATCTGAATTTAAAAACTGACGATGATAACAATAAAATAAAAACATTACTTCTTCCCTTATTCTGCCATAAAGAAGAAAAAAAATTCCCCACCCGCGCGAGTGAAAGGAAAAACAGCCTCTGCTTAAAAATTAAATTAATGTGAAACACATCAGTGATAATCACGGCCTAAAATGACTACCACAATGAAAGTGAAAAAATAAAAGAGAATAAAAAAAAGTCTCAGTTTCCCTTACACAAAACTACAACGTTGTGACGATATAAAAACCAAACTTTCTCTTTTTTTTCCTGCTATGAAAACATTTCTTTTTAATGGTCCAAATCTGGGGTAGGGGGAGGAAATATTTTTCATTCCTAATATTTTTCCCCGCTCTTCCTAGGCTTTTTTCCCTAAGCTTCTAACCATTAATCACATGCTCTCTACTGTTAATTACAAGTCTGGACCATTTTTATGACGTTGCAGCAAGCCTCTGTCCCAAGCCCTGGGATCGATTCTTTTTCTTGCTGATGAGGGAGAAGCAATGGAACACATCTGCCTAGGGTGGACGTAGCAAGCGAAATAATTCAATTTGCTGATCGGCTGCACATCCCTACAGAAGCGTTTGTTCCGTTTTCCTAAATTTTAATCAGCTTTATTTGAAAATGGA
Source organism: Stegodyphus dumicola (assembly GCF_044657685.1). Taxonomy (NCBI): domain Eukaryota; kingdom Metazoa; phylum Arthropoda; class Arachnida; order Araneae; family Eresidae; genus Stegodyphus; species Stegodyphus dumicola. The sequence continues at coordinate 228,353,113 of NC_140768.1, read as the reverse complement.
ACTGCGTGGGCAGATTTTCGAGGTGCATATATCTTACCATGAATTGGTTGTAAATAACAGACAACCAATCAAATTATTTGTTTCATGGATACATTCTAAACTAACGGCAATAAACAATCTGAAAAAATTGTATTGATATTAGAAACATCTTCAGAAAATTCTTTACATTTCTTGCTTCGTGTTATGTTACGTTTCGCTATGAAGGAATTTAGCCTTTGACAGGTCCAGCTGCCAGATTTGAAAGTTATTGTCCTTCCACGTGGCCTAAAAACTGTCCAAAATTAAACTTTTACTTGCTTTTTGCATGAAATGTATGGTTATCTATGGAGAAAAGAAGTTTTTTCTTACGTTCTACGCAGCTTCAGTTAATATTCCTTCATGTTCATTAATTAAAACTGTAGTGATTTTGGGACCGGAAATCAAGCCAGGAAACTCTATGATTGTTAAATGTGTAACTCTGCCAATACACTTTAGACGCTGTTGGCAATTTCATATTAATGTTTACATCGTCAACAAATTTCTCGAAGCAACTGGTAACAAAATTTATAAAATTGACTAAGGCATTTACACTGCAGTGCATTTATAAACGAAAAGCTACTGAATAAAACGAAACATGTTGTTTTAGTACACCGGAACCAAAACACTCAATTTCGAGTGTATTTCAGACTCACTCGATTATTCAGGTAAGCTGACGCATTAAAATATCGTCACGCACTCTTTACATATTATTGTTGCTGCGTTGACGAAATTTGAATTCGAATAATCGAAATGTTTTGAAATTCGAATAGATCTAAACGCTTGTAGCAGAGCTCCGAACACCTTGATTTAATATTACCATATGGCAGCCAGTCATAGAAAAATCCAGAAAACTGGTTTAAACTCTTTTTAGCCACATATAAATATTCACTCTAATGCGAGTGATATGATTTTGTTGCATTTTTAATCACATTTTATTTCAGTAAGGATAATAAGTACAGTTGAAATAATGAAATGTTTTTGAAAATATAAAATAAATTGTGAAATAATGTAAAATTAAATTTTTTTAAAAAAGTATCGCGTGAATTAAATTTTATTTTATTTTTGAAATATAAATCCCATGACTATTCCGATTTAAACTAAGCTGTAAAATCAAATTTCATTCATGTAGGTCTTAAAACTAAGTACATAACCTTCGTTTTACTACTAAAAAAGTATTTTAAAAAAATTAAAGATTTCATATTTGAACGGTCACCCAAATGGGTTTGTTAAGGTTTTTTACGCTCTAGCTGAACTTGTAGTCTACAAGTCTGCTGCTACATTCACTTCTACTAACCCCCTCTTTTCTTCCATCGTTTTGGCTTTATTATTAACCATCATTTTCTTCGCATTTAGGACATGTACAATTCAACATCAAAATTACAAAATTTTAACATCAGCATAGTTAGCAAGCTTTTGCATACATTTTTATGATTTTTTTCAGTCTCTTATCAGTTCATCATATCAATCTTCAGTTTTTTTTACTGAGATAGCTTAGCAAAACTTTTTTTGTGTTTTTATTATTAATGTATGGTATGTTTGCGTTATTTATGAAATATTTATGTTCTTGCCTTTACGCCACATGAAATTCCATTCAACAGCGAAATCACAAAATATTTAAAAACATCATATCTTTAGAATTTCTAGATTGAGATTCTCGCACGCTGGAGATAAAAATGTTTTATTCCGTGCAGTGTTGCCACTGCTCGCTTTGAAACCGTTGAGTTTGTTAAAAATTCATTAAAACACAAAATATGAAATATAAAATTCGAAATTCAAAACTTGGGCATTCAGATGCATATGTTCGGGTGGAGGACTACGTTATTTAAATTTGGATGTCTCTAGGTACTGTCGTTTTTTCACAATACGAGAAACATACATACATTCATACAGATTCTTCATTATTTCGTTCCTTTAAATATAACATAGGGCGATAATATTTAGTTGCAACCATTTGAAACGTGATAAGCAGTTTACAGTGATTCAACTCAAAATGCCGTTTCGAGGCTTACATCCCATTAGGACAAACTCCCTTTTGGGCTAACTATATTGATTTCTCATTATTATTTACAACCTAAATATTTTCCAAATATCGTAGACTATTTGTATTCCATACATATTCATCTGAAGCTATGTATAACTTCTCAAATACAGTGTAGTATGTATTTTTATCCTTTTCAAATTATTTGAAAAAACAAGAAAATTAAAATACATAAACAAACTAACAGCAAATTTGATTTTAGAAGATCCAGACATTTTTATAAAACTATGCAGATTGAATTATGCAGACGATCCGAGTAATTGGAGTTTCGGATATTTATAACACGGATAATTAATGTTCTACTGTATTTCAGGCTAACTATGTTGTTAAATACCGTGTTGTTTACCTTACTTTTCTCCAGAACTGCTACAATAATATGCAAAATTAAAATATGCGTGTCATTTACCTGGCAATAAATTACGTTTTCAATGCAGAAATAAAGTACGTTTGAAATTAGATTTTTCTAATTGTGTTCATTTCAGTTCCACGAATGAGGACTTGCAATAGTTGTCGAAACAAAATTACTGCCGCCTTAGTCAATGAATATCATTTAATCGCTGGCGAAAATAAATAAAATAAATACTCGCGAATTCAGATACACGCTGCGCGTAAAGTACACATTAATTCCTAGGAAGCTGAAAGGCGTAAAGCGTCTTTAATAGCTTCCCATTTTCGCCGAAATAACGATCGTTCACTTCGCACTTCCCAATATCAAAAGAGTCTAAATAAAAGTCTTCGACCCCCCTTTTCCCAACACTCCACTACCTTAGTTTCTCCTCTTCTATACCCGATAAGTACGGGAGGCTATCTGATTTTTTTTTTTTTTTTTTTTTTGCTTACACGTCACACCAGCACACAAAAAGGACTTCGCGAAAATAAGGAAACATTATTTGCAATTCAGCCGAAAGAGCACAGCTGAAGCTAGGAAGAATATTGCGCTTGTCAAATCAAATTCCAAAGTCAGGGCTTGTAATGAAGGCTGAAAGCGAACGAAGGTACCGTCACAAGGCGGAGTGAACGAAGAGAAATCTAACGAGCAATAGCTTGTTACTTTTTCTTCCTTTTTTTTTCTTTGCATCCCGAGCGTGGATGGTATAGAACGATTTCACTTTTTTCAATCAATACCAGTTGACGGAGGGTATAGTTTTTTCTTGGGGGTTGGGGTAAGGAGGACTGTTCGAAGCGACGATTTGTAACGTGCCGCTGTCTGTAGACGACACTTCTTTTTAACCTCTTCTTCCATTGGGGACTTCGAAGATGAAAACTAAATTTATTTTAAGGACCAAAAAAACATCGTTTACTTAGTTAAGCTTATACAAGTTAAAAAGGAAACTCTATCAGCAACACCGAGGTGCATGGGATATTTTTAAAACATTGTTATCAATATCACAGTAAACGTTTTTAAATTGTCGGCTAAAATTTTCAACTGTGACATAAACTAATATATACCATGTTGCCCTTACAATTTTAAATGCAATGATAAAAGTAACAGGTGCTAAAGTAATGAAGGTTGCATTTATATATTATATTAAAAATCTGACGTGGACACCACATGAATTCCTTGTATGGCTTGTTAAATAATATTCATTTTTTGCTGCATTTCATTTAACCTTATTTCCTCGAATTTCATCAGAGATGTATTTCTCATTCAATTAATTCATTTCTCGCTTCACGGTAAAGCAAAAATACATGAAAACTCAAAACATCTTCACTGAAAATTTTAAAATACAAACAAACATAAAACACCAGATACAGTTAAACAAACAATCTTTACAATTACAATTATAGTTTCTAAGTAAACCTAAGGAACTCGACGAGCGGGAAAGAACGCACATTTTTCGGTGCACAACACTGAATGTTTACTTTTGATCCCACTCGGCACAAAGACACTGAAGGTGCAGAAACTGAATTCACTATTCGACTGAGTTTAAAATGAAAATAAATAGCGATTCGTTAGGCTTAACTCGCCACTTAAACTTTTAAATTATTCATAATTCTAGGACTACTACGTGCAGATTAACTAAAAGCATAAAAACCTTAACCAGAGCATAAAAACCACATAATTCAGTCACTTTTAAAGCACAAAATGAACAATTTGTCAACATATAAAAATAAAAAAACTATGCTCAGGAAGCCAGGCCTCAGAGTGGGTGCAGCCAATTGCAACGCAAAAGTGAGGTGCACGACTACATGTTATGGCAGTCTCATATACAAAATTTCAACATTCTACGGCTACTCGTTCTTGAGTTATGCGAGATATATGCATACGTACAGACGTTAAGAAAAAAATATCTTCTGAATCCATTTTAAACCCATTTTACAATACTTTCTGGCAAAATCAGACCTTTATTCTGTTCGTACTTACAGATGTCACGCAAAAAAATCGTTCAAATGGTTTTGAGAGCGTTTAAAATATGATAACCGAAAGTTTTGCGATTACAATACTTCCTTTATTTGCACAAGAAAGTAAAAATAGAACTAATAAAATTAATAAGAGCTACATTATTGCATTTACATTTTTACACATAAAACTAAAGGTATTAAAAGCACAAAGAGTTATTAGTATCGGGATTTTGAGTTGAATCACTATAAACGGCGTATCACTTTTCAAATTGTTGCCACCAAAAAAAAAAAATGGGTTAGCAGGTGTGAATGCAAGAGGAGACTGGTAGGCTGCGAGTTCAACGAGATCCTAAAAAATCTTAACACATCGTTTTGGGTGACTTTTAAAATCTGAAATCTTTCGGTTTATATTCAATGATCTTCTAAGTATAAAGATTATTAGTAAACTTCGATAAATGTATTTATTCTAAGCAGATTTTATTATTCAATACTAATACAAAACTAAAAAAAGCGCATTTAAGCTTTGAGAATTAATAAAAATGCGTGAAAATGAATTTGTCTATAGGAATTCAAATGAAATTCTTAAACTTAATCAATCAACATTTTCGATGCATGTATATTACTTTGTCATGATAAAATTTGAATTCGTACATGGAAAGGTATTCTATTGATAGATAACCCTAATTTTTTCACAGATCCTTAATATTTTGTAATGAAAGAATTTCTTAGACATCAATCTTCTTCTTAGACTATGATGGCGACACAGATAAAAGCGCTATTCTCCGTACTTCTTCCCCTTTTATTGTCTACACTTAATACTTCTCAGCCATAGCATTGCTCTGGGACTGCGTTATCTTGTTTTCCCAGCATATTTATTAACAAGAAAGAGAAAACAAAATACAGGCTGAAGCAAGTCGCGCCAGAGCTTATGGGAATTTTAAACGATTAGCAAAAATGTTTAGGAGAATACAATTTTGTAAAGCTCACTTTAGATGTGAATGGTTTTTAAAACTTTTCTCGTGTTAGATGTTTTAAATTAAATTCTGGGGAATAAATTTTAAAATTTAGAGACTTATGTACGTATTTTTTTGATAAACTGGAAACTGCAGAAAGGCTCACATTTTTGTAAAGGTCACCATCAAATTATTACAAGAGAATTACTTACAATAATTCTTACGTACTTTTCTGTATGCCTAGTAAGTATATTACACATGTGGGAAAAGAACGCCATATTCGAGGGAATAAATTGTACTGTAAATTACATTGTTTAAAGGTACGTATAAGTCACATCCTCCACTTGCCAGCTTCTGTTTAAAAAGAAATTTATCGTGCCAATTTTTTACAGTTTTTTCTGGGGTCTTTTTTAGAAATTTATATAGCATTTACTGTAAATATCTGCATTTACTGTAAATATCTCCATAGAAAACGCGTATAACGTTCAGATAATGGCAGTAATAAGCTATGAATAGGTATTAAAATAAGCAAATTATACATAGATAATGCCGCCCAATCTGCACGCACGCAACAATATGTTGCGCCTATTCATTTATTTTACCTATCAAAACAAGAAGTAGTAAATATGCAAATTATATGTAAAGTGCATATTATGCAAGATGAAAGATTTCAAATTTCAAAATTTACAGATCACCAATAAGCTTTAAATCTAATCTAGAGTATTTATTACAATAACTATAAAATTTGACAAAATTTTAAATCTCTTAAGTTGTATTTTATTGAGTGGAATTTTGTGAATAATCGTATCAAGGGTTTTAATATAGAGATTTTGTTTTAATTCTTCCTACAATTTGTCTTCAGACTTTAGGTTTACAAAATCAAAAGTGACTTAACAAGAACAATACAATGCCATAAATCTAATTTTCATAACTTTATTAAATTTGATACCACTGATAAATGCATTGGCATAAAAGTCGGTAGAACTTTAATTATGAAACAAAAGGCTTCAAATATAGAATTCCGATTACTTAAAGTAATTCAGACTGAAACTAGCTAAAACCTCAGATGAAATAAGAAACATCCTGTGTAATTATGCACGTAGAGGTACGTAATGTATGGCATTTGAAAATCTTTTTTTTTTTTTTTTAATTAGAATTTTGAATTTGTTTTATTTTCGTTCGTATTTTGTGAACTTTTAACGAATTTTTGATCAACAAACTTAACTATTTCAAAGCGAGCAGGGCAATAATGTACAGAATCAAACATTTTTATCTCCAGCGCGCTAGACTGTCTATCGGAAATTCTAAAGATATGCTATTTTTAAATATTTTGTGATTTTTTGTTGATTTCTAATGGCGTGAATGCGAAGAAAAGGGTTCTTAATAATAAAGCTTAAAAGACAAAAAGGAATGGTAGACTGCGGACTCAGCGTGAATATAAAAGAACTTTAATAAACCCTTTTGAGCGACCGTTAAAATCTGAAGCCTTTTGTTTCCAGTCTAAATCAAATTCTAAATAAAATTTAAGCTTAGCTGTTAAATATCTGTGTTCTCAGTCTTCATTGCCCATATTTTTCATTAATCAGTGACTAGGCAAGTTTGCGCATAATTCTGCTTAGATTTTTTAGTATAATGATTTAAATTTTCATATATTTTTCTTTTATCCGTAAAGTAATACTTTTATGTGTTACAAATTTATTCTTTATTACTTATTATCTTCTGTTAATGAATAGAATTCAAAGTATTTTAGGTGCAATGAAATCACTTAACTAGTTTGTGGTGCAGAACTTTCAACCTTCACTGTGTATTTAGCTGGAAATTCATACCTACCATATTTCCGCACTCTTTTAAAACAATAAGCGATTGACAATTTAACACCGACCCCCCAAATACGCGATCCCTGGCTGAGACACTGTCGATATCGGTTAACGTATTTCGAAAGACAACCAAGGGGGTATTGGGGGCCAGAGAAAGAGAGGCCAAGCTTGAACCTTCTTCAGAGCTAGAGGGAATTTTTAATTGGAATATTTATGCAGCTGCCGCTGTGTAAAGGATTTTTGAATGCGAGTGGGTTGGCAAAAGAACGATAAAGCATAATCGTCTGCGGAAAATCAATTGATGCTATGCCATTTTTTTTTATCTGGAGCCTTTTTTAATAGAAATATGTTCTCCGCCCATAGACTGTTGTCTTTTAATTTCCAGTGCCGATAGCTTGAGCATTTGTGGGCGAATTTTTTTAATACTGCTTCGTTTTAGATTAGAATTTGAATTTTTGTGTTATTTTTGCTTTCCTACTTCGCATAAATGTTTACTGTAATTATCTTTTAATGACAGAAAATTGATTTTGGGGACAGAATATTTGTTCTGTCGTAGATTGCAAAGAAGAGTTTTCATCGAAGCTGCGCATCCGTGCTTCGTTATCCTACTTTGAGTCTTTTTTGCCGAGTAAGTGAGCCAGAATGTACTTACATTGATTGGATTTCGAAAATTAATTATATAAGATTTTCATCGAATATTTGATCACGCACAAGAAAATTAATAATCTTTCGTGCAATACTTTAGAATGGATGTCATAACGTGATTCGATTTACCCGATATCTACTTACAAATTACAAAACTTCGGCAAATATTTGTCTTTCTCCGTATTTTCACGTAAATACTTTTCCCAATATTAATATGTTTAGCTTTCAAAATTTAATTAAGATGTCATAGCTTAAATTTTCTTATTAATTTCTACATTTTTAAAAATGGAAAATGAACTAAAATTTTTTCTGAAAAATTCGACCAGAAAATTGTACAAAAAACCTGGAAGAATAAAAAATGGTATTAAGACGTCTAAGAAGAAATCTGGAAATGAACTGAAAACATGAGATTTATATTTTCATTATTAAATAAAGTGCTCAAAAGCCTCCTTGAATTTTATTTAGCGTAAGTGCAAAGAATACTAAATTTAAATAATAAATTCAGCACTCAAAACGTTAATAATAAAAAGACAAAAACGTTTTGCAAGCCATCTTACTAATAAAAGTAAATATTGATATGATGAACTAAAAAAGGAGTGAAAAAACGGAAAAATGTGGGCCAACACTTAACACTGCATCTGGAATTCTAAACATATGCTGCTATGCTGCTTTTAAACTTTTTTGTTATTTGCTGCTGAATTGTGTATGGCGCAAGTACAAAGTATAAATAAAGTGTTGCTTAATAATAAAGCTAAAAAGCCCAAGAGAAATGAATTAGGGGGACAGAGGGCAAAAGCAGACTGATAGACTGCGAGCTGAGAAAGAGCGCAAAAAACCTTATCAAACGCTTTTGAAGGACCGTTAAAATCTGAACCCTTTCAGAATTTTATTTTATTTTTTATTAATAAATAAATTTCTTAATAAATGAATTCCAATTCTTTTGACGGTGCTTTAGATGATGCTTTTGAGGCATTCAGAATATTAAAATGTAGACAGATTTTAGAAGACAGTAATCGTTGATAATGTGTGAAGTAGTGGAGTTTGAACCACTATCGATACTCAGCCTTAAGATGTGATTCCCTATGCGATATGCATGGAAAACAAGATACCTTTTGATTTGTAATGCAGGTTAATACCTGAAGTCGAAACACTTAATCTGTTCTAATATCTTAAAAGTATATAGTGGTCTTCCAGAGTTTTTAAACTCTATGCTTTGAGAAATAAGTACTTATCTAGCTACATAAATAACTATTTATTCCTATATCTATTTATCAAGCTATATGCAAACACTGTAGCGTCATTTGTTATATCGATGTAGGAACGTGAAGAAATCTGCAATACCTTCGCTAGGATTTGAATTCCAGACCTCCCAAATTCGCGTCGAGCGTGTTTCTAGTTACACTATGAAGGCACGTGGAAAAAGAGGGAGAAAATACATTATATACTCCGACTTTTAAGGAATGGGAACTGGGAATAAGAGGACTCAATCGCCGAATCCTGGTTATGATGAATTATCGTCCACCATCTTTTAATTCGGGAACCAGTTGTAGAGTCACTAGGATATATCGATATGGGAATATGAAAACATCCGCGGTGTTTCCGCAGGGATTCGAACTCCGGACCTCCCAGATGCGCCTCGAAGGTGCTTCCAGTTACAGTACGAAGGCATACGGAAAGGAGGGAGAAAATACATTATAACATTTTTAGAGTAATCAAAGTATTAATATGAAAACAAATGACAGTAATTATATTTGCATAGTCTTCTATTCTTCTAAGATTTTAACTTTATCAACCATGTTTCTCGAAAGTTTTATTTTACAATTTGCATAATTGTTTTTTAAATACTAAAAATTAATAACCATCATTTGAACTAGCTTACAAATATTCTTGCAGGTTTTTTTTAAAGCATTTAAAAAACTCTTTCGCAGTGAATCATATTTTAAATATAGAGCACATTCTCAATAATTAATATTTATTTAATGGATTTTAAAGAAATTAATTAAATTTAATTGGTTGAATTATTTCTACGACAAGAATTCAAATTAATATATTTCTAAAAAATATAAGTAAATCTGATGTTAGGCCTATTTAATACTCTACTACATCCTAAGAGTTAATCAATTTTAAAAAGCTGAGATTAATTTAAAAATGATTGATTATCTTACGTAAGCACTAAGCTTATTTATTTTCAGTAATATATTCTAATAAATTCCCTTTAAATTTCATAAGTTTCTTTTGTCAGAAATAAAATAAGCGCCATGGGTCCAATGCAAAGTTCCCTTTAAGCGTTGCAAGCAAAGTAATTTCAATGACTGTTTTTCGCTTTTCTGGCATATCTATTCATGAGCATTAGTGACAAATAAATACCTAAAATTCTCAGATGTTTTTAATAATTGCCCCTTCAAGTTACGTAGATTTCCATCTTCTCCTAAGCTTCATAACATGCAAATCATCTTTGAACTACGCAAGGCGTCTTGCGTGTCTCCTATTCAGTGACAAAAAATATGACCCAAAAGAAAAATAAGTCACGAACAAGTATTAAAAAAGTACCCCGGAGCTCTATTAAAAAAAGCTCCTTCCAAACTTTTTATGTTCTTTTACCTTGCTTGGCAGACCTCGAATTTTTTTTACACTCATTACGTACGTTAAAAGAAATAAATTTCTGTCCAAGAAAAGTCGTTTTGTGCGATGACGAAAATTGGGAATCAAACTTTTTACAAAAATAAATAAATAAAAACCCAATCTGACCAAGAAATGAAGACTTTGGAGACTCAGAATAGACAGAAGCAAAGATTTGTGGCGATAAAGCAATATGCGGAATACGCTGGTAATGAAGGCAACTCAGAACATTCCGCAGAAGATTCTCACTAGTACAGAGCCAGTATTTGTTGCTTTGTCTCCTTTTTTTTCAGGCCAATTTATTGCGCCCTTAGGGGTAAGAGTTTAAAAATGACATTCTTTAATGCTGGTAGAGAAATACGCCTGCCAGTTTAGTAGTTTGGATTCGATGTGTTTGGGGATCTCATATTTATTTTTATACGTAAGCCCCGCAAATTGCCCCCAAGCTCACCATTTGTAAACAGTTACGCTCCATGAATGAAAGAAATGAAAGAATTAAACCGAAATATACTGTCAGAAATGCTTGTATGTAAGTAAGCATTAGAATTTCCGGTTTGTTTTCTTTTCGAAACATTTTAAATTCAAATGTCCTGGCGTTTTATGAGTAATTTATGTTTTTAGATGAGTCCTTTGCTTTATACAGTTGTGTAAAACTATCTTGCTTTATTATAAAACAATACAAGAGATACACCGACTGCTCAGTCAAGTGGCTGCGCCTATTATTTGAAGAAAGAAAGGTATATAGGAGCCATCGCAATGATTGGCGAAGTAATGTTAAAAGTTTTACAACGATATTAAGAAAACAAGCATTGTTGTCGATGAAACTGGACCTTTACCTTGCCCTTTCAAACCGAAGAATTCAAAATTTATTAAAGAGATGGAAGGAGTTTAAATACAATAAGTTTTTATGTGGTAAACAACGCTATCGAATGTTTTCCTATGGTAAACAAAGTTAAATCTATTGCTTCAGTTTCCAGAGAAACGGTAATTTGAGTGCTCAGAATGCATGGGATACCTAATAGAGTGTATAATTGAATTTTTATAATTTCGTATCCAAATTAAGGAAGTTAAAAATAGTAACTTGAATTTGTACGCAGTCTTATGCAAGCCATCACATATAAATATAATTCTATATTACCAAACAAGGAATCAAGCTTTAAAAAAGAACTGAAGACTACTGGTACAGTTTTTCGAATGACTGTTAAGCAGTCATTCACAGATTGCCAAAGATCGATACGAAACACAGAAGAAGACGATCCCATTGATATCGTTTGATAAACAATATTTCTTAATTTATACTGTAGAGTCTTTTTTTAAAAGCAGGAGACTTGAAAAATATGCAGTGCCATGATGAATTCCCAAAGCCCTCGCCGGGATTCCAATTCCAGACCTCCCGAATACGCACCGAGAGTGCTTCCATTTGCGCCAGGAAGGACGAATATATATTATAATATCACGAATCCATGAATATTCCCGAAGTTTTAAAAGTCATGAATCGTGAATCTCAAAATCCTGAAATTATGAATCCCAATGTTCTCGAAATTATTATATTATTATCTAGAACTGGGTAATTCGTACATAAATAGGTAGAAAATTTAAGCAATGAAAATATGAATTGACTGGCATGATCTATGACCCCCATAAAACTCTGAAATTATTGTATTCATTCAGCGGTGAAATGTAAAAATAGAAAATAATTTTCAAGGAATAGTATCCTACAAGGGGATGGGAATTTTGGTATGATTCAAGCAGTTGATTCGGGACAATGCTAAGCTAACAAAACAGTTAATTTGGGACAAAGCTAAGCTAGCATAAGAGTTAATTTCCGACAAAGCTAGGCTAATAACACGGGGAGAGCTGGAACTTTCGCAGTTATTTAATCTCACTACGTATTTCTTCTCTCAAAACTTTTGTTTTCGAAACTTCTGTACCATATTTAGATACTTATTACTATTTTGTTCAATTCAGTAAAACATCCTTTGGACAAAAGCTGCTTTTATTGTCTTTATCGTAACTTTTTTAAGATGTTATGCTTTTCCTCAAAACCGCAAGGGCCCGGTTTCGACTCCTGAAGAAGATATGGATATTTGTAAATGTATAGTGTCTTTGCGGCATGGGAGCACTCTAAGTATTTGGTGAGCCTAAAGTCCTCTCGAGAAGTTGGTGGTAGGGAAAAAGGGGTGGAAGACTCTCGGACCCGTCCCTTCCGGGTGCTCTCCATCAAACCTGGAGGCGAAACTGAGCGAAGTCGAACTATCACCTGTATGGTGCTCAAGGCTGTTGCCAACGACAGGTGCAATCTTGGTCCCCTTGCCACGATGAATTTCGTGGCCTTGTTCTGATGTTACCGTCAGACAAGTGAGATAAGTCACAACACACAACAACATGTCCTAAGAGTTTTTCAGATGCTTTTTAATAACAAATGTGTGTTTTGCTAGTATGCTTTTGTGGTAGTTAGAGGATACATATTGCTCATAAATTTATCCTACATTCCAAGTTCGTTTTTCTTCCAGTAAACATACTTAATAGCACTTTCTATCATGTGCATTGTTACCAGAAATAACAAATAAAAGAAATGTTTTTCTTCATCAAAATACTTCTGATACATAAATGTGGATTTAAATATACTTCAAATAATTTTCTGAGAAAAAGTAAATGTTGCCACGATATTTTCGCCTCTTATTACCTTATTACTATCTTTAAATTTTACTTCTGTTGTTTACAGATGCCGTTAATTAGGTCAAACATATATGCTAAATTGACATTAATGAATGCATGTTAGCAAACAAAGAGACAAAAAGGGACGAAGCTTAAGAATTCTTCAGCATCAATAACTTAAACGAGAAATGAAATCTGTGGCTAACATCCAAAGCCACCCTCCTCCGAGGGAGTTCTAATGGATGCGTTTAACCAAGAAAGTCTCGTCCGTGTGGTCAGTGACACTATGGCTACCTTTAATGAAGCGCGGCTGACGAGACCTGTCAAGCAAAGTCCATTAGTTCTCATTTGCCAGCTTTTGCAGTGGACGCTGTTACTTAAGCCGGACCTCGTTGTGTCCCTTGGCGTTCATCTTGCGCTTCCGTTTGTCGAGGAAATTAGGTGACCACCAGCGTATTTGCAACCGCCGTCTACGGGGACTTTATTTCGCTTCCACAGCCTAATAGGCTTTAAGCAAAGCGAGGATGATATTTTTGCTTTCTTTGTTTGCCTCGCAATATCCTGATTTTAGTTAGGTTTTTTTTCGTCACCGATGGTGCACAGTAATTGGAATCCGGTTTGGCTGATGCTCTCGTGACGAAAGATTTTTACTTAAGTTCATTAATGGACGTACCTAAAATTTGAGCTCTCTAGTGCTATATATGCTGAACCAAAAATAGTGTTCGGGTATGAAATTTATTTAAACTTATTTTTAATTACTTTTATTGAAATAAAACTCCATAGATTACTGTAGGAATGGCAATGAAATTTATTTTCTTACATAATTTTCATATCATCGAGAACTTTACTGATGCGAAATTTCAATCGTCACATTCTGAATAGTTTCCCACGAAAGATTGCAAACCTAATAGGAACCTAATGAAGCTCTAAAAGTTATTATTGTTTCTTAACCTGAGAGGGAAAAAAACTTACTCGATTTTTCACAGAGCTATTAAGAAATATTGGCTTGATTTCTATCTTTATTACTTCACATTTTTTTAACAATTTTATATTTTTACTGTTTATTCCTAGTAAATATTATATTTCAGAAAACAAAATATGAATTATACTCAAGCATTTCAGAGATTTCAATAAAACTCTATATTATATTAGTGTTCTATATTGTATTTAACAAATTAAAACAATGCTCTTTGAACAAATTAAAGAAGGCGGTCACATTTTTAAAATATTGCTTACGCATTTGTGCATATTTCTTTATTTCATATACATTTTACTGGCTCATTTCAAATGATATCATACAGATTCATTTATATTACCTTTCATTCAGCATTCTTTTCTCGGAGATCAAATTGTTTACAATAGAAAAGCCATCTAAGAATTACTTAAGTATAAAATGTAAACTTAATTCATTCATTAATATGTAAATTTATTTTATTTCAATTTAACCGACAATTATGATTTATGTCTTAACTATCAATTCTCTTTTCCATTTCCCTACCAGAATGCAAATCAGTTCGAGAGTGTATCAGTTGAAGTTTTCGAATTTTGAGACAGGGCGTGTTTCTGCTTCTCGAGGCCACATTGCTAGGTTTCTGTTAGCTCAGATAAGATTGCATTCTTCGGCTTTACGTCAACCTACCGATATTTAAACTGTTACGCCAGTGAGAAGTTTGAGCCAACTTTACGTTAAATCATTTTTGTAGCCACTGGCTACCTAGATGTAGCTTCAAATTTTAATTTACTGATATTTTAAATTACCTCGCCACAAGTGGTTGGCTGGCTTTGTTAAGCACAAGATGCGTGCATTTTATTTTCCAAGTTCTGAATGAAAAAGTTATTTTGTAACCTTCTCAAATCTTTGTCGTTAATCTCAGTCGAGCGATAATTCGCTCAAAATCTATTAGGTGTTTGGATACCAGTTTGTACTACCAAAACAAGCAATATGAACTACCAAACTCTATAAATATACTTTTTTTCCTACTTATTTTTTGTTCATTTATTTCAAATTTATTCACTCTGTATATATGTAAATATAGTTATTGGAAGAAATGCAAACTAACTAATTATATAGTTATTACGTAATTAAATATGGCTATATAATTATATATAATTAAATATACCACGACCATGTTATTAATAATAAATGCTTTATTGAATAATTCTATTATTAATAGATTATATAGTTGATAGTTATATTAATTATATTGTATACAATGCCATACAAGTTGTTAATTTCATAATAATTATAATACTCTCAGAGTCATGCATTTGTAATTAACAGTGAAATAAATGCAAATTATTTCTTCCCTTTTTTCCAGATACACGCATAAGTACATATTATGTACAAAATTAATAGATAAAAAATTGTAAGATGTTAAATTCATAATATTGAAATTTTAAATAAGTTCGACGTTATGGGTGATACATATCCGAAAATATTACTTCTCCTTTTAAATTAGTATTTGGCAAAGTGCTATTACAAAGATGACGTCATAAATATGCATCAGACGTTTTACATCAAAACAATTTTAAATTCCTTTCACATGAATTCTTAAAATGTAGCATAAATGTATTTCCTAATTAAGTATAAACTTACGCTCGACGTATTCAATCCCTCTGCTATAAAAAACTGAAACACAACTTTAAATTATACAATTTAGATACAGTTTTCTTTAATAATTTCTAATACATTTTCAAAAACACTTTTGTGCAAATTTAATTTACGTTCAGTTAGTAAAATACGCGTAAGAAGTACATAAAAAAATATTAGTTGCCCAAATTTGAAAAAAATGTATGCTGAAATGGGTAAAAATTATTTCTTCATTAAGCAACTATTTCTTTATTAAGCATATTTGATACAATACTGAACTGAGTAATGCTTCTTTGTATTAGACTTGCTTGTATTTAATAGTATTCCTTTAGAAAATAATCTTTGAAGAATGGCAGTATTTCATAATCGAATTATAATATAAGTATATTTTAATATGTTAACATTTTATTGTTGTTTCCAATTATTATTGTTATTGTTGTTTTTGTTATTATAATTGTTGTTATTGTTTTTATTGTTTATGAATTTTAAATTGACCTAATGTGAAAGTAAAAAGTATCATTCACATTTTTAAAACATAGCATAAAATGCATAAAATCGCGTTTAAACCTTGATTTCGAATAACAATAATGTAAACATTCGTAGACAATATTTAAGTAATAAATTTTCATAGCCTGCAATATATGGAGAATTGAAACTTAGAACTAATGCATCTTGCAGTAGAAGAAAACAATTGTATACAATAAATTCCTTCTAAAGCACATTGTTACGTTAAAATTTATTGCTAATTCATCTAACGAATCGTGTATTAAAAAAAACTTCTTAATTTATTAAGTAAATGAAAAACTTTTAAAAGACTCGTGTTGAACTTTTAATGCATCTAAGACAAAGCATAAAGGACCTGTTTGTCGTAGGCTATGACTGTAACCATTGTTTTTCTAAAGAGAGCTGAAGGCTTTAATGCTGTCATTTAATCCTATTGTCCATGAACGAAAAAAGGGAAGCCGGAATTAAAACATAAAAGTGAAGGAACTGCTGATATAATCGTTGTTACCTCTATACACGCTAAATTAAAATTAAACGTTCGAGCTCATCGTTTCGGTCCAAATTACGTCATTAGAAAGTTTATGGGTCATTAAAAAAGTTGTTACTGAGACGAGTTGCCATTTATTAATTCGTATCAGGGTGGTCCCAGCTGTAAAATAATATGGTAAAGATTAAAAAGAGAACGGGTTTTGAATTTCTTCTTCTCTAGCGAATTAGAAGGCGTCGTAAAAACTGAGCGACCGTAAATTTTTTGGCGTCACAAACAATAAATATGATGAAGTTACGCTGTGGAAAAGTGAAGAAATTTGTACGATATGTTTGCCACGAAAGTTATGCACGAAATTAAAGGCGTAACTTATGAATATAAATTTATTTTCCTCGGGTTGTTTGCGTAGTCCATGCTCAAAATAAACATGACACTAGTAATTTGTGTTAACGCATGTTTTATTTTTGACTTTTGTGATAGTCAAATGATGGGTAAGAAACTGAAACCCTACTAAGTAAAGAAATAGAAAGAGAGATTTGAATAATTTTCGTGATTTACTTCATTTTCATTGCTCATTTGCTTATTTACCGATAATTAGTATTATAAAAGTTTTATACAAGTTAATTATAAATTCATTATGAGTTTTCTCCCTGTGTTTCAAATAGCTCAAATTCTTCTACTTCTTTTAATTAAAAATTATGGTTTAATCATATCAATCCTTATAAATGCCGTTATCTAAAATTAAATGTATCACTTACTATTATTATCTAACCAAAATTAATTTAGTATTATTTTTAATCAAAATAAACCTACTATTATTAGTTAATTAAAGTAAGCTTGCTATGATTATTTAATAAATTTGCTAAACCTACTATTATTATTTAATCAGAATTTATTGTAATTATTAATAATAATTTTCTTTTAATCAAAAGTTTAAATGTTCATAAAACATATTTTCTTGGAAACACTATTGGGATGACTATTACGCATATTACGTATATTACAATACTTTTTCAAGTTCCTGTTTTTTGTTATTATGAACCTCTCGAATACGCGCCGAGTGTGCTAACCATTACACCACGAAGGTATGCTAAGACGGCGGAAGAAATACCTTATAAGCTGATATGAGCTGACTTACAGTGACATCAAATTATACTCTACTCGGCTAATAGGATCATTCACTAAATTTTTAATTACACAAAGCATGCATATATGTGCTTTTTGCTAATTTAAGTACTCTTGTTCTGAATGAAGAAATTTTTCGCATTTCTATTTTTATGTTTTTCTGGTATCCTTCATGCCCACTTTACTTTAATAGCAGTTTTGAACTGTTTCAATTTGCTTTTATCTTAGTAGTTGCTTTCGTTTTTTCGGAGGGGGTCACATCCTACAATTCTAATTCGTCAATATACAGAGACCAGGATCTCAGTTTTTTGCTTTTCTCAATTTTACCCTGCCTCTTTGACTTTGTGCATGAGAACTTTGCATATAAAGCTCAGAAATTTATGTCGTTTCAGTTACTGGTGCTTAAAATAATGATTTACATACTAAAAGCATTTAGTCATAAATTTAAATAAAGTACACAGGCTCAGCAGGTTGTTATTAAATATGGCTAATTCTTTTATTATTCCTTATAATATTAATGTAATTGTAATTATTATAAAAAAATTCTTTTCAATGAATTTTTTAATTACTTGATGTAAACGGAAACTATGAAATGTAATATATACTTAACTGGCACACACTGATTACAAAAGAAGAGGTTTAAAGCAAGAACTTATTTCATTTAAAAGTGTATAGTTTCCAATTGCTCAAAATTAATTTAGTTTTAAAAATTTTACCCTACAAATTCTTTTACTAACATTAAACTGTCTTATATCTCTGCCATTTGCTTAATATATATATACATATATATAATTAATTCTTCGTTTAAAAGATGTTTATAAAAAGAGTTTTAAAAAAGTTTTAAATTTTACTTTAAGTTAGTCTGTACGAATCGTCTTCTATCTTCAGATGAGGTAAAGATCTATCTTCAGATGGGGTAACGAAGCCTGTCAGTAATGCTTTTAACTACTATATATTTGCTGCAATCTACCTTAAATTTCTTTTGTCTCGTTACAACTTTTAGGCCACGATACTGAAATATTGATTCACTTAATCAATCATCGTGTTTTTACGATTATATCATTTGAATATCGTGTTTCCACGATACTGAAATATTGATTCACTTAATCAATCAGTATTGAAGTATTGACTTATTAAGTGAATGAATATTTCAGTATCGTGAAAACACCTTTACCTAAAAGTTGTAACGAAAATTATTTCAATCAATATTGAAATATTGACTGATTTCATGATCATTATTATTTTGGTATATGATTGTTTCAGTTTTGATGCAATTTATTAAATTTGACACAAATTATTTCATTATTTTAATTTTAATTTGATTCACTGTTGGACAGATGTTTAGTTGTAATAAAAATCTTATGCTAGGGTAAGTTTTCTAAAACAACTAATCTTAGCGAGATAATAATTTATAAAGGAATTTGGATCAAATTTGTATCAGAAAGTATGTTTTTTAAAGAAGTATTAGTGAAGTCTGTTATAACGAGCAAAAGTTTGAAAAGACCATGATTTAAAAGCACCCAAAAAGAAAATGATTATTTTAATTTCTATATGTTCTAGTATCCATTTATCTCCTCATGGGCGCAGAAGCATTGTTTATAACAAGGAAATTTAATTGGTCCTTCAATAACTATTGTAAGAATTTCACTGTATGATTTAAGAATTCTTAGCCTTGTGAGAACTTTCATTCTTTCTGGATTGAAAACCACTTAATTTTGCAAATATATGTGTGCACATAAGGCGAAATAGCTGCCTGACCTTCAGCCTTTGATGGACATAACGCAACAAGCTGTTCTTCTGAAAGATAAATTCCACTTACTTCAAAATCGTCTATTTTGCTAGTTGTTTGCATTTGTCCTAAACGTTCCTTTGCATTATAAATACTTATTTTCTGACCCTGGGGAACGAGGTGTGCACCCTTTAATGGGATGGGTTTATTGACCCTTAATCGCCAGCGAAAAACAAATTGGTATTGAAGGAGGAGATTTGGTCCCTTCCATACTGCCTGTTATAGGGGAGTGACAGCGTCGAAGATTGCGGATGTGGCCATATCCAAGTGTCAGAGATCACTGCCAATAGAGGATTTAAGTTATTCATTTAATCCGAAGTCCTGTAGGGTTAATGGCTTTGGAGGGGCCATTAAATTCCAATTTATATAGCAGAAGAAAACTTCTTCGCTGAATATGAGACTGAAAGAGTTCTTTTTTTAGCTCTTTCTGCCACGAAAAGCTCTCTCCAGATCCTTCGCTCCGTGGAAAATGTGCAGATTTAGTTTGTGCTAAGAGGCATTTTAAAATAGGAAAATGAGGGGGTGTAGTTATGTTTAAATAAAACTTGCTCCCATTTTGAAAATGGAACAAAAATATTAATGCATTGAAACAAAAAATCACATTCCATTCAAATAAAATCCGTTTTTAGAAGAAGGCTTTGATTTTTCGATGCTGTCCATTAGTTACGCTCTACGCTGAATTAAAATTTCATTAAAAAAAATTTAGAAAATTTAAAATGACATTTCCGAGTAGCTGAAAACCTATATGAGGAATAAAACAAGATGTTTGTGGTACATAATTAAAAAATTTTAGAACTTCCAAATGAAAGGAGTATTTAGGGTACAAGGTATTTTCTCCCTCTTTTATTCGAGACGTCCAGGTTCGGGTCCCGGGGAGAATATTGCTCATTTCTCATATCTAATCTACCGTGGTGCCGAACTAAAAGGTGGTGGATAATGATTCTTCACCACCAGAATTTGGGTATTTGGTCCTCTAATCCCCAGTCGGCCTTTAAAAGGGGGAGTAATTTTCTTCCTTTTTCTGCATGCCGTCGTGGTGTTTTAAATTTTTAATATTAATGAAGATGTTTTAAATTTTATGTATTTTTGCCTTTCCGCGAGTTGAACTGATTAAATGAGAAATATATCTCCAATGAAATTGGAGGAAATAAATTTAAATGAATTGCAGCAAAGAATTTATTGTATAATTTTATAGGCCGTACGAGGAAGCTATGTGGTGCCCACATGAGATTTTTATTAAATGGCATACGGGAACTAAAATCAGTATAAACAAAATGAATTTGGAAAGATCATAAATGAGCTCATATGCGTCCGTATATGAAATTCATTGAAAAAATATTAAAGAAACTTTCGGAAATGAATTCAAGTTAAAAATAAAAGTTATGTCTATTGCGTATTAAAATTAACTTTCAAATATCATATAAAATTTATCTTTTTGAAAGCAGATGGCAATTAATTTTCTTTTTTCGATATAATAATTAAACGTGCATCCCTTTAAAACACACTGAATTAACCAACTTTGCTTGATAAAAAATTAACAAACGGAAAAAACAACAAATTTTAGTTGAAAAATGAAATGAGTAAGCCAAAAATAAAATAATAATATTTCAGCATTAACGATAAATATCAGTTGTCAGTTTGTCTACAGGAAAACACTTCTCTCAGATAGCAAAACTTCACAAACTAACCCTTGTTTCAATTCGACTCGCAAAGAAATAAAACATTCGACCTGAGTTATCTTTCTAATAAATGGTTACTCCCAAATCTGTTTTTGGTGTTACAACACTCATAAAATTGCCGCTAGAGCAGAAATCTCAACGCAAAACGCAATTTACTACAACCACAAAATTATTAAACAAGCTATTTTCCCCTGCTAATTTCTGCCGGAACGTTAATATTTAAAATACACACATTTAGACTCGTATATATGCGTCATTAAAAAAATTCTGTATCTTACGAAGGGGGAAAAAAACGTGGTGGCATTGGAAGTTTAACGGCTAATGCCAGTAATTTGGTTGCTTAATTTGTCGAGTAAAGATAAAAAAAAAAAAAATAAATAAAATAAATAAAAGTGCAGCGGGTACTGAGGATCCAATGCATGGCTCTGTGATCGCCGGGGGGGGGGATAATGACGGTTAACTGCTAGTTCTAGCGGCGACGGAGTGATGGGTTCTTACTGTCCCATGTCCAATTGTGACGCCCCGCCTTCATTTGGTAAAGTGTTAAGGCTGATTTCAGCCGCGCTGCTAATTATACGGTGGGAATGACGGCCGCAATCAAATATTGCTCGTTCAGTGGATTTCGCTAAAGTTTCGCAGCCGGCTATTGTTTCTTTTTATGTCATTCTGCTAATGGGTTGGCGTTGCTGTGTTTAAGAAAGGGAATCAGACTCGACATGGGCCTCATTCTGGAGAGATACTTAACAGTACGACATGTGATTTATGCCGCTGAACTCATCCGGTATCATATGTAACGGCCCATTTTTACCATAAAAACATGAAGCACACTTAGGTACTGTTGTGCGCTATCGTCAATCTGGTGGTCCACAATTTGAAAATAATAATTCGAAATAACTACAGTTGCGGTTTTCTGGAAAGTCACCTTGCTTGTAACCAGTTTTGGAAATACTGAAATGAATAACATATGGATCGAAACACTTAATCTTATTATTTACTTGCAAGGCAACATGTACAAGTAACGAAACGGTAAGTAACGAAAACTGCGAATTTTAACGGAATTTCTTCTTATAACGCTGCTCAGTTTAGCACGGTTTCTGATATAACGCACATATTGCTTGCGTAAACCACAAGTAAACATCGAATGAAGGGATTATCCCGAAAGAACTTATATGGTCTAAGAATCTGGAACAGAGATTAAAAAAACATGGAAAAGATAGTAAGATGGAAAAGATAGTAAGATGGATAGTAAGATAGTAAGATAAAAACATGGAAAAGATAGTAAGCACATACATAAACGGCTCTTCAAACATTCGAGCCTTAGAAGCTATGACTACATTGAGGTAATGTTTTCAAGATGTTTTCCGTAAAAACTGAGAAATTAATTTTCTCCTTTCCTTCTTCGTTGTAAACATCATGTATGTCTTGTAAGAATCGTAGTTTCCTGTACTTTTATAGTGTTCTGAGGTGGTTACATACAACTAGCTGAAGAATTATAGCAATTTTGCCAACCATCCTCTAAGGGAAAGTCGTTCACCATAGTATCGTCAATCTGGTGGTCCACAATTTGAAGATTCGGAGAGGTTCGGAGAGGGTATGGTTGTTTATAATTGTATATTGTCTTTGCGGCATAGGGGACTTAAAATACTGCCGAGCCAAAAGTCTCCTGAAGAATGGATCCATTCCCGCGGGATCGTTCATGAATAGGACGGAGTTGATCTAATTCGTAGTACCACCAAGACCTTAAGTAACGACCTTATATTCATAATGGCTATTTCTCTTTGCCACAGTGAGTCCGTTGACCTGATACAGATTACATCTGGTCAGAAGGATTACGGCATAATAAAGTCACTATTTGCTAAAGTATGGAACCCTACGTATGGGCTGTGCCGGCACATTAAGACAGCAGTAACGATGAATTGGTTTGCTGGTTGATTTTAATTATTACAAAACACACAAGAGCTACTTGGCAGGGGATCGATGTTTTCGTGACAGACTTTCTTGAAGAAAGGGGTTTGTATTCATACATAGGTATTGGGAAAATATTGCATTTTAATCAAATAAAAATCGTATCATGTATAGATTATTCGTAATATGTTGTTAGTGAACCATTTCAACTCAGAGTCGGTCTAGTTCAGAAGGATTTAAGTGCTTTAAGATATCTTTTTTTCATTTGCTAAGCAAAAATATCTTAGTCCTTACCAATTCCTCTCATAATAATAATCGTTTCAGCACAAGACAGCATTCTTGTCATTTTCATTTTAAGCATCAATGCATTTTTATGCTCAGTAAATTATATCTCTTTTAATGAAACTTAAATCTTAATTTATTAGGCTGATTTGATTACTTTTTTGCATAATGAAACGAAAACGATTTTTTTTCTTTTTACTAACCAATACTCAATAACATTCCTAGCATAGTTAATTAATGCTATAAAAATATTCTCTCAAAACTTTGTTGGGCCATCTGAAATATTAAGAATTTAGGTGAAAATTTAAACGGGTAAATATTATGCAAATATAATGCATAGAATGTCAGTGACTTTTTGTTTAAAACATATCGCTTAGTTCCAAGCATAAAATATAGAAATATTTCAAAGAATGTGATGCAAAAAAGCAGGATTTATAAAACACCCAGCGATTCGAGCTTCAACCATTCCATTTTCGGTGAATCCATTACGGAAGTAATGCTACAAAGGACAAAAGTACTTTAAATAAAATTTAAAAGAAAAAATAAAGTATAGCAAGTATAAAAATAAAAATTGCAACTTCATGCGAATATGTGCAATTTTCCTTTTATTTAACCGTAAAAGTTTTCCAAAATATGCATAATTTATGCGAAATTTTAAAAATGTTTCAGTTTGAATTACTTTCTACAGTTTAGAAACATATCTCAACTTTAAAAACTTATTATAAAGCATGAACTTTGTTAATTCATATGCATATATTTTCCTCCTCGATAATTACGACCAAATTACATTCTAACAAACTGTGAAGTTCTACATACGAAAAAGCGTAGGAACAAAACGTAAACTCTGATTTAATGCTAGCTTTTGAACAACTCACGCAATTAAAAAGTAAACAAATATTTCCTCAAATTCGCATTCGAATGGCTAATAAAAGCAGGAAATGACCTAACCCAGATAACGAGCAAAATGCTGGAAAATAAGCTACCAAAGCCATCAAAGAATGTAAATTTACAAAAGGCCGGAAGGTTGTTCTGCGTGAATCTAGTAAGCTTTGATAGGAAAACGCTTACACGCATAATTTGAGATTTAATCTTGATTAATGAAGTAAGTATTTCCATCTCTACCAATAGATGGCGCTGGGTAAAATCGCTATTTTGGTTAAGTTCGTATTTTAGTTGAACGTCCGCCTTTTAATCTTCTTGTCAGAAAAGAAACTTTTTTTCATAATCTGACATTTAAGAAAACGAGAAAATTGATTTTTTTTTCAGACTAGATAGTAAACTTCATAGGTTATTTCTTTCATATTTCTATAGAAATTCAAACTGGTCTTTATTTTTTGCTAACATTTCCTATGAAATGCGAATTTTCGTTCGATTGCATTTCTAAATTCAATTTGATCGCTTGTGCTGTATGCCATCTGAGAAAAGTAAAGTAAGTGGCCAAAAGATGGCGCTGTAAACGAATTAATTTTTGAAGAAAATCTATGAAAATGAAGATGTTAATGCATGAAGGAAAAATTAATTTTCAAGGATCGTTAGTAATGTGTGTATTATATGCGTAAAATTTCCTAGGAAATTTTATCAATCTGAATACGTTTGGCGTTTAATTTAACATTCTTTACATCAGCTTACGGAAGCCGTCATTTTCTTGTAACGACTTTTTTTCCCCTTCTATTTTCTCTTTATATTATATACGTGTTGTTCATTATCATTATATACATGTTGTTCTTATGTTGTACACGTGTTTTAGATGTTGTTCTTATGAATAAAAATAAAGTTCGAAATTTAAATTTTAAAAAAAAAATCTGAAAGCTTTCAGATTTTACATTACTCTCAAAGGGGCGCTTTTTTTTTAACGTTTCGTGTAATACCTTTATTTATTAAATATCCTGTTCCTCGCACTTAAATCGTAAAATTCAGTTCACCAGCAATATCGTAAAATAATTTTAAAATGAGCATATCTTAAGAAGAATTTCCGATACACAGTCTCATGCGTTGGATATATATATATATATATCTGTTCAGGGTTGCCTTTGCTCGCTCTGAAACCGTTGACTTTGTTATTTAAAGTTTTAGAAAATGTGAAATAGATAATAAAACAAATTCCAAATTTGGGCTTCCAGATGCCCATATTCGGGTGGAAACGTACGTTGTTCAAAATTGGATAGCTCTAAGTACCGTTGTTTTATCACAATGCGAAAAGCATACATACATTTATGCAGATTCCTCATTATTTAATTTCTTTAAATATATAATACGGGGATCTAATATTTGGTGGCAACAGTTTGAAAAGTGAACCGACATTCAAAGTGAATCAATGCAAAATGCCAAAACAAAATTAATAGTCCTTCTGAGCAAATTGTCCCTTTGGACTAATAATAAAACTATGTTTCCTTAGATAGTATTCTTGTCTTATACTATAATGAAATCGTAATTTCGTTGTAATAATTTTCTAATATAGTTTTTTTTCTCTTTTTAGGGATAATGTTTTTAATAAAACTGAGAAGTAATTAAGATAAATGTGGCTTCTGAGTAACACTTTTGTCTCATACAACGAAAGCTCTTTGTTATGATCAGACGAAATATTTTTAATATTTCAAAAACTACGTAAACTACTAAAATATTTTATGATAAAAGAATATAGATTTGAGTAAGTAATTATGTAAATTGTTTCGGAAACATTATATGTAATTATTTAGTTCGTTCATTGTTTTATAAATAATACTCATTTCCTCTTTAAGACGACATTATTTTTGTTCTTTAATTTGACCGATTCCATAAAATTTCTTTCAAAAAACAGAGCAATCATCAAAACGTTAATTCTAGTTGAAAAATGATTTAAATGACAGAAAAACAGAAGTTTTCATTTAATAGGAAGTGGTCTTTGAAATTATAAATAAACCTGCGACGGTTGTTTTTAAAAGTACTAAAAATCATAATGTACGGAATTAGTATTAAGTATCTTCCAGAATAATGATGCGGTTGCATTAATAGCTAGTCGTTAAGCGTTTTAAATAAGATCTTACATTGAAATATTGAAAAAATGACATATATAAAAAATTAATAAATTTAAAAATATTATTCAGTTCTTAGAACAGATAATAGTTCTTTCACTAGCGATGATATTCGTTTTGTTTCTACATAAAAAATGAATTTTCCATTCCTAAAACATTTCAAAATGCTCATGCTTTACCGAAAACGAAGAAATTCTTACTTAATTTTTGTAATCAGGAAATCGAGACACCAACCAGCAGCAATACTGAAACAATATCCATATTTTATCATAACCTTTTCTAGTTGGAATAAATTTTTACACATGAATCTGTTATTTTCTCGTTTGCTTTGTCATATGCTTTTTTTTTTATTTTCCTAGTACATCGTCTTTATGTTCCTGTGTGTTATTTCTCTGAAAGTATATGTTGTTTTTATGAATATATGTTCTATAATGTGCACTTTTATGATTAAAACATTTCCACATTTCCCTCTTCTTCATTAGTAATAAATCTGATGGGTTTTTAAGACGTAGATAATAATATAAAAAAATTTTGCAAAAGTATTGGTAGAGTAATTTATAATTAGCATAAAAAGAAAGAAAAATTCAAAACACTAGTAAGGTTAAATTCAAAGGTTCTCAGTTTGTTTTGACCCATGCATTTCTTTCAGCATTGCTAGAATTTTCACTGCCCTCCCCACTCCTTTCCGAAATTCGAAAAATACATATATTCATTTAGATTTAGATTATTTTTAATGTATTTTATAAATTAAACAACAAAAAGGGTATAAAATGTTGATAAATACGAAAATTTGGATAAAAGGTTTTTTTTAATATATATATATATATATATATATTCATGAACTAAATTAACACTTAAATAAAAGGCTGACCGCACCCCCTTTGCAACTGTGACACTCTCTTCTAGTGTAATTGTTTCGAATATACTTTCGTAAATCCATCAGCATTGAGATTTTAATTTAAAACTCTTATTAATATACGCTTTAAAATTATTCAGAAATTAACTATGCAAAATTTAAATGCCTCTTCAAAGGCATGTTCTATACTTGGCTTTCTTTGTTTTGAGAGCGTATGAATGTTACTGCGCTGGTACACAGTCACATAGCATATTAAACTGTACCTTAAAATCGTATTCTCAAAATAATATATAATCTTGCTATAATTTTATAGCATATTTTGCCAAAAAAACATTGGAATGGGCATAATATTATAACAACCACGATGCGTATATTTTCCCTGGCAGCAATGGAGATGGCATTAATGTGCTTACAAGTATGTGTTTATATAGAAAATATATGCATATGTATTGGAGCCTGATCCAAACATCTTCATTAGAAGAAGTGAGGGAAGTTTAGGATAAATCCTTGCAAACGAACAGATACGAAGATAAGCAGGTTTACACTGTTTCCAATGATTTAGGATACATTTATTCTGTTTCAGCTGATGTTTACAGGGTGAAAACGATTTTTCTCGAATTCCAACGCAAATGCCTTCACCGCGTTGCCATCAAGAGGTCACAAAAATGAGAATTCTCAAGTGCTACCAGCTGCAGGGACTTTTGGAGTAAGAGTGGTAGCAGCGGGGCCATTGAAAAGAAGAAGCCCTCACGGTGGTGCACTCCCCCTCCGGCAGCCCCTAGGGGAATATGGGAAAGATAAAAGGGAGACCGCTTCGACGATCACCCATTGATCTAGGCTAATAACTCCCGATTTCCCTAATGGTATCTTCCTTCCTTCAATCTCTGGTTATAAGGAAAATCGATAGGGCACCAATCGATACTGATCGCGATTCAGATGGGATTCAGCGGTCCGAGCCTTCTTGTTTGTTTGTTCTTTTTACCATCCCCCCTCCTCATGCCCAACGTCGGAGAAAAGTGCGGAGACAAGATGGCTAATATGAAGAAATGGCCCGAAAAAAATTTTCGGAAGACAAGAAACCATGGTATAAGGAAGCACTTATTTGCCTTCTTGTTGGGTATTTTTGTCGACAAGGTGTTGATTTTATACTCGTTTTGTTCATCAAAAATCAAAATTTTGCATTCGGCATTCTTCTTTCTTCCAATTCTTTACATTGATGATACCTTATTGAATTCCCTTTGCTAAAAGTGTTACTCTGAGTTCCATACCTGCCAGCTAAGGCATAAAAATTTTTTGAATTTGTTTTATCTAATCATTCGTGCCTTTCTTTATTGAACAAAAAGTATCAAAAAAACGTTTATCGAACATTTAAATATGAGGTACATACGCGTTGGTTGAAAATAGTAAGTATAGGTTTATGTACTTAATAATTTATATATATAGTTTCTCAAGGTAAGGTAGAGAATTCAAAGAAAATTGATTGAGTACTGGGGTTATGAAGGCTCCGTAAATATGAAATCTAACTTCTTATTCGGTCCACATACAGCGCAAATTGCAATTATTAAACTATTTTAAATATTTATAATAGTTTTCAAATTTTAAGGAAAACATTTCATTCAAAATTTCCAGAAATATTCAGGAATGAATTTACTGATCTAGAACGCTTCTCAGTGCTTGTTACCGACCAAATTTTTTAAGATACGTTGATCAAATTTGAGGCCTGATTACAAAGTATAGATTCTTGGTTTTGCCAATGAATACTATTGTTTTGGGTAAAGTAGCATTAGCTGTTTAATTTTGTTTTTCTATGAAAATATTAAATACAAAATCTCGGCTACTTTTTTATGTAAGGATACGGAATATTTTTATTTAGCTAATTCAAGTATAATATTTTAGTAACTGAAGTTTTCTTTCCTTCGGAGGAAAATTATAAAAACAAACGCAGCTATAGAGCTGGAACGACTTCTGTAAAATACTCTATGTTAGTTTGAGAAACTTTACACAAGTAGGTATCTCTGTGCGATCAGTTTTTAAGAAATTAAAGCTTACAGTCACTTCTACGAACATCTTGTACATCTGTAAAATAAATCTCCTTTACTGTCAACAGAAAAGTGTATCTAGATATGTCGAAGATTTTAAGTTTTTTTAAAAGACAGACATAAAAATTTCAGATCCTATTAGTTTCCCGTTCCCTTTTTAGCTTGTTTTGCATTCATTGCTTAAAATGTAATAATCAGTCGTTTTGATAGATTTGATGAAGCAAACTCATTCCATGGACATCACGAAGACTGGATGTCACTGTATTTCTTCTCTTGGAATTTGATAAAAAGCTCCAAATTATTGCCGGTCAAAATAAGAATCATTTCGGCAGCTGCAATCATTAACACCGGGTGTTTTGACTGGAACAGGGATCAAGAATGAACACGTTTATTTAAGAAACAGAGATTTATTTTCAATACAATAGCTAAACATAACTAAAAAGAGAGTTTTTGCTCCTTTATCAGGCTAGATTATATTCTCTAGTAAAGTAAGAGTATAAATGGGTAATTTGTTTTATTTCACTTAGCATGTATTCACTACCGTTTTATTCATGAAGTATTTATTCTGTTATTTTTCTGAATGAATTTATTTCGTTATTTCATACTGAACTGTTAGTTATTTTTCATCCTAAACAAACTTAAACTAAAAACTGATAACTGCTGTGAAATTATTTAGCATCATAGCAGGCAGATACGTACTAATTTTTCTAACATATATATATATATATATGTGTGTGTGTGTGCGTGTGTTAGAAAAATTAGGCTAAGCTATTAAGAAAGGAATTACAACTGATCTGGTTGAGTTATTTGAGGAAAGAGGAACGATAGTTAATTTATCTATTTTTCAAATCAATTTTAAAAAATCTGCATTCAAAACCAGATTATGATAAATAAGAACTGATGCATGTTAAAGCGCAACATTTTTATTTTTTAACTTCATTTTCAAAATTTAATAGCCTATTAAAAGGTCTCTATACAGAAATATTTGTATGAAACTTAAAATTTTCTCCCTCCTTCCAACATGCCTTCGTGAGGTAACGGTAGCACACTTGGCGCGTATTAGAGAGGCCCATGTTCCAATCCCGCGAGGGCCTTTTCACGTCTTCCACATAAAAAAACCCTAATGATTCTACAGTGGAGCCCGAACTAAAAGGTGGTGGAAGATAATTCGTCACCACAAAGGATTTTGCTATTGGGTGCCCTAATCCCCGTTCGCAATTTAAAAGGGGGTATACAAAGTATTTTCTCTCTCCTTTCCAGCATGCCTTCCTGGAGTAAA
Source organism: Stegodyphus dumicola (assembly GCF_044657685.1). Lineage (NCBI taxonomy): Eukaryota > Metazoa > Arthropoda > Arachnida > Araneae > Eresidae > Stegodyphus > Stegodyphus dumicola. The sequence goes on along the minus strand of NC_140768.1, from coordinate 228,322,476 downwards.
GGTAACACACTAGACGTGTATTCGAGAGGTCAAAGTTTGAGTCCCCGCGACAGCATTGCTAATTTTTCACGTCTCCGGCATTTAAAAAACATTTTTCTGGCACAATAATCCACTGCTGTATTTATTCCCTTAATAAATTCTTATTTATTGCCTCAATAAATTCTTATCATTGATAGGAACTTCTTTCTTATCAACCGAAACGTTAATATGTAAGATAGTAACCAATGGAACAATTTCGAGCAGTTAAGCTTTCATTTTCACTTTTATGTTTAGAATCTGATTCAGTTTTAATAGTTATAGTTTTGTCACCATATATATTATTTCCTTTTTTGTTAATATGCGCATATGTATATCATTTGATAAGATAGCTAAATTTGCAAATATTTCATGATTATGCAAACATTTCATGATTTTGGATGCCATCTGATTTTAATGTTAGTTTATGTCATTTTTTACAATTATTGAGATTTTTGAAAATATCCTTTTCATTTCTTAAAAGTATAGTTATGGCTATTGCAAATTAATTCCAGGGACTTAAAACATTAGTAAATCTCTCAACATTTTGGAAAAAAAGAGTTAAATTTAATTTTTAAGTACCCAGACCAGTATTAGAACACACGTAAAAAACATTATTGAAACTTTATCACTATACAGCATCTGCCACAGACTTGGGGACTTTGTGATCTGGTTGCACTACCAAAAGCGACTGGAGTTTTATCAGATCCCTTCTAAGATCTTTAAATAATGTATTATAACAAAGACTCTATGATCACTTTTCCTCAATGCCCTTACGCAGCTTCATCCCTCAGAGTAAGTTCTCAAAATAAAGAAGCTATTCCATGTAAATATTTCTCGGCAAATGATATTAGACAAACACAAAAGCTCTCTGTCTCCTCTGGTTCAGTCTTTGTGCACCTAATTTCTCTGAAGCATCTCTTCAGAGGCGTTCACCACTGGAAGCAGAAAGAGAGAGAGAGAGAGAAGGAGATGGGGTGATAGAGAGGATGGAGAAGGGGATGCTGGGGAATCGCCCGGGATAACTTATAGACGTCTAAATCCATTATCACTTAGAACTGAACCTGTCATACCTCGTTTATGGCTCCTCCTCGCAAGCTCATATTTTTCTGTCTTTGAGCCGATAGGGCAGCCTTAATCAAGGAGACAATCTTAAATTGCATTGCTGGAGGAAGCCTCCCTCTCGCATGGATGGACTCCTCTTCATCAGAGATGCTCGAATAATTTTGCGAGGGTATTCTGCTGGAAGACAAACAGTCCAAGAGGATCCATTAGGATTGTGTATTCTCTGAATCGTAAAAGGATTAAGTGGCGTGTTTTAAAGTTTAGCGAGGCTAATAGCTGCTTTTAATTAGTAACACGGAGAGTGTCATTAACGATGACTTTCAAGCTTTAAGTTTCATTAAATCTTTGTAAAAAATACCTACCGAACTAATGACTTTTACACTGAGTTATTAAAGGATGTAGGATCAATTTCCCGCTTACATTACATCCTTATTAAGTAGTACTTGTAAGCAGTTTTATGCATAGTTTCTGTAATATGGTTTCTACAGCTAAGAGGCAGCCCAAAATATAAGAACGACTTATTCCATGGTATAGTTTTAATGTTATGTTATGATAAATATAGGCCAGGCCAAATTTTTTATTTTATGGGTGCAGTTGCAAGGTAAATTACTCTCTTTCTAGCAAGAAATGTTACTAAAGATTTAAAATTAGGCAAAAGAATAACCTTAGATTGGCAAACATTTTAAATAAAACCTGATTGTTAGATTTTAAATTTTACTTTGCAGGTTTTTATATTAAATACAAAAGATTTATAATCCCATTTTTATTTTGTAGAGGTACATATAATGAATCGTATTACCTTCATATTTTAGATGGTTGCTTTTACTAACATTATTCGATATAAATCCGTTTACTGAGAATTTTGGAGAAAGTAAACTTGTATTGTAGTCCAATTATTGAATATTCAACTGTTAGACGTTTACCTTCAGATCTCCAATCATTTCTTGAGAAACAAATATTTACGATGAATTTCGTGGGTTTGTCCTGATGTTGCTGTCAGACAAGTGAGATAAGTCACAACATAGTAACAACAACAGTAATTAAATTATCATGAACAAGTCCATTTTTACAGAATGTAAGATATAAAGGTCTAAAACCTTGGCAAAAATATTTTATTATTTATTAAGTATAGCACTGTAGAACTTCATATGCACTTATATCTAACGTTTTCAGTTTTAGCTAAACTTTCGAAAATTTTATAAAGAATAATATAAAACAAAGGCATAAATTTGGCAAATTTTTCCAGCTACGTTGGAATTTACAGAAGAACATGTTAAGTAAGAAAACATTTGTCATTTGGATCATTTTCATAATTAAAAGCTCTGAAAAGATAAAATAAAAGTATCATATTTATGAATTCTATAAGTTATATTTCGGAAAGAAGTAATATGTAAGGGCACTTTTGTTCATTTAAAAGTAAAAAATCATCGGGAAGAACCTAAAATGTATACAAAAAGAGAGATTATTGTAATAAATATTAGACTTTTATCGAAAAGAGCTTAATTAAGAACTATTTCAGTTATTTATCAAAAACCGTCTTTTAAATGTTTGAAAATTTCACAAAATTATAAATTTTGTTTAATTAACTCGTTTATTCGATTAACTTTAGTCTAGACACTGTTTTTATTTCTCCTATTTTGCGAAATTGGTTTCTTCTGCAGCTAAATTGCTTCAGAATATTTTAAATAACTTTTAATCATCTTCAATTTCCATGGCCAAATGCATTACAGAATCACGTTCCTTATTTCTTAAATTCCTTATTTCTTAATCTAATGTAGGCAGAACGTTTAGTCATTAAAATGTCCATACATATGCAGTTACCTTAACATACATATCAGAAATTTATTCGTGAAATAAATTTAATTATATTTAAAAGACAAATATTCTTAGAAATTAATTGCAATCTGTCTATCTGCATTCTGAATGCAATAATAAAAAGTCTTACATTTAATTTCACTTTTGACAAAAAGGATTCATTTTTTTCTACTGAATCAAATTAAATCAAGACTTCAGTTTACTCTCCTGCGATGAGGTATTGTCAAATATAATAAAATACTCAAATATTAAGGCTATGCAGAGCAAATTCACCAATAAAGCAAAAGAAAAGAAAACTCGTGATCAACTATTGGCCTAACATTGATAAACAGCAATGAAAACACCTGCGAAAAATACATTTTCCAAAATGAAGCTATTAAATCTGACCTCTGATCACATTACGCGTACTTTCTGGAGTCTAAATTATTTTCCTCTCCATGCAGCCAGCTGCTGCGATAGGAGAACCTAAACTACAAACAAATAGAATCTAAAAATCAATTTGCCAAAACGCTTATAAGTTTCATTTAAAACTACCCTCTTCGTTACTACGTAGTGAATTGCTTCTTTGTAGACGCAGACGTTTTGCTTTTTAATTCTCAATTCCATTGTTTGCTTCTATTTGCTTCAGTAATGTTTTCTTAGCTGCTTCGGATAAAATACTTTGAAGAATTTTTCACAAAACATTTAATAATAATGAAACACTGTGTAAGAATTGGTATTGCTGGAGAGAATCGAGAATTAAACGTTGTAGCTGTGCTTTATAAAATAACACTACCCACTTTCCTTTTCTTTATTGAAGTGGTATTGGATTGTTCATACCTTGGTCCCAATAAAATATGGTTTTTGTGTCAACAAATAATCACTTTGAATTCACAGATTCTTAACTCTTATGTGCTAAAATCAAACCTTTTTTACTTCCTTGTACGAAGTAAAAAGGAAATATTGTAATCGCGAAAAGTTTCAGGCAGCATATTTCAACGAAAATATCCATTTTGACCGCTATCAAATGCAATTTAACGATGTTTTTGCCTGATATATGTACGTAAGGACACAATAAAACACTCGTTTCCTCCATAAAAAATTATGAAACTGCTTTAAAATTAATTCTGAAGACAATTTTTCGTGGCGTTTGTACGAACGTATGTACGTACGTACGTACGTATCTCGCATAACTCAAAAACGAGTAGCCTCAGAACGTTGAAATTTTGTATATAGGACTGCTATAACATGTAGATGTGCACCTCGTATTTTGGTTGCAATCGGCCTCACCAAACGTATATAAATATATTTATATATATATCCACTCTGTTACCCGGCCCAGTGATCTCAGTTTCTTTACTCTTATATGTTGGTAAATTGTACATTTTTTGCTTTAAAAATGATTGAATTATGTTGTTTTTATCTTCCGGTTAAGGTTTTTGTGTCTTTAGTAAATCTGTATGCAATAATTTTAGAAATATCAACAATTTTAAAGTTGTTTAAGTGCCACTAAGCCTTTTTTTTTATGGCGGCCATTTTAAGATTTACTTCGTAATTTTTAATATAGCTATTTTGAGTTTTTATGTATTTTTGCCTTCTCGCGAAGTGAGAACTGAATAAATTGAATGAGAAATACTCAATCGGCTGTGAAAAACTGTTTCTTTTTTGTTTTATTTGCTTAATTTCTTTTATACATTATTCTAGCTTTATTATAGTATTTGAATAGAACATGTGGCAACGATTAGATAATTCTATTCTTTAAGTGATATAAATTTTGTGCATTATGCGTTATAATATGAACGAAATATAATACTGTTAAGTGAATCTAGTGCCAGAGTTTCGCTATGGTAAACAAATAATAGAGTGAATATTAAAGAACGCATTTATTCTATTGTGGTTAATGCGCTGTCTGCGAAGTAGATTTAATTCAATCCAATAAGTTTAAATGAAATGCAAGAAAAAATGCGTATAATTTAATATTCCGTACAGGGAAGTCATGTGGTGTACACATCAGATTTTTTTAATCCCAAATAGGCGTTAGTCCGGAATTATTAGTCCGGAAGACTAATAGTCTCAAAACGGCATTTTGCGAATCATTTTAAATGTCCAAACTTTAAAGATTGCTGCCACCAAATATCATCGCCCTGTGTTATATTTAAAGAAACTAAATAATGAAGAATCTGCATGAATATATGTATATTTGCCTCAGAAAAAAACAACGGTAGTTTTTTTTAATAACATTTAAAATTTTGAATAACATCGTCTTCCACCTGAACATGGGCACCTGGAAGTCCGAATTTAGAATTTGTTTTATTGTCTATTTCACATTTTGCAAAAATTTAACGAATTTTTCATTAAAAAACTCAACAATTTCAAAGTGAGCAATGGCAACACTGTAGGGAATAAAATATTTTTATCTGCAGCGGGCGAGGCTGTCCATCGGAAATTCTAAAGTTGCTGTTTTTAAATATTTTTAGCGCAATGTGGTGTTAGCTCAAATGCTCTCGAAACGTGCATATGCCTGTACACAAAAAAACCGCCCGTTTCGGCATAATATAACATCTGAAAGCCTACAGATTTTTTTTCACATGGCCACCACTATTTAGGAAAAGAAATGCAGTAAAAACTGTGTATATAAGCGACGTTAATGTCTTATGACTAATCGAGATATTTCCAAATTTGCTGAGAGGAAGATACAAAATTCGAAGGTTAAAATCAAGTGAGATGAGAAGGATGGCGGTAAACTTCTCGTTTTTTAACAGATATCTCAGCTTGAATTACTGTAGGTTACTGTATCTGTAATTGTAACAAACTCTAGTTGTTCAGCTAACGAAAGTCGCTAAACAAAGATATCAAGCCTATTTTTTATTTGTTCATTTGAGAATGGTTGAATGCTTCAGTGCAGCAGTATCTCGAACCCTTTGATTGTCATTAAACCTGTCACTGAAGTGTATTATTGTCGCTTCAAGTATGTTATCAAGTCTTAAAGTTTTTTCCCCTTTACTTCAGACTGGCTTGATTCTCGTAGTTCTTTCACAACATCATTTTAAAGATAGTTCTTTAGTTTCCTGAAAACCACATATTCGACAATAGCATCTTTTCGTAAAAATTACAGATGGATTACGTAATCACTCCACCGACTAAGGCTTTCTTTTCTATCGGAATGTAATACAAACACTTAAATATTTCAAGAAAGAGTTGAATCACCTGCAATGTTGTGATTCTTTACTGAAGTTTAAGGTATATGAGCTGCCCGAACCTTTCACTATACTCCTTTTAAAAATTCAATCAGTTTAATTCTAACTATTCTAGAGGCTTGCGTATTTTTTAGTTTATTTGCATCGCCATGCTCGTAGACAATACCTTCAAGTAGGGTAATAAGACAGCTCAAAATAGCAACTCGCTTTAGAAACCAGTATTGACAAAAGATAGCATATTTACATGTATACTATTACTACTACACTAAAGACCAGGTTTCCGTCGTAAGGTGAAACCAATCGGAATATTGCCTGATCTGTACAACAGCGGCATTTATTGATTCCAAAATCAAAATTTACAGAGTCACAGTATTAAAATGTGTTACAGAGTCATCTTTGCAAATATAAATTTTGTTACATAAGATTCTTTACAAATTGTTGCCCAACGAGATATATTATACAGTAGTACAAATACATAGTACCATGCTCATTATATAATATCATGAATAGCCTTAGTATTCATGATATTATATAATGATCATGGTACTATGTATATGTACTACTGTATAATATACATGAATACTGTAAGTATCTTAATTACATGAATGCTGTAATATTACATGAATACTGTAAGTATCTTAATTACACATGTAATGCGACAAAAATAAATCAAAAATTATTTTTCTTCGGAATCCGTTAGAATTATGAATAATGAGAAGCATGCGGACAAGTCTCAAATGTATTATTTTTTAATAATGTAACGTCGATAAATTTTAAGTTTCTTGAGTACTTTTTGTTCTAGTTTCGGTGTTTCTAACTGTGATGCCTGATTGTTAGTTTAAAGTTACCTCATCAGGTTAAAAAATAATTTTTCATGTGTAAAGACATTAAAACTTTATTGGCATATTTATTAACGTGTAACAACATTTTGATTGGCTGAGTTAAATCCTACCATATTCTCGAATAACAAGTCAGAATAAAAGTTTCAGCCAAACTTCAAACTAATTAGAACTAAGCAAAGTTAAATATTTCACTAAAGTGTAAATGAACATTTGATTCAGAAGGCAAAAAACATATTAATACGAAATTTAGACTTTTAGCCCAAAAGTAAGTCACTCCCGAACGGGATATTAGTCTCGAAACGGCATTTTGCGTTGAATCACTATAAACGCAGTTTCATTTTTCAAACTCTTGCCACCAAATATTATCGCCCTATATTATATTTAAAGAAATTAAGACTCTGCATGAATGTAAGCATGTTTTTCGCGCTGTGAAAACACAACGGTACCTAAAGACATCAAATTTTGTATAACGTAGTCCTCCACCCGAACATGGGCATCTGGAAGACCGAATCTGGAATTTCGAATCTGTATTATTATCTATTTCATATTTTGCAAATCGTTAAAGAATTTTTGATTAAAAAAACTCATCGATTTTAAAGCGAGCAGTAGCAACATTGTTCTGGGGGAGACAAATACTTTTATCTCCAGCGCTCGAAACTGTTTATCCGAAATTCGAAAGGTATGCTGTTTTTAAATATTTCGAGCTACTTACTATTATTATTTGCATCACTAGTCAAATATTAATCATTAATTCGAAGAAAAAAATATTCTTAAAAGAAAAATATTTTAGGCCCTTTGACTGTATTTGAAAATCTGCATTTTTCCTAGTTTGAAATGTTTTCTTTCTTTTAATAAGCAGGCAAAGAAAAATATAATTACCGAATTGGATCATTTGTTTACAAATTCAATACACATTACTCAATCAATGCATAACGTGTTAATAGCATTAATATTCTATAGCGTATGGAACTGACTTATGTTATTTTCTCTCTCAGTGCTTAGGAATAACAGCTAAAAAACGCAAGATTCAAAAGTAAAATAAAGAAAAAAGAAACAAGAAAAGCTGTCAATGAGCCTAAATCACCTCGCAAGGGCCATAATGACCGATCAAATTATACCTTTGCTCTTACCCAAAGCCCATTTTTACCCACTCTAAATACCTGGATAATGGGATCTTATGCGTAGGTGTACAGACCCACCTCCCTTCTCACCCTATACCTATCCGTATACGGACCGGGGGGATGTAGAAGAGAGCGGCGGCTCTCTATGACGTCATGGTCTGGACACGAAGGTTATTAATTACTGGAAAATGACCGCCCTGTAGTTCCAATCAAACGCGCAGCTGAGGGAATTTAGGACGTTGGAGAAATTTTTTAGTCATCTATTTTCGAGAATGGGTTTTGTTAATCCTTTCCACTCGTAACACTGGCAATTTTATTCCAATTTCAGAGTTTACTTTTTATTTGTTTATTTTTTATTCTTTCTCGATGTACCTTCATTATTATTAGCCACTTTAGCACCGCCATTTTCTTGTTTGTTTTGTTTTTATAGTCTTGTAATGCCCTCTTCAGTTTCATCAAACGATGAAGAAGACAATTTTAATTCATGGCTCAGTGATTTCAGGATTAAAAAAAAAAGCGCCAGGAATATGCTTTTTAAGGCAAGTGAGGGTAAAGGTAAGTAATAAATAAAATGTTAAATAAAGAAACGCTCTTCGCTTCCTATCTCTCTCGCTTTTAATGCCAGTTATTTCCGAGAAACATGAATTTTCATTGAGGTTTCTGAGAGCTTTCTGTGTATTACCCCTACAAACTCCTGCAATATTCATGATATTTTTCATGATTTTCTGGAAACTTTTATGTGTTTGATGGAACTCTTTTCGTTTTACCGGGCGTATCACGTGATTATTAACACTTTGGCGACCGCGATCGGTGTTACATTACTGGCATGAGTAAAGTTTTTCTTTTGTAGAAAACAGTTTAGTTTGATAAGATTACACTACGATAAAAAATAATCAGTTATTTAACTGACTGACATCATCTTATGAATACAATAATTCAAATAAAAGATGTTTTCAGTTCATATGAAAAACACTCCCACTTAAATCAAAAAGAGTGCAAAAACGAAAAATTATGTTTCAGCAGAATGTTGAGCTGCCATTGCAAATAGGTTATTTTTTCATTTAAAACCGTGTTTTTCCTACCTTTATACTTTTTAATTAATTTTTTATCAGTTTCTGAAAATTAATATCTTGAAACTATAGCTGCGAATATACTATTAAACTAAAAATTATAATAAAGTATGTTTAATAAATAGTATAAGATTAAATCAATAATTATTTTAAAATAAATATTTTTTGTATTATTTTTGCATTATTTAGTAATGGAAACCTATCATTAATAACTAAAAACATGTCATTAATTAGAAAGGCACCACTTGTATTCCTTAGCCTAACAATTATAAGGTATTTTCTCCCTCCTTTTCACATGCCCTTTGTGGTGTAACTAAAAGAATACTCGACGCGTATTCGAGAGGTCCAGGGTTCGAGCTCCAGAAAGAGAACAGCACATTTTTCTCGTCCCCTATTTAAAGAAACGTAATTATTCTACAGTGGGGCCCGATCTAAAAATGTTGTGGTTATTGTCGAATCCATATGTCATGAAAGCTTAGCTGCAAAAGCCTTGAGGAAGTTGGACTACTTTCAACCCTATTTTGAAGGACAGCATCCTGAAGGGGGGCGGTCCAGAAGTCTCACACCTCTCTCCTCTACTACCAAACCACACGAGAGGATTTTCGGATAGCTGAGTAGAAATGCCACAAAGATACTATACATCCCTGCTTTCTCCGAGATTCGAACCCGGGCCTTTCGGTACCGCAATAGCCTACCCTAACCACTATACCGTCTGGAGGGCGAACTAAAAGGTGGTTCACGATAATTCGTCACCACCAGGATTTGGCCACTGGGTTCCGTAATCCCCAGTCACTGTCTAAAAGGGGGAGTATATAATGTATATTCTCTCTCATTTGCGCGTGCTTTTGTGGTGTTATTGGGAGCATACTCGACACCTATTCGAGAGCTCCAGGGTTCGAGTCCCGGAGAGGACATTGCCCATTTTTGCTCAAATAACCCAGACCTTCCTTCAAATCTTATTTTTTAAAACTGCAGGATGAGTCAGAAATATGACCAGAAGTTTGATCGCTTTTTTGATCTATCATGAAAACCTGCATTTAAATTTCTTCGATTAGCTAAATTTCTTTTTAGAATTGCGTATTTTAGTCTCGGTGTTCATAATCTTCCATTCTTTAAAATGGTAAACCATTTGGACCACTCACGAATCCTTTTAAACGATTTTTTGATTGACATCTGTACGTACAGAATAAAGTACGGACAGAATAAAGGATTCTTTTTTTTCCAAAACGATTCTAAAAGGGATTTAAAATGGATTCAGAAGAGATTTTTTGTGACGTCTGTACGTACGTATGCATGTATCTCGCACAACACAAAAACGAGTACTCGTAGAACGTTGAAATTTTGTATATGAACTGCTATAACATCTAGTTGTGCATCTCCCTTTTTTTCAATCGTTCGCACCAAACATATATATATATATATATATAGCCTTTTATATTCCGGTTAAATTTTTTATGTCTTTAGTTAATCTGTATGCAATATTTTTAGAATTATCAACAATTTAATAGTTTAAGTGTCGCTAAGCCTAATGTGATGGCTGTTCGTTTAATTTGAAGCTCTTACTAGTATAGTAAATTATGTAAGGCTCAGTGCAATCAGAAATAAACTTTAAAGGTTTGCTCACCGAGAATTTTGTGTTTCTTCCCATTGATCGAATTGCTCGTTTTGCTTAGAAACATTAATCTTAATTGCAAAAGTTGTTTTTCATTAACTTTTTTAATTCTATTTGGCCATATTAGATTTGTATGTATTTTAAAATTTTTAATGAAGATGTTTTGAATTTTTTATCTATTTTTGTCCTAGCGCGAAGTGAAAACTGAATTGTGCGAATGATAAATATATTCATAATGTAATTCCAGGAAGTAAGTTTTAATGGAATGCAGCAAAAAAATGTGTACAATTTAATAGGCTGTACAGGGAAGTCATGTGATGCCTATATCAAATATCTTTCAATTATAGAATGGATTTATTGCATAAAATTATGCTTTTACCTTGTGACATATTTGTGAAATAAATTCTCTTCACGAAAAATATTAGTAAAAAAATTGAACAAAATAAACAAAATTTTCCTATTTGTGTATTATTCTAATACACGAATATTGTGTATTCTTACGGATATAGTCTTCTATGACATTGATTGCATAACAGAAAAACAGCCTTAAGATTAAATTTATAAGAAAATAGCGGCCATAAAAGATTTCTTTGATAAACTAAATTGTTGTTTAGGAAAAAAATATCATAAATTTAAAAACAAAAGAGAATAATTATCATTTGAGGGGAGGTGGGGGTTATTAGAAACATCTAGATTCTTCTGTTATGTTTTCCCTTACGATACGGGAGCATTTATGCACAAAATGGCCTAGCAATTGCAACTTCTTAAGTATTATCATTACATGAGATACAAGATCTTTTCATTCATTTTTCTAATTAAACTGCGCATTGCTCAACAAATTCGAAACTTAAAAAAGAGATCAAAACAATAGGTAAGTAATTTTAATAGTATATAACCGATTTCATTTTTAATAATTTATCTAATTGACATTATTTATAATATTTTACTGATATGGTTTATAACATATGAAGTTCATAAAATATTTGAACCATTTAATGTAATTAATAGAGTATATTTATTTTATTAATTACAGGATTTAATGTAATTGTAAAAGATATATATTTTTTTAATTACATTAAATGTGCAAAATTAATGCCAGTTATGTCGGAAGAAAACACTGCTTAAAAGACTTTTCTCTTTTCCCCATTTGCAAATTTTCGCTTCTAAGATATTAAAAATCATAGAAGATTTTGCTATTAAAATAGCTTAAGAAATCATTTAAAATTGTATTTTCCTGTGTAAAAAAGCATTTTAAGATTAAGTGGTGTGTATATTGCTTCCGTCCTAAAATATTTCTGTATTTTTAATTCTAAATCTAAAGAAAACTAACAGATGTTAAATACCTAAAGGAAATTAGTAAAACTAACAACTCTCAATAACTCAATAGTAACAAAAAAACGGCAAAACTTTTTTTTTTTCTTTTTTTCCCTGAAAAATTATTTTATTAATTTAATTCGACAAACTGAATAAAAAAAACTACAGTATTTCCCAATGAGGAAATTATCTTCAAAAATTGAATTACGTCGTCTTTACAACATCTGATTTTCCTTTGATATTTTCCAATTAATGGCACTTCACCTTCTATTCACATACTACAAGAAATATAAAGAATTCTAATAAAATAACATTCCATCTTAATCAACACTCAAACCGAGCGAAAGAGAATACTGTTGATTAAAGTGGAGATAAAAAGCGCCTCAGGCAAAGTTTTTTAAAGGCCTTCGTTGCATTGTAACAGTGATCACCAAAATCCTTAATAGTGTACCCACGTGGTTCTTCAACTAAGTGTGTGCAGAGTGTTAATTTTTAACTTGGCTGATGACTTTTTCAGATACCAGGTCAAAAGCATCTACACGTTGTCTAGCTCTCCTCCAATTTCTAATCGTTGGGGGCGCCTTGAATATAAAACGCTTATTAACCTACGCTGCACTGTTTATTACTGCCTCTAATCGAGAAAATTTATAGAAGTGCTTCAGGTGAAAATTTTTATTTTTCAGAAGTTGGTTTGTTATTTTTCGTCGGCTTCATTAAAACCAGCTTTCCAAGTAAGATACTGTCATGCTTTCACTGCAGTCTTTCGGCAATAGCGTTTTGTCTTTTACAAGTATCCTACTGATCATAAGATAAAAAGAGTGATTTCTCAGCTATCTTTCAAAAAATATATATTTCTCTTCTGCCTTAGGCGTAAGGTCATCAGACAACTATAGTGCTTTCGAAAGAGATTTCAGACGGCAAAGAGACCAGAATATAAGTAATGCGTCTACATTATGAAAAGAGTCCTTTAATCAGTTCGACCACTATAGTATATAAATTCATATTTTTAATAGTTGCCTATAAAAATCAGGGCCTTTTTTTTTCCCTTTTTACTTCAGATTACTGGTTTTCTAAAACAAAGAAATGCGATTTCGTTCTCAAATTTCGACAACTTTCAACAGATAAATGAAAAAATCCACTTTTAACATGTAATTCTAGGAAGTAATAGTTTCATAAAAATAATATGTCTGTTACTGGCAAAGTATGAAATTGCCTAAAGAGAATTTGTCATTCTATAGAATGCCTAGGTATTATGCAAGATGCCTAGGTATTATGCAAGATGCCTAGGTAAAGTTTATAATAATTCTCATATTTCATACTTTGCCTGAAAATGCCAGGCGTTCTATGAAATATCTTGGTATTCTATAGAATACCGACGTTTCCTGCTTTGCCGGTAACATATATGAAGTAATGTTGATATAAAGATAATTTTGCACAAAGTGAAAGAAAAGAAGAAATTCTTTGTAAAAAAGAAATTGAAAGCTTTTCTTTACGCAAAATTTTTCTTTAACTTATAGATGAGAAACTGTTATTGATGCATAGTAATATTACGTGTTTCGTTACATCTTTTCGGATTTTTTTAATCGAAATCTTTAGAGGTTTAAAAAAAGAAGACTTGCCTATATAATCGTAGCTTTAATTTGATAAAAAATTAAAAACTGTTAACACATAGTAAGCAGAAAGGGTAGTTTAGAAACATAATACGCTAAATCACTCGAGTTATAATTTAATTCTAATTAAAAGTTATAGCTATTTCACTTTTAAGATATACTTTTTCATAAAAAGCAAATTATTCAAAGTTTTCAAGTTCTTTTCAGTTTTTAATCCTACAAGTTAATTCCTCCTTTCTGCCCCTCATCCGGCTCACCAGTGACCGAGTCATAAAATTCCGGAACCCTGGGAGTTTCGACCTGGGTTCGATTTCAGGAGAACAAACAGGCTGGCTGCATCGGGGCTTTCCCATGTGTAAATATGCATAAGAGCCGAAACTCCTCCACGAAGGTATCACTCCTCTTAGGCAGACAGCTGTAGTGTGTTTTCCCATAATCAACTAAACCAGGTGTTCTCAACCGGTGGTACGCAATGAAGCAAAGTATTTTTAACTGTTAAATTCAAAAAGGAAAACTAGAAAGTCCTCCACGAAGGCATCCCTCCCCTTAGGCAGATAGCCCTAGTGTGCTTTGCCATAATTAAATACACACACTTCTTTTCAAAAAGTAAAACCCCAACATTCTGATTAAGGTTTTTCTCAAATACTCGTAAATTTATGCCATCTGAGCTTAGTTCAAGAGTGGAGGTGGTAGTAGTACTTTGTAGTGGTGGTACTAAAGGTTTTCAGTTTGTGTTTAGATGGTACGCGTTAGTCAAAAGGTTGAGAACCGCTGAACTAAACCAAACTAAACTCCTCATCATCTAAAAAATTCCTCCTCAGTAATAGGAATATCATTTCTTTAAAACTTCGTGGAGTATATTTGCTTCCGAATTTGTGAAATTCTTGATTACTTTAGTAGAGAAGGAACAAGCATGTAAGTAAACAGCTTAGCTTTTGCAGTAGTATGAATGCAAATTTTCAATTCACCATATTCAGTTACATACAAACTTCAAAAAATCAGACCCGAAAATAAATAAGAGATGTATCATACTGACCTAAATAATAACGATTAAAAACCGAGAAAGACATTTTGCATCACGAAAAAGTAAAAAATGTTCTGCTAAACAAAAATGTAAAAATTTTAATTTTTGCAAAGCGTCATATGACTGTATATCTTTAGAAAAAGATATATTTTCGTGAAACACTTTTTGAGATCGACAAGTAAGCAACTTAATACGATAAAGCAGCTAAGACATTAGTGCCTTAAAAATGTTCCTCTGTTCAAGACTTTTTTTTTCTCTTTTATTATTTACATGCTCTGCCCTTAAGCACTACGCGGAAGGGAGGGATGCCTTCATAGAGAACTTTCTAAGGGAAGCTGTATCGTATACACGTTACACATGAGGAAAACCACGAAAGCGTCCATGCAGCCAGCCCGTTCGAGGGAATTGAACCTCAGACTGAACTACCAATGTTCAGCGAATTTACCGCGCGGCGGCTGGTGGGCCCGTGGAAAACATTCCTGAAAGAAATTGGCTTGGATTCACGTTACGTGTGGTGCAAAACTCGTGCAATGAGCTTATTCAGATATTGAAAATTTAAGCTTGAACGAGCTACCAAAATGATCTGATCTGCTGGAGCAGCGATGAGCATTCTGACGCTGAAGAAAAACTCATTTTATTTTAAGCTTTATGTTGCTATTTTATAGACATACGGACAACCACGAAAATTCGCACTGCTACTATATGGTATTTTATGCACTACCCATTATGCCTGGGTGGAAACAGACAGTATTCCAACACTATCTATTTTTCAGTATCTACATTTAAATCCATCAAAATAAAATTTTTTTAAAAAAAACTGAATAGTTTTTATTTAATGGTGACGAAGGCATTTACATTCTTGGTGCATGAATAAGTAAAACAAGCATCAATAGTGTGTAAAACATCCTCTAATTTACCATTAACAAGATCTGTGATTTTAATAAACCGTGACTGAAGAAAAGCAAAATAAAACTTACAGGGTGGGTGTGAGCGTTCAGAATTCGAACACCGCCTCCTACTGCTCAACATAATGGGGCGGGGGCGGCCCCAACTAACAATACGCGAAATTTAACAAATAACAAACGAAAAAGCGAATCCAAACGGAGACTCGGAGGTGAGTACGTTGACACCAAACGCGAAGAATCCAGAGCGATTTCGAGTCAGATAGAACATGTGGTTTCGCTGGCTGTTAGTTTCCGGCTCCAACAACTCTCTGTATCCGGCTCGGCTGAAGCAAAAGTTCGTTCTCTTAACTGCGGGGTCCTGATCCATTAGGCCTCCTCGTAATGAACTGTCCATGAACGTTTTTATACGGTGTTATATGGGAACTCATTCGTTCGGCAGTTTAATGCTTTTGATAATTGAAGGGTTTGTTTGTAGCTCAACTACCTATTTGCGAGTAACAATGACTCAAGTGCGATGCAGATATTTGAACCCACCTACTTCCCGAAGATTTGTTTCCCGATTTTTGAAATTTCTGGAGGAAAAAATAATGGTGCAAGGTGTACTAGCGCTATCTTCCTCTTAGGTCCACATTATCTGATTAAAACTTTAACCCTGATAAAACAAGCGATTAAACCCTTTGGAAAGACGTTTGACTCCTGCCACATTTGCTCGTGTCAACCTTCGCGCGAGATATGGTTGAGGTGCTCCGGTGCTGAATATAAGGGTATTTATTTTTTTTCTCCGTAATCTGTATCATTTGGAGGACAATAAAAAGAGACTGCAACTATGCGCAAAATATGCTTACCTCTTTTTTTTAAAGGTGGTTATTCTAGTTCTCATCCGGGTAATACGATGCCTTAAAACATTATTTTCGGATTAAAAACCCTATTACATGTCGATTACTACGTAAAATTTGAAAACAGCCAGTAGAAATGATAGATAAAATCTCGATATGCGTTTAATAGAGTTGAAAAAAAGAAGTGCGTATCTAAATCTGTCTTCATTTCGTCATAAAGATTGACTGAAATGGTACTTCTAAGCAGTCCCTTTTTATTCGTGCATATCAAACGTATTAAATTTTTAAGTTTTGTATTTATGAGGTTTTCACCTTCATTTTATAGGCTATCAAGAAGAAAACACGATACTGTGTTTTTTACTTGTTAAATAAATAGTCATTAAATAAATATTTATTTATTGTTAAATAAATAGTTTATTTTTTAAAAAATGGTTTATGAAATTTACTATTAAATAGATGTTGGTGTATCATTAGTCGGAATAAATAAATGAGCGGTCAATACAAGAAAGCATGCAAAATAAAATTGAATCAATGCCAATATATATATATATATATATATATATATATATATATAATATATCAAGCAGGGCAGTAATTACAATATTGAAGAATCAATTTGGTCTAGAAAACATCTTGCGCAATATGCTGCAAAATAAGTAAAATAGAAATTTTAGTAAGCTCGCCTAAAAGTTACCAGGAGCTGTTGCTCCAAAAAGTTCAACACGTTTTTCTAAAAAATTAATACATATGAAAATCAAACCATTAAACATGTAAAACATTAAAAAACAGAATCAGATAAAAAAAAAGTAAGCGGAAAATGGTAAATTATCCCAATTCGACTTCCAAACTGGCTTTTCAAGGGAAATTTAATTTGTTTGAACGTCGAATCAAGCCAACCCCATTACGCGTTTCGCCGAAACAGACAATTGAAACTTTTTCGCTACACAATTTTTTTAATTTAGACAAAGTGTCTTGGAAAATCTTTTTAATAGTCTCAATTCTCTGTTCCAATAACAGAATTCTCTGCTTTTTTAATAGTCTCAATTCTCTGTTTTTTAATGTTTTACATGTTTAATGGTTTGATTTTCATATGTATTAAATTTTTAAAAAAAAACGTGTTGAACATTTTGATTTTGGAGCAACAGCTCCTGGTAACTTTAAGGCGAGCTTACTACAACTTATATATATATATATATATATATATATATATATATATATATTTGCAGTGGCTCACATTTGTTTTCATACATATAGGTTTTTCAGTTTTATCTGCAAATATCAACAACTAAATTTTATTATTGATCATCTTTTTCCAAACCTACTTGTTAATATATTTTTTTAAAAAGTAATCATTTCCAAATACAAGCAATTATTCTTGTAATATATTTTCATTTAAAACAAAACCTTTAGCTAGAAACATCATCTTCCAAAACATCTCAACAAAGCTTTCCAGTATTCGAATATAAACTACTGGTGAATACTTTTGTTATAAATTATTTTATTGCTAAAAAAAATATTTTGATAATGTTTATTCTTAACAAGTAAGTCTTAAAACGGAGAATAGGAAAAGACCCGGAGTCCTTGTTTCAATATTTGATACAAGATCTATTTAATGCAATATTTAGTGAAAGATCAATATTAGTACAAGATCTATAAGTAGTAGTTCAATATTTAGTACAAAGTCTATAAGTAATTTGCCGAAATACAATTTTTCGAAAACAAATGTGAGTCACTCTATATATATCTCGTCCATAAATACTTTTTAAATATTTATCCGTTTATTTAAAAATTCAATAAATCAAATTAAGGATAGGAAAGGGAGTAACGTGAAAATATTTATACAGGACCCCGACTGTAATCTTAACGGATAAATATCAGCGAGTAACTGAAGCGGCTGGAAAGCTTTCTAAAACTAATATCAAAAGTTGCCTTATTTTGCTTCGCTGTACTATATTATCTCTGAATACACTGTGTACGTTTTCCTTGAATTGGCAACTGTAAATCTAAAATATGGCCGGATGAAACGCATGCCGGTAAAATCGATAGCTGATAGGTGGGAATTTATTGTATACGATTTTTTTCATTGGGAATTCATTTTCAATGCATTAGGTTGGTGAGAAAGTAATTTCGGTTTGCAAAAATGTATAGCGTTAGGTTCGATTTGTTACTCTTTTGTCAATCTTATATTCTTTTTACTTCCTTGTACGAAGTAAAAAGGAAGTATTGTAATCGCGAAAACTTTCAGGCAGCATATTTCAACGAAAATATCCATTTTGACCGCTATCGAATGAAATTTAACGATGTTTTTGCGTGATATATGTAAGTAAGGACAGAATAAAAGACTCGTTTCCTCCAAAAAAATTATAAAACTGCTTCAAAATGAATTCTGAAGAGAATGTTTCGTGGCGTCTGTACGAACGTATGTACGTACGTACGTATCTCGTACGTTCTGAGGCTACTCAAAAAAGAGTAGCCTCAGAACGTTGAAATTTTGTATATAGGACTGCTATAACATGTAGATGTGCACCTCGTATTTTGGTTGAAATCGGCCGCATCAAACGTATATAAATATATTTATATACAGGGTGATTATAATTCAAGTTTATGTTTCAAAACGCTATAAAAAAAGAACCACTGATGAAAATGATGTGAAATTTGAAAGGAATGTTATTGAAAAAGGCGGAAAGCGTATGGCAGAAGAAAAAATTTAGTTTCAAAAGTTAGCAACAGATGGCGCTGTAAGCGGCAGAATCACGACGAGAAACGAGAAATGATTCGTAAAACAATGGCTAAGGTGGAAGTTACACATTAAAACGCATTGACAAATTATAATTGTTGAATAATTTTATTTGCATGACTGTACATATCACATCGAAAGGGACAAATCGGTTTCAAGAGTTTTGCGGCGACATACCGCATAAGAACCATTCATCAAAGAAGTTCGGAACTGTCGCAAAACATGTTCAATATGGTGTCCACCGTTGTATGCAACAAGTTGAAAGTGACAAACAGCATGTTCCACAACGGATCGCAGTGTCTCCGGGGTGATGTTCAGAATGTGTTGCGAAATGCGTGCCTTTAATTCCGCTAAATTTGCAATTGGAGCACGGAACACAACATCCTTCAGATGCTCCCACAGCCAGAAATCACACGGAGTAAGATCAGGCGATCGGGACGGCCAGGATGTAGGGAAATGACGGCTGATAATTCGAGCATTTCCGAAATGACGCCTCAGCAGCTGTTTCACGGGATGTGCAATGTGCGGAGGAGCGCCATCTTGCATAAAAATGATTTCATCCACACATCCATGCTGTTGCAGAACTGGAATCACGTGGTTGCACAAAAGAGACGCATACCTCTGACCAGTGACGGTTGCGGGAACAGGACCGGAAGCACTCGTTTGCTCGAAAAAATATGGTTGTAGGATGAATGATGCCGTAAAGCCACACCATACCGTTACCTTTTCAGGATGAAGTGGTACGGGGTGCGTTGCCAGTGGATTTTCTGTTGCCCATATTCGACAATTCTGGGTATTCACGTATCCTGTCAGATGGAAATGGGCTTCATCTGTCCACAAAATTTTCCACGGCCATTCATTATCCACTTCCATGCGAGCCAGGAATTCTAACGCAAACGTCTCCCTAGCTGTCAGGTCAGACGGAAGCAACTCCTGCACATGGCCATTTTTGTACAGATAGCATTGCAGGATGTTTCGTACAATTTTCAGCACTGTGCTCATAGGCCTGTCCAATGTTCGGACAATTCCTCGTGCACTGCACGGTTGCACACCACCGGCCGACCCCTCCTGTAATGCTGTGGCCACTTCTTCAACTACCGTCGAATGCACTCGTTTTCTCCCTCTACCAGATTGCACATCAAACGAACTTGTCGTTTCGAATTTTTGCATCATTTTCTTTAGACCTACGACACTCATTGGACCAACGCCTTCTTTTATACCGTTCAGTGTCCTGAATTTTTGCAGAGCTACTCTTGACAATCATCATTCTTGTAATACAGCTTTACCAGCAGAGCGCGGTCCTGCAGTGAAACACCCATGGCGAACGTCTGAGACGCGAAATGAGGAACAGCCTGGTACCTGGTGGCTTTATAACACTGAAATTTAACTAACATTTTAATTTACGTCTTCTTTCGCTTGCAGCGCCATCTGTTGCTAACTTTTGAAACTAAATTTTTTCTTCTGCCATACGCTTTCCGCCTTCTTCAATAACATTCCTTTCAAATTTGACGTCATTTTCATGAGTGGTTCTTTTTTTATATCGGTTTGAAACTTAAACTTTAATTATAATCACCCTGTATATTTCCACTCTGTTACCCGGCTCAGTGATCTCAGTTTCTTTACTCTTATATGTTTGTAAATTGTACATTTTTTGCTTTAAAAATGATTGAATTATGTTGTTTTTATCTTCCGGTTAAGGGTTTTATGCCTTTAGTAAATCTGTATATAATATTTTTAGAATTATCAACAATTTTAAAATTGTTTAAGTGCCGCTAAGCCTAATTTGATGGCGGTCATTGATGTTTACGTTTGAAACAGGAGACTAGTGGATTTGTTGCCAATCTAGAGAAACTTAGCTTCGCAACAACAAAGATAACGCCTTCATTTATTGTTGCCAATTAAATCATGCTTAATACTTTCTTGAATTTTTTCGAGGAAATAAGCGTTTAAGATTTACTTCGTAATTTTTAATACAGATATTTTGAGTTTTTATGTATTTTGGCCTTGTCGCGAAGTGAGAGCTTAATTAATTGAATAATAAATACTCAATCGTCTGCGAAAAATTGTTTATTTTTTGTTTTGTTTGCTCAATTTCTTTTATACATCGTTCTAGCTTTATTAGAGTATTTGAATAGAACCTGTGGCAACGATTAGATAATTCTTCAAATGATATAAACTTGTATGCATTCTGAGTTATAATATGAACGAAATATAATACTGTTAAGTGAACCTAGCGCCAGAGTGTCGCTACGGTAAACAAATAAAGTGAATTTTAAAGAGTGCATTTATTCTATTGTGGTTTATGCGCTGTTGACGAAGTAGATTTAATTCAATCCAATAAGTTTAAATGAAATGCAAGAAAAAATGCGTATAATTTAATATTCCGTACAAGGAATCATGTGGTGTACACATCACATTTTTTTTTCTTTTGGGATTTAGCAGCTGACACTTTTAGGTTGCTATAGAAACAAATTCCGTGTAATATTGTTTATAAGTGTTAGTTTAAGTTTTAAAATTGGGTACCAAAAAAATTTCGACATATTTTATGTTTTTATATCATAAAGTCCAAAAAGCGGCGGAAGCTCACAAAGAAATATGTAAAGTTTATGATGTTGATTGCTTAACAGAACTTGTGTGCCAAGATTGGTTTAAAAATTTTGTTCTGCATATTTTTCACTTGAAGATGACCAGTGTTTTGACCGACTTTCTGAAACTGAGGAGGACAAATTTAAAGCCATAACTGAATCAAGTCTTCATATAACTAACTGCGAGAGAGATTTCAGAAAGGTTAAATGTATCCTACACAACAACTGAAAGTCACACTCGTTAAGAAGTTCGATATTTGGGTTCTGCATAAATTGAAAGAAATTCGCTTAACACAACGAATCAATATTTGCGATACGCATTTCAAATGTAACGCAGTCAATCCTTTTTTGAAAAGAATCGTCACTGGTGATGAAAAATGGATCATCTATAATAGCATCATACGAGAAAGATCATGGTCCAGCCATGAAGAATCAGCACAAATCGTATCGAAAGCTAAATTCCATCAGAAATAATTCATGCTGTCATTTTAGTGAGATTATAAACTACTTCCTTACTTATTATACTAAGAGGTATTTTGAGCTACTTCCAAGCAACCAAAAGATCAACCCAGATGTTTGCTGCCAAGATATAAAACTGGAGGAAGTAATCGAGAATTCAAAGCTAGACCTTCCAAAACGCAAAGAAATCGTGTTCCACCACGACATTGCAAGGCCTCTCACATCTTTAGCAACACATACGAAAGTATTGGAGTTTGGTTGGGAAGTGATGTCGCATCCTCCATATATCCCCAGCCTTGAACCTTCGGATTATCATTTATTTCAAAGTTTACAAAACTTCTTAAATGATAAAAATTTCAGTTGAGTGTTTTGCTGATAAAGACCAGACGTTCTAACAGCGTGGCATCTTGAAGTTACCAGAAAGATAACAAAAGTTCATCGAACATAATGAAGGATATTTGACTGTTTAAAGTTCATTTTCTGTATAGAAAAAAAAACTGAGTTTTATTTTGCACTAAAAAAACGAATTAATTTCTTGAGAACCAAATAACATGACAGGCGTTTCGGTACGGATGTAATTGTGTCATCTCCATTCCAAAGAGGAACAGCATTATTTTGGGCTACATCAACAATAAAGCAACACAGATTGTAAACATTTGTGACGCAAAAACTTCTACGGGTGACACTGTTTGCGACTGACTAAAGTTAGGATCAGTAATTTTTGAAACTGAATTTATAAATCCCTACGAATTCATTTAAAGCCTCTATAGTTTTACTCTTCCAATATAAGCTGGTAATAAATGAATTAGTACCAAATGCATAGTGAACTCTCATATAGTAAGAGGTCCTTTAATTTTCAGAATTTAGAACGGGCTGAATTCGAAACTCAAAATTCTTTGCCTTCCCAAATTCTTTCTTGGCAAATTTCCTATTCCACTTAAAAACTGTATCGACTTGGAATTTTTTAGAGACTTAAACTTCTCCCTCTCTATCGTTTGGCACACTTTTATAGCATTACGTACTAAGCTGTAATCCGATTACAACCAGTGAGAAGCACGCTTCGAAATTGTCCGCATGTAAAATCAAAAGGCTGTCAGTTAAAACCTGTAAGAAAGGAGTGAAGAAACACGAGTGAATTTTTATTTCTCCATCCCCCTCGTACAATCCTTGCCCCCCCCCCAATCTTTCCCAAGACGCTACACCGTGAGCGTTGTATGGATTTGTTTAAGACGGTGTTTGAGACGCTGAAATATTACGTTTATGTAACGTGATTTGCATGTTTAAATGCATTGTACCCGAGAGCTTAACGACGATCGATGTAAACCAAATTTTCAGCTCTTGTGGTGCAGTCGCAATTTTTAGACTGCCGTGGATAGAAATAAATCAATTGCCGCCACTTTTTTGTACGTGCGCTTTCATTTCGTTATTCAATATGACTTCAGATGTCGAGATTGTGCTATGTCAAGGCATGGCTCTGGAAATTGTTTGCTTAAGGAATGCTGAGAAGAAAATGGAATGGTTCATTTAACAATATCTTGGTATAAAATTTACAGCCGTGAAGGAAGGTAAATAATAAGCAAAATATGTATACTGTTGGCGCTGTACAAAATAATGAATATTATTCATAACTTTTAACCCGAATTATCTATCTTTTTAGATTTTCTTTATTCCCCCAAGTTTTGTATTTATTTATTTATTTTTCTTCTGCTTTTCGATTAATACGAGTATAAACATTTTAAGGCATAGTTTTTTTTTTTAATTCTTTCTTTACAAGAACATGGGTAAATGAGTTTTGTTTACTTAATTATGGCAAAGCCGTCGAGGACTATCTGCCTAAAGGGAATGATGCCTTCGTGGAGTACTTTCTAAGGGAAAATAGCTCGTATACACGTTACACAGAGAGCAAACCCACAAAAACCACTATGCAACCAGCAGATTCGCCAGGATTGGAACTCCAGAGTGAACTATCAGTGTTCAGCGACTTTGGTCGGTCATAACATGGGTATAAGTACATTAGAAATATAATAATGTATTTGCAAAATATACTAAACGTGAGTAAACTTGCCAGCAATTTCACGAAAAATGGGTACGTTACCATCAGAGCAGCCGCATAACGTATTCGTCTTAAATACATGCTGTTATGAAGAGGTAAACATGCTCTTATGAAGAAGCGCATCGTTTTCGAAAGTACCTTGAAAAGGAGTCTTGTTTTATAATGATTCAGAAAAAGATTTTGCATATTTTGCTTAAGTAGATATTTCGTTTAAATGTGGTTATGCAGCTCAGTTAAAAAAACCGTTAAAAGTTGAGATGAGTTGAAATACTTTTACATGTTAAAACTTTATAAGGTATTTCTCCCGCTTTCCTAGCGTTCCTTCGTGGTGTAGTGGTTCTGCACACTGGGCCGGTATTCCAGAGGTCCGTGGTTCGATTCCCGGCAAAGGCGGTTGCTAATTTTTCATCTGTCTTGCTTCTAAAGAAATCATATTGTCTCTACAGTGGCACCCGAACTAAAAGTGTGTATGATGACTCTCCACACCCAGGATTTGGAGATTGGGTCCCCTAAAAGCCCCAGTCGCCTTTTAAAAGGAGGAGTATATAAGGTATTTCTCTCGCCTTCCTAGCGTGCTTTCGTGGTGTAGTGGTTCTGCGTACGGGGCCGGTATTCGTGATTCGATTCCTGGCGAAGGCGATTGCTAATTTTTCATCTCACCTGCTTCCAAAAAAGTACCTAATGTCTCTACAACTTATAATCATACATTTGCATTTCCAATACTGACGATGTGATCTTATGGCTATTAGATCTGCATCTACATAGATAGGATGCTTTTCTCATAATTAGAACAATTTTAGTTTTGAAGCAATACTGGATAGATATTCTCAACAGAATACCATTTTAGAGACCTTAGCGTAAAAAAATATTTTGAAATCACTTCCTATGATTCACGGAAAGGTGTTCTAACTAACTACGTTGTTGACGCCATTAACCAGTTGCATGTAGTTTATAGACACGTGTAATTTGACTAACAGATTTGACTAAAATATGACCTGGTAAGTTTCTGCCTTCAGCTCTTCTATTTGGAACAGGTCGTGACTTGGGATGTACAAATACCGAATCGCAATCCCTTCAAAGGCCCTACTGTACAAGCGGACTCCGGCTGGGTATCGAACTCAGACCTTTCTCTCTTCGGTTAAGTGTTCTCTGAGGTATCCGGAGTATCTAAGCGGTTTTACTTAATATCTACCCAGCCAAGCCACTAAGCCGGTATAATGGTTAATGACATCGATGGGCCCGAGTTCGAGTCCCGTAGAAAACATGGATGTTTGTAGACGTATAGTGTCTGTGCGGCAAGAAGCACTCAAAATACATGGGTAAAGTCCTCTCGAGAAGTTGCTGGTGGGAAAAGAGGAGTGGGAACTCATCAGACACCCCCCGGAGAGTTCCCCTTAAAATTGGACAGGACTTCACACCTACTGCGGCTACCCTACACCTATCCGACCATTGGTGAATTTCTGGTGTCAAGCAAACTTCTACCAGTATCTGTCGGCTTAACCGTGAGACTCATGCAACTCGATTTCAGCTGATCCAATCATTATGTGATAGGCCGCAACGGATCCAGTATTAAAAAATTTAAGAACTAAAAAATTTATTGTAAAACACCAACCGAGGTACCGAGGTGTAAAGTTAAGTCAAGATGTGAAACTTAAACATTAACTTAAATAATATGTACCGTTACGAAACACAAGTTAAGTCATGCGTTTAATGAGAGCAGCAAAGTTATGGAAATTACCTATTTTGAATTTTTTCTCATATCCTCACATGGAGCAAACACTTCCTACGGAATTTTCCTTCTTATCTGAATATTCAGAATGAAGTATAAATCACCGCGGAGCATTAATCCAATTCAGAATAAACCAATCAATAAAAAATAAAATAATAAAGAAACAGTAATAAAACCTAAACAAACGAATAGAATTACGGTTATATTTCGTGACTGGATGGCTTCTAATTCCCTCAGATGTTCCGTATTTCCTTTCATGACGTACTTAGAAAGATGGTGAATTCCGAGCAACAATCAGTTCACTTCCACCGAGGCGTAGATTTTCTTTCCATGCCTTAAATTTCTTTGCTTATTAGAGGTGTAGGAGTCAGCAAAGCAATCAGTGACTTAAATTGCCACAACGTCCGGGCAAATTCCAAGAAACTTGGCTAAAAATCATCAGCAGTTATCCCGAAAGCAACGGTTAAGAAACAGTTACTCATAAAAATAAATTCCCTAAACAGTCTAGCACAGGTGTTTATGGATGTCTAGCGATGCGCTAGACAATGGGAAACCGAGGATTCCGCCATGAAAACAAACAAACTTCAAAATTACCAGAAATAAATGCTTAAGTTATGGCGTTTCGCTCGGCCAATGTAGCAGCAAGTTGAAGCCTCGGTGTCATCTCCTGCAAAATGGACGCCTATTTCCATTAAGTGGTAAGTATTTGATTCCGAAACAAAAGATGTGCTACGAAATTTCTTGGAAATGAACCAAAAGGTGGAGAGTGAAGTGTTCATCGAAAGATCAATGAACAAAAGAGGAATGTATCAACCGCTTTTAATTTTTTTCTTTGAAGTTCATGGCTTCCTGTGGCCATCGTTGCCATGAATAATGCGTTATTTTCAAGTAGTAGATTTGTTTATGGTAAAAGATCCATTGCTTTTATGTCTGACGCCTAAGTTGTTCAGGTGCTTTCAAAGGTTCAAATACCTGTTTTTTTATCAATAACTTATAGCAGGAAATGTAATAAACGTATTTAACATTAAAAGTTCTTCAAAACTAAGTTCTTCATTGCAAATTTTTACATTTTAATCTCTGGAACAGCAGTCGTTAACATTGTCAGATATAATAAACTGAGTAGTATACTTCACTGCGAAAAATATTTGAACAGAGATATTCGTACTCAACTGAAAATAAAAACTGATACCCAGTTAAGAACAGTCGTTTTATCAGATTTGGGGGAAATTGTTTAGAAGCAAATATTAGTTGTTAAAAGCAGTTTTGTATTACGAGTGACTAATTCGCATAGTTAT
Organism: Stegodyphus dumicola; assembly: GCF_044657685.1. Taxonomy (NCBI): domain Eukaryota; kingdom Metazoa; phylum Arthropoda; class Arachnida; order Araneae; family Eresidae; genus Stegodyphus; species Stegodyphus dumicola. Next base: position 228,295,213 of record NC_140768.1, on the reverse strand, counting down.
AATAAAACCTTTCTACTTTCAGTATTAAGAATCAATTTTAATAATGGGTGAATTTTAGGATGTGTATATTATGGCCAATGTTATCATAACTTTACTTTTTATTTGTTCAACCAGTTTTTATTATAAATGTGACAAAATTACTGAAACTAAAAACTGAATTATTTTAATCAATCCTACTTAAAAATTATACATTTTTTCTTCAAGTGCAGAACTCGTACAATATGGAGGAAAATTGACTACTAGATAATACTGTTCCCGTCCAAACGTAAATCTGAAATTCAGCATTATTAAGAATCCCATTATCTTAGAATATACAGAATAAAGTTAGTTTCCCAAATTTAAGACCGTTATTAGTAATAAAAAGGCTGTCCGATTAAGATATTGGCCAACAGAGATTGCTCACACTCCAAAGGAGCAAGGTTCGAATCATGGGGGGGAGGGGAATGGATAGATGTTGAATTTATTCATACCTATGAGAATTAAGTTTCCTCAAATTCTCTCTGTTCGAAAGGGTTCTGCCTGGTGAGTGAGAGCCCTCGTATTCTACTATTCGAAGTTTTCGTGATTGAAACAAGAATGGAGCTGTGCAAAGTCATGTTATATCTCTCAGACGTAAAGTATACAACCAACAAATGATAGGTCTCCTGTCCATCTCTGCTAATTTATAAGGCCCAATCACTATTTAGAGATTACAGATGAGCAATAATAATAAAAAATAGAATTAGAAGTTGAAGTAATATTCGGTAATGAGAGCTAAGATTTCGTAAGTGCAGCTGAACTACTGGGCAATTAGCAGTTAAAGACACAATGGAAGATGTCGTCAGAGATTTTGTACCAAAATATGTCATAAAAATTTCTCTGAGCATCTGAGGCAAATTTTCTCTCATGAGATAATTTGCATATTTATTTACACTTGTAAGTATTACTGCCTTATTTGAAGATAATAAACCTACAACAACAACAAGTAACAATCAATGCAGATGCAAAACATGCTAAAAAATAAAAAGAATGAGCACATTATCATGGCATCTGGAGAAATATCAAAATAATTTTCCCCCTAACGGCAACACAAAAGTAAACTTAAGCGTCCGCATAAAGCACAAAAAAAGATTTTCAGCAATGTTAACTAAACAGTCGCCATAAAGATAGTAATTAGCGAGCTCCCAATCAAGAGTCAACGTCACTTATTACGCCATCACAATTATGCAAATAACCGTCTATCCAAAGGCAGAGAACTTCCTCTGATGGTTTTTCCAATGACTTCTCTTCTCATCCATTTGTCATACTTTAAGGAAACATATAGATATACACATACATACGCGAAGAAGTGAAATCGTACCGCGTATAAGCCTTCACCGAAGTCATCATCGGGGTTACGATTTCGCACTGATCACCTCGTTATAATGTGGGTCTCATCCCCCCTTCTTTTGTCTGATGATATTTTTTGCCTTTATAAGAACAAAGGAAGATGATATAATGCAGCTATGGTAATTCTTTCTCCTGTCTTTGCAGATCGATAGCTGCTGCTCTCCCGTGCAGTAATTTCCATGGGATTCGGATTTCCTTGAGAAGTTGTGCAAGATGAAGCGGTTCTCCCTAATTTCATGTTTCGTCGCTGTCACCTTTTTGCCTTCCTGGTTGAGAGGACGGTTTGTTTTCCAGGAAGTCACATAGTCATGATTAGCTTCTTAGTGCAAATAAATGGCAAAACAGAATTTAAATACCGTTTCAGAGGTCAGTCCTCTATTATAATTTATGCTTTAAGATTTTGAAGGTTTTGGTTTGCACCTGGATTTTTAATACTGGTGAAATATACTTATTAAACATGCAGATTAATTTATATTTTCTTTCATCATTGAATATCGTCGATGTTATACTCCAAGCCAAGAATATTTATTCCATTCCCAAAATAACAATTTATTGATTCATATCTTGCACATACAACGGTGGCCAAAACTGTAGAACCTTTTAGAAAAGTGTAGTTTTGAAGTTCGATGGCTCATAATCCCACTTTGTTTTGGAGTAATACTACATTATTATATATATTATATGAGTCTTCTTCCTGTAGGAGAGAAAATCCGACTTGTCAGAATACTAGATTAAAGCTATATATAAATCTAATATACAGGGTGATTATAATTAAAGTTTAAGTTTCAAAACGCTATAGAAAAAGAACCACTGATGAAAATGATGTGAAATTTGAAAGGAATGTTATTGAAAAAGGCGGAAAGCGTATGGCAGAAGAAAAAATTTAGTTTCAAAAGTTAGCAACAGATGGCGCTGTAAGCGGCAGAATCACGACGAGAAACGAGAAATGATTCGTAAAACAATGGCTAAGGTGGAAGTTACACATTAAAACGCATTGACAAATTATAATTGTTGAATAATTTTATTTGCATGACTGTACATATCACATCGAAAGGGACAAATCGGTTTCAAGAGTTTTGCGGCGACATACCGCATAAGAACCATTCATCAAAGAAGTTCGGAACTGTCGCAAAACATGTTCAATATGGTGTCCACCGTTGTATGCAACAAGTTGAAAGTGACAAACAGCATGTTCCACAACGGATCGCAGTGTCTCCGGGGTGATGTTCAGAATGTGTTGCGAAATGCGTGCCTTTAATTCCGCTAAATTTGCAATTGGAGCACGGAACACAACATCCTTCAGATGCTCCCACAGCCAGAAATCACACGGAGTAAGATCAGGCGATCGGGACGGCCAGGATGTAGGGAAATGACGGCTGATAATTCGAGCATTTCCGAAATGACGCCTCAGCAGCTGTTTCACGGGATGTGCAATGTGCGGAGGAGCGCCATCTTGCATAAAAATGATTTCATCCACACATCCATGCTGTTGCAGAACTGGAATCACGTGGTTGCACAAAAGAGACGCATACCTCTGACCAGTGACGGTTGCGGGAACAGGACCGGAAGCACTCGTTTGCTCGAAAAAATATGGTTGTAGGATGAATGATGCCGTAAAGCCACACCATACCGTTACCTTTTCAGGATGAAGTGGTACGGGGTGCGTTGCCAGTGGATTTTCTGTTGCCCATATTCGACAATTCTGGGTATTCACGTATCCTGTCAGATGGAAATGGGCTTCATCTGTCCACAAAATTTTCCACGGCCATTCATTATCCACTTCCATGCGAGCCAGGAATTCTAACGCAAACGTCTCCCTAGCTGTCAGGTCAGACGGAAGCAACTCCTGCACATGGCCATTTTTGTACAGATAGCATTGCAGGATGTTTCGTACAATTTTCAGCACTGTGCTCATAGGCCTGGCCTGTCCAATGTTCGGACAATTCCTCGTGCACTGCACGGTTGCACACCACCGGCCGACCCCTCCTGTAATGCTGTGGCCACTTCTTCAACTACCGTCGAATGCACTCGTTTTCTCCCTCTACCAGATTGCACATCAAACGAACTTGTCGTTTCGAATTTTTGCATCATTTTCTTTAGACCTACGACACTCATTGGACCAACGCCTTCTTTTATACCGTTCAGTGTCCTGAATTTTTGCAGAGCTACTCTTGACAATCATCATTCTTGTAATACAGCTTTACCAGCAGAGCGCGGTCCTGCAGTGAAACACCCATGGCGAACGTCTGAGACGCGAAATGAGGAACAGCCTGGTACCTGGTGGCTTTATAACACTGAAATTTAACTAACATTTTAATTTACGTCTTCTTTCGCTTGCAGCGCCATCTGTTGCTAACTTTTGAAACTAAATTTTTTCTTCTGCCATACGCTTTCCGCCTTCTTCAATAACATTCCTTTCAAATTTGACGTCATTTTCATGAGTGGTTCTTTTTTTATAGCGGTTTGAAACTTAAACTTTAATTATAATCACCCTGTATATCGTAAGTCATGTTTTTGAGACATGGAAAACGAAAGTTAAATTTCGTTAATCGGCTCATTAGAACGGGACATGTAAAATTGTCCCCCCCCTTTTTTTGCAAGGTATACATAAAGTTTTTTTTTCTTTTTGCAAATGAGTAATTGAATTTAAAAATTTTGATTTACATAATTGAAAAATTTTTGCTCATTTTTTTAATTTGGCTCGAAAAAATATGCATACTTAGTCTTGTATTCTTAGCTTTACTGCAACCGGTTGTTAAATTACAAAATATTTTTTTTTTAACTTTCTTATTGTATCTGGTAAAAGCAAAAAGTTCGTAATATTCATGAGATGTTAAATAAATGTAAAGATAGTGACATTTTTAAACCATTTTGTCCTAATTTAATTATTAATATTTTATTTTCTACTATTTAGTAACGAATATTAGTTGAACATGTATTAAAATTCTTCTTTAATTCTAACTATAAGAGCTTAACAGATTACTTTTTCATTGCTTTTAAAACTAAAGTCATGTGAGGCAATGTTAGATTATTTTTACTAAACTTACAGCTTTTTCCTCCGACTTCATTTTTCCATCATTAGGTCAAAAGATAGGGATGCTCTTTCAGGTATGTTTTGCTATGTGAGTTAAATCGACAGTTTAATGAAGTGATTCCCCATGTCCCACAAATAACGAAGGGGTTCTTTTGTTCTTTAAAATCTGAATATTAAAATAAAAAAAAATCTGAAATGTTTCAAATTTTAAATTACGTCCAAAGAGGCGTTTTTTTAACGTTTTGAGTGTTACCTTTATTTATTAATATCATGTTCTTTTCACTTAAACCATAAAATTCAGTTCAAGAGCAATATCGCAAAATAATGTTAAATTAAGCATATCTTTAGAATTTCCGATATACACAGTCTCGCGAGCTGGAGATAAAATTATTTTTTTTTATATAACGTTGCCATTTCTCGCTTTTAAAGCATTGAGTTTGTAAATCAAAAAATTCGTTAAAGTTTTACAAAATATAAAATCTATAATAAAACAAATTCCAAATTTGGGATTTCAGATGCCCATATTCGCAGTAGGATTTCGTCATTCAAAATTCGATGGCTCTATGTACCATTGTTTTATCACAATGCGAGAAATAGGCAATCATTTATGCAGATTTTTCATTATTTAATTTCTTCAAATATAATGCAGGACTCTAACATTTTGTGGCAACAGTTTGAAAAGTGAACCGACGTTTATGAGTCCGACGCAAAATCGCAAAACGAAAACAATAGTCCTTCAGGGACAAAGCCCCTTTGGACTAATAAATCATGCTAACTGGTAATTCTAAGTTACAAAAGATTACCTGATGTTCTCAACAATCCGTAATGATTTCGAGATTTCATTCTAACCATGAGTACATCAAACAATATCTGCCATTCATTTTCTCGAGGAAACAAAACTACGTACCTTACAGATTCAATTATAATGTAATCCGAAAATTAACCATCCTTCTTTGAGATGTAATACTAGTCCACGTTAAATTCTTGCATATAATCAAACAAATGGTTTTCTTATGCAGATGTGGAAATAATGTAGGTTAATGCTAAATTCACGATTTTTTGAGTAGCCAACCCTGCTAAAAATGCCCCGTAGAAACCCATAAAATTTTTTTACGGGGAATTGGCCTACGGGTACCCGTACAGCTCTGTGGGTACCCGTAGGCCAAATCCCCGTCAAACCCCACAGATAGAAACCCGTACAACTGTACGGGTACCCGTAGGCCAAATCCCCGTAAAAACCCATAGAAAGAAACCCGTACGGTTGTACGGGTACCCGTAGGCCAAATCCCCGTAAAAACCCATAGAAAGAAACCCGTACGGTTGTACGGGTACCCGTAGGCCAAATACCTGTAAAAACCCATAAAAAGAAACCTGTACGTTTGTACGGGTACCCATAGGCTGAATACCCGTAAAAACTCATAGAAAGAAACCTGCACGGCTGTATAGGTACCTGTAGGCGAAATACTCGTAAAAAACCTGTAAACAGAAACCCGTACGACTGTACGGTTACGAATAGGCCAAATCTCTGTAGAACTGTAGGCACTATAAACAAAATCCCAGTAAAAACCCATAGCCAAAAATCAAAACTTTATATGCATATCCATCCATTGGCCAAATTTCCATTAAAAAAATGGATATTCCGTAGGTCTATGCCTTGTAAAAACCAGTAAACAAAAGCATGTACACCTATACAGGCACCCATACGCCAAATCCTGTAAAAACCACTACACAAAAATCCACAGACCAATAAAGGTACCTCTTGGAAAAATCGCTGCACAAAACCCATAAACAGAACCAATAGCATTATACCATAGTGGAGTATCCATACATAGAATCGTACATAGAAGACGGTATCCATATACAGAATCCCTATAAAAAACAATACACAAAAATAGAACTGTAAATCAAATTTCCATAAAAACATAAACCAGCAGAAGTACATAATTAGCACTGATGAAATGTACAGAACTAAATTGCGGAGAAAGCATGTAAAGTAATTTTAAATAAAACTCAATGCGAATAAATAAAAATTTTAAAATATCTAGAAGCCTAAGAGTCGTCCTTCTTAATGCACTTCAATATCTATAAACATATTACAAAATATTTGTATAAATTCTCTTTACAAAATTTTAAACTACCTTTATATAATTCTGAAAATAAAATGAATAGAAAGATAATAACCAAAGTCATGATTCACAACCATCGAATGATATATGTACATATATATATGTAAGAAAAATAAGGAATATGCAAAAGATTAAATTAGCAGCGTAAAATTAATTTTCCTTCTCTATTCTAAAAACAGTAATCTTTCTGCACTGCATCATTTGGAGATTAATTCATGTCATATGACTCTTACATAATTTGATGTTGTAAAAGAAACTAAAACTCAAACAGCCAATAGTAATTTTACAGCAGTATTGACTATCAAAGACGAGTAAAAATGCATCGAGAACCAAAATTAACTCGGTCTGAATTAAGATTTCACCCTTAATGTAACGCATTTGCTTTTTACGCTTTGTATTAGCTGGATTGCAGTCTGTCTGCTCCTTGTTTCTTACTACACATTTATCAAAAATGTTAATTTTTGGAATAGGCATAAATAATGTGCCAACTTGTTTGTGGCTGCAACATATTTGCTGAAAGAAAAGTTGAATTAGATCTACTTCGACTGCCAAATTTCTTATTCATTGTGGATTGGAGTTTCAACATCTCTAAGCCATCAAAATTCTTGCTGTTCATTACGGATTCAGCTGCTTGTATTCGACTACAGAATCTATTACACATATATATATATCATTTCATTTGATGGTTGCGGATCATTACTTTGACTGTATATATAGTATTGATTTCATTATAAATATATACATATAGTACTGTACCTCACTGCATATATTTGTATTTCAGTTCTTTAATTGGGAAATTAAACAATTGTATTTAATCACATCAGCTTGTTTAACAATTTGATACCTAATGAGAAATGTATTGCCAAAGAATGGTACTTTCTAGCATCTGCTTAAATTTTAAGTTACCTACAATGCACTAAACCAAATTAAAAAACAAAACTAGAAGAAAACCCAAATTTTCAGGAAGCGAAACATTATTAACAAGCAAGCAAAAAGGATACAGGACTTGCAAATTAGAAACTTAACATAGAGTTCAAATTTAGCATACTTGCTATCCCCTTAAAGCTCGCTTACCAATGATAGTAACACCCTGCAGCTTATTATGACATGCATACACATAGATGTTTTGCGTGGAAGAAAGGATGAATCCAAGAATATAATGTAGTGAAGAAATAATAATATACAAACACTGTGTCGACCCCTTATTACAATACTTTGAATGTTACCTGTATCTCTCAAAAGATAAATGAAACATGAAGATAACATATAATAAACTTAATAGTACCCAAAATACAATAAATTATATTGTAACAAAATGAATTTTAAAAAATTTACAAGTTTCAACAAATACCAATTCTCAACGCACAGTTCGGGAATTAAGAAAATATCTCATTGTGTATAATGTTTTATTCCGTATCTCACTTTTAGTGCTATATAATCTTCCACAGATTTTATATAAATAAAATCTATAACATAATGGGTATTTATAGTATATGTAGTTCTTGATGTAAAAAAGATAAACTTTCGTACTGTAAAAATTCCATCTATGTGAATAAGTATGAATATATTCATATACACATAATTATACTAAATAACTAATTTAATGAAACTAAATTCCTATAGAAAAATGGGGAAAGTGTAGAATCGCCCACTGCTTGGCGTGTTTTTAAGAATTGCACATACTCGGTATCCATGTACACATCGACCTATTTTCACTTAAAAAAACATCTCAGAACTGCACAAAAATGCCATTGTGCACTCCTTTGACTTTATTCATGTACACATCAACCTATTTTCACTTTTAAAAGTCAAAAGAAAATTGACAAAAATCCAATTCCTTTTACTTTTGTACAAAGTGCCAAATAAATAAGTGGGTGATTCTGCACTTTACACGAAAAAATATATATAAATACTATTTACCTATATATATTAATAATTTATTATTACACAAGGTTTTTCATATATCATCTCAAGGGAACATAAATTTAATTAAAGCGATGCATTATTGCAATAAATTTGAGTCAGTGTTTTAGGTGCAAGTTATTTAGATTTCTATTGTAGAAAGAATACTTGAAATATTGTATAGAAATATTATTTTGAACCATAAAAATTCTCAATAGTAAAATTTTAAAGTACTGAAAAGGTAGCTATTGTTTTTGACAGTAGATTATATAATATAAAAATACCTCATGCTGAGCATTTTCTGAAATTACAATGCTAAATGAAATTGATGTAGTGCAGTATTTAGAAATAATAACTTTTTGTAAACAAATGTGGCTATATTCGCTTAGTTGTAATAACAGTAATTTTAACTGCATTTGTATAAGGCTATACAGAAGATTTATTTATATGAGTTTTCATCCTCAGAGAACAACCGGATTCCCTGTGGAAGTGATTCCGAAAATAATGTTTAAATATTACTATATTTGAAAACAATGCTATAACAGTGCCCTTATAAGACTCATGATCCGAAAAGCTTTGGTTTTAAATGTCTCGTAAAATCTTTCAATTACTTCTGCAAAATTCATACCCACGTAAAAATTACTACACCGAAGTCAATTGATTATACAGCAAAACGTTCCAAAAACAATCAACTCCACAATTCAAGATAATGCCAGTTTCCTGTAGCCTGACAAAACTATGAATGATTTTTAAGTCCTGTTATTTAATTATTGTCCTGACAAATGTGCCATTATCAGAGGTGGTCATTTAAGAAATTAACCACTATATGAGGTTTCAACTAAATGTAATTTTTTTCAAATAAATAATTCACGTTTTATACTCCCAAGACTATTACATTTAATATTACATAAATCTTATTCACAAATCTATTTCTATTTCAAAAGCAATTTATGAAAAACACATTTGAAATTTTCTTCATCAAACTAATAATAATGAAAATTAAAGTATGCATAAAAATGATTATATGTGTTTTAACAAAATATTTAATGTAAAAATGGGGTTCTAGTCTCATACTTGTAAAGAAAAATAGACCAAAAAGAAAAAAACAATGTAAGCTACTATGATCATCTAAATTTTCACATAATTTTAGTAGTGGAAAAAAGATTAAGCTTGTATGTCTTGTCTACCCCATTCAATAAGTAATAAACACATTAAATACTTCAATGTTTATTTCATTAATAAAACTTACCTTTTTTGCACGCGAAATATAATTAGTACATTTTTTAAAACATAAAAAAACGTTCTTTTTGCTCGGCCACATCACATTAGTCGAAAAATTCAAAATTGAATCATGCAAGATCATTTTTAAGTAAGGTATGCTCAAATTTATTAGTACATAATATTCAAATGATAAAGCATCTACATGAACAAGCTTTAAAAAAGTATTTCTAAACTGTAATCAAAAAAATAAATTTTCCAAAATACAGTTTCAGTAGAATGCAAAAACTACATTCCTGCATCTGCACACTGAAACAAATTATCAAGCCTGAAATTATCACTTTTCAGTCTTTAAGCACATTGTTTTTCAGGATAAAAGTAAAGATGGAAAATCAATTTCACGCTCAGAAACTCCATTTCACAACTAGTCAGTTATCAGCAACGTTCTCTCAAACATTAGACACGATTACACGTGCATGGCTTTAGTGGTATATTCATTGTCAGTGCTGGTATTTTATTATTTATTACTAATTTCTAAACAGTAAAACATAGTAAAATTTGTAATACAGGAAATCCTAGTAAATAATATATTGCATTACTGCAACCACGAAGAAAATAACACCACCATCACACAACAATAACTAGAGCGGCGCCATATTGCTTGTTTGGGAAACTTCTGAGAGTGGGGGAGGGAGGGCGAATTTTTTCTTCACGTCAGCGTTAACAGGGAGAAAAGTTTTGCGATTGTGAATGAACTTGTTCGCGTTAAAGAGATGTTGGTTGATACCGGTGTTTATTTGTAATATCAGAAATGTAAGTGCTTAAGTGTGTGTATTCAGAGAACCAACTCGTAGCAAAAACCACCTCCCTAAGACGACCGCCTCTGAAAGAGACCAGTATTTCTGAAAACATAAGTATACTTTGGTATTGAATATTCCCTCTGTAAGGCGACCATTCACAAAGAAAATTCTGCAAGTGTGTCTGGTCGCCTTAGAGAGATTCATTCCGTAGATGCAATCTCCCTAAGATGACCACCTCTAAAAGATAAACGTATCTCTGAGAACGTGAGTATCTATTGGTATTGAGCATCACCTCTCTAAGGCGACCACTTGCAAAGAGGAATTTTTATTTGCGGCTGGTCGCCTTGGAGAGACCTCGTTGTGTGTGGTGTATATGATTACTGTTATTGTTTCCGAAAAAAAAATTAAATAAAAAAAATAGCATATTTAGTAAAAACCCTCTTTAAAACGACCACCTGCGTTTACAGGTTACTCTGGTGGTCTTAAAGAGATCATATTTTCATTCTGTTAATTTTATTGTTTACAAGAAGTATATTAACGTCAGATAAAAAAATAGCACAAACACGTATAAACCAACAGAAGATTTATTATTATATTGATACCAGTAAGAAAACCAGCAAAAGTCAATATAAACCTATACAAACCAGTACAAAGTTCTGCCATTGAATGTTGGTTGTGTGGGTGTCAATTGATACCAGTAAGAAAAACCCACAGAGATCAATAGAAACCAGTAAAAGTCAATAGAGACCATCAAAAATTCTATAGGTACCAGTAGAAAGTTTTACTGGTTTCTATGGGTCATTTTGAAACCAGTAAAAAAAACCCACAGAGACCAACAGAAACCAGTAAAAGTCAATAAAAACCCATAAAATCTTATGGGTACCCATAAAAAGTTTTACTGGTTTCTATGGGGCATTTTTAGTAGGGAAGCCTATACGTATGATCATGTAGAAGCTATCCCCTCACCTTTGATGGCAAAACAAAACTAAATGTAGGATGATGTCGTGCCTATTTTGGAATGTTTGTGTACCTATTCCAGAAAGGGATACAACAATCAGAAAACCGTTAAATCCCTTAAATGATTGATGATTCGATACAAGGTGTCATCAAGAGGAGCTGATATACATGCGGGATTTTGCAATCAACATTTCATTCACCATTTTTAGGTGTAGATTAACATTTGCTTAAGTTTGCCGTAGACGTTAAGGATATAAGAAAAACTAAAGTCTTGGCAGATGAAAAGAACTCTGTTAATACAATATATTTACCAACGTAGAAGAAATGTTTATCAAGTATCTAATTTTAAACAGTTTTAATGTCTTTAGTCATTGAAAATGAAGTAATATTTAAGCCTCACAAAATGAATATATTGTCATCTGTGTTCGATTTTATGACTCTCATTTCAATCACCATTTAAGTTTCATGCTTTTTATTCCCATTTTTAAATAAACCCATTGAGTGAAGATTTTTAGAATTTCTTATGAAGTCTCTGTTTATGGAACTAATTAACAAATGACAGCAACGATTTTCATAAAACAAATGGTCACATATTTATTTTTGTACAGGATCTGTTAGTCTTGTAATTTTAAAGAATAAAACAATAAATGCCAACATTTACGGCTTTCCCTTACTTATTGTAGATCAACTAGAGTACACTTTAAGATCAATTCTTCCCCTCAAACTAATACTCATAACTACAACGTTTCATGCAACGAAAAAGTCGAATCCTCTAATTTGCTAAAATCCCCTAGTTCCCTCTGTGCAATGATAACGTTACGCATTGCGATGGTAAATGATGTGAAGCCACTGTGACCTTGAAGTGCCTATTTTATAGTAACTGACACGCAGTAAAAGAAGTTGCTGAGATTTTAGCAGTATTCTGTTAAAATATTTAAGGAAAGCACTCACTAGTTCCTATTGGAATTTTTTTAACATATTCGTATTGCAAGTATAAGCATCTTGCTTTTGTTTATCAATGGCTTTGCTTTTTCATGGGCCTCACCTGTCTTTTCTTTTGCAATCCAAAGACAAGGTTAAAACTCAAAATACTACTTCTACTCTATATCTTTCCTACCATCGAAAAAGCTGAAATCGAACAATCAAAATCGAAAACTAGGAGCATAATTTCGATGAGAACAAAATAAATAAGTAAAACATTTTTTTTTTTTTTTGATGGCAACTACTTCTCTACTTTAGTCTTTGTACTCTTCACTTTACATTATTTGACGTCATACTAGCAGGGCATTTATCTCCACTTATGTAATGTATTAAACTGCCATTTTCAATTTCGAGTTTTATTTCTATAATCGACAAAGATAAAAGATGATTTCTATGCTTTATAATTAATAAAAGATGTTTTTAACCCCGTGTGATAATATACACAGAAATAGCGTTCGTGCACCGCTTAATGGGTTTATTGCACTTTAATATTTTCCTGTGAGCAAAAATTTTGTAATTAAATATCATTAGAAGCAAAAAGAGAGAGGTAGAAAAAAGAATGAAAAATGCATTTTTTTAATTTTTGATTTCGATTACATTTTCCAGTACGAAGGTCTGAATTTACGAAAGCAATCACCATATTTGTAGGGATAAAATATCCCTACAGCTCCGTATGTTTATTCGAAGCAAAATTCCCTGTAAAATCCTTCCAGAACGTTAAGTGCCGAGGACAATAAACCACGGTAAAACGATTTTTGTTTCATTCTCACCCCTTTCCTTCCCTGTCTCACTTTTTAGCAGAATGTGAAAAAGCTGCGTATATGTCATTAGCCCTAAACACAGGGCGCGCACGTGATTACAGACCTTTGATCCCCCGTGCATTACGCGCGCAAGCGGGATTTCAAAAAGGGTTTTCTGTCCGCAACAGACCGCTCTCCGCACGCGTTGTGACGTCACGGCGACTGATGCATGAAGGCAAAGGGATCGTACACACAGTGCAAAAAGCACTACTTTATGGCAAGATTAAGAAATAAATGAAATGGAGTAAGAAAAAAAGAAACGAATTGTAATGCAAAATTGAATCGAACAGGAAAATTCAAATGAATTTAAATGACCATTGCAAAAGAAGCTACTAAACCTTGTAGGTTCAAATCTTGTTTATGATGTTAATTGTATAAGACAAGACACTTTACGCTGAAAAGTAATATTGTGTGTCATTTCATGAAGCGTAATTCGTAAAATTTGTTGTTTCTGAATTTTTTAATTCATTTTTATTGATCCCTCAATACAGAAGTTTTGTAGAGTATATTTATATAATTTTAATTAGATTTATAATCTATGGACACAAATTTATGCAGTTTTAGGTTATATTTCTTTTTAGAAACTTATTCAAACATTTATGTCCCTTTTCGGATTTCTACGTACGAAAAAGGATGTAGATGTTCTTAAGAAACTGGAGACATGCCTTCTTGGAGGATGTTTTGAGGAAAACTGGTTCAGATTTACACTAAACAGACATGAAAACACCTATGCAACTAACTCGTTGTCTGTGATTCAAACCTCTCTCGAAGCACAACTGTTCGGAATTCTCATCCACTCGGCCACGCATGAGCTCCACTGTATAAATACCAGATTTTTTCAGAACTTCAATTTACTTATTGCAGAAATATTTCTTTACATTTTTAATTTTCTTCACGACATCGTTAAATTTAATTTTATAATTTCATGAATAAAACTACGAAACGGAAATAAAGCAGTCGTTCCAGATTATATAATTAAAATTACGCACAGTTTTATCCACATATTGTAATCCTCATTACAATTATAAAAAATAACAATACATTGAAATTTGTGTTGAAAAGACTACAGATGTAACGTTTAAAAAATACAGAAACAGTAGTGAATGCAAAACATTATAGTTAAAAATGATATTGATTTTTTTTTTTTTTTTTTTTTTTTTAACTTTATGTAAAGTAGCACTTTTCAACCAAGTCTCCCCGAAAGTCTTTGTCCCTCAAGAAATAGCTAGGGTTTTCACTTGAAATAATGAAGAACAAGATAAATCCACTTCTGATAATAAGCAGGGCTTATCGAGGTGATCCTAACATGAATGTTATTTCAGGACAAGGATAAAAAAGATCTTAAGAAGAATTGATCTACAGAATAATTACTCAACTTTTTATCAGTTTGCAAAGAAAAGATCACTTTAAAAGCGAATTTTTTGCGTGCTATATTAAGTAGTTGTTTGTGTTTATAAGAAAATGCAATTACAAAACAATCTCCTCTTAATTTATGAATGATCCCTGTGGCGTTGAGCAGTCAGTGGGTGGAATATGAGGAATTGGAACTGGCAGGTGAAGAGTGAAAGAAAGAGACTTAACTTCACGATCAAGGTGAACAAGGGGGAAAGTCCACTTTGATGTGCACACTGCTCGCCTTTTAAAAGAACATTTGACTTCTTAGATCGATGGAAGTTTTCTTTTTCCTTTTCTTCATTTCTCTCAATTCACTTTCTTCTGTTTTCTTTAAATCCACGACGAGTTACGAGGTTAAGTTAGGAACAGTTCAAAAAGGAATATTAAATTTAATAAACACTTTTGCACTCACTTTTTAAGAAAAAAAATTCCGTTGCCCTCATTTTACGTAGGTTTCTCGTGCCATATATCTGAAGAAACTTTAGTTATTTGTGTAGAGATAATTATTCTTTAAAAAGTTGTTGATAACTTAACTTCTAAAATATACATTAGCGTATGTACTATTGAGTTTTCCTTACACTCTTCTCTATAAATATTAATGCTTAAATATAAGTTTTTTAAGTTAACAGATTTCCTCAAATTCAAAGTTCAAGTGCATTTTCTTTAATATGTTTGTAAAAAATCCATTAAAGAGATCTAATGTAAAACTGCATTTATACCATTAAAACATTAGTGGACAGATATTCAGTTTTAAATGGATTTCAAATACCTACATAGCTCAGTATTAGTTGAGGAAGGATAGTATCATACTCAAATGGAAAGTAATTGGTACTTACTGTATAAAGCGATCGCCCCAATCATCTGAAGATTAGTCGCCAGAACTGGCAAACTTAATCGGCGGATTTTTAGCATGCAATACGTTCAATTTTTAGACTGTTTTGATAGTTCTAAAATTTTTACCATTTTCTTAATAATTAATTGAAAAAGAAACAGCAGTTTTTTGTTATGGTTATAACGTGCAACGATTTGATTTCTTTCTATAATAGCATCATTTGCGGAATTATGGCCTCAACAGAAATAAATATTATTTTTCCCCGTACATTGCAGTTTTTCACTTTTTGAATCGGCCTACCAGCGGACGAGCGGTAAAGACGTTGAACACTGGTAGTTCGGTCTGAGGCTCGAATCCCGCGAACGGGCTGGCTGCATGGGCGTTTTCGTGGCTTTTCCCATGTGTAACGCGTATAAGAGCCAGTTTCCCTTAGAAAGTCTTCCAAGAAGGCATCACTCCCTTTAAGCAGTTATCCCTCGTGTGCTTTGCCATAATTAAATCCACTTTTTGAAGGTTACCATAGTCATTTCTTAGTTTTCGACAATTAATTTTAAATGCACTTGCGGTAGCAGCTTTTAATAATCAAATAATTTATTACTATGTGTGTGAAAACTATTACTGATTTTGTTTTCTTATTCCCCTAATGTTTCTTCTTCCTTCTGTTTCCCGAACAAAATTTTCGGTTTAAAAGTTTTCATATGGTTTTAACGTATATGACCAATGCAGTTCTATACGCAGTTCTATATGCTGTTCTATATGTTTGAATTGTTATGCTACTATAACTAATTTTTAATGTTTTATTTTATTTTTACTATAACGAATTTTCAATCATTTATTTATCCACAAATATTTTTACATACATATATTTTTTGGAGCTAAGTCTGCAGATACTTTTTATAAAATGAATTCATAAAAACTTTAACATTATTCAGAATAACATGAGTAATTTTAAATTATTAAAATGTTATTTTGAATCTGTTAAATACATGTAAATTATTAAGAGTTAACAAAGGAATTTAGGCGAATTAGCATCATTAAAGTTTGGTAGATGCGAGATAAAGATGCAAATCAGAAGTTCACCCGTACCTTGATGAAAAGGGTGGATCCATCGTTTTCTCCTTTGCTGGAAATCTTGTATCTTACCAGCATCCCAGATTAGTTTCAAAAGGTGTTTTTTCACATCAGTGGACTTATTAAGAAATAGATAAATATTTATCTTATATATCTTTAGATAAATTATTTATCTTTCGACGACATTAAAATTTACTTAACTACAAAGTTCTTTTGCAATCCCCCCTCCAAACGCCGCTTTCTTTCTCATTAAACAGAAACAAAAATATTGAAATGCACTGAGCAAGAATATAAGTTAGATATCAACAAAGCCGGCATTAAGTGAGTTCTTCAGTCCTTCCCAGTTAATACAATGCATCCAAAACTGGTCAAGGATATTGTGCTAATATGCCCCACCATCATTTCAAGTTTACCCTTCATCAAATGGTCATCCTGAGGTTCAGCTAGACTATTGAGGCGTTAAATAAAAACATTTTTCCAGCCAATGAGTGGCAGGGATCACCCATGGGTGAATAAATAATTTCAGATTGTTCGCGGACTACGGATCATTGCAAGAGATGTCGAAGAATGCGAAAGCTAGACATCCTATTTGATATAATCGGTGACATAAGTGGCAGCCATAAGTTTTCCATATCCCGAATTACTTTGTAGCTCAGGTATAAAAAATGAGCTACTCGGGTACGAAATTAAACTGTTCAAAAAGCAGTGTAGCGTGTTGAATTCTTAACTTTATCGTCGTCTTAGATCTTGAATACATATGCTATGCCTAGATGCAAAAGCAATCAATTTTGTTGGAGCTGTTTGGAAAAGTTTGTTTACCTCTTTTGTTAAAAGAGAGATAAAGAGGACGTGTTAAATTCCCCTCATTTGATGGTACGGCAGAGTTTCTTAGCAATCTGATATTAACCGTAGAAAACACACACATATTTCACGATTCTTAAAATAGATATTATTTAGATGACTGTAATAATTTACAATTAAGAGTTAATTATGTCATACGCAGATGAGAATCTCTTTTTTTGTTGAGTTTTTCCGATGTGGTGCGGGTGTGAGAAATACTGCGCGCGCATGTTCCCCGGCATTCTTTGCACAGAATTTGAGCCAAGTAAATTCGCGGCATCAGTTTTTTATGTTTCGTAGCGCGAGATTAAACTTCTTAAAAAAATCAAACATAATTGTGAAATATTGTCTCTTATCCATTCTTAACAAGAAACATGAGCTGAAATTATTTATCGCCAGGTATATAAAGTATGAGGTGACAATGAGATGAGTGACAGTAGAGTGCGAAAATGGGAGAGACTGTTTAAAGAAGGTCAAGACAATGATGGAGAAGTAAAACCTAATGTGAACAACTGGCTATCGTCACATAAGGCGGCAGAGTTCTGTGATGAGGATATCCAAAAATTCATTATTTATTATGCATGATAAACGGTTCAACTTAGAAGGAAATTATGTAGAAAATTAGAAGGTTGAATGTAAATGCAGAAAATAAATTATTTTACTTTGAAACTTTATCACTTTTTTCGCTTTTATAGCAAAACGGACTATATTTTTAAAAATAACTCTCGTATAAATGAATAAATAGTAAAACATGACCGATGAAAATACTAGCACATTAGTCTAGCGAATGGCTCTAGCAAGATCATTATAATTTTCCATTACATTTGTAAAGGTACTGTTATCCCTTTTCAAAACAAGAAAAAGAAAGGAGATGCGATTGTGTAATGTTTATATATTAAATCTTAATGTAAAAGAAGGTTTGAAAGAAATGAAGCCTCGTGTGGAATTCATAACCAAAATTATTTAACGATACCTTATAGTACTTTAACTAACACAGAGCTGTTACTCAGGCATTGATATTATCAATACTAGAAAAAAAATGGCGTATAATTAATTTTCAGAATCTTTCGTGTCCAAGCAAATACTTCCTAAGAAACCTTTTATAAATGATTATTTTAATTTTATAATTGATATTATAAAACGTCAAACATTAGTTAAATTCTAGACCGTCTGAAAATGAATGTTTCAAAAGAATCAATAAGAACAGTATATCTCGACAGTTAAGAGTTTAGAGCACTTCTGTGAGTAAGTGTGACCATATATAACAAAAAAATGGAATCATGTTATCAACGTGAAGACTTGACATCAGTTAACGGAATATGAATAAAGCCGTTAATTATGGATAAACAAGCTCAGTTATAGAAATCTATAACTCCTACTTAACAGTAAAGCTTCTTGAAAAAGTCAGAAAATAAAAGCAAAATGCAAGGAATCTGCTTTCAGATATCCAGTAAAAGCTGTAACAACTTTGGCCTTGCCAATGATGGATTAAGGCCTTTTATCTAGACAAAGGTTTTTGATTTTCATAGGTATATTTAACTATAAGGAAACAATAACTGCATTAGAACATTAAAAAATGAAAAACTCCAATATGGTTTGAGGCATGCTTGGAGTGGTTTTTCTTCACGATGTCTTTAGTAATTGCACCAACTAAAAAGAGTAAATTCACGCCTTCCCAGCAAGATCCATCCTCAATATGGTGCATGCCGTATTAAAATATGACAAAAATTGATCTGTGCTATTCTTTTGTAATAGATTCGTTGTGGCATATCAAATGTTCTCTTTTAGTATATAAGAGGGTCGGCGACCTTACAATGAAATTCTAACACCTTACCTACCGGAAGTTGTGACGTATTTGGTTTAGTAGCGGTCTGCCATTGTTTCGGACAGCAATGAATATGATTGGCAGAGCGAGACGCGCTTTCATGTGACTCGCTAGAATTTCAAAAAAGAGGTATTATTCATCATTAATTGCTCATAACCTAAATAATATGAATATGAAATCGCACAAGTTTGCTGTAAGCAAAATTCACCTTTTAAAAAATTTCGGAACAAAATGGGATTTTACTCGCATTCAGAAGGGTTTATTTTACTTAGACAGGTCTCAACAATTTTATGAGAATTAAGTTTTAATTATAAACCTGAGTCTTATTTTTGCCTAAATTACCTCGAAAAACATACTTGTTTCTTTTTTCTTTCTGCTTTATATTTTCACTGAATATATTCATAAATTACATATCGTCAGCACCATGTCAAAACCCAAAAAGGGTTATTTAGAGACCTAAATGATTATTTACATAAAAACATGTTTAAAGGCTGAAAATTCTTTGAGCGTTTCGAAAAATATCATGACATTTTCATTAAATTGCTTTTATTCTAATCTCGGAGAACATATTTCTCTCTTACTTGGTATAATATCATGCACAGGGGCGGGGGAAACCCTAGAAAATGCATCTGGATGACAACAGCAAAACGGCCAAATTGGTAGCGTTGACATGTTTCCGATGACATGCATTATGTTCAGAATTATAAATAGTTTTATATGTTTGCATATAATATTTGTAAATAGGTTAAACATGTAATATGTTCAATGACAGATTTAAAAAACGTAATTTAAACATACTTGCAATTATATTTGCAGATATATATATATAGGTGAGCTCTGTTTTCT
This sequence comes from Stegodyphus dumicola, assembly GCF_044657685.1. Lineage (NCBI taxonomy): Eukaryota > Metazoa > Arthropoda > Arachnida > Araneae > Eresidae > Stegodyphus > Stegodyphus dumicola. Next base: position 228,275,218 of record NC_140768.1, on the reverse strand, counting down.
TATTCTTATATGTTTGTCAATTGAACATATTTTGCTTTAAAATGGATTGAATTACGTCGTTTTTATATCCCGGTTAAAGTTTTTGTACCTTTAGTTAATCTGCACGCAGTAGTTATAGAATTATCAACAATTTAAAAGTTTTAAATGGCTCTAGGCCTAACGAGGACGTCATATGTTTACATCTGAAAGTCTTACTAGAATAGTAAATTAAGTAAGTTGGTACACCAAATTCAGTGTCTTTTTTCCCAGAGAAACCAAAAGTTACAATTTTGGCCCTATCTGTTGTTTTCAATTTTCTGCACCGAAAATTTTATTTTCCATCCCGTTGCTTGTTTTTTTTTTTTTTTTTTTTTTTTTTTTTTTTCCGTAGAAACTAATTTTTATTGTAAGGTGTTTTATGGATTTCTGTATCATTAAATTTCTGATCATTAAATATAAATTTTTAATGAAGAGGCTTTGAGGTTTTGTATTTTGGGAGCAGAAATAGGAACTGAATTGATTGAATGAGAAATATATCTCTAACGAAATTACGGAAAATAAGTTTAAATGAAGTGCAGCAAAAAATGTGTATAATTTAATAGCCCAGACAAGGAAGTCATGTGGTGTCAACATCAGACTTTTTATTTTATCTATATTCCGTCGTTCTTAGTAGTAATTAAATCCGGTTAACGAAATAAAATTAATCAACTTCCTTTAAGCCAGCCCACACTTCAATTAATCAATGAATTTTTGCATTATTCAGTTCTCTGGTCAACTAATTAATCTTCAACGGGGTCCATTTATTATTTCCACACACTAATTAATGTATGTGGTTGGTAGCTCGTGTAAAATCTGTTTCGCGCTTGGATAAATTGACTGATAAAAATAATATAGATTTGAATGTAGTTTTAAAGGTATTTACATTTTGGTATTTCGTCATACGTGTACATATTTGCTTGTTATTAAGCAGCTGAAGTATTTTCTTTGTAAACTAGCCCATAAAATGCTTTAAAATGTTTCCATACATCAAATAATGATTTTATTTTAAGTTTTAAGTAGTTTCATTTTAGAAAGAATCACATCAGATTTTCGCACAGTTGAATTAAAATTTTTTCATTGCTGGTATTTGACCAAAAGCATGATACAATTTTCTTTGAAAAGAGCTTTTTTCGGGTGTGGTGATCGTGAAATTTGCTTTGACAGAATTTTATGCAGTTCTTTAATTTTCATGTATTGCACCTGAGACTGTAATTATATAATTATTATATTATTATGAATTCTATAAAGTACTAGAGTATTTACCTGAATTCCCTTTTTATTTTAAATTTCAAAGGACATGAAAAAACTGTCTAAGTTTATACATTTCAACGTTAGCGTGTAAGCATTAAAAGTTATCTTTTAGTATCATTTTTATAGTTAAATTCAAGTGAAGTTCAACAAAGTTTTTCCATATAATGTCAGATTATATTTATATAAATTCAGGGTGTTCCGTTTTAATTTAAAATTGTCACAGGAATAAGCCGGTAAAGTTCAAAGAGAAATATTTATTTCCCCCCAACAGGTGCGCATTGCAGACATTTAATTGTTAAATAAATCTCGTGTACAGGACAGTTGACTTTCGAAAGTCCTTGAATGTTTTATGTATGAAACGCCGGATCTTTTCCATATTTCCTAGAATTCAGACTTAGTTATTTCCATCAAAACTTAGATATGGGTGGCTGGAGACTTATGAAACGACCAATGCAAAAGAAGCGTTTATATTTTTTAATTGGATTCGCGACGCATCCGCAGCAGATATAGACGCAACTCGCTTTCCACGGTAGCTCGAAATAATCAAACATAATCATGTTTTACCGAAAACCTCTATAATGAAATTTAATCGCAAGACCTTTATACTACTTACTTGATAAAATACTATGACTTACTGTATTTATGATTCAAAATTATATTTTTTACAAAATGAATGAAAGAATTTCAGAAATACTATCATATTTAATTTTTATTAGCGCATATATTATCATATTTACTTTTTTGTATGACATGATCATTAAATATAAATAAAAAGTTAATGTAAATAAACTTTGATATTTAATAAATTAAGTTCATCTTAACGTAATTTGTTTAAAATTCCAAATGTATATAACTTTAAAAAAAATATTTCATTAAAATTACAAATGCAATAAGTTTAGCAACCGGAAAAATTTCATTTCGAAGTTGTGTAAAGTTTAATAACATATTTTTAACCTTTTCCTTCAGAAGTTATTTAATACAAATCTCAGATGATATACTTGGCTCCTGAAAATACTGACAGGGATGTAGATGTAAAAATTTAGGTGTTGATTATGTCATAGATATTAATGAGAACAGCCGATTCATGAAGAATTAGATGCAACTGTGGCAGAGTGAACACTTTTTATTCTTGAAAAACATTCTTGATATAGAAACAGCTAAACTGACGCAAATAACGATCCATTACTTGAACTGTTACATTAATATGTTTTACTGTTTGATAAATGCGGTCAGAGAACAGAAAATAGAGATGCCAGGAAAAGAATGCCAAGTATCCAAGCAATATGACGGCTGGCTTCAGAATAAATCAGTTTCGGATCGTCTTCATTTTGATTGGTAAGTTTACATTTAAATCCGCAAACTGTAGTATTAGGATTAGCTGAAGCATTATATAAGTGTCTGTAAAATTAGCGTTACATAAAAGTCACGAGTGAAAGATTATTTTTTTAAAAAACGCTGTATAGAAAGATCTATAATATAACGTGGTAGGTACAGTGTGTATCGGTATACGGTGTTGCAGGGATAGGGATGTGAGGGGAACAATAACTGAGAGAGAATAGGTGGTAGAGGGACGCGTTCAAAGAACTAATGAACACTAGTTACAGGGGAGTTAGTAAGTGGTGAAAAGCCTTCGAATGGGACAACCGGAAACGCCAATACACTCCTTCCCTTAGGTGGTGCCTTTGCAGTTGAGAATAAGCCTTTGAGTGTTCTTGTTATTCACGTTTTTAATCATGCTTTCTAAACGCCTTATTCAATTTACCTACTTAAAAAGTTAAGTTTAAAAAAAAAACGCTCTTCACAAGAGCGTAGAATGAGTACTTTATAAGGTATTTTTCCCGCCTTCTTAGCATGCCTTCGTAGTGTAGTAGTCAGCACGCTCGATGCGAATTCGAAAGGTCCGTGGCTCGAATCCAGGCGTGGTGCGTTGCTCATTTTTCATCTCTCCAGCTTCGAAATAACCTAATGTCTCTACAACTTCACCCAGTTTATTATAAGCATACAACTGTTCTTAGATGGAAAAGGAAAGTAACAAAATCAAGTAAGAAACTTAAGAAACAACTGAGGCAAATCGAAGTTAGTATCTTTCCTTACATACGTATGTAGACGAAATTATGTCTTTCTCTTCAACACGAGAATAACAAACCTATTCTAACATAAATGAGATTTTTCCTGTAAAGAATTCTCCTGCTTGATATTCACAATTATACACAAATCATTTCTTTATTTATATAAAACTAACTAATGAATCAGTTAAGTAATCATCTTATTAAAACTACAAAAAAAAATCGTATAGCTGTACCTTAAGAAGAAAAGGATAAATATCATATCTAAAAATTTTCAGAAAAATCTGTTTTACTTAAAATCAGGGAAAATTTCACATGTCTTTTTCCTCCTGAAGAAAAAGGCTGATGGCCCTAGAAATCGAGAATATTTTATTTAAAATCTGCGTCGATAGCTGCTTAATTTTAAATTTTACATTGGTGTTTTTTTTGCTTTTTTTTTAAAGTTTTTTTTTTTGTTCGATAAATATTTGAATTAAATGTATAGAATTTACATTACCTTTTTTTCCATATTTATATAAATATTCTTTCTTGTTCTTGGGAAGATATGTACTCATCTTTCATTTTAACCGATTAATCACTAGCTAATACCTTTAAAATACCCTTTTGTATTTTAATACATATGCTTAATTTATCTGTTTGAAAAGGATCTAACTCGAAATATAAGATTTAAAGAGAACATTCGGCTTTTTCATTGTAATGGCATTGATAATTTGAATGCAATTGATGCAAAAGTCTCAAATTCCTGCTTTTCTATAAAGGTATAAACATTTTCATTTAGCAATTGCTTTAGAGGAAATCTTTTGAAATTACAAATCAAGTTGCAAACCACTACGGTTTTCAATAGTGGCCTAGATGATATTTTTTAAATCAATATGAAAATAGATCTTTTCTATAAAGAAAGCTAAGGCATTTAACAAATTGATTTCTAATAAAACGAAATTTTAGCTACACTCTGTGGATTGCTAATGGATCATACCTGAAGCGTCAAATGCACTATAACATGCAAAGAACAAATAGATATCACGTTTAAATCGAGGGTGTTAGAAATACGAAACCTAAATTGTTTGGAAAGCTTCATTTAAGCAATAAGTTAAAGCTTCAATTATATTCGCTCATATTTACAGCAGCAATACAAAAAAGAAAGCCATTAAAATTTCTATAGTAACATAAAAAGAAATTTCGCATCACGCATTTTTTTTTTTTTTAATTTTATTTCTGAATCGTGCTTATATTCGTAATTATTTTTAAAATGACGGAGAAGAGTAAAAAATAAGAATTTTAATACAATCCGGTAATATTTCTGCAAAGACAAGAAAATGAATCAGCAAAGCAGCCACAAGCATCCTACCATCCCCTCCTCTCCCTCCCGAAAAAGTAGTCGAAATCTTAAATAGTGGGTTGCACTTCATTGAATGTTTGCCTAGCAAAGCAGAAAGTGAAACTTTTCCCTGCCTCTGTTATTGTATTGTCTTCTCCCTGCTCCTCAGCAACCCCCATGGTCATACTTTGAAACAATCTACTATGAGGTGAAAAAATGAACATGTAAAAAGCAGAAACAACATTAGCATGAGTTGTTTGCATCTTCCAAAATACAACAAAACTGAGTAACAGTTGAACCATGCCAGAATAAAAAAAAAAAATCCACTTTTGCCGTCGTGTGTGTCTTACCTTCGTCGCAGATCTTCACAGAGCGATATTTACAACAAAAAGAAAGCGAAATCGTAGAGGGTTGGGCAAAGGGCGAAAAATTCTCGCTGAAACATCTTTTTCCGCATGAACACACCGAAATCACACAAGCGAAAACTAAGGAGGCTAGAGTTAGTGGATGGGGAAGAGCAAAACCAGATAAATAAAATGAAATAAATACATAAACCTGAAAATAAATATAAAAACGTCTATGGCTTCTACAATAAGAGAACAAAAGAAAACAAGGCATTCTTTGAAATGTCTCGCGACAAATTATTGGTTTTCTGTGAGAGGTACCACCAGAAAAAGTAAAGTTCCAAGAAGCGTAAAAAGCCATGAATTTCTGGTACCGGACACTTTGCGCTCTCATTTTTTTTGTATTATTATTCTTTAATGCGCACTGTCGTGTGCTAGGCTGATATCCCAACTCCCCTTTCACTAACCCCCTCAAATCATTGCCTGCAGATTTGGTAGAAAATAATAGGAGTTAGGTCGGGTTCCTGTCAATGCAAATACTCGAAAATATTCCCGTTTCGATTTTATGTAGTCATTTGTTTTATTGTTTCATTGTCCCCGCTTCATAGGGCATAATGTTGTTTTGTTTTGTCTTTTCCAAAACTTGGAACATCTATAAAGGTCTATCAGTTTCGTTGCTTTTATGTCTCTGATAATTTGCGCAAACCTGATCGAAGATCTCGTATGATTTCACGATGAAGGATTATGCAATTTTCCTTTAAAATAGAAAAGTATCTTATATAAGCACTAAAATTAGCAAATTTTCAAATATAATAAATCTTTTCCTGTTTGGTACTTATTGTAGTTTTACTTGTATATGTTTAGTTAAAGAATTCGAGCTTTGTGTGATTAATTAGTTAAAAAATCCTTAGTTCATAGATGAATACTTTAAATATTTTTGAGAAGAATATTTTAAACTCTTTTCATAAGCTCATAAGAGTATCTAGAGAAGCAGAATAATTTAAGACTTTGTTAAAATATCATTTGTAACCACTAACAATAGTAGTTAAGGTAGTTAAGATAGTGGGCTTGAATATTTCAATTAGTAAAATGTTAAATGAATAGTTTAGTTTGTAGATAAATTTCGCATGAGTATTTGTTATACGAATAAGCATCAAGTAATATCATTAGGTTAATATGATTATGGCAAAGCCTGAGACTGTCTGCCTAAGGAGGGGGATGCCTTCGTGGGGGATTTTCTAAGGGAAACTGGCTCGTGTACACGTTGCACATGAAGAAAACCAGTGTTCAGCGACTTCACGCTCGGTCGCTAATGGACCCTCAAGTAATCCAAGAAATGGATAATAAAATAGAGAACATTATAGTAGTATACGCTATATATTAAATATTCAGTGAACAGGCATTTTCAGCCCTGTGTAACATTAAGCCTCCAAAAAGGACATTAAGGACATTAAGCTTCTAAAAAAAATACATTAGGTATTTTTTTGGAAGCAGGCAAGATGAAAAATATGCAACGCCTTCGCCGGGAATCGAGCCACGGACCTTTCAATTACGCGCTGAGCGTGCAGACCCCCACACCACGAAGGCATGCCAAGAAGGCGGGAGAAATACTTTATAAAGCAATAAAATATTTATAAAAAAATTTTAAAAATAGTCATTATAATATTATAATTAGAATATTCTATATAGATCTCTGGGGGGGGGGGGTGCTAAAAAGTTTGAACTTCAAATCCGTTTAAGATTTAAGGCGTCCAGTTACGTTCGACGCCCAAATTTTGGAAAATAGTAGAAATTATCAAAGTATAATTTTTGGATTTTCTTACATTTAGGCTTTAAAATGTGCTAAATTTCAGAATTACTACACATGTTCCCACAAAAATGTGTACTAATATTTTACTTTTATATTTTCACTTATATTTGTTAAGGTATAAGGAATTAAATGGACTAAAATCTAAGTGATAAATTAAAACGACTATGAAATATACCTGTCTGACTACATGTGCTAGTTATTTTTCAAGAAAATTCTCTTTTTCCATTTACAAAATTCTCTGAAAAAATTTTGGATCTGCATTTACTTTTAATCCACTTAATTCACAGTATTTCATAGAATATTTGTGGGAAATTTTATAAAATTACTACAGTAATGTTTAAAATTTTTTTCATAAGAGAAAAGTTGAAAAAAAAATCAAGTTTTATAAAAAGTAGCTTAGATGCAAACACAAACAGAAGAAAAAGAAAATGTTACCAATTAAAAAAACAATTTTTTGCAAAACTAATCTTGTTCCGATCCCTTACTCATAAATATAAATTTTCAGAATTATCTTTTGAACATTACCAAAAGTATTCAAATAAAAAATTCTCATTTTAAAGTTATTTAGAGAACTCTGTGTGCAGACATGAGCTTCCGGGTTCTTATTATTAATTAATAAATATAAATTTATTAATGATTTCAAATAAACATATATAATTATATAACAAAAACATTTTTAAACTTATCGCAGCTCACATAGATTAATTTGCAAACAAATTTTCCAAGAACCATGATATCTAGTAATTGTTACAGGAATTGACATCCTTATTCAAAATAATAGAAATTGTTTTCTAGATGCAGCTAACGAGATTTTTATTAGAAAAAAAAAAAAAGGAAACAGAAATTTACATGAAATGAAGTTTTTGTCTCTTGTTAACTATATAAAGCAGGCCTTGCAATTTGAAATTTCAAGCAAAGGATACTTAGAATTTTATTCCAATGAGACCGACAATAATGAGTTATAACTATAAAAACTGTTTTAATTTTCTCTATATTATAACTTGAAATGGGCTTAATTTTCGAAGCAGGTGCAGGTTTAAATTAAATTTTATAAACTAAATAACCTTAATTATTTTGACTTCTGTATCTTAATTAAAAATGTCTGTTCAATAAAATTCGAATTGTAATTCATGATTCAAACCTTTTTAACAATAAAACAAAATTTTTTGAAGCTTGCAGTAGATTTTAATAATAAGGTTCAAATAATGAAACATATTCTACACATCATATTATTATGATATTGCCAGATTCAATGCTTATATATAACGCGCAAAATTACTGATGCTTCTTTTTTACTTTTTTTCGGTGAATAATGTCATTTAGGGTTCTGAGCGAAAATACCCCCGCGACAGGAGACTGATGACCCAAATTAGCCATTTTTCCTCCTTCAACAGTGTATCCTATCGGCTTTCATCAATTTTTTTCATCTTTTTCTGTGAAGGAGAAAGTAACAGGGGAGGGAGGCCTCATATGCTTATTCTTCATCTCATTCCTCCTCCCAACATCACTGACCGAGTAGTGACCAAAAAAAAAAAAGGGGGGGAAACGTTCTGAACCAATGAGGCGCAAACATCTTTCCCTTCCTGGCGGTTTCCCCCACCAATCTAAACAAAAAAATACATAAATAAATAAGGCGAAAAATCAGGAAAAAATCTTATTGCCCACTAGAAAAAGATTTCCCCCCTTTTTTTATGACGTTGTTGTTCTTTTGGTAGGAAGTGTGTGGATGGGGGTTGCTATCATAATCGCGTTGCCATGACAACGATATGACGGGGTGTTCCATCATTTCCCCCGGATTATGATTCATCACGTGACGCATTATCCCGAACACAAGATGAGAGGGGAGGAAGGAGAGCTGAATGGACATTGTGCTCCAGTATCTTCTGGAATTCACATATTCATGCTTACAGGACAAAAAAGCATCACTTGTCCGAAAACTGTTGATTAGAGACCTTGCATATACTTTTTATGAGGGTAAGATAGCTAGCTCCCTTGACGCAAAATATCAAACATGAACTACCATGAACATGTATTAACTACTCAAATACAAGACGGCCTTACTTAAAAAACGACTAAGCAAGGTATTTTTGAAGGTACTTTTCAAGAACAGAAAACTTGCGTATAAAGAGATCTGACTTATACGAGTTTCATACACTGAAGATGTGCTACATAAAAGGTGCTATAACTAGCAAACCTGAGATAAAACTAAATGAATGACTTTCTTCTATCATAAATGTTGAAGTAATAGTAATAAATCATTTTAACACATTTTAATGCTATGTTTAGTATTTATTTTAGAAAGACAATAAATAAAAGTGCATTATGCTATACTCAGGGGAATATGATATATAAATTAAATAATAATTTTTTTATTTATTAAAATGACAAACTATATAAATATATAATGTATATTCCGGGGTATAGCTTTTGATACAAAAACTAAGATCGAAATTTATGAGTGTGCGTTATATGCCGGATAGATTTAAAAATGAGCATACAAAAATTATATTTCTGCATGTACCTAAATGCTGTTTGTCTAAAAGAACTTACGTTCCTTATGAACTTAAAAAAAATGTCCTTATCTGATAACATAAAAAGTTCGTCATATTCGTCTTCCGTTATATCTTCAGGCACGTCATCGAACTCTGTTTCATCTTCACCATCACTATTATTCTTAGCCATAAATAAATAATTATCTCCGATTCCATCTAAACTGATTGTTCTACTCGTAGATTCCATCTAGATTTTACATATCGATGGAGATCCCATGTTTTATAATTAAAAATTTTATAATTTTTCAGAAAAATTATATTTCTGACTTGCATGAACACACAATTATTCGCAGGAGCAATGGAATTAAACCGAAATGTAATGTCTAGACATTCAAGATGAAATTTTTATTGTGAAGATAATATAACTAATGCAATACTTAACTCTGGTTTTGTAAAGGGAATTTACTGTGAAATTTATTTTATTTCATGTGAAAACTCAGATTGTAATCAGAGATATCTTATCATTTGCTTATTTTCCTTTAGAACCAGATTTGGCAATGCCCATTTGAAACGGTCGACATGAAGTCCATTTCTCAAAATCTAAACTAAGTTCTAAATATTTCCTGTGTGTGCGTGCTTATTCGAAAAAAGTCTCAAAGTTTACAATCGCTTAAACTTCTGTTCAGCGAAAATAAACCTGACTCGATTCATACCTAAAACATCGCTTATTGCCAGCTTTATTGATTAGTATATTAAGTTGTAAGAGTTTTGTTGTTTCATAATCATCATCGTCTTTTCGCTCATATTCGAAAGCAGGCTTAGCTGCAATGACCGAATTTGATTCTTTATAACTATGCAGTCAAATTTACCTCTGTCAGCCATCTTTTCGGGAAATGTTTTTCTGCTGTTCGTAATTTGAATATATAACCCGTAAAACCAAATGTTACTTGCTTCTAAATCTCTATTCTTTTCCCTAGAAAAAAGAAGTAGATTAATCATTAAAAGGGGAGAATCCAAATGGGCTCCAGAGCTTGTCGTCCCCTGCTCTCCTATTCTCTTTCATCCGGGGAAGACCATATTTTGGAACCATTGTAACATCTCCGTGGGTCTAAGATGCTTTATGATATTTCATGTCCCTTCTTTTTTTTTCCTTCTAAACTCAACATTCGCAGTACTGTACAAAAAGTGGATCAACGTTTTCTTTTCATTTTTTTCGCCTTCTCTTTCTCTCTCTCTTCAAAATGGCTCATTTCTCTCTCGTTTTTTTATTTCTTTGCAACTTCACTCTTCGCTTCTTTCGTTTTTATTAACATGACTTCTTTACAATGCACGCGCATGTATTTTTTTTTAATTCTTTCTCAAACTTCCTCCCCCCCCCATCGAAATAAATCGGAGTATGTTTATCTTCCTACTATGCTGTAGTGGAACTAAGTAAATAATAAACCCCGAACTTGTTCGATGGCATATTGTTGGAGGAATTTTTTTTCCCAACGGATATTTAAGAAGCTTTCTAGGGTTGCATATGGTGCTGTCCTAAGACGTGGCATTGCTTGATAGTAAAAGTAAAGCAGCAAATATTTATCTTACATAGAACGGAATAGGAGGTTTGATATTTTAACTGGATCTTGAACAAATTTAAATGAAATGATAGGTAAAGTTTGTATTTTATACCGGGTCTATATTTCTGCGTATTCTAGTAATACACATCTGCAATATTTTCCTCTGCGAGTCTTATGTATATATGTTCAACAGAAAGAAATAAGCATATCGGTTTGCAGCAAATAGTTCTAAGGGAATTTTAATATAAATACAGGAAATGTTAAATCTGTTTCAGAGTGCAGAACTGTTTATATATGCTACTGTTAGTACATATTTTATTGTCTTCTTTTTCAACAGATTTTTCAAGCCATTATGTGCCAGAATTAAATTTTTAAAGTAAAGTTTAAGAGCTATTTTGTTAATAGAAGAGTCTAAACAGTTTCGTATTCATTAAAAATATTTATATATGATAAAATAAATATATGTATATGATTGAAAATTCCGAGTCCAAGTAAAAATTGTTGCCTTTCTCATTTTTAACCTAAATGAGGAGCTAGATATTACTCCTGGCGTTTTATCGTCCACCCTGATGTTAATTATCAAAGTCGGTAGAATCAAAAATAAACGTTTATTGAATTTTACAGCTTGTAGAGTAGCAAAGAAATATGAATTATACATTAAAAAAAGAGTTCTGCGAAACCCTCATTGACTAGAAAAAAAAGTTACAACTCTAATATCAGGAACTTAATGCTAAATTAATATCTAAAAAAAGTATCTGATGTGGACAACACATGACTGGCTTGCACGACCTACGACTGTTATGCACATTTTTGTTAATTAAATTCAAAATTATGCACATTTTTGTTGCACTTCATTTAAATATATTTCCTCGAATTTCGTTGGATATATATTTCTCATTCAATCAATTCAGTTCTCACTTCAATCAATTCAGTTTTTCAGGCAGAGCAAAAATACATAAAAACTCAAAGCACCTTCATTAAAAATTGTCAAATGCAGAACAAAACACCAAATGCAGTTAAACACAATAATTTTTTAATTCTTCAAATTGTAGTTTCTAAGCCCAAACAATTTCAACCAACAGGCAGGAATCTTCGGTGCACAAAACTGAAAAGTTAACTTTTGAGACCAATGGGTAAGTAGACTATGAAGTTGGTGCACCAATTGAAGGACTTTATTCACTATTCTACTATTTCAAATGTAAACAAAAGACGGTCCCAATAGGCTTAACTGGCCACCACCAATAAGCTTAACTGGTCCAATAGGCTTAACTATTAAATTGTTGATAATTCTACATTTATTCCATGCGGACTAACTAAAATCATAAAACCCTGAACAGGAACATAAAGACAACATAACTCAATCACTTTTAAGTCATACGTATTTATTTATATTTATAGTTATATACGTTTGATGTGGCCGATTGCAACGAAAAAGGGACATACACAACTACATGTTATAGCAGTCTCATATACAAAATTTCAACATTACACGACTACTCGTTTTTGAGTTATGCGAGATACATACATACGTAAGTACGTACAGACGTCAAGAAAAAAAACTCCCTTATTAATCCGTTTTATAATCCCTTTTGGCAACAACAGTCCTTTATTCTGTTCGTACGTACGGATATCCGCAATATTATTGTTCAAATGGATTCGAGAGAGGCCGAAACGGATATTTCCATTGAAATATGATATCCGAAAGTTTTCGGGATTGAATACTTCCTGTATTTCGTACAAGGAAATAAAAAAGGCAAATAACTAAACAACTCAAGAAAGACAAATGTTGATATAAGTAACAAATTACAATACACGAGTCGCTACAGCTGGGCCGAATTTTTTTCTTGGCTACTACCTGATTCAAATAGAAAGAAGACGACACATACTGAAGACCACAGACTCATAAATTGACACTTCAGTTTACAAAATTTTACATAGCTACACCTTAACGAATACCTTGTCGTCTTAAACGGTAACTATGTTTATTTATTTCTCGAATAAAATTCAGATGAAAACAAGAAACAAAAGACAGAAAACACAGAATGAAACTGGTTAATTTACCCAAAAACCTTTCCCTTTCTTTCACCAAACTCTCTGAAAGCATGTTTTTAAGAATAATTATAATTTCCTTTCGGATTTAAGTACCAAAATTATTTTAATAAAATATCCATTAGCCGAGCTAATCAAAATAAAAGCCATTCAGTATAAGACTCTTGAAAAAGAATGCCTCCATTATGACAAGGTAAAATTTTTGGAGGATCTAAGCTCTTTGGATTAATGAGAATTATTTTTAGTTCCTTGTAAATGAAGAGCCTCTTTAAGTTCTCCTAAAGTAGCATACCTTCATTTAGTCACTTAAGAGACTAGAAAAGCTCTTCAGAAAGAAAAGCGGTCAGCAACTAATAAGACAGACAAAGGGAACTGCATGTCATTGCACAATTCTCGTATCGAACTGCGCTTTTCTGTGCGGGTCAAGTTTCACTAAAAGGAGCACGATTTCAGGATATACTGCAAATTGAGCTTTCATTAAAAATTCTTGTAATTTGCACTTTATCGGGTTTATTGTTTTACATAATTGATCAACTTGGTATCTTTATACAGAAAGGAAAAGTGCTGGTTGAAGTAAATTTAGGCAAGTTGCTTAGATAAGCTGTTTTACAGATTAACGATCACTTTCATTTCTTTACTTAGACATGAAAAGAAATTTATTAAATTGACGTTCCCCACAAAAGAAAGCCGTTGTCCAGTGGATAGTCACTGACAAAATATATATATAAAGTGCATTTAATTTTAGTGAATATATTACTCACTAATGTATGGGAATGTCTTTCCGTTTTTACAGTTTAACTTAAAAAACAAGCATATCGAAAAACTAATTAACTAATTAATTAAACAAAATAAAATGTGAGCGAATTCTTAGAACGCATGATAGCTAACACATAATTACAGTTTAATCCAACCTATGTAAATTGGATAATTAGTTATATTTATTTGAAAACTTTCAATGTGCTGCTTTTTTCTTTATATCTTCGTGTTTTGTCTCTCGGCAAAACGTTTCCCTATTTCAACAACACTAGAGTAAAAAAATATTTTAACACAAACAAAAAATTAATTCTTTGCAATTTCTTATTTTTTAGTGTCAACGGAATAGTTTCTTTTAAAAGAGCTATGGTGTTATTTCACCTTACATTTTAAGGGTAGAAAAATTTAATAAAATTCGTCAGAACAATAGAGCAATCAATAACATAAAAACATTTCAGAAACAAATGTTCACTTTGTTTATAGTCTTAATTAAGTTTTAAAAGCATTATACGGAATTAAATTATTAAGTTTTTTTACATTATAATTAAAAGAAATATTTTCTTTAATATAATGTGGAAATTTTTATCTAATTATTTTAATTCAGGTTAAAATTATCAAAGATCGCCAAAAATATCGTTATTTCTTTATTTCGCCACTAGTGAGTGTAGCCAGTTTTTGTAATATTCGAATATTTTTCTCATGCTCTGTCTCTATTTTAATTTATTTACGTATTACAGTATTAAATGAGAAACAGCTATTATTTAGATACCTGAAAAGAGGAATTGTTACTATAATCGGATTGAATGAAAAACAAAAATTATTTGGAGAGATGTTAAGTGATATTTATTTCAAAAAATGGAGGTTAACTAACCAAAAGAAGAATAGCAATAATCTAAATCAATATTTTGTAATAAAACTTTATGTGCAACACTTTAATATAAAAGTGATATAAATTATAACTTGTAAAGACATTAGGATTTTTTGGAAGCAGGAGGCTTGAAAATGGGCCACACCTTCTCCGGGAAACGAATCACGAACCTCTAGAATACGCGCCCAGCGTGCAGACCACTACACTACGAAGGCAGCAAAGAAGGCGGGATAAATACCTTAAAAATTGATGTAATAGAAATATATTGTATGTCTTCAGTTTTCGGAAGTAAGAAAAAGAGAAAAGATTTGAGCTTATAGTCAATAGTCCTATACTTAAAAGTAAATAAATGAACTAGATCTTTGTGAAATGAATTCATGGAATCGCTGAAGATCTAAGATATAGTTCTTTAAATCCTGGTAGTTTTCCAAGAAATTACCAAAACCGAAAAAAATTCGATTAATTTATCAATACAAAATTAACAATAATGCTGAGAAAACTCGGAAATAACTAATAACTCATCCTTTTATTTTGAATAAAATGAACTTCTGTCCTCCACTTTATGTGAAGCTGAGGCCTTAAGAATGATTAGATGTGTATCCAGTTATTTAAAATATACGTAAACATTTTACACCAAATAGCTGAATTGACAGAAAATTATCAATTAATTATTGATAAAATTATTAATTCTTTTTGCTGTTTGTAACTGTTTTACTCAGAAAACGAAGAAAGCAGGTGAATCTAATTTTGGTGTAAGCATTTAAATGAAAACACCCAGAAGTATGTAAAGCGTTCACTGGCGCAAGAAATTCCCGTTCTAATCACGTTCTCATTACGCGAAAACACTCTCCAACTACCCGAACGGTTGCTGCCCGTCTCCGATAAATAAATCGCCATTAGGTAACAATTTAGGTCGTTCACAACTCACCGGTAATATACTGAAAAACATTCTTTTGAGTTACTCCGTTCTTACATCATTCTAAATAACTTGGAGTAATTAACTTGGTTGATCCATCATCGTCAATCAAGGCCTCCGACAAGAACTTTAAAGCCTATCTACGAATTCATCACGGCTCTTTAATTTCTACACTCTTTTCAGGCCGGAGGTAAGGGGAAAATGTATAAACGTGTTTCCAACAAGTTCACACTTCAGATCTCTATTATTCGTGCTCTATTGTCAGATGAAGACGTAAGAGCTTGATCGTGCAAGATGGTGGAAGCTCATGGGCTGAAAAAGGGGATGCACAATTTAAAGTATAATGGGAATTTTCGGCTTAGAAATGTTTCTGTGGGTGTTCTTTGAAGGGTGAAGGGTATAGGTGAATATATTCCGCAAGAAAAATAGCAGCATATTTCAAGAAACGTGTTTTTAAGCTGTTACAATGAAGTGAATAATGCTCTCAGATGCTGCCAAATACATCCGTTGTAACGTCTAAAGAGCACAATGTTGAGTTAATCCATTAAGGTGTACCTATTGTTAAATTATGAAGCATTGCAACACTGTATTTAAATGCTCATTAAAAGCTGTCAGGTACAGGGATGCTATCCTCTTTCAACTTTTAGTTGTCAAACCTTATGGATGACAAGTAATACCAATAAGAGGGAAAAAAGGTCTCCCAGATTTTGGAGACATGCTTGCAGTGAAGCTTTAAGAATATACAGTTACATTACAATACCAGTCTGTGCATCATTTAAAATAAATAATTTTATCGTTATTTAATATTTTTATATTTCAAATGTTTCTTATTTGCACAGCCTAACATTAAATTAATCATTATGTGAAAACAGTCGAATAATTCTCTTTTCAGAGAGCTTCATTTTTTTAAAGCTCTACACGAAAAATTGCGGTAAACAGAATATAAAAAGATATCGTTTGTGATATTTTCAATATAAAAGTTGTAGTGGAAGAGAATAAATTTCTCTACAAGATTTTCAGTATAAAAATCTTTCTCTTTCTAAACGGTCTTAAATAGAAAAGTGGTCTTAAACAGAAATTAATAAGAATTAGTTGATTTAATGTTTTTTCCTTTAGTCTGCTTAATAGCTTCAGAAAAACAAAACCTGAAAGACCTATTTAAAATACTTTTCAATTCATCGCAATTTACAACAGGTAAAACTGCAATTTATTGCGAAAATAAGTTAGTTTGTGTCTTTTCCAAGAAGTAAATTATAAAGTATTTTCTCCCTCCGTCCAGCGCGTCTTCTTGGTCCCGGCGAAGGCATTGCACGTTTTTCGTGTCTCCTACTTCAAAATAACCTAATGACTGACTGTACAAAATGATTTTAAGTTCATTCATATGCTGAAGTGAAATTTCTGTCAATACTTTTTTCACTAAACTTTTCTTAAAAATCAAAACAAAATATTGAACAGCAAAACATTTCTAGTGTCTCTTACGTTTTCGGGAAAGATACATGTTACAGTTTTGATTTTAAAATGTGCGAGCATGATATGCATTTTGCGAGCGTGTTTATTTGTGCATGGTGAAATCATTCTTCTGGAAGTATTAATAAGCTTCGCACATAGTTACTTTAACAAATTGAGTTTTGGTTTATAATTTGAAATATGAAATTACAGGATAAATTATATCTTTTCTTAACTCTTTGCAAACAAGGGTACTAAATCATTTTGTACAGATTTGGTTTATGATAGCATAAAAATAAGATCACAGTCGTTATTACCGAAGCATAAATATACAAGCATACAGCTATTTGCAATGTACTCTTTCAGACTGCTTATTATTACAAAGAAATAATCGATAATGAGTAAAATAAAGTTTCTCTTCAATTGGGAGGGGCAGGGTCGAAAATAAATTCAAAATTCAAACGATGTACTGCATTTCTAAATTAGGAGCTGAAAATTCCTCTCCCCTTCTCTCGAGGAAATTATAAAGTGAAAAAAAAAGCTCTCCCCAATTTCGTATCTTGTTTTTAAAGTACCGGTTGACAGTAGTACTTTAAAACAAGATGCTTATACATTGGTAAAATCTCGAAATGTAAATGTGCGGATCGAAAGGAGGGAAAAAAATATCAACTGCTCCCTCCATCTAAAAAATATGCAATCTTTTCCTCTCACCCCTCCTTGAAATTTCTTTTAAACCCCAAGAAAAGCGGTTCTAAAAACACGCTTCATTAGAAATAAGTCCTTTGATCATCAGTTTCCAAACCAGATCATTAAATTTCTTGGGAGTTACGGTAAAAAAAAATTGCTACCGGAGAAAAGCGAGCGGGAAAAAAAAAAGAAGAAATCCCGGTATGTAAGAAGGGTATAAAAAGCGACAGGGGAGATATCAAGAGTGATCAAAGTCGAACTTGAAGTTCATTAACTAGACTTGTCGGATAATCAGTCGTGGTTTAAATAAAAATTAAACTGCAACCGTTACCTAACTGGGTAGTTTCTTCTAAATGGTGAGATTTAAGATCCCCTCTTGCACAGTCACTTGAGTCCTCTTTTTTTTTTTTTTTTTTTTTTTTTCGAAAAACATATGCAACGAAGAGCGAATCCAGTAGGTTCTAAATTTCTTCTCATTTTCTGCTGTAAAATGAAAAAAAGAAAAAAAAAAAAAAAAAAGAAAAAGAAAAATAGTCCATCGTCGTTTGTTTCAATTTGGGAAAGAAGTTATTTTTCATGTATTTGATCGGGTAGAGGTTCTTTCTTCTCTGCTTTTTCTTTCACTTTATTTCCCGCTCACTTCTTTGACGAGCAGCGTCGTTTATTTCTTCCAAGCATTATGGGAAGTTCGATTTTTGTACTTAACGTGCTATGTATCGGTTTTTGTTGCGGTGCTCAAGCTTTTCTAGGCCATCATCTTTTAGTGATAACGACAAGAGTTTTCCTTTCCGTTTTGGATCTTCCTCGAATTTTCCTTTTAGTTTCCGAGAACGAAATTAAACATGTTACAGGCACGCTTAGAAGAAATTTAGAAACAATCATAAAACATGCAATATTTTAGAATTATTTTAAGATACCAGATATAAGTTATATTCTTATATCCAAAATATTGAAATTTATGTGCTTAGGAAGCAATTAAAGTCATTAATAAGAATAAGTCTGCTAAGGGTCATATAACAAAATGTGTAAGCGCAAAATTAAGTAAACCTTTCTATTTAGCAAATATCTCCCTAATCTGACCACCTCCGAAAGTGAGCAGTATTTCTGAGATCATAAATAAACATCGCTATTAAATATTACCTGCTTAAGGTGTTCAGTGCCATAAAAGATAAATCATTTGGAATTGTGTGTACACGTCTCAGAAATGGATTATTGTATTTATTATTTAAATTTCATTTGACAGTTTTCATGTTTCTTCTTCTGTTTAATGTAAATGTATTACATAAATACATAGTTTTTGCGAAACCTACATATATGCATGACAGACAGAAAACAGATAGAGAAATCTAATGATAAAAGTCTGCTAATGTGATAAGAACGACAATCATTTTAAGAATTCCAATTTATGGGCATACTTGATCAAATGTTTAATATTTTATGCAATTATGACTATTTACTTCGTTATGTGTAATTTGCATTCGATTTGTAACATGCTACTATTAATTTTCTATCATTTTTTAGTTCGATAATGTTGCTTTAGTTTGTTAATTTACTAAAAAGTGCTTTTATAAAAGTCGGGGAATTGTGAAATGAAAAAAAAAAAAGTATTTGTCATGGAAAATAAAATGCGACAATAGCAGTAAAAAGGTAGTGGATGAAATTACTTTCAGTCTTCTAATGTCATGACATTAACTAAGGATATGGTATGTAGATTTCCATACGCAATACGTTTATTCATTCTTAATACTTATTTTATCTATAATATTATTTTACTTATAATAACATTATCTTATTTTATTTCTGTATTATTATTATGTTTAAAATGGAGGTGGATGAAATTACTATAAGTCTTCTATCATAGAATTAACTAAGGATATGACATGTAGAGTTCGATACTCAGTACTTTTATCTATAATGTTATTTTATTTATAATAATATTATCTTGTTATTTTATTTCTGTATTATTATTACGTTATTTATTATTTTATTTATAATCTTATTCAATTATAACAATATTATTTTATTCATAATACTATATTATTTTAATATTAAAGATATAATTATGCAGGTATATGCAGCGTCTTTATAATTATTCTTCCAAAATAGTACTTAATGACATTATTTTTAAACACAGTTACTAAAGATATGTTATGTAAAACTCGGTACACAACAAATTACTCAACACTCAACAACTTTTGTTTTAATATTCAAGATATAACTATGTGTGGATATATAACCCATTTAAATTCACTCTTTAAAAGTATACATTGCATACTTGTTTTCTTGTTATCAATTTTACAAGCTTCTGATATGTTCATTTTCTTGTTATTGGCTTATAAATAAACTAAATAAACTTGTAAAAAATATCAGATTCGAAAAATCTTGAGGAAGAGAGTCCTGGTGCACTTTTCCATAATCAAATAAACCGAACCAAACGAAAATCTTGACACAAACTGTGAAATTAATTAAATGAATTTCTGTAACCGTGACAAAAGTTTAAGTTATCATTTCATTTAATGTGCTAATGATAATAGGAAGTTTTATTTCGTAAGATGTAACTGAAAGTAATTCTGAGCTTTGCATGATCTCAGTTAAACGGACGTTAAAAGCTACTTGATATAGGAAATGGGTAAAAATGCTAAAGTCGCTCAGTACTATTATGTATAAAACTAGAGAATGTGTAAGGTATTTCATCCCAAGTTATGTATTCTATCATTTCTGTTTCAACTACGTGTATCAACTTCTGGGGCATTGAACTGTTTCCGGTAATGAATAAATTTAATATATACTTACATATATATATGTGTGTGTGTAGGCATATATGTGTGCATGTATTCTTTTATGTATATATGCACACACACACACATATATATATGTAATAAAAAAGAGAGGAAGAAATTGAAGGGGGAAGAATTTTGATTGCGTAAAATGTTAAAATGGTGAAATATGTAATGACTAGGAAACTCGGCAGCCAAGTAAGATTAAATATTCATTTATATTCCAATTGACATTTGTGGCCACAATTTACTTGGCACTCTAATCATGTCTATTTTCAGAATGTTTACATTTTTGGTACTACTGCGAAAGGAAGAGAGCATAACGTCTAAGCAGCAACAGAGGTAGAAGCAAAGTGCGCATTTATTCAATATGGAAAGTCCCCAAAGGAAGGTTTTGGTTTAGGTTAGAAAAGTTTCAGTTTTCAAAATTTAGAGTTTTGGTTCCGAATGAACTGCGTCATGAGCGTTACGCAAACTACCCGAGATGAACTGATCTAGAAATGACGCATTCCAGAAAAGTTATTACGATTTTTAGAAGCGAGAGAATGAGGAAATACGCTAATTGATCTAATTAATAATGAGGGATTAAGAGGCTATTAATAAATTAAATTATAAAGGTAATTTACATATTTTTTATCTTACACACATATATATAATATTTTATGCATATATATCTTACACATATATATATGCATAAAACCGATCTAAATGCGCATTAAAGTAAAACGTTTACAAATACATAAATTAAATATATGTCTTCAAAAATCGTGTATCGAATATAAAACAGGCTATTTGGATTTTAATTTTTTATCAGATGAATAAAAATATAGTTTTTTTTTCCTCTTCCTGTATCAAAAAAATTTATATTTTTTCAAACATCTCATGCATTATGCACTATAGTAAATTATAAGATATACAAAGAAACACCGACCCAGATGGTAACTGTTTTCATACAGGCGACGACAGTTTCTTTTTTATTATTATTATTATTATTATTGTTTCTAATGTATTCTTCTCCTAACGTATACATTTGCGTGTGTATTTTATTTCAGGTTTTGTATTATGTATATTCCAAGAACTGCAAAACTGTTAAATATATTTAATTCGCATATAACACTGCTCCAGATATTTCAAAAGACTCTACATTTTTTCCCTTAATCTACCAATAAAAGACTGCTTTCTCAAGATATTTTGTACCCATAGCAACCAAGGCGAGAAATACTAAAATAACTAACAAAAAACAATTACAGTAAAAAAAGATTGGTATCACACGCCTACATAATAGGCTAGCCTATAAGTAATCAATATCAAACAAAGTGAAGGGTTCGAAGGGATTTTTTACGGCTAATGGAAAGTGCTATAATGAAGGGTTAGCAAACATTTGAATACACCAAGCGTTTTTTCGTTCCTAATGTTTTGCCTTTTCTTGTTATCAATTTTTTCCTACCTTCATGTCCAGCTGTGAAGTTTTTAGGATAATAATATAAATATGTCAAGTAAAGAGAAAGTGAGGAGGCTAAGTCTCGGAAGGAAAAGTTTTTTTTTTTTTTTTTTTTCCAAATGTATTCCCGGAAAACAAAATTCTATCAAGCTATCGCTCCCTGTAAATATCGATGAAAAGAATAAATTTCTGGTTTTATTCGCCAAAAAACATTACACGAAACAGATTTTAGATCAACAAGAGTATTAAAAAAAAACGTTTAATGGTATACTAAAAATGGTTAATCCTCGATACATTGTTAACGATTTGTTTACATTTAAATATACATCTTGTTTAGATATGTATTTTAAATCCGTTCACTTACTGTCATATTTCTTTTTTCCGCTCACCATTTCGGCGTGTTAAAAAAAACATTCAGAATGTATGTGAGTTTGAATGAAATAAGAAACATAATCGTAAAAGATATGTATATTTAGAAAAGCCTTTGATTAATAAAATTTTACGGAGATTTCCTGCATCATTAAATCTGTAAAAATAAATATCAGCCTAACGTTTAGATAATATGTTATGCATTGGGTTTGGTTTATTTGATTATGACAAAGCACACGAGGGTTATTTTTCTAAGGGGAGGGATGCCTTTGTGGACAACTTTCTGTCTCATATAGACGTTGCCACATGGGGAAAATCACGAAAACGTCCACGCATCAGATGCTCTCGCGGAATTCGAATCTCAGACCAAATTACCAGTTTTCAGCTACTATACCGCTCGGCTAAGGTTCAGTAATATTTTCGATGCATTACTGAACATTCAAGTCAATTAAGGATTATAATTTTTATAAATTTTATAATGGCGATATTTGCACTCATGTTTATTTTGCTATTACGCATAATCTATATTTTCTACATATTCTATCTAAATAGCTGCATATTTTAAAATCCATACCCAGTGCTTTCAAACATATGCATTTTATGGCAGAATGTACTCATCTAGGTGAAACTTATCAAATTAAAAACCACGTCAAGATACTTAGTATTCTAATACAGCATCAGGTAACTGCTAAACTAAAGATTACGTTGGCTTATTCCAGTATAGTAGCGCACACGAGAGCATCTGTGCAAGGTAAGGGATACCTTTGTAAAGCAATTTTATGATAAAAAATGACTCATTTTTATGTTACACTAGGGAAATAACACTAAACCCAATCATGCAGCCAGTCCGTACGCGTAGGTTTGAACCCGGGTTGAACTCCCAGCATTCAGCGGTCTTAAATACTTCGCCACTGATGGCGTCTTTCTGATTAGAGAAATAACTTTTGGTTAGATATAAATTACTCTAAAATTAGCATAAATTATGTAAGAAAGTCATTACTGAGTGTATTTACTGAGACCTTTATTTTAGTACAATTTACTGAGAATAAACTAAACAGAAATATATCTCGATGAAACCAATTATTTTGTGATCAAGTGAAAGGAGATAAATAAATATTCAAAGTTTGATTAGAAGGAGTGAATATATTTTTAAAATCTCAAAAGATAATTCTTAAGGCCTTTCCTTCATGTATGCTGTCGTTATGTAAGTGGTAGCCCGTCCAATTAGCATTAAGAGATTCACAGCTCGAAACCCAGCGGCTTTATATTTGATTTCACAGATTTTCTGTTTAGAAAAAAAAAAAAAAAAAAAAAAAACCTGATAATTTATCTTTAGTTGCCAGACATTTTGTCGCGATAAGTTCATAAACACGAACATCGAAATTCTATTTTATTGGCCAGCTAAATAACTCAGCCAGTTGTCTTTAGATTACTTGTATTACGGGGAAATAGAATTTCCCTACAATGTTGTTAACTGAGAGATGCAATTTTAACTTAACTTTTATCATTGTTTCTCCTTAAGTGTTTAAAATACGATTCTTAAAAATTAATTATTGAGAAAATTTTATTTGATGTCACGTAGATTATGATACAAAATTTATTACAGCTGGAAACCGTAAACTATGTTTTTCCTTCTTAGAAGAATTTATGAAGACTACTATTTGTTTTGTGTAACATAAATGTAAGTCTAAGATCGACTTTTTTGCTTAATTCAATACTAAGATTGTAGTTCTACTTCGAGCAATTTATTATTTTTTATTTTTTTTTTATTTTTTTTTCCCAGCAATAAATTCTCTCAGTTGATAAGATCATAATGCATTTATCAGATTGTAGAGTCATTAATTGTTTTTGAAACAGAAGTGAAAAATGCGCAATTCCCTCGCTGGGACTTGAACCCTGGACTTCTCGAATACGCGCCGAGTGTGCTACCGTTACACCATGAAGGCATGTACAAAGGAGTGAGTAAATACTTTACATACTCCTCTTTTAAAGGACGCCTGGGGATTAGAGGACCGAATCGCCAAATCCTTGTGGTGAAGAATCATTATCCACTACCTTACTTCTGCGCCACTGTAGATTCATTAGGTTTTTTTTCGATAACAAGGAAACTGAAGAAATCGCAATGCCTTCGCCGGGACTCAAACCCTGGTTTTCTCAAATACGCGCCAAGTGTGCTACCATTACACCACGAAGGCATGCAGAAAGGAGGAAGAATATACCTTATAAGATATCCATTTTTTTATCAGAATCATATGATAATTAGTAAAGATATATTTCTTACCAGCATCTAAAGTTTGCTAAAAATTACAATATCGGAATTATATTTAACAACTCCAACGAATATTTCTTAATGACAACATATTTAACCGTTTAAGCTACAATATCCTGTTATCTTACACAGTACAACTTCTTTAACAGGAAAAAAAAATCATATATTTTGCTTAATGTTAAAATAGCCCCACCTAGCCGAATAATATTCACTTACTTCTCATCTGTTAGTTGTTAATTTTAAATCCCTAATCAATAATAAGCAAATTTTCATCATTTTCAATAGCTTGCAGCTCCCTTGTTTCCTAAAATAGTTTAGAGAAATTATGAGCAATATATTAAAAATAAAGTAAGTTGTAAAGACATTTGAGAGAAAATATATGAGGCGTAATAAATTATATAACAGCGGCAGTTTCTAACTATAAAAGTTAAATTATTCTTTTTGGTCGAGTATCTCCGTGATTCAGCTTCTGTGTGGTAATACTTCTGGAATTAATGTCCCTGCTAGGAGTTCTGAATTAAGAACTCGAACTGTCCATAGTTAGCCCATTAATTCATTAAGGCGACAGAAAGAGACTCGCTCAGCCCAAAACTTTGCCCAATTTACGACCGGCAGTGTTAATGAGGTCAATTAAGTCGGCGTACGGTTTGGGCCAATTAATGGGGACGGAGCTTCGTTATTTTTGTTTTGTTTTCTCGCTGTTGTTGTTTTTCTTTTGGATTCTCCAGTAAGAATTAATTAATTAAGGGACTTTATTAGTTCTCTGAATTTGACTTCATAACCTCTCTCGTTAATTCTAATTTAATTTTGCTGTGTTGTCATATCTCCTCTTTTCTCTTCGGCTTGGAAAATTTTATGCATTTTTTCTCCACCTCGTATCGGGATTCCGTAAAGTGTCTAGAGGCAACAATAAAAGGGGTCAGATGAGACGTGGGAAAAGAAAAGTTAGTGTTTGCTTGATTAATTAGATTTTTAATGTGAGGTATTAAATGTGACCTAGCAGCCCAGTTTATTGTCGTGAAAAGAGACTGCGAGTTGTAAAAGAATAGCTTGGTTTTCAGGACTTGCATCTGCCGTAAACATGTTCCCCTTTGAGCTCAGCTAATGAGAAGTTTTAATTAAAGTACTCAATGACTAAAATTGCTAAACTTGTATTTCTAGTTTTCATTGAATATTTCATTTAATATAAGAACTTCCGAGGAATTTTAAAAGTTATACTTTGAATGCATGGATATTAGTGCAAAAATATTCATTAGTGTCCCTATGCCTTCTGTCTTAGCACATTTAGTTGTAGTGGATCCTGGATTGAATTTTACAAGAAGTCATGTTATTTATTTATTTTTGTGCGCTTTTCTCTAGAATGTTTATCATTTCTGGAATACTATAAAAGATATGGATAATGACTTTTATAGGCTGTTAAGAGTTCTAGGTGGAAAATTTAATAAAAATAAAATGTGTCTTTACCTGGAATCAGCTACCACAGCGAGCTGTTATCAAGAGTGTGATCTCCGGATAACCGGATCACTGTAGTAGATACACCAGAACAGCACAAAATAGGCATGTCTACCGTTTCTCATGAAATTAAAAGTAGAAGTGAATAAAATTTAGTTCAAGAGCAATATCTCAAAATAATTTTAAAATGAGCATGTCTTTAGAATTTCCGATACACAGTCTCACGCACTGGCAATAAAAATGTTTTTTCTGTACAACGTTGCCATTGCTCGCTTTGAAATCCTTGGGTTTGCTAATCAAAAATTCGTTAAAATTTTACAAAATATGAAATCGATTGTAAAACAAATTCCAAATTTCAAATTTGGGCTTCCAGATGCCCATATTCGCAGTAGGATTACGTCATTCAAAATTCGATGGCTCTAGGTACCGTCGTTTTATCACAATGCGAGAAACATCTATACATTTATACAGATTTTTCATTATTTAATTTCTTAAAATATAATATACAGGACGATACTATTTGGTGGCAACAGTTTGAAAAGTAAAACTGACATTCAGAGTGATTCGACGCAAAATCGCAAGACGAAAACAACAGTCCTTCAGGGACAAAGCCCCTTTGGACTATAAATAAATTCAGAGCATTAAACTGTAAACTTGCATATTATAGTTATAATAGTATATTATAAATTAATATGATATTCAGTTTAAATCCAGGAATCTCATAAAAGTAAGAAGGAAAATTTTAAACAAAAAAAAATTATTCATCTATTCTTTATGAATCTATTCCTTATGAAGGGAAGACTGACTGCGTGAGTGTTTCAATGGATTTCCTCATATGTAAAATTAATAAAAGCCAGCTTTCCTTAAATTATCCATGACTATATCTCTTTCATAAGGTAGATAGCTAATGCTTTGACGTACTAAGAGCGAAACACTGGCTAATGTATAGTATGAAGGGAAAGAGCAAGGCGTCTAATATTGAAAAGAAAGTTATATTTTCACAGTTCCTCATACTTCTCTTCCTGTTGTTTAAGCATACGCAAATAAACTTTAAATAAATCATAATGTTTCACTCCTCTTATAAAATGACAACTATGTATAAGTAAACTTTTCAAGTTAAGCACCTGACTATTAAAACATGTGACTTAAAGTTAGGTTAATGATTTTTTTCTCATTAATTTAAATTGGCTTGAATTCTGATATACAAATTTCGGTGTTTATTATTTTTTTCACATAATTTAAATGATTCAATTTTAAGCAATTATAAATTCCTCCATGTGTGCTCTCATGGTGTAAGTGACCAGCACTTCCAACTGGCAGCCGGAGACCTGTAGCTCGAATCCTACAAGGGCACAGTTGATTTTGCACATTTTCCGTTTCTAAGAATTAATAAATAACTTAATATTCTTTAGACTAGAAGCTGTTCAATTCATTAGAATAGTATACATATTTCAGTACAGCAAATGGACGATCCATAATCATCGAAAAGGTGACGGATATTTATGAAATTTTGCATAAAAACAGAAAAGAATCAATGAAAATATTTAAATTTACACTATTTAGTTTTCATAAGTTTTTTCCCTTAATATCTGTCTCTAGAACATAACGAAAATATCTTTTTTCCCTAAATCATTGACACAAAGTTAATCTGCTTTTGACAAAAGCAAACCTGTCTCGTGGTTGATTTTATGTCTCATTCTGCTGGGCATGGAGGTTATGGAAGTGGACCACAAAGAACTAAAAATCACGTCATGCAGCCATGGTCGCACAGGTTAGAAGTGTTTTATGATCAAAATTCTTGGAGTAAATGACAACGAATGTCTTTAAATTAAAGGTTCCATGGGCTGCTGCTTCTCTACTTGAAAGAAATGATGATGGTGATGACCTTTAAGACCATGACACGGTCTCTGTGACAGAAATATAATTGATATGCCAAGGGGGACTGGGTCAATTTGTGAATGGTTATCGCATCTTTAGAAAGGAAACACCAAGGTAAACTTGTTAGTACCGAAAGTCAACTACATCCTCATGAATATGTGAAAAGCGTTGTAAGGAAGAGAACTCTTCTGTGGTCAGTACAGTAGAGTAAAGAAAGACTCGAATCGGGTATCTCTAGTCAAACCAGAGATACCATACCCATCGAGATACCATGTCCATAATCAGTTTTAATTAATTAAATTTTCAATGACATTTGTAATGAACTAATGTGGCAAAGTTCTCACTCACCTCAAAGATCTCAAAATATTAAGGAAATGGAAAATGGCCAGCGAATTTCAGGAAGTACGTAAATATGTTTCAAAATATCAAGGAAAATCGTGGTGTTTTCTGAAGAAGACAGAGAAGTTAAGTGTCGTCAGTAAGCCAATTAATAAAATTTCGTGTTTTGAATAATACCCAATACTTTTAGGATAGTTCTGCATTTTATGATGAATTAAAACAATAGGACACACAATATTAGCATGGAATTCTTAGCTATCATTTGATAAATAATTGATTAAATCTTGATTGAAACATGCCAGTACTGATGGCGAAAACTTGGATATTTCATAATAATAATATATACAAATTAACTTTCGACAACTTTTAACTTCTTTCAGTCGATATAGGTAACATTAGGATGTCTCTTTGCTTGCTTGAGGGTTCGCAGGTTATGACCATCTCCAATGAATGCAAGAAGATAAAAATACGACCTCACAAATTGCATATCGAGAATAATTTAAAAAGAGACAATGGTACTTTCTAACAGTAAGGCCTAGTACTTATCCTGCAAAAAATTTTCAGCTTAGTAAGGTCTACAGCAGTTTTTTTATGAGAATGAAAAAATAGGCGGTTAAATATCGAGCAAATGATCTGATCCTCAGTATCAAAAGTTAAGAAATACTGAGATCACATGCTGCATTCAAGATGAGCAAGAAATCAAAGAAAATCTGAACTGATTTTTATGATAATCGTCCATGTACTTTAAATATGTCTTCAAATGTTTAGGAACATTCATAAACTGGTTGGCAGTTCAAATCTGTGCCTTAGCGAAGGAAAATTGATCTGCAATCGCATGCAAAAGAACATTTCTTCAAAACGGAATTTTATTTTTTTTTCCATAGCTAATTAAAGCATGATTAACTAAACCTTTATGTTGTGTGTTTCGTTACATAAGCGTTTTCTTTTTTGAACTGATTAAATCGTATAATCGGAGTTCTGTTGCAGCTTAGATTTTGCCTCGAACTCAGTGAGTCAGGTTACGATAGGTGTAAGGTTACGATCAGCAAATCACTTCATTTAAGTTTACATTTTTTTTTCTTACGTTACTGTTGAATACAATTACCAATAAAAACTAGATGATAAAACTGCTACTGTTTCCGCTTCTGTATGCATTAAAAATAAGATTGTTGTAAAGTTTTCTTTTCTTCTTTTTTAGTTTTATCCAAGAATGAAATACGAATGAAGTAATGGAAATTAAGTAAAGTAAGATCAAGTAAGTAAAGGTTTTACATGGTGTGTCAAAAAAAAATCGTTAGTCAAGAAAAAGGCGTATTTTTTCCCCTTCTCCGACCAAAAGAAAATTTTTTTCAAATAAATTATTGTTGCGAAAACAAAATAGTTCTTCCCTAGCGAATCAAGCAAGGTGAATCCGATCACCTCCGAACGAAACTTTGTGGAACACACCTATCAGGTTTTTGTTTATTCATTTTTTATGTAGTTTATTTCTCGATTCCGCGCGATCATTGGTATGGCAGAAAATTAAACACGCCTACAGTTTAGTTTCCTGTTCGATTTTTAAACTAATAACCAATGATTTTAAGGCTATTTTGAAAACTAAAATAACTCTTTTGAATGTTCGAGTATTTCAGTGTCTGTTCACCACCTGTTGTACCAGTCTCCGTGTCAAAATTCTCCGTCCATGTCAAAATTCTGGTTGCACAAAGCGCACAAGGGACTATCATATGGACCCTCCGATCTCCGATTCATGTCGGATCTCCAAACGGAACGCCGCAACTGCTATGGATCTGGGAGAGTTTAAGATATTACAAATCGAATCCCTCCACTTCTTATCCTTAATTTCTTCAAGGAATTTAAAATCAAAATTTTCCCTCAGTGCATTTTGTCATATTCTTTTCATTGATATAAATTGGGAGTTAATGTTACTTGCGTCCGTAGCATACTTTAAGCTACACGTGCTCTGTAAATTACAGGCGAATCTGCAATAAACACTTGAATTTTCCAATAAAATACACGATTTGAGAGAGTGTCATGATATCTAAATTCTTCAAACTTTATCATAGCACTTTTAAGAAATTTCCTAATATTAATTTTTGGAAAACTTGCACGTGTTCCTAAATTTAAAAAAAAATTAAATAATAAATTGAATTTTTAATAGCTCTAGAAAATAGGCCTAATTTTTTTAAACGCTACTTTATTAAAATACAGAAAAATAAAAACGTATAACGTAACTACAAAAACATAAACGTCTATTCTGATATTAATGAAATGCAAATTTGTATCCGCGCATGCACATTTTTTAATTCTGAGTTCGAAATGGAATCAGAGCTACCGAGAGCTTAAGAAACGGTGCTGATATTAGTGAGATGCTTAAATATAATAGACTGAATGAGGCAGGGATTGAAGATCGAAAGATAAAAAAGTATTCAGCTCGATATGATAGTTACTTTTTCTTGTGTATTTAATAGGCGTTTCTCAAACTGTGGTCCGCGGACCACAAACAGTCCTCGAAGCCTTCTTTTGCGATGCTGCTAGTATTTCTCAATAGATAAAAAATAAAATTTTAATTAACTACGTATATCACACTATGGCTGAAATTCTTCGAGTTAGGGCAAAAATTACACATTTCAATCGTCTAACACTTTTTGTCTCAAATTGCAATTTTATGAAATTTATTACTAAGTATTCTGTCTAAGGAATTCTCACGCTAGCAATAAAAAAGAAATTTGAAGCAGTTGGACAATCATGTTTCTTATAAGCATACATCCAAACATAAAAACAGCTATGCAAGAATGGGCAAGCTTATTCATCCTATTAACATACATATCAATATTTATTTGATTGCTAATTAATAAGGCAAAGATTATCCATGATTGGTACTTTGGTAGGCAACCGGCAAGTGCTATTGCTTTTGGAGGAAATCGTGATCAGCAGACTAGTTTGTCGAGGCTTCTAAGTGGGCACCTGAAATGCTTTAAATCTGACAGGGGAAACCCGATCTGTAAGAAACGTAATACTGACCATTTTACTCCTGAACATCTTGTTACCTGTTTCGGTCTTGTAAAAGAGGATCTATTGTAAAGACCTACCTTAGCTCTGGATTTATTGATAGTTTTGGAACTCATGGTATCTGGGCGCCCACCAACGGCCGAGCGGTAAAGTAGCTGAACACTGGTAGTTCGGTCCGAGGTTCGAATCCCGCGAACGGGCTGGTAGAACGTCGTCCACGAAGGCAATCCTCCCCTTAGGCAGATAGCCCTAGTGTGCTTCGCCGTGATCTCAATATACCATACCATGGTATCTGGTCTAACTTAATGGTTAACTAGTTAAGATCAACGACAACAACAAAACAAAAAAAAAAAAAAAATGCTTTCGTAGAGGACAAGAGTAATGTGATCCGCAGAACTTTCTAGTTTATGAAAGTGTCTTCAATTTAAAAAACGTTTGAGAATGAAACGAAAGAACTTTAGGCGATAACGTTAGTTTAGTAGTAAAACCTAGTGGTCAGTGAAAGTAGGTGTGAATTGCCTGGTGAGAAGAAGGTGGACGCAGATTATCAGGCACTAAAAACAAGAAAAAGAAACAACTGTAGGTTATCAATGTGGACTCAGAAAGATGGTCTTCGGTCTTTTGATAGGCTGATCCGCAAATTCATCATATTTAATAATGGGTGATTTTTTTTAAAACGAGAATTCTTCCTTTTGATAAAAATATTGTTACGAAATGTCCAGGCGCGGTAAGCAGTTTTAAGGTCCGCAAAGCAGTTTTAGGGTTGCTATAAAAAGGCAAGGGAAGGCAAAGTTGCCACATTTGGCAAGAAAGGGCCCATTTGGCGAGAAAATTGGCGATATGCAATGGACGGATGGAGAACCTTCTGGAACGAATTCTTACCGGTTTAGCCCAGAATGTTCTCGAACACAAACTGAAAGCTATATAAACCCTGCTGGTAAGTACGAGATAGTCTCGAGTTAGTCAGTCCGTGCAGAATCGATCGAGTTGACAGCCGGGCAACGAGTGCCGAGTGGATCGTCGAGTGCGTCGAAGAGTTTCCTAGTGTATCGCGGTTAGTGCATCGTCGAGAGAGTGTGTCAAGTTCCGAGAACGACTGAACCGATGAGTCGGGTGCTGTGTTCTGTGTGTCGTCGAGTGCATCGCGAGTTGTAGCATAGAGAGTCTCGAGAGTACGTGGAGTTCCGAGAACGACCGAGCAGAGTCGGGAGCTGTATTCTGGTGCTTTGCAGTGAAGCTGTTTCCACCGTTATTGCCTGACAGTGTCGCTGATTGTTCCAGCGTGTTTATAGTAGATCTTCGACGACTGTAAAAAGTGACTTAATGACCTGATTAATATTGGCTAAATAAAGTGTGTTTCGATACTTCATCAAATCCTGTTCTGGTTATTCACTCCAAATCTACGAACCCCGTACGAACGTGAAAAAAGAAAATAACAATATTATGAGAGGCAGTCAGAATACGTAAACCAATAGATTCTACTTTCAAGTTCCTGTAAAGAACAGAATTTCTTATAAACCAAAGTGCGTTTGTGATTCTGTATGTTCATTTATTTTGGAAGACCATTTTCATCGGCTCTTCGAATGAATAAATGAGGCGATAGCGTTTGTCATTATTCTTTGTCTCCAGTGAAGCATATATGGACTTAAGAGACTTAATCACAATCATGACTTAATAGCGGGAGCTGATAGGGGAAAAACTTACCAAATTTTTGTTCGTACAATAACCAGCTATGCAAGACTTTTCATTTCAGTCTGTTAGATCATGTGATCCCACCACGCCGTATCCTGTAATACTATGGCAATCTGTGTCATAAAAAATGTTGCCCATTTTTGCCATTGTTTTATTCATATTTTTGCTTTGTTTGTTTTGTTTCCTGTTATAATTTACTTCAATCTTTGTGGGATTTATTTTAATATGTATTCTTTAACACTGCAGCGACTTAACAGGATAATAACGTATTTAATATTGTTTAGAGTCTTCGTAAGAATTCAAATTTTTACTTGATTAATTTTACGGAAAGATATACATGATCAGAATTAGTCATTATTCGTTCGGCTAATAACAACGGACTGGAGATCTCTCTGGCCTTGCACTGACAATTTTTCTAACATTAACAGTTTCTAACAAAGGAATAATTCAATTTTAATTTAAATAAGCTAAGTTTGTCTAAACCCAAACGCAGCAAACAATAATGCGATATGAAGTTTCATTAAGGAAAATATTTCATCTGAGCGTCTAAAGGAAATATTCAGTTTCTTCTGAATAAATAATTCTTTTGTTAAAAGAAAAATAATATATTAGGCTCGAACTGATATAGCGATTAAACAGATTTACATCTTTAAATATGTCTTGTAGGAAATAATTAGACATTGTAGCAAAAAATCATCAGTATATACGAGAAATTCCTAAAGGATGAAAAAAGGATATATGCATATTTTGCAATTCCTTAATATGTTTTCCATATTCTTTTTGTTACGTAACATTTTTATGTTCAGTTTCCTCATTATTGTAAAGCAATAACTGTACAGCATAACTGTGAAAACTATTCGCTTTTTGTTTTCAGCGTGACTATCTTAGGATTTAAAGAAATAGAAATAAATCTTTAGGTGGTGGTCTGTCTCCTCTGACATGTGATAATGACCATTATAACTTCCAAGTTTTTGTCTATAGCCAGTTTCTAACTTTCTGGAAACCGGTTTATACTGTTTTAAAAATCGGTTATGAGATTATAGTTCAAAACATTTCCTGCAGGAGATTATCATTTCCTTTTCTTTCTTTCTTTTTTTTTTTTTTTTCTTTCAAATTAAAATTGTTTTTCGGAACCCAAAATAGAAAGAGTATAAGTATTAAGAAAATGCATTCTCAGTAAAGATTGTGAGTGTTTTCCGTTAGGTCTTTAAATGTATGCTTTAATTCGCACTAAATGCTATGTCATAATTGTTTTCAGATAAAATGTAGTTTACCCCGTATACAGGGTGATCGTAAATTTTTTAAACTTGACCTATTCAGAGCACTCTGTAGCTGTAACAGAAATGCGGACTGATTCGAAAATTTCTAGAGAGACAATTCAAAGGATGAGCCAAAAGTTTCCGGATTTGGGGGGGGGGAATAAGTTCAAAATATTTACGCTAGGGGTGGCATCACAGATAAAGTGCTTGAAAAGACATGCAATAAATAACTGCGGGTTATTTTAACATTTTCGAGATCGAGTGATTCTTTCAATTATAATGATTATTAGTTTGCCAGAACATACGTTAATCGTGAAAATGTTTTACAAAAACCAGAGATGTCTGTTATTAAAGGCAATATTTGTTAGTAACCACAAAGTTGATCGAATTATTCCTTTAACAGGGCGTTATAAATTTTAACATCAGAATTCTTAATTTACTTCATAAATAGCTGCTTATTTAATGATAAAATTGCAAGAGTTATCTGCCTAAGGCGAGGTATGACTTCCGAGAAAACTTCTTAGGGGAAGTCCAGTTTGCGCATGAGAAGACGCCCATATAGTTCACTGGGATTCAAAATCATGTCGAACTACCAGAGTTCAGCGGTCTTGCTCGCTCGGTCACTAACAAGTCAACTCATAATTGTTAACTCATAATTGTTAACTGTCAACTAAGCTAATTTTGTTCCTAGTTTTGGAAATAATCAGAACCATTTTTGAAAGAAAATTATTTGATTTGTTGCCTGTTTATGACCGCTTTCTGTTTCGTTTCTGACTGGTCTAAGTTAAGTCAAATTCTGTATCTGAATAGGAATGAATCAATAAATAGACATATGAGAAAAATGCAATGATTCAAGTATTAAGTTACTATGATAAAGCGATTTCAATTTTTGAAATAATTAAAAATTAGGGTTGACCAATTTAGTTTAGTTTAGGATAGTTTCAGTTTTCGGAATAATTTAAGTTCTCTTTATATTTTATACAAAAATAATTTTTCACAAATGACCACTTGTCACTGAGGTCTTTTCAGTTGGGACTAATGCTTATTTGAAGTAAATAATTTCACTGGTACATACCTGCTTTCTTAAATTAAAAGAAATTTTTAATTTAGTAGGACTACTAAAATTCGCCATCATAACGCTCTCTGAATTTAACTCTGCTCATAGCATGAGGAAAGTAAAGTTTTTAAACTGAAATTACAAACTTCATCTATAGATAGAACCTAATGGTTTACAGACCGAAACTGGAACTCACGATGGACGGAAATTGTCGGAACACTTTTCTTAATGAATGAGTAAAATCCGTTTTCTTACGGCTGAGGCCGGAATTAATCGCGTCCAGTGGCGCTCAGAGAAGCGGCGGCGGATTTGGAACAATTGGCCGACGACGCCCCTGGGAACTCACAGAAACGATCGGTCGCTCTTAAAGGGGTAAAAGTGGTTAAGGGGAGATTTAGTCGCCGCCAGATGGATCTCGCCTTCCCTTATAAAAGGGTTAAATAGTCCCCGCGAATTTGTGTGACACTTAATTCGCTCGGGAAATGGTGGCGACTTCTAATGGCCTCCAGTAACTGCTCTGTTGGCGACTTGGCGACGAGTTGGTTATTGCGTCGATTAAGATGGATACTGTTTTTAAGAAAGTAACAAAGGGATTTGGCCTTTATCAGCAGTCTCCGGCAGTGAAGTTGATTCTCTTAAGTTCAAATGGGGGACTTCAGAGCGTACTTTGGCAACTAAGTAATTGTTGAATTGATATAAAACTTGAATGTTATTTCATTTATAACTGTTTATTTCTGGTTTGGGTAAAGGATTTGCCCTAATATTTTTATGAGTTTTAACGATTTTAAATGGTAACTAATATGGTGCGTTAACACGAATTACTTTTACAAAAGAATTTTGAAGAATATAATTTCTGGTTGCCTGTTTTACTTGAAGTACAACCATTATTCTAGAATTTGAGATGGATGTATCTTAGAGAAACATTACTAAAAATTCAAACTAGAAAATTTAACGTGTTAACCTCAAATGGGCTTAGTAGCTGAAATTTAATTACTTTTCATACCGTTTAATATTGTGTAATAAGCTTGGATTGTGATTTTCACTTGTAATGCATGGAAAATAATCAGTCATTGGTGTGATGAATTCCTATTGGATCAGTGCTAGCAGCCAGCGCATGAAAAGTTTAATGTCAGAAATTCTGTCTTTTTTCATGTCCAAAGAAAGCAGAAGTTGGTGCATCAGAATAAGCCGATTTTCATAAATTTATAATAAAAGGGCCAATATGTGTTTTGCATTCTTAACTCAAAATGCATGTTTAAATTTACAACTCTTAGCATGAGACTAAGGGGCTGGATTTATTGAATTATGGCAAAGTATTCAAGAGCATCTAATTAAGAAAAAGGATGCCTTCGTGGAGAGCTTCTTAAGAGAACCTGGCCCATATTCATGTTACACATGGAAAAAACAGCGAAAATCCAAATGCAACCAGTTCGTTAGTCAGAATTTGAACATGGATCGAATTTGATCTTACTGCTCGCTCATTTTTGTACCTAAGAGAAATATACTTACTTTTGGCGGGGGGAAGGAGTCTAAGTAGTCCAATAAAAAAAAGGAATTTCAAAAGGATCTGAATCAGATTGGTGAATTTAAAAGTTACTGGAGAGGGAAATGCCTATTGTATGATGATTCTACACTAGACCATTTTTCTATATATTTGAATAATAGGCACTATGTATGAAATATCATGCATATTTTCTTAATATTTTAAAAATATTTTATGTAATGCCACTTTTAAGGATCTAATGCAAGAGCTTTAGGATGCAGATCTTTAATATGGGATTTTTATGATCAATAAGATGAACTTTAAGATGAAAGTTAGAAGTATTAAAATTAAAACTTAGTTCATCAAAGACATTTAGCAGCAGTTGTTTAACAAACTGCGAAATGATATTTTATTCTTTTGATATTCTCTCACGGAGACTCTATAAACCTAATTCTAATTCAGAAGTCAAACAACAAAAATCAGCGTTACATTTACGCGGTTTTGCAGCTGAGGATGGTGGTTCGGTAAAACCATCGAAACTAGTCCTGTGAGAATTTTGTAAATGTAACACTGATTTTTGTTGTTTGACTTCTGAATTAGTATTTATTCGGCGTGTTATTGTGACCTAATTCTAGTCTATATTCGTATAACAAACATATATAAAATGAAGGGCATTTAAGTGTTTATTATTATTTCCTTATTGCATTCTTTTGTTTTGAAACAATGTTTCCTCTCGAAAATTGTATGCATGTGAACGGTTTAGAAATTTATACTGAAATAATGAATGCTGGGAAGTATAACTACTTCATTATTTAATTGCAGTTCGTTCTTTCTTCTTAACAGTTTCCTTTTTTAAACACAGAGCCGTAGCTAGGGTTTTCAGCGCCCAGGGACAACTGAAGGTTTCGCGCCCTCTACTGTTTGCCAAGGATGGAAAACATTTAATTCTAAAATGTCGTAACATCAGTTTGGCGCCCCTTGGATTCTGCGTCCGGGGACAGATGCCCCCCTTGCCCCCCTCTAGCTACGCCCCTGTTTAAATAACTGTTCTGCTTTCAAAAAATACTCTTTAAAATCTGTTGTTAATGCCCTAAAACATTGTAATCATTATCACTTCCTCTCAGGTATTGTTGTGATGAGATTAGACGTTGCTTGTTTATCAAGGGCAAATGAACGAAAATGCGGTGGACGATAACCGATGACTTGGTCTCCGCTTTCCCTGTCCAACAGCGGCCGAGCGGTAAAGACGCTGAAGACTGATAATTCGACCTGGGTTCCATTGCTAGCGAACGGACTGGCTGCATGGGCGTTTTCGTGGTTTTCCCCATCTGTAACGTGGATACTACTCAATTTCTTTTAAAAGAACTCCAGAAAGACATCTCTCCTCTTAGGCAGATAGCCCTAGAGCGCCTTCCATAAATTATATAAACTAAACCAAATTCCACGTCCCCAGTCCTCCTTATTATCCCAGTCCTCCTTAGTTATTAAGAGAGTTGAGAATGTAAGATTTTTCTTTCTCCTTATCACATATGTTCGTGATACAAACATGTTCTGTTAGCAATCGGAATGTCCGGAATTGAGTCCCGACGAGAACACAGGTCATTTTTCCCTCCTGCTTCAAAAACACTAATGATTCTCCATTTTGATTAATTTGAGTGGTTTTATTCCATAACGATGCCAATGTTCTTATTTTTAGAAACTAAAAGTAATCAAGTTTTTCTCTTATATTGACCTGATTATAATACTAATCATTTTTATTGCTTTTACTTTTTTTTTTTTTTTTTTTTTTTAGAAAAAATTATTTGTTGAATAATCGACTTCTCACGACATTATTTTTACAGTACTCCATTTAAACAATGTTATTCAATGAATTTAACTGCAATGGCTTCTGCTGACCACCATCTGCATTTTTGCTAGCGAAGATTAACACGGTTAAGCCCCATTGCTCTTAAGAAACAAATGCAAGCTTGTAAGCGGCTAAGCGCCCGCCAATGCTCCATTAGGCCTAGATCACCGTAATTTGGCTTCTAATGATGCTGCTCTGGTGGCACTCTCTTCGGAAGCCGATCACGCGTGAAGACTCACGTCTTTTGTTTTTGCCTATCTTCACGATCACTCTCACTCTTGGACTTTTTTTATTATTATTATTCCACTCCTTTCTCTTTTTCTTAGTCACAAAAAAAGGATGTGCGTGATCGGATGATACTTTTTTTTAGTTGTCTTTGAGTCCTTTAATTTTTTTTTTTTTTTTTCATTTATTTATTTTTGGAGTCCAAGGTAAAGCAGTCGGGAAAGAAGCTTTCCGTAGGCAAAGAATACGAGAACTCATTACCAGAAGGAATGCGTTGTAAGGTGTTAGAAAGAATAACAGAATCCTCAGTACAGGGAACGGGAATGAAAAATGAGAATGATTGTCTATGTGAAACAGTTTAGCTTAATGGTAAATAGTGCGACGCAGAATCATTGATTGTAAAGCTAAAGTAATAAATGACTATTTCATTCTTAAACATTTTTCAATTATCTTATCACTGTTCTTTGTAAAATCATATAACGTACTATATAAAATACCCTATTCTCCATTCTGCTGCTACGATAGCATAACATGATCGTAAAGAGACATTATTAGAATAGTAAAAATTTTCAAATCTGTATTCCACGGAGCTTTGATTTTCTAGCAACTCCTGTAGGGGGGTCTGAAATCGAAATAAAAACTCGAAAGAAATTTTAACATTGTGTGAATTGCTAAATTAAACATTTAAAATAATTAATCAAATAATATTTTCTTTACTTCTGTTAATTCCTTCTTAACATTTACTTTTCCGAGAACAGGAAAAGGTTCTTCATTTACTACCTCTTTCACATCGAAGTCGCCCGAAACGCCCGTGCATTCAGACATCGACAGTTCGCCCGAGCGCCTTCTTCCTTTTTACTTGATGCTTTCCACCAGGAAGTTAGTGCGTGACTCATTGGTTTCTGGAGTTATTAAATTATATGTCAAATATTCTTTGGAAGCGACTAAAAATAGCTCTGTTATTTGAATGCATCTTCCTTCTTCTTTGTTTAGCGTCAATGAATTGAAGTCCTGTTCTAAGGGACTACACACAGTGGGGGAAATTTTAAAAAAATCCTTAAGAAGTAATAACTTGCCTGTAAATTTTGTTACTGAAGAAAACGTAAATGTTGCTAGACTTCTAAAACTCTAATCTCATTTCTCTCACTATTCATAAATAATTTTTATGAGTTGAAACGACATAAAAAATAATAATAATTTCGAAATAATTATTCCTTCCTGACACTTGTGCACCGACGACGAGACGGCTGGCCAGCTGCGATTTAGCATATCAGCTGTCGATCCCGCCATTGGGTTTGGTCTGTCACAATTTTGATGAAGAATCCCCAGGAGACGCATTCAGGGGTCTCCTATCCCTGTCTTCTTCTAACATTAAACTCTCGAGAGAAGTTTTAGCTCGACAGTATATTAAGTGCCCCCACTGAGCAAAGACACTATACCCTTGCGAATATCTGTGGCAGGGATTCGAACCTGGGTTCAAGGCTACGGCAGCTGCATCCCTTAAAACCATGCCAACAGGGCGACATTTCTGGATAGAGTAAAATTTTTTAGACGCAAAATAAAAATTTTCTAGCGCTCGCGTATTTTTTTTTTTTTTTTTTTTTTTTTTTTTCTGAGTTGATAGTAAAAGGACATACCGTAAATTTTAAAACTGATAATCATCACATAAAATGTCAACTTCTTTCAAGAAGTTCTTGGTCATATAGACTGCATCTTTAAATAGTCGTGTTATGGGACATCAGATTACACTAAATGAAAAACTAAGGATATATATTCAAGACAACATGCTTTTAAAAAGTGAAATTATGTTTCGTAAATGAGAGAATCATTTTTTTTAAATGGCTCAATAAGTCATTGAAATTAAGGTAAAATAAAACGCCGAACAAATATTAATTTAGAAGTCAAACAATAAAAATCAGCGCTATATTTGCAAATTTTCACAGAATTTTCCTGTGAAAATTTACAAATATAACGCTGATTTTTGTTGTTTGACATCTAAATTAACTCTTCAGAAGTTATGTTAAATGATGCACATCGATTTTTCCCTTTATTAATAGTTAATTATGTTTCGGTACATAACATTTAGATGCATTTACATACATATTATTTTATATTTAAATTTGTTTTAAATTTGGCTTCAAATTCAAAAGTTTTATCTGGAAATCCTACTCTTGAAACACTAGGGAAGGGTGCTTCAAGATTGCAAGGAATTTACTTCAGTCTAAGTTTGCATAAGGATTATTAACTTCCATACATATAACAGCATAACATTAACTTTCATGTGCATAACTCGTCCATTGCCTAAGGTATCTTGTCAATGGGTGTGTTGGTAATTTGTGAGAATTGCATATATAACACTTTCAAAAAATGACGTGATTTTGTTCGTATGATTCAATGACAAATGTCTATTTAGTATCGCAAAATGCAAATACAAAGATAAAAAGTGGTAGACTAAAGAAGGGAGAAGATAAATTATCTATCAGAATCATGCATAAATCATCATACTTCATTTATAAATATTACTGCTGATGTGCATATTTAAGTTGTGAAGACCAAAAAGCAAGAATATAAGAACTGCAGCATTTTCATATCGTACCTTGTTTATACATAAGAAATAAATTTCTAAATGTATGGGTGCAAGGTGAAATGTAAGCAAATGAGATCATGATAAATTACCAAAATTACGCATAACTTAATTTGAAGAAATTCGTACATGCATTGACGTATCAATACTTGAGCTGAACTCACGAGCAACAATTACTTCGAGCTGAAAATAAATTAGTGAGATTTACAAGCAAACAGTTGCATTACGCACGAAAATATTTCCAGTGAGAAAAATAAATAAAAATAAAAATCACTCGGCTACATTTCATATTTAATTTCTTTTCTCGTGAACGAAACCAAGAACACACGAGAAGTCACGAAAGTTCTCTGCATCCCCAACACTTACAGAACGCCTGAGGGCCCAATTTGGGCCACCTTGAAATCTACGACGTATGGGTCAGAGGTGGGCCCATCACAGAACTCCAAGCTCGATATAAATACACACATGATAGAGATAAATGAGGTGACGTTCCTAATGCCAGCCTTTCACCTCCTCTTAAGATTTGCACGAAATTTGCAGTTCCCCCTCTCTATTCTCGTGTGCCGGGGTGGCCCCTGGAATGAAATAAACAATCATTATCCCTCAACTGTCGCATTCACACTTTGGTATAGAGACAATATCTCCACCTCTCTCATAATTTAGGCTTAGTAATTGGGTTGTTCGACTTTTACAATTCTGACTGACTTGTTTGAGAGTTGGCGATCCTTAATAAAGGCGCTACCAGACAAATATGCGATTAACACTTCCGGGAATGCCTGCTTACTTGAAAATCATATAATTTAATTCATTGCTTTCCGTGAACTTCTTGCAGCTGTTCTATACTTCCTC
The DNA here is from genome assembly GCF_044657685.1 of Stegodyphus dumicola. Taxonomy (NCBI): domain Eukaryota; kingdom Metazoa; phylum Arthropoda; class Arachnida; order Araneae; family Eresidae; genus Stegodyphus; species Stegodyphus dumicola. Next base: position 228,233,112 of record NC_140768.1, on the reverse strand, counting down.
GTCAAGTGTGCCATCATCTCTTAATCCAAAAAAACTGCCACAGACTGGAATTAAAGAGGCCATTGAGTAAAGCTAGGCAAGTGAGTTCAATTCAGGTATTATTCCGAGCATTATACATATTCATTACCCAATTAATGTAGTTGATACTAAAAGCAATACAACCAATCATTTGTAAGTTATACAGCAGGTCAGTTGCCTGCTCATCGGTACAAGCATACACATAAACAAACTGAAAAAAGAAATTTGTTTTCAAGTTTAAATGAAACAAATTATTTGATACATTTAGCAAGCCAACAAAATATATATTGCTAGCCATTCTGATTTTTCAAAAACTTGTTAGATTATTGAAAAGAAAAAAAAAAGGACCTTCTATAAATCTGTTAGTTTTAACGATCTTAACTCGACCATTTGCTTATTTTCATTCCTTCACCAAAATGTTGTTTAATGGGTAGCGTTATACATAACAAAATTGAATACAAATTGAGGGCACAATAATTTGCTCATGATGAGCATAGATTCGTATCACGCTGTCTTTCAAAACGTACTGAGTCTATTCCAAGAGTAGTGTTAAATTAAATTTCGCATTTTTAAAATTTTTTTATTTGTTTTAGTTAAATTTTCTTTCATTAAAACATTGTATTTACATATTTCTTAAGCAGAGTTTGTGAGATTAATGATTTCCATTAATTAAGGCAAAGAAAATGAATGTACTCTGAACTGAGTTTTCTGCAGATGAGTCAGAAAATTTTTATCAGTTCCATTATTATTATTATTTATGTATTCCACCCTAACGCACTACACGGAGGGGAGGGATATCTTCGTGGAAGACTTTCTAATGAAAACCGGCTCGTATTACCACGTTACACATGAGGAGAACCACGAAAACACCTATGCAGCCGGCTCGTTCGCTGGATTCGAAACTCGGATCGAACTACCAGTGTTCAGGGACCCACCATCAGTTCCATTCAACCACGGATGCAGGGCGAGCAGCGAACTTGAAGATGCCAGTCTAGAACTCAAGGCTGAATGAGAGTTTAAATTTGATGTTTATCAAAATGATTAATTTGAGGAAGCAGTGTATCTTAACATATATATTAATTACATTATTTTTGACAGTTTGTCTATTAGGTATTTGAAATAAAATACATGAATAAGTCGATATTTTTTGCACTAAGAGTGAAAATATCTTTTCCCGGTCTTTATTTATTATATTTAAAGGCACAAAGATAGGAGAAAGCGTTTTAAAAACGGCAGTAGGCTTGTATTTGCTTCAGCACGTCCTTTTAAAGAAAATAATGCAATACATTTCTTAAAACTATCGTTACATCCTCGCAGTTTCTTTTTCTTCATTTTTATTCCTATAGTGTCCTTAGCACATTAAATTTAAAATCAATTTACAGTTTTACTTATTAACGTTATAAAATTTAACTTAAATTTTAACTAATTATAGATACGGTTTTAGTTCATTTGTCCGCTGACTTTTCTTTCTTATGCAGAATAATGTAACATAAAAGAAGGAAAAAAAATTCTTTGAGATTTGTCCTTTTCTTTGTATTACACCTTAAATATTGTGCCGCCCTATGCCATCATTCGTAAGCCATCCACTATGAATTTCTGTTTCATTTAATAGGAGTTTGCCGAGTTATTACAACAGGCGTTACATATATTTACTATATAAATATCTACTTGTAAGTTTAAAATCTTTAATTTGTAACGATTTCACATTCTTTTACCATAGGTTCTTATAAGCAATAGGGTTTTTAGTTTTTATTCAGTTTTTCCTATTTGATTATTATTCAAATTAAACTGCGTTCTGTTGTGGCGATAATTCGCCCTTCACTCTAACCATTGATAATTTTTTTAATGGTGGAGAAGAATTAAAAATAGACTAAATACTTAAATAATAAAGGTAACTTGAATTTAAATTTTATACATTGAAACTGCGATTAGGTTTTTTCAGCAAGTTTAAACTGTAATAATAAATATTTTTTATCGCAAAAATAATTTCGAAAGAAGCTTTTATATTTGGAATCCCAAATGGCACATTACGATAAACAGCGGCAGACGTCCAAGTGAACCACTTTAGATTGAATGAATAATAATACTATAATAATGTGGAAAGTAATACAATCTTTTAAACTGTCCCTAACCCATTCTTATTTAAACCGGTTCTTCAAATACCAGTATAGAAAAAAGTTTCAAGGTGTTTAGTTTCCAATCGAAATACGAGAAGACCTCCAAAAATCGTCTGTTCGCTCGAACAAATTCCCTTTGAGAAAGATAGTAGCCCCGGGCTGTTCTTGGCAAGAGAACGGCACGCGCGACCAGGTCAGGAGGCGGTTGCCTACTCAACAGATGTTCACTTTCTCCAAAGATCCTGCAAGCTTCTTCTTTTCTCCTCTCCCTTTTCTTTATTCACCCTTTTTTCTTGGCCTATTTGTACTCCTCAGTAGCTTTCATGATCCAAGAAAGTGGTTTCTCTAAATCGAATTGATCGAATTCTTGCAATGTAACGTTACAAGTTACAACCATCTTCCGGACCGCAATTGCAGGTGGAAGAAAAAGTCTACGTTCCTTTTACTCTAGTAGACCACTACCCAACTGTTCATCCTTACTACTACTACGTGAAAAACTCGGATTTGATGTTAGTGGAGGAAAAAAGTTATGCTAATATAATAAATTTTCAGACATTTCTACTCTTTTTAAAAAGTTTCGTACTCATGATGGTTAGAAATTTCTTGGGTTTTAAATGGGTGTTAGATAGCAGAACCGGAATTCCAAACAACGTTGCTCAATTAGAAAAAAATTGAGTTTCTACAAAGATTTTCAGTGAAATGACTGGAAGCTATTAAGCAGCAATACACAGGAAAGTTTAATTAATTATATTTTAGAAAAATCGAGGTATTATAGCCAAATTAAGTAGAGTACTACAAATAATTCCTTTTGAATGTAGCATTTCCGTTATGTCAATGGATTTTTTTAGAAATCTTGAGTTAATAGCCAAATTAAGCAGTGGATTTCTAAAAAACCCATTGACTTAACGGAAATGCTACATTCAAAATGAATTATGTATAGTACTCTGCTTAATTTGGCTATAATATCTTGAGTTTTCTAAAATACAATAACCTAACGACACTACAATTTTGACCTTTACTAAATTTGCCAGTTTAGCATCATCATTCTTACTTGAGTAAAAGACGAAACACCTTCGCATTTATTAATTATTGTTCATTGAACGGAGGTTGGTTTGTTTCCCTTGGAAAGTCAACTAATTTCCAATCAATGACGATAATTACTTGGTTTATAAATTTTCTTTTTCAAAGTTTGAATTTCTTTTTTCATGATTTAAATTCAAGTACCCTTAAAAATTTTTCAAAATTATATTCCTTGATTTAAATTCAAGTACCTTTAAAAATTTTTCAGTATTATATTTCTTACTTCTGGGTTACTTCATTTTGATACATTCTGCTAAATTTATATTAGGAGATAATGTAACCAATATTTCTCTTAGTAAATAAATTATATATATATATCCTACAGATATCATTTAGAATGTAGTTATACAATTCATATTCTAGGTATAAAAATTTAACAGAACTTCTTGATTGACATAGTATTTGATTACTTAATTAAGGTATTTTGCATAATTGAAATTGTGATTAGGCAAATTTAAAATAATCATTTCTCGTTTTACTTTCTCGAATCTGGTATAAGGCAATTCCTGTCATACTCCAATAATAACTCTTAGCTTATTTATCTGTATATAAGTTTTTATTATTTGCACGTACGTAATTAATTTGAAGAAGTATTTATGTCTCTAATCAGCACTTAAAATTGCATAATGTTCCCTTATTTTCAGTAACTTCCAACTTCGCAAGCGGTATAAGATATTTCAATATTTACACACGAAATTTCTTTTGTTACCTTCTCTCAACTGATAAATTGTTTTTATTAATTGTGGTATTAATATATCTAAAGTTATGTCGACCGCAACCTCCCTGGCTGAAAAACAAAATAAATATGAAAGTTAGAAGGCTGGCCATCCTCCGTATATAAATTAATGTCCATCACATCTGCGTTTGCCTTCCTTTGCAATTCCTTAAAAAAAAAAAAAAAAAAAAAAAAAAAAATCCTAATCGATAATAAGGACATCAAAAACCCGAAACCGACGCTTTTTCCACATCTTGTGACAATCTCCACCCAAAATTGAAGGCCTGCCTCCTATTGGTGGGCATAAGAGAGGTTTGTTGCTCTTAACGCGCCATTGCACGTAGAAACGACACCAGATTATAAGTTTCTCCAAGAAGTCGGGCAAATTTGAACTTTTAACTGCATTTCGGAAGACTCGCTTAAAAAATCTTGAGCCTCGTTGGTCGAGCTCGTCCCTTTGTTGTTGAACTCAGGTTAGGTACACCAACTTCAAGGACATCGTCGCCATCCATTCGTGAATTTAACGTTCTCACTTTATGACGATTTGAAATGACGTCCGATTGCAAAGCTTGATTAGAATCACCAGAAGAGCATGACCAACCCAACAAAGACACAGCGATCATCTGACTTATTTCTGTACGCTTCCTTAACCAGTGCCATTAAATAGTAGGTCAGTTGTTGCACTGGACATTTTCCAATCGGAAAGAAAACAACTTAGAACGTTACCCTTCAGCAAAACAGCATTTCTTAAAGATTAAAATAATCTGTAATTCTTTAACAAAATGATCTATTTTAAAAGTAATGAACTCATTTCTTTATAATTTAAATCTTGACTTTATTTTAAATAACATATGTATTTTTTATACATTAAGATACATTTAATTTTAATGAATATTTGCGGCATTATTTTATCTCAGGAAATGTTCCTTAGGTGATATATTTCGTACCTGTACATAATCGTTTGGGTGTTTTTACTAAAAAAAAAAAATAAATAAATAAATAAAAATTTAAAGAACTTAAATATTTTATTTCTCTGTTCGAACAATTCACTAAAGAAAGTTCTTCGGTAATTTACCGTTTAACGAGCATCATATTCTAAACTTGATTGTGAGAATGTTCAACAATAATATTCAGTTGTTTATGACTAGAATATGCGTACAGTTTTTATACGCATTATGAATATGAGGTAAGTATCTTACATCAATTAATATTCAACGAATAATTAACTAAACTATAATTAGTACAGTTTATTATTTGACCTTTGTAATAGATGCTCTTTAGATTAATTGCAGTCCCACAGAGTACCCTTAAATCTTTAGTAGTTGATTTCATTCCAAAATTCCTTAATTTTATTCTTAAGCCGAATTAAAAAATAAAAAAAGCAAATATCCTAAAATTTTAAAGAAAATCTGACATTTTAGGTACATTCATTTCGTTATTTATTAATTAAAAATTTTTGAAAGCGCAAACAAAGCACATAAAACATGGGTCATGAGTACAAGTGAAAGTATAAGAAGGTATTCAATTATTATTAATTAATTAATTATAATTGGTGTTGTTAGGCTTGCATCTTGCCATCAAATATCCAATCTGCTGCTTAGGAGAGAGAGACTATGTTGTGCCTGAGCACGAATCTCCACGAAACGAAAGAAGGTGCCGAAACAATTTATTATCTAAGGAGACTATACACTAGGAAATGAAGTTCAGGATAAAGTATGGTAAATTATTTACCCTAACTATACGCTCAAAGATTATGCAAAAGTGAAATAAATGAGGACTGGCCGTGGAATTTTCACCACGGAGGTATTGAAACAATATTTCACGCGAGATTGCAAACGGGCTTGGAAGAAAGAGGCGGGGGTGCTCGCGGTACAATACTTTGTTTTTGCAAACTAATTTTACTCTTCCCTCGCTATTTATGAATCGTGCTTGCTTAGCTTTTTCATCATCTTCTTCTTTTTTCCATTTGCTTTGCAGCTAGCCAAATGATGATTAAATTTCGTGGACGGGTCGCGACCCCTTTTGTCATCAGAGAATCGCATCTCGCTCAACACCTGAAGTGAAAAAGGCAATGTTGTTTTCTCGGTTCGTGCCACAATTCACGAGCTGTGTTGAGGAGAGAAAAATGGCTCACGAATTTCAACAGGGAGATGCTTATCGGCGGCACTGCGAATAAGCGTGTCATTCCGACAGCTTCGCCATTAGGCAAGTTTGCTTAATGATAACCCTCCAATTCTTTTATCTTCGCTGCTCAGCATGGGAGGCGTATTAGACGAGTATACCGAAAGATTTGGTTCTGCGCTGCCGCCTGTAATGATAACATTCACATAATATGCAATGAAAGGATTTTATTTTATTTGTGTACAATGCTTAGTTAATGATGAATTTCTTCAACGTTAAACATCTTTGACAACGTGGTTTGTGCTTTGGATCTGCTTAATACACAGCGCAAGAATTCATAACACACTGAATTACAAAACTGTGGCATAGTTTCCGAAAGCAAAGCAATTAAGCTTCTACGGTAATTTTGGCATTGTTAAATAATGACGAAAAGACATTTCATCTTACAAAATAATAACAATCTGAACGTATTTACAACTAAAAACAATCTTAGAGTTAATAATCTACACAAGTAACAAATTGGACAAAATAAAACATGCAATTAGTTTGCAATACAGCGTAGCGTTAATATTATGCAGAATGATTTTCCAATGATCTAGAAGAAAGACTATTTCATCTGAGGTTTGTATATGACCTGTATTTGTAGTTAATTGTTACTGAAAGTTAACTCTTCGCGGAATGATATTCTCAAATACATTCTGACGATCTCGCTTAGAAAAATTCCAAAGCAAGAAGAAAATTTAAAAAAAAAAAAAAAATCTTTTGACATTTTTCATGATGCACGCACGTTTGGCAATGTAAAATAGTCATCGAGCTTCTTGTTTAATTCCATTTATTTTAATTCTTTTTCCGAACTTTTAAAATGTTCAGAACTATTTTATATTGCTAAGTTGCTAATTTGTAATGTTTATGATAGTGGTTGCCTAATGCACTCCTTTCACCGTTGCTGGAAGACCATTCCCTCCCCCCTATCTTTTCAAAAAGTCGAAAAACACTTATACACTTTTTTCAAATTTAGATTAATTTTTAATATCGATATTGACCTTCCGCATGCTCAAGAGTACACGCTAACAAGTTCTTACAACATTTTCGCCAAAGTGATGAACTTAAATTACTCTTATATTACCAAACTGGCAAATTATGATCCCACAGTTGAACAGCCATTAAAGAGACCTCGCACGATTTTTCATAATCCAACTTACTAGTCTATCCAATGAATCCACTGCTTCAAATGTTTCAACAATGAAGTTAAAGACTTTATACATCCTAACAAGAAAAGGATTTTGCATATGCTACCACTTTGTATATGTTCTTTAAATATGTTTATTTGTATTTTCTGTATCTTTCATCTGTAAATTTCATCAATCAATTTGTATTTGCATAACATGTATCATTCACCGCCCCTAAGCTGTAACTTCCACGTCAGGAGTTTATCTCCGAATCACAATAATTGGCTTAACTTAAATTTGATTTTCCCATTTTCTGCCTGCACCTTTTAAGTTACTAAAGTAGCTCGAACTAGCCCCGACTAGCATCGCCGTTTAACGACTCGCATTTTAGCTCTTTTTCACCACACACCGCCACTTGCCTAAGAAGCAAATCCAAAGACAAGCCAAAGCCCCCAGTAATTTAATGCTTGTGCACCACCACGATCCACGATTTAGAAAAATGTGATAAATACCAAAACTTGAATAAAAGTAGTTTTTATGCTCATAAACTAAAATTAAATTATTAAAACGCAAATAAAAGGTTTATCGCATACCCCCCCCGAAACTATAAAATTTCCATCCTAGTTTATATTTTCATCCTGTAGAAAAATACCCTCCTCACTGAACACTGCATGTTAAACACATATTTATTTTTTGAATAAAAAATATATTATTAATAAAGACTACGAAATAAAAGTATATTTTGTGAAGTTCTTTTGATATGTATTTCATTAGTAATATTTATAAGTATCTATTATTTAATTATAAAGAGTGAATAATAAAATATAAAGAATAAATATCAGAGTAAAGTTTTTTGTAGCAGTTAAAGCTGTTGCACGAAGACTATTGTAAGCAACATGTTAGTGACATAAAATTTGAAATGAAATTTACTGGGTTATAATGTTTTCAAGATTTTATGAAAAAATTACAAAAATCTTGAACCGGCAGTACCCAAATTTTCTTTCTTGATTCTCGTTCATATTTTACTAATATATCATTTATGAGAGCAATAGCAAATATTTAGGGTCATCATAACAACAGCTTCACGAATTTATTAATCATTAACACTTAATTAATCCTACTTTATTAATAATTAACACATTTGCACTTAAACACATTTTATTCTATACTTTATTGCAATTAATCAAACTTTATTAATGATTAACACATTTTCAACACAAAAATTTTGATAGTTTTTATTCTGATGTAAACATTGGCTCGTTCTTTAAATGCTGTAATTTGGAGACTTTTTAAAAAAAAACATTCGTGTATTTTATGCGAGAACAAATTTTTTTAATTTAAATTAAAATCTTTCCGTGAAAAATAACTTAGTTGGGTGTGTGTGTGTGTGGTTATGGCAAAACCTTGAGGGCTATTTGCTTAAGAGGAGGGATGCCTTCGTGGAGGACTTTCTAAAGGAAATTGGCTCGTATACTCGTTACACATGGGGAAAACCACAAAATCGCCCATGCAGCCAGCCCGTTCGCGGGATTCGAACCTCGGACCGAACTACCAGTGTTCAGCGATTTTACCGCTCGGCCGCTGGTGGGCTAACTTAATTGGAAAGGTTTTAATTGAATGACGAACAATCTGAACTTGAATAGCAGTTTTAGGGCAGCATCTTCTAAATTTCTCAGTAGAATTTTGTAGCCTACGAATATTCAGAAACAAACAAAACCGTACACCGACGTGCATGCAAATGCGCATGTAGGCACGTGCAAATGAATTGCACACATTGTCGAGACAAAGTTATCATATTCTGAGAGCTCAACAGCATAGAATAACAACAGATGCCGGAAAATGTATGTCATATTTTATTGTTTACACAAGGCATATCTTAGAAAACTAAAAATAAAATTTCAAGAAAGGCTTTCCCCCCCCCCAGCAATCTTGAAGAAAACACGTAAATCATGAATGTGGTTCTACTGATTTTAAATGTCCTCAGAAAATCCATCAATGCTACAGAAAGAAAGAAATATAGCTTAAGAAAATGATGATTAAATTCTTTCCATAAAATGGCGGAAAAGACCTCTTAAAAGATTCCTATCCAATGTCTCCCTCCTCTTCCTTTAAACCGAAAGTGAAAAATATATATAAATCTTGAAAAGAAAGGAATTAAGAGAATGAAACACATCCAGTTATAGAATCTCAGTAACGCTACTTTTCTAAGTGTGTGCATACATTTTACAGCTTATTCTATTTTCTCAGTCTCACCGAGTATTCCCCAGGTAGGGGGATACATAAATAACAGATGTAAAAAAAGCATGCCAGCTTTAGACAAAATTCTAGCACAGGAAGCTGTAATTTTAGAGAAATGCTTCATACATCTCACTGAAATTCTGGCATAAAACAGATGTAGGTAATATTTATCTAAAACTAGCGCCAATTTAGCACTGAATTTCGCCTCATTTTAAAGTGACTGATAATTTACAGAAATAGAATAAAAATGGAATGCTTTATAATTTTTAAAACAAAATGAGAATTTCGTTTTTATTAATGTCAATGCATCTGCATCAGGAAAATAAGAATCTATAATTTTCACTTAATAATTATTAGATATCACATTATACTATGGGGCATGGGAGAAAAAGGACAATATAGTGAATATGAAAATCATTTTCGCAGATTAAGCTTCCCCCCCCCAGTGCGTGTGTGAAATCTGTGTCTATTATTTTTTTTTCACTTTTGAAACAATTTTCTTTATTTTTTATTTATTTACTTTTATTTTGCTTTGTCTTTTGCAAAGCTTCGTTTTTAATAGGCTTTCGACATTTAAAACTGAAATATTCCATTCGCTAAATTAAAAACATGCATAGTTATTCAAAGTATTTTTTGGGGGGGGATGGGTATTTCTTCCTCTTTAAAATAAATCACAGCAGAGTATGTGATGCTATCTGCCTAAAGGCTTGGCCTAAAGGCTTTTGGTTTAGTTATAACAAAACACATTAGAGCTATCTGCTTAAGGCAAGGGAGGCCTTCATCGAGGACTTTCTAACGGAAAACTGACTCGTATACACGTTACGAATGGGGAAAGCCACGAAAGCGCCCATGCAGTCAGCCCGTTCGCCTGGAATCGAGGCCAGGTGCGGAACTACCCGAGTTCAACGATTTTACCGCTCGGCCGCTGGTGGGACCTATCTGCCTAAAAATGCGGATGCTTTCGTGGGAGATTTTTCGTGCGAACACTCCTTCGTATTCATGAGAAAAAGCATAAGACGGTTCATGCAATTGGCTCGTCCTCCGTCAGAGGATATAACAACTGAATTTTTATTCGACAACTATTCTCTGCGGTTTACTTAAAATGTGAAAAACAACACCTGATCTTTAGATATTGCAATCAACAACGTAAGCCTAAAAAATAAAAATAATAAAAAAAAAATAGCACTTATCTTGTAAAATAATAAGTTCCTAGGAACATAACATAGATCTTAGGAAACATTTCAAAAGATCGTATATCTAGAAGACTGAAAGTTAATTTGGATATTTAATAATTTTCATCAATTTTTCCTCTTGTTAATAACTGCTAGGTTTAAGCTGCAAGAATTGCAACTGGAAAATTTCAGTTTTTATTTGGATTCAGTTGAAAATGTTCAAGGCATTTTGAGTAGAATAGCAAACGTTTTTCCTCGCTTCAGAAACAGAAAATAATTATTCTACATGCAAGCGTTCGGTTATTTAGACCTAAATTTAATGCATAACCGCTAATATCGCTAATCTGTTTGTTCGCTTCGTTTATTCCTTCTCCTATCTTGTTCAATAGAGGGCGCTATGCGTCCATTACATTTAAGACGACTGTTCGGAATAATTTACTCCTGAAAAGGAAAGATCACTCATTTGCCATTTTAAATGTGTTTAGTTTGAGCTTTTTCAAATCAAATTAACATTAAGCTTGAATTCTGCCCATTATTGGCATCCTTTGTCTGCCAATCACTTGAAAATTTTCTAAGCGAAGCACAAAATCGTAAAAATACATAATATTGAAGAAATGTGTGTTATATAGACAGGAAAAGACTACATTGCTGATTATGAAGATATGTCTATAAACAGGCAAACATACGAGTAAGAAAAATATAAATTTTCTCCTTTAAGTAAAAATAAATCAACCATAAGGGTGGATATATGATAATTTTTAAAAGATCTGCTACTCAGAGAATATCAGATGGTAGTAACAAAATTATTATTATTATTATTTCTGATGGCGAATAAGAACTCATACGAATAATCTTGGAGCCTTTTCAGAGCTACAAACCAATCAATTTGTGGAACTGAGGTTGATTCTTTTCTATGCATCTTCAAATTTCCCAATCCTATAAAGGTAAATTAAATACACGTATTAAAATGCATAAGCTATGACTACAGTCGTCAAGTACATCAGAAAGTTGGAATGCACTGCAATTACCGTTATAAACTTCCTCTTCGTAATAGCAGTCTTAAAAATATATTACTAAGAACAGTGTTGAACAAAACTTGGTTATTGTTCAGGCCCACAAGAGCTGGGCTTAGAGAACACAAAAATCTTTCTATATACTTCATCATAATCATGCATGTTCCCTAAGGAAAACAAGGAAAGTGCATGCTGAAGGCCCTTGAAAGAGCGCTATGCCTAGGGCCCCTGACTGGCTTCACTGAGATCTGGCATTATAAGCGTGCAAACAATTCTAGGAGACAAATGTCTTTGAATTAATCTTCCACAAGTGAGGAATTTTGTCCTGATGTTGCATCAGCTTTTACGTTTTACTAAAATTTAAATATGATCTACAACTTTGATTGTGTGCATTTATATTAATAATTTATTTCATCAAAAAAATTTCAGTTGCTTGCATAATCGTTTAAAACCCACCAATCTGGACATTCAAATCGTTTAGATCCCGTCCTACGTCCTCTACCAAACTCACTTTTTTTCAAGAAGCCATACATGGTCAGAACCTCACTGCGCGACTGCGTGTTCGTTTAATTAAAGTCTCAGCACTTCTAAAAAGGTCCACCATTGTTCCTCTTCACTCCAGGGCCCAAATTACAAGTCCAAACAACTCCTTCGAGCGGAGCAAAGGCCCTCCGTCCTAACTTTAGGTGCTTAATAAGAGCGTCTAACCCGTCCCATGCTTCGTCCAAGATCCGATAATAATTGGTGGATAGGGCAAAGCGGGGGTGGGCGGGACCAGTAACGCTTATGTGCCGGACCCGTTATTAGGCACGGGGTCCCGGATGTTCGCGGCACGAAGTGTAAAAATGGGCCCATAAGCCATAGAGAACGCCCTCTTGGTTTTGGACGGCAACTTTTTTCCTCTACCCCCTCACCGCTATCATCAGAGATGCCTTTCTCTTTCGAGCTTTCCGCTTATTACATTAAAAGAAAAAGCTTTATGATCTGCTCGTGGAAACCCTTGCAGTGGTGGTAATTTATGTTTTTCTGGTTGTGTTCTTTTTTTTTTTTTTTTTTTTTTTTTTTTTCTATCAGTGCAGTGTTCTAACGAGGTTGCGGCTAAGGATTTTCGTAGTTGTTCGTGACGTCACAATCGGTGCATAACTATAATTTCTTGAACTTTATGTTCACCAGTAATGAGATGTACTCGCAAACAAAACGCCAAGAGCATATCAGCAGGCATCGGCAAATATATTTTCTCATAATTCATTTTGAGATGAAGAATCAATCACCATGCTACATACAGAGTATTCGCATATTTTTTTTTTTATTATCGAAATCTTCGTGGTAATGCGTCAAGATTTAATAAAAATTTTTGTTTTTATCCTATGTGACTACAAATAGATAAGAGGGAGCACTAAGAGAAACTTATAAGCACTAAGAGAAAGTTTTATTTTCCCAAATCTAGGCTTTGATATGAGAGGTAACCAAATAATCATGCAAACGCGAAACTGAAATGTTCTTTCTTAAAACATACATGAAATAAGGATTACTTGGGAAACACAGTAAGTGTTCATTTCTGAGAAGAATTCAACACTTCATTTGCGTGTTGCAATCGAGGCATCTTTCATACCTAAGTTTTCTGTTTTAATCTCCCAACATTTTCTAGGAGTATGAATGAAAACATCGTTCTTCCAAATTTTTCCCCCTCCTTCCAAAAATAATTTGTAAAAATGGCTATGTATCATAAGCAATGTATCTACAAATTAATTTTACTAAATAAACAAAAACTAGGACTAAAAACATTTTAAGCTCCGTTCAAGCTGCAAATTAAATGTATAGTTCGGCAGAATTTTAAAAATTCTAATGTACATTCTACGCGAAGGCGTTAATTTCGTTATTTTTCCCCCCTCATGAGAAAGAAAACCTTCATGAATTAAAAATTATTCAGACAATTAGAATGCAGGCGACAAAGTTATGTAATTTTTTCTATTGGTGATTAGCCCACCAGCGGCCGAGCGGTAAAGTCGCTAAACGCTGGTAGTTCGGTCCGAGGTTCGAAACCCGCGAACGGGCTGGCTGCATAGGCGTTTTCATGGTTTTCCCCATGTGTATACGAGCCAGTTTCCCTTATAAAAGTCCTCCACTAAGCCATCCCTCCCCTTAGGCAGATAGCCCTAGTGTGCTTTGCCATAATTAAATACACCAACACCAACTATTGGTGATTATCCAGATAATTAGAATGCAGGCGAGAAAGTAAAGTTTATGTGATGTTTTCTATTGGTGATTATTCAGATAATTAGGATGCAGGCGACAAAGTTAAGTTTATGTAATGTTTTCTATTGGCGATTATTCAGATATTAGTATGCAGGCGACAAAAAAAAGTTTATATAATGTTTTTTATTGGTGCGTATATAAATGCTTAAGTTAATTTATCCAACTAAACTGTGAAACCATTCTGTCTTGGAGACAGCCATTAAAAATACATCACTAGGGGAAGAACTCTTTTTTTATACGTAACTTGCTTCAAAAACAATTTATAACATTAGAAAAGTACTGCTGAAAGCAAACATTACAGTTAAGCATTTCGAAATGCTGTAAGTAAATATATATGGAATAAAAAAGTTTCACGCCACAAAATAATATTTCAGTTTATAAATAAAGAACGATTTTGCTCTTTGGCAACAAAGTACGTTTAAACATTTAAAGCAATTTCAAAATTCCTTCAGAGCTTTGCCTTTAAAACTGTCTACATATGAAGAGTTGGCAAATTCAAATAAATAAATTTTCTTTTATTGATTTAAAAGCAAAAATTAACCAACATTAAGTATCGAGGGAAAAGTAAGAATATTTTCAGGAGTTAAATGTGAATTATATGATGCATGACCTTTTTAGAAAGGAAGAAAAGAGATGTTTATCACAATATCCTCTGTCTCGTCACAGCTTTATCAGGATTTATTGCAGAGATAAGTAAAACTGCACATTTTATCCATGAAATGTTATGTATATCATTTATATAGACACAGAAAGCAAATATCTTCTTATGAATGTCATCGTAGGAAATTACCGAATTAGGAAATGTTATAATTATTTTTATCAAAATTACCATATTGTAAATTTTTATGATTACAAGATTTTATTTTAAATTCATCCGTTATCCAATGGCAAACACAGTAAATATATCAAGAAATCATGAATAATTATATAAGTAGATATGTAGGACAAGAAATAATCAACAGTTATATAATAAATGTTTTATCTCCAAGTTTAATTGTTTTCTTAAGTTTGAAGATTTTTGCAGCCATTTTTTTATTTTAAGCCAAACGTCACTAAAAATGTTATTATAATAACCATTTTATATGAATATGCATAACATATTGCTCTTTGAGAATGGGTTAAATTTATTATAAAATTAGTGGAAAGATATCGGAGATTTCCCTTCTGATGAAATTCATGATTCGCAAGGGGCAGTATTATTTTATCCTTAGCCTGGCTATTGTCTAAAGCAGGGATTTCTATCCTGTTTCTTGCATCGACTCATTTTAAAGAATAATTTCTTCATCGATCTCCATAAATTTTTCTCGATAATATACTACATTCAACATATAATATACTATATTCAGCATAACTATAATAAAATAATTTCGTGCGAATTATTTTAATATTTGGAATAAAATTGCTTTATTAAATTTTTAGATCACTTCGTTCAAAAATATTCAACTCATTTCTCGTTATCCACTCTAGTTTCGCATTCTTCTTTTTTTTTTTTTTTTTTTTTCTCTTTCTTTCTTTCTTGTACGAAATAAAAGAAGTATTGTAATCGCGAAAAATTTCGGGTATCATATTTGAACGAAAATATTCATTTTGACTGCGTATATAAGTATCTCGCATTACTCAAAAATGAGCAGCGTACAATGTTGAAATTTTTATGATGGGACTGCTATGACACGTAGCGGTGCTCCTCACTTTTTCGTTGCAATCGGCCGCACCAAACACATTTAAATATTTATATATATTGTGCAATGTGTAATATATATATATATATATATGCCGCTGTAAATGTGTGCAATATATATATATATGCCACTTTGTTACCCATCTCGGTGAGATAAGCTTTTTTATTCTTACATGTTGGTAAATTGTACCTTTTTTACATTTATTAAAAGTGATTCAACAATTTAAAAGTTTAAGTTGTTCTAAGCCTTAGGATGCCGCCAGTTGTTTACATTTGAAACTCTTAGTAGAATAGTGAATTAAGTTAGTTGGTGCTCCGACTTCAGTATCTTTTTGCACAGTGTTAATATTTTAAATTCTGTGCACCAAAATTTTGTCTTCGTGTCCGCGTCTTTAATGAGGTTTTTTTTTTTTTTTTTTTTTTTTAATTTTTTGTATTTTTGCCTCGCTACGAAGTGAGAACTGGAATGAATGAATGAGAAATGTATCTTTAATGAAATTCGAGGAAATAAGTTTAAATGAAGTGCGGCAAAATGTGTGTACAATTTAATAGGAAGTCATGTGGTGTTCACATCAGATTTTTTTCATTACCCCCTTTTTTGGGGGGTATGTGTGTGTGTTTGTGTTCTTGCATTTTACTTTTTTATATTGCTCTTATTTCACAAAAAATGTACTACATGTTTAAAAGATTTCATTGATTTTTAAAATATATTAAAAAAATTTAATGTATTTTTCCCTTATATTTATTTTGTACGATTTCTTCCTTATTACATGATATAGCTTTATATCAATTAACAATTAATTAGCAATTTCATTAATAAATCTTTTTTTGTAATCAATCGGGTATTATTAATGCCGATCAATTGCTAGTGCTTCTGCTATCCACCCCTGATCATCACTGACCTCCTGCAAAATTTCATGGGCCGCTAGAGTGTCAATACCGACACGTTGGGAGCTCCTAGCCTAGACAGTCAAGAACATGTACGACTACATAAATAAATTAATTAATCTTTATATGAGAGAAATGTATAACTGAACCTTAAATTTATTAGTCTACACTTCGGCTTAAAAAGTAGTGCAACTACTTACGATACAAATAGCTTTTTAATCTTCAAGTTCCAGAAGGAAAAGCTTAACTAAAAGCTTCCAGCTGTAATATCCCTAATTCAAGTAAATCAGGCTTAAATTACATTTATAACAACGGCATATTTCTCCAGATTCAGTCAGACACAAAAAAAAAAATCCAAATTAGGACATGATCTTTAGTTTAGAGTTATAAGCTAATCACTAGATTCACTACAGCAAGCATGAATCAGCAATAGCATGACTTCGCTTTCTTCTTTCTGTCTTATTTATCTACTAATTTGCAGAATGAGTAACTCGACAAGAGAGAATCACAGCTCAAGAAATAAAAAAAATTTTTTTTAATTTAGCTGGTAGAAAATTAAAAAAAAAAAAAAAAACTATATTTTGAAGAAGAAACGTAACTTAATAAAAAAAAAAAATAAGATGAGTAAACAAAAACATAAACACCAGCATCTTTTGAGCTGGGCGAACAAAGTCGCATTTGAATTTTTTTTCTTTTCTTTTTCTAGCATTCTAGTAATGCGTTGTATTTGTTATCGATTTGTTTTTCACGTGATCATCGTAATTGTTATCGATGGCATCTATACGAAATCAGTGTTTCGGAACTGCAGTTTGTAGCTAAGTATTATTTAGGTCTATGTTTATTTTGCTAGAAGAAGAAAACTAAGCACTTAATCGAAGGTGCTTTTCTAATCTTTTCTCTTTTCCAATTTACGCTTTCTTAGATTTCCTGTTACGCTTTTCAAGTGAGTCTAGGAATGAAATACGTTCTTTCTGAAATCGAAAGGAATGTTTGAGCAAAAAGTGTACCCTGTTAACATGAGAGATATCGTCTTGTAATAGATAATAGATTCTGTATGATTTTATTTCTATCACGCAGAAATTTAATTATATTTATCCTTCTGAAACCTGAATAGATATCACACTGCAATATTATGAAATTTAAATAAAGAATTATTAAATTTCATATTTATATAATTTGCCTATTATTGTAGAAATTTCTTCTGTAGTTACTTGACAGAAGCATTATGAAAATTAGACAATGTTAACTTGATAAAAGTTATATAGTGACTAACGAAAATTTCTTTTTTACAGCAAATACTCAAAATGTACTGTGTATTACAGCAGTATAATCTATGGTAGAAACAATTTATATAAATATGGACATTTCAAAATGTATAAAATTTTGTTCTGAAATATTATTCTTTTCATGCTATTATAATACCAATTATTATAGATATTATATGTTTTAGTTTCGCATAATTTAGTTTTTATTGCACTTTATTTCCGCGATGCTATTTTATTAAATTATAAATTATACATTTTTAAAATTTAAACTCACAAAAATTATATAACATTTTATTCCCGTAATTTTAATATTGTTATAGTTTATGTTAAAAATATTGATAAGTTTTGCAGAAATGATGTTAAATTGTTCTTATGATGCACTAAAGGAAAAAAAATGTAATAGTAATTAAAAATAAAGACTTTCCTTAAATTATATATTACATTACGGCTGACAATTCATCCTAACAACGTACTCAAAATATTTTCCCCCAGCATTACAAAACAGAATTTGAATATGACAAATTTAAAATTTAAATAAATGGTATTATTCTTCAAATCTTATGAAGAGAGACAAAATTAAAGAAACTAGTATATAAGAAATGCCACTAAATTTACTTAAAAAACACTTTAATTTTGAATAAGAAGCTCTTTCGAAACAACAAAAGTTGATTAAAACTCATCATTATTATGCATTGAGCTTAACATTAACATAACATGAATGCACAGCAGCTCACTAAATTAGCATATAATTATGCGAATTGTTTGAAAATTGCGTATTTTTTTACCTTCTTATTTATTTATATTTCAGACGAAAAAATAATTTAACGCTACTCTCGATTACTTTGCCGAGAATCATTGATAATTTAATTTGAGTATGTAGTTTTAAAATTTCAAGTAATGCGAATGCAATTCCAAAAGCTAAGGAAAAAACGTACGAAGAATTCCTAAACTTTTGAAAATTGGGAATAGGATTTCTTGTTTTCCAATTATGATTTTAAAGGTAATATATGTAAAAGCTTACTGAATATGGAAAAGCTTCCGCTTCAAAATAATTACGTTGCTTCTCATGTAAATTTGTTCCATATTTTCAATTTTGCTGCATGAAACGGATTTTTTTTTTTTTTTTTTTTTTGAAGCTTTTAAAGTAATTATAAGAAGAACGATGTGTGTCTTGAGTAGTATAGGGAGAAATGCATTGAAATATCTTTTCACAAATATGAACACAGAAACAAGAAAACTGAAAAGCTGCGTGTTTTTGTGTGAATTTAGTTCGCCTTTAGTTACTTTTCCAGAAAATAATTCCATTTTTCTCAAGAAAAAATTAATTTCTAATTGTGATAATATTGGGTTGGTAAGAAAGTAATTTCGTTTTTTTTAGCTTGAAATAAAACTCAATTTGTTTTATGAAAAAAATGGACTTAAATCTATCAAATATCACCCATTCCGTTCGATTACCTTTTGCCATCTTTTTGGTAACTTCATGAATCGGCGCTCATAGAACTTCTGCTAACTTCCGGTGATCTTTATTACTGTAATTTTTGTCGTTTAAAACGGTTTGTAAATTTCGTAATAAATGATAATCCGATGGGGCAAGCTCGGGGCTATATGGGGGATGTAATATCGCTGTCCAACCAAGCTCCAATAATTTCACACGTGTTGCTTAAGACGTGAAAGGCCTTGCATTGTCGTGTGGAATCCGATTCCTTTGGGATTTGCAATTCTGGCTTTTTCTCTTTGATTGCTTCGTCCAGTTTCATAAGTTATTGGCAGTAAACATCCTTCGGTTGTTCAGCAGCAGCTAAAATATACAAACACCCTTGTAATCGCACCAAATTGATAGCTCGATCTCTTTCTGATGCAGTTTAGCTTTCGATATGATTTGTGCTGATTCATCGTGCTTGGACCATGATCTTCTTCGATTAATATTACTACAGACGATCCATTTTTTATCACCAGTTATAATTCGTTTCAAAAAAAGGTCGACTGCATTGCGTTTTAAATGTGCATCACAAATATTGATTCTTTGTGCTAAGTAAACGTCTTTCAATTCATGCGGAACCCAAATATCGAGCTTCTTAACGACTCCAAGAGATCTTGTCTAATTTTTAATTGTTGTGTGTGATACTTTTAACCTTTTTGCGATTTCTCGCACAGTTATGGCTTTAATGTTTTAACATCAACTTCAGAAGGTCGACCAGAACGTCGCTCACCTTGAAGTGAAAAATTTCTAGAACGAAATTTTTTAAACCAATTCTGACATATGCGTTTTGTACCATAAACTTCCCATATCTATCTGTGAGCCTCAGCCGCTTTCTTGTCTTTATAAAAATAAAAAAGTAAAATTTGTCGAAGATGTTATTTATTTTTGCACCTCATGTTAAAATTAACTGTAAACTAACAGTTGTAAACAAAAATGCACGGAATTTGTTTCTATAGCAAAAGTGTCAGCTGCCAAATCTCAAAAGAAAAAAAAATAATTATAAGATTGACAGAACAGTAACAATATGAACATAAGGTTTCTATTTTAAATTACTTTCTTGTCAACCCAATACATATTGTTTAATTGTCGTTGTCTTAATAGTTCTATCTGTACTTATACGCACTTTTCTTTCCGTAATGCTCCTTACTTTATATATTTAATAATAATATGCAAATTGGCTCTTTCTTGCCTTTTGTACATTCAGTAGTTTACCAAATTTATGTAATAGCCTGATTTTAATATAATGAAAAATAGCAAGCCATAATTCTGGAATAGTTCTTTTGTCCTTCCCGTATTTACATTTTTCCGGCTTTGTGTGGTTTACATGATACTCCTTTTTTCATGTAATTAATGATTCTTTTATTGTTTATTATGTCCTCCGTACATTTCCTAAAATTTTTAATAACTTACGTAATAACTGTTAAAGTTTTTGTAAAATTTGTTATTTTATTTACATAGAAATAACTATGTAAAATGCTGTATGCAATAACAAAACCTCCAAATTTTACATGATGAAGACGAACAGTATTATGAAAATAATTCGACGTTTATAAAACTGTTAATTTAAGATATAAACGGTATTTATTCCGAAGAAGAAAGATGCCATTTAGAACTAATTTTACATCAGATTTAAATTTCAAAATAAACCTAAGCGACAACAACAACAACTCAAAATAAAAACAACCTAAAAAAGGGATTTAAATACTACTAGAATATAAAAACAAGAAAGAAAATAGAACAACGTATCGATATACCATTTCATTCATACCGTTAAAATATATATGGAATATTTGGTACACTAGTAAGATCAGTGCAAAAGAAGAAGTTAAAAAAAATCAAAATGAACTCTATTTTCACTAACAAAAAAGGGCGCCCGAAAGC
This sequence comes from Stegodyphus dumicola, assembly GCF_044657685.1. NCBI lineage: Eukaryota > Metazoa > Arthropoda > Arachnida > Araneae > Eresidae > Stegodyphus > Stegodyphus dumicola. The sequence continues at coordinate 228,212,021 of NC_140768.1, read as the reverse complement.
AAAGAAAGTGTAAATGGACTCAATGTGCTGCAATAATTCGATTGATATTCCATTCGGTAATAGGCGGATACAAAATAGACTGGAAAGACAATCTTTTTTAGCCATTTTTGTATTCTAGAACTGCAGAAGAAATGCCAAGGGAATGTGGTATCTTTAGCCAAGAAACTGATATTTTATGATATAAGTTCGCTTCATTTTTCATGCATTTGCATTTAAGCTAACTCATTCAGTAGAACTCAATTTCAGTTCTATCAAAAAGTGCCCGAGGAAAATTTGAAGCATTGAAAATCCGAAATCATGAGGGTTGGGGGTGGGAGAAACAGGAAACTGAAAAAAAAAGTAGTTTCAAAATTTTTCATATTTTTCCCATTGAAATTCTCTTATAAATCACACAAGTATTACATTCATTACAGTCTACAAGCGCTAAGGGAATGCCACCGAACTACAAGTGAAATAATTTTGCGTTTAAATGGCAATATTTGCTCTAGTTCAAATTAACCAGAAAGCGAAAGCTATTTTCCTTTAATGTAGTTCCCTGGCAAAAAAGTCTCAGGTGCCAGTGCTGCTGCGTAATTCCATGTCAAATACTAACTTCATAAAGGTGACATTGTAAAAAGTGCTTGCTTTAGCATATTCGAGACAAGCTTTATGATGCGTGAACACTGGCATGGCATTTTATACTCCTAATTATATACGAAAATATAAGAATTGTTGAGGTTAGCAAATACGTATAAAAAAGGTCATTGATGGTGAAGAAGCAATTATACTAAAGAAACCTTTGTTAATATTTCTCAAATAAAGCAGGTAGTTTGCAGTTTCTGTTACTGCTGACATGACATTCATCTTTAAGAAAAAAAATTTCTTTCAATTTCAAATTAAATATAAACTAGGAAAGAAATTAATTGAAAAATGTTTCGTATAATATTGTGCATTAAATGCCAAACGATTGCGGTTCGTCTTACAATATCATAAATAATGTATTTTTTGAAATTATTACTCTTCATATATCGCGCAAGAAAACAAACATTAACAGAAAAATGCCGAAGCGAAATCGCGTGACGTTCGAAGTTCCAAAACCGCGGAAAAGAACAACAAACAGCGAACACAAAAGCGGCCAGAATATTTTTAAAGTTTAATACCTTTTCCACTAAAACGACTACCAAAAGACCAACACCCGCTTCATTCATTTATTCGGGGGCGGGGGGCAGGGGAGACAGTCAAAAAGGGTTCGAAGCTTCGGAAAACAATGCGCAAACAGTTTTTTGTTCTAAAAAATTTACGAGGCGCTTTCTGACAAGAACTCAAAAGACAAGGCACAATTGAAAGGATATCATCAGTTTGGTGGGTTCTGCAGCAGTAATGCGCATGCGTATAAAAAAAAACATGTCTCAGGAAAGGGTGCGGTTCGAATTTTATATTTTTTATTATATCGTATTCTGCGTTGGGAGTTTTTGATCGGTTCTGACGCAGTAGAACTGAATGGAAAAGTGACAGAGTGTAACAGACTCATCGAAAGTATTCTAGAAGTAATTACATAGCTTAGCAACAATTTTTTCCTTTCAATAACAAATAAATTACCTATTAACTATATTCCAACAGGACTGTCCTGCTATGCATTTTCCAAAATACACGCACTCAAGAAAAGTTGCACTTCTCAAATATCTGATGTCAAAAGTGGCGAAATTCATGACAGTTATTCTTATAAATGAGAAACATTAAAATCATCCAGTTAAATATCATTTGGAAATAGAAATATATTCCAGAAAAAATTATTAAACTCTTGTACGCTATACTAAATACTTTGTGCACATTGTCCATTAAGAGAAACATACACATCTTACATGGTTCAAAGCAGTGAACCTGGCATAGATAGAAAAATGGAAACTAAAAAAGAATTCTCTAAATTATTTCAGAATATGGACTGCTTTTTTGTATTTCTATGCATACTCTTCAGATGAAAATATTCAGATTTCTATTTTTAACGGCACAACAGAATTTCGGGAGCCCTTGCTAAGCTTAAACTACATTGCAAGCTACGCTTTCTTATAACAGGAAATGCACGAAGACATTGTTTCCTGAAAGTAATATCTTATCGTTTGATATCTTAGAAAACTATGATTTAGAATCAAATGAAATGTGCTTGTAAGTTACTTTTTAAACATGCCCGTTTCTTTGTCTTAAAGACGAAAAAGCACATCTATAAGCCCAAACAGTTATGTTCTTTAGCCTTGATATCAACATCAAAATTTATGAATAATTCTATCTTTTCAATTCTTTCATTCATTTCAGTTCAAATAAATTCACATAATTTTTTTTTTTTTTTTTTTTTTTTTTTTTTTTTTTACAATATATTTGGATTTTGGTATTGATTCTGACGCTACCTCACCGTGTTGTCTTCTTTTTTATGAACTAAGAAAATCATATTTACAAAGTGAAATTTAAGACAGAGTGAAATCGAATAAAAATTGCAAGGTTCCTCTATGATGCCTCTATGATAAATACATATAAAGTGAGAGTAAGAGCTAGTACAAATTTAGTATCAACTGCACGATCAATACTTCTGTTGTCATAATTGGCAATTTATCAATAAAGACAGACGGATATTAAATGTATTATTATTAAATATTATTAAATAAATATTATTAAATATTTATATCAAGAAGAAGGTTAAGAAATAAAAAAGGGACACGAGAGTAATATTAACTTACGTTTATTTTTAGTCTTGTTTGATTACTGTTGTTAATTTTGTTGCACACCCCCTTGTCAATGTACTAACGTACTTCTTGTTAATTTTGTTGCACACCCCCTTGCCAATGAGACCGCTGTACACTGGCTGTTCGACCCAGATTCAGGTTTAGGCGAACGGATTGAGTACGTGGGTGTTTCGTGATTTTTCCCTATGTGTAACGTGAATAAGAATTAGTTTATCTTAGAAAGCCCTCCTCGAAGACAATCCTCCTCTTAGGTAGCTAGCCTATTTATGCTTTCCCTTAATGAATCAACCTAATCTAATCTTGTTGCATGACCAGAGAAACAACTCAAAATTAAATGAAATATTAATTTGAATTCTTAAAAATCTCACTGTCTTTCTAAAGGTGCTCCGAAGCAAAAGGGTACTGCAAGTTTCATGCCCATTGTTTTCAGTTTTTCTAAGAATGAAATTGGGACAAGGGAAATTTTAATCTTATGCGCTACAGATTTTCCAAACACTGGAAAATATCGTTCTTAAGATGCTAGGCTCTGTAGCGGTAAAATCCCTGAAAACTATTAGTTCCGACCTAGGTTCGGTTCAAAGCGAACGGGCTGGCTGCATGGGCGTTTCCGTGGTTTTATCCTTATTGTACCGTGTATATGAGTCAGTTTCATTTAGAAAGTCCTCGACGAAGGTATCCCTCCCCTTAGGCATATAGCCCTACTGTGCTTTACTGTAATCAACTAAACCAAATCAAACCAAACCTAAAATGCTAACTCAAAGCTATCATAAATTTAAAAAATAAATTTAAAAAAAATCTGCTTCTTATTTAACTTTTTACCAAACCTTTAACTCGAGTTCCTAATTCGATACAGTTCCCTAATTCGAGTTAATGATTCCAAAGTATAAAAACAGCTCCGGAAAAAAAGTAAGCTTTTATGTACAAGTGACATAAGAACAAGAGATTGGGCTCTGAGAAGTCAGTCATTCTTAGATAAATACCTAAAAGCACATTAAAAGGAAAAAAAAGAGAGCCTGACAGCGTCTTTTTGAATCACCATCTCTTCCTTTTACTCGAAGTCCAGTAACGATACTAAAAACAAAGCAGCAAAAATAAAAAGGGTTCGGTGAGAAAGGAGCAAAAAGAAAGTGGCCATCGAGCTGTGGTATTAAGTGTCGTCGTCTCGGAGAGCTCGGACCCAATCCTTTTAACGGCGAGCAAGACAAACGGCCGGATGACTGCGGTAGACGTGATTGCGGCCGCCGGCGGTCTAATTGTGTTTGTCCACTCGATGCTTCAAACGCTGCCCCTCAATCGATGACCACTCTTTCTCTCTCCCTCCGTCTCTCTCGTCGCGATGTCCGAGTAGAGAGAAGATACCGAAATTTTTGTTTTAAATCAAAGATTCGTGGATCTAATAGCAATAAAGATGCATTCAGACTCTTTAATTATGGCACAAAAAAGCGGTCAAACTTGAGACAGTTTAAAAAACTTATAAACTTGTACCTGAATCCAATTTAAATATTCGGCATCAATTTATTTCCGTATCTTACAGTCAGAACCAAGCATTTTCTATGGCCAACAGCATGGCTAAATTATATAATAATTCTGGCATCAAATTTTGTGCCTTCATGCAGTTTCAAATATGTGCAGTTCAATTTGTTTTAAAGCTTGGCATGGTAATTTAATTTCAAGAGACTTGCCATGCAAATGGATTTAAACCTTTGCTGTTCAGGTTTGTTTTATAAGCTTTGTTCTTTTGAAGCACTTTTTCTTTTCATACTTTGTTTTAATAAATAGCAACTCTAGCGAGGAATTTCAAAGGAAAAAAAGATGCTTTTATAAATGAGTTTTTAAGGGAAATTGGTACGAGTTTCATAATTTAAAGAAGTTTCACGCATTGGCAAATTGTAAAAACTTTCACAATTATCAATATATATATATATATATATATATATATATATATATATTTAGAATTAGTTCTCTAGAGCAAATTTACAAATTTCCTTGCAATATTTTATAATTAATTTTTAAAAGAAACAACCTAAATCAATTTCTATTCTAAACATTAATATTTTTAAAAAATGTCATCATGAATTTTTTTATGCGCAGACACATACTTTTAAAAAGACAGTTTTGTTTTATCTAGTGCCGATTTCCTTCACTCCAAAACTATTACTATTATAACAGTGGAAGTTAGTTAATAAATAAATATGAGTGTGTAGTTATGATCTCGTAAATACATTTTCAGGGGAGATAAGAGAAATCAGTTTATTTTTCAGGCCAAATATTATTATTGTTATAAATTTTAAAATCGAACACTAGAACTAATCCAGAAAAATATATTAGAATACTAACTAAATCTAGAAGAATATATCTATGAAATCATGCGATATTAAATTGCTATTGCACCAAACTTAGAAACAGCTGCCATGAATAGTCAGATTTTGGGCTTATTACAAATGGCATACAATTACACTTCGCGTGACACTAAGTAATAAAATAGTGCATTCCTACGTTCTGAAAGAGCTGCTGGAAATTGCAATTGAATTTTATGCCACTGAATTTTTTATAATGTTCATTTAATATGAAAGATATAGATTACATAACATAACAAAGGCTTATTTATCTTTTAAAAGTTAAAACATTCACTTCAAGTTTTAAGCGTATAATTAAGCAATAGAGTTGGAAATAGTTTATCACTCCTTATTTATATCCTTGGAAACACACTGCCAAGTTTTTGTTTTCAGCGAAAAAAATATTTCTTCATTTCTGTTCTGACACTGTGTTAAACTTCAGAATTAAAATAAAATGTCCACCACCCATATATACAGAAACCGCTCTAAGCTGACCATGATTCAAGATGATTTTGTTTTTGTGAAGGTGGTCAAATTAGGTAGGTAAGGTTTAATACACATACTTATTTTTATTGTCTCAAATGCTGATAATGTTTCAGAAATCTTAAGGAGAAAACCACTACGACAGGATTCATTATGTTTATTTACACTTTATCGTATCTGCGAAACTTCATTACAAACGAGATAAAATTAATTTTATATTTGAGTATAACGATTCTGATTTTAACTTTGAGAAAGTTTATCACGCCAAAAAGCGTCGCAATTCCTTTTTATCTGCGCATTTTACCGAGTTAGTAGGGACTGCAAAATTACGGCTAGGCCGCCGAATTCCTGTTTGATTAAGGGAATGGAAGACCATATCCCATTACAAAAGCCCCAACGCTCTCCATCTCCAAGCTGCGTCCACTGACTAATTTCCAGACGAGTCAGCGATCCGGCTCCCATTCATCCGGCGCATTAATATGCATAACAATGCCACCCAACACGGCCATTACGGCGCTCGGACAATCCCTGGCCTCTGAGTCACAACGCCCAACCAAACCCCCCTGATAAATCCCCTTATCTCCAACGAGAAGGAAAACCGTTCAAAAACCCGGACCATCTCATTACCCGATTCACACGTAGTGGTCACCCTCCGACAATCCACATCCCGGCGCATCTTCTTCCATATACAAATCACAGTGCCAGTCGTAGGGTAGGGGCAGCAGAGACAGGATGGCTATTTCCTAGACTCCTCTTCTCCTCGGCTAGTTTTTGGAGCCGCAGATTTCTTGTCTAGCTTTTCCATCATGTAGGCTTCATTTGTTGGGAGGAAGCGAGACGTATCATAAATAACTGATAGACTCGATTCCCATTAGCTAGCCATGAGAAAGGGAATGCAAGCTCCCATAATGCCCTACAGGGATTCTGGCGCAGATTGAGATGGACACTCTCCACCCTCACAGAAGAACGCTAAAATTTATGAATGAGGATGCTGCCAAACGCTGGAAGACTCAGTTCAGTTTGGTAGTGCCTTAACTCAGCATATTTAAATAAAAATACAAATGTTTAAATCTTAAATAATACAGTGGAGCATATTTCGCCTGCAAACAATACTTACGACCTTCCGCATATATGTGTTTATAGTTATTCCCAAAGAAAAAAGTCGATCCTTTGAAAAGCCTGAATCTTTTTCTTTTATTCGCTACGGTTTACTTCTAGTAAAAAGAATTTTTCATTCATGCCCCGCATTTACTTCAGTCTATATTAAAATGTTTAAGTCTCATTGCATATTAATTCACAGTTTAGCATTGCAAAGGCGTTTATTTATTTTCTAATCGTTGTCATAGTTACGACTTTTCACTTTTGCTTATGCGAATACCTTTAGACTTTAAATCTGATTCATGTGGACTATTACGAGTAAGTAAAGGAAAAGAGAATATATAAAGTGGAACAGATTTGTAAGGAAAAAAATGAGGATTATTCTTCCAGTTTATTATTGTCGAAGATTATAATTATGTTTAATATAGAAATGTAAATTTGTAGTAAATATTTCTACAATTTTGTTTACGTCACATAGAAGAAATTAAATCATAAATATATTAAAATTCAGATTAAAAATTAAATGTACCAGTGTTAGCTGAATAACAATAAATTACATTATACGGCATTTTCTCCCTCATTTCCGCATACCTTCGTGAAAAACTAAAAACAAAAAGTGATGGACGATAATTCGTCACCACCAAGATTTGGCGACTAGGTCCCCTCATCCCCAGTCGCCCTTTAAAAAGGGGGAGTATATAAGGTATTTTCTCCCTCTTTTTCCCATGCCTTCGTGGTGTAACAAGAAGTACGCTTGACACATAATCGGGAGGTTTGGAGTACGAAGCCCTGCGAAAGCATTGTGGATTTCTTGAATTTCCTAACTTTGAAAAAATTCTAAAAGATTCTACAGCCTGAAAGCCGCCTCCTTCGTAATGCAATTACAAGCAAGTGCAGTTAGCAGTTTAAAGATCAGGGGTTCGAGTCCCGGCGAGAGCTCTGCAAATCTTTCAGTTAACTGCTAAGGCAAACCTACCCACTTCACAATATTAGCATTTCTGATATATGACTGACATAAAACCTTGAAACCTCCCAAAAAAAATAAACAGTGAAAAAAAGCACGCAGTTTTTTAAAATAAATATGTGTTCAGAAGTATGGATTCAATTAAAGCTACGCGTAATATCATTATTAATTGTCACACAGTCTTTTGCATGTATAAAAAAAATATACACATAAAAATTAGTAAGCATGATTATGTCATTAGTAAGATTTATATTGAGTTGCCAAAAAATAAAATTAAATTAATTAATTTCTAATATCGCTTAGTTTACTCTTCTAATATATCTTAGGAACTCGAATTATACTATTCATATTTTATGAATTAATTTTTTCGAACTGATTCTAAAGAAGTATTCAGTGATGACAATCATATAGTTACAGGTTCGGCGTTAATTTTTTTCGCTCATTGTTTGCCTAATAAAATCATGTTTATTGACCACGAAGCACTAATATCTAGTTTATAGAACTATAAAACGCTCGGTTTCGTTTTTTAAATTTGGTAAATATATTATTTTATTGAACTTCGATTTAAAATAACCTCAGATCTAACTGACACCATATTACTACCTCATTGTTTAATTATTTATTTCTAAAAGAAAAGCCCTATCTTCCGATTTCATCATTAAAAAATTTTTAAATCATAAAAATTATCAGAAATTACTTGCATTAAAAGGAATAACTAATGACGTAGCAAAAAAAAAGTCTCCGGAATAAATAACTAGCATCTTAAAATTCTCAGTGTTTTTAGTAATCACTTTTACAAATAATATTATTAAGACATACGGTTAGGGTAAAACAAAACTCTCAATAAAATACATATTGGCAGCATTATGTGCTTAATGGTCCATCATCAGGCCTGTTTAAAACTATTTTTGCCACAATCCATCATGTATACATCATTGATGAATTCCAAAACTGAACGAAAAAATTACACACTTTTATTTTCTAAAGCAATTCCTATTTATAACATTCTTCCATCGCATGGAAAAAAGACCCGCCCACTGTTATTTTGGGAATTTTCTTACAGCAATGATACCGCTAAAAACCGCTTTTATTTACACGATAGGAGGCATTAGAACTTCATAACTACCCTTCCTCCATCAAAGAATGAAGTAAAAGTAAAATAAAATGAAATACCTTAACGCGAAATCCTTAGCGGGATTGGATAAAAAGTGGCCAAGACCGAAACAAATGTCTGGACAATGTCAGATTAAAATCATTATTCTGGGTGGACACCAGCATAAGAGGAGCGGGGAAGGAAGAAAAAAAAATATTTAGATGCAAGCTGAGATTTTCTCCAGTTTTTTGGATAAGCATCTCGATTCATTAAATATGAAGCAGTTTTATACACGGAGCTGATGTAGAAATGGGGTGGGAGACAGGGATATGGAAACAAACATTAAGTGAGTAATGGTCATTGGTCGCCATCAATCAGAGCTCCTCCCACCAAGTGATCGGACGGACTTAGTGTACAGTAAGTACAGGTGATGAGGAAAAGAAAAGCAGCCATTTTCTTAACTCGATTTATTTTTCACCTCAAAAGCCCACCAGGGTGGATTACCGAGACATTAGGCGCTATTATCTCCAGTGATAGCGATCGCTTTATTTATAAATTTTAAATGCGGAAATAGTTGGGTGTCTTCCCTTTTTTTAACATGGTCTTTTAATGACGTCACGTAAATAGACTAATATTACAGATGGGATATGGAAACTAGAATAAAAGTGAATGGAATACAGTTTGAAAAATCACACAATGAGAAATCATATGATAATCACTAAACCAAAAAATTCATTAAATTGATTTGTTAGGAAGTAAAGAAGGGTATATAATAGAAAATTAGAGATGCTAGATGTAGATAGCTCAGTCTGCTAGTGAGTTAATGTATGTTGTTTCTTTCTGCTCCAAAATAAGAAACCTTGAATGTTTCCTCTCTTCTGTGCTTAATGCCATTACACTTATTTTTCATCCCATTCAGTGATTCACCAAGCGCCAGTCTTTGCGCTAGGCTTTTCGTCCCCCCGCCCAGTGCAATCACTTCCGAGTCCTATAATCTGCGCCCAGTAACTCCTTAAATTTTTTTAATTTTGGCAGCCCCTAAATACTGCCGTCCGATGCGGCTGCACCTGTTGCACATGCTCTGGCGCCGGCATTGCAAAGCGCTAATATGCATCTTCACGGATTTCCAATGTGACTTTCATATCTATACCATAAAACAGAAAGATATCATAATTTTCTTACTAAATAATTAAAAAAACCTTTTAACAAGCTCTCTGCAAAATATATGCGGTTATTTTTTTTTCCCTTATCAATAATAAAAATGACTTCTTTATCTTGAACTTTTACTTTGTTTAATTCTAACTGCATAATACAATATATGCGGTTATTTTTTTTCCCTTATCAATAATAAAAATGACTTCTTTATCTTGAACTTTTACTTTGTTTAATACTAACTGCATAATACAATGTTGTTAAACACAATAGGTTCCTGTTGAATACTAAAATTATATTTTCAAGCGCTAGCAAATTTTTCTTGTTATTTTCAGTTTGTTTTTTAAGATTATTTGCATAGTACTTACATTAATTTAATTAAATTTTCGAACGCCTAATATTCCCGGAACTCTTGTTTTCATATCGAATCCTGTTTACGGAATTGCTCTGCCTCTTTTCTGAATATAGCTTTCATGACTTGGACAAGAGTTGGCAGCACAAGCCCATACGTCTTCGCGTATCCTTAACATTCATAATAATTTAGTTAGCAGTTCAACTACTTAATGCGAAATGTCCGTAATTAATTAGTAGATCTTATTTCAGATTTAAATCTTAGAACCATGTGAATAACCCAATATAATTCATAGTTCCATATCCACTGATTTAGCAGCAGCAGTTTCGGTTATTCGCAGTTTACCATGGGGCCCTATTAAATTGAAATAATGAATGGTTTATAAGTCACTAAATTCGACGCTCAGTATTTTCTCCCCAAAGCAATTATTATAATGGCTGCAAACGACATGAACGAATCGAATCGGTATTTTATTGCTTATGTACAGCTTTGGTGGAGAGCACAGTTTTTATTGCTTCGGCATCCTTCAAATTATACATATCCTATACAATACACATACAGTGCAATGAATGAACTTCACAAACTTTCCTAAATTGTTTTATGACCCACTAATATGAAATCATTTAAAAGTAGCATTTTGGGGTTGCTGCATTTCCGGGATTGCACATGAACTGGAAGCATAGCAGTCTTGTTGCATTTTTGCCACAATAAATGACAATTACAAGCAAAAAAAAAAAAAAAAAACATATATGCACTAAAAAAAAACCCTAAAAAAAGGATTCTTTTCTTATATATCATGGTACAGTTTAACAACTTCAAGATTAAAAGTTCCAGCATAGACTGCATACTTCAATATTTTGTTGCATGCGCATATCCTACAAGAAAGGGAAAGAATTTTTTTTAAATGCAATATACCGTCAGTTCATCAGCTATTGTACAAGTGAAGTGCGCGTCACACGTTATCACACCTTTACCAGGCTCTGTTATTTTTCAGCTCGGACGCTCTCTTGCTCTTCTTCTTCTTCGCACTTCATCCAACCCCCAATAAAAAAATCATAAAAAAAGGCGCATGGCGGAAGCGTACGGTGAAGAGGCAGAAGCTGTGAATACGAAATCAATGATCCTACAGAAGAAAACTGCTCTTTCATTTACTGCATCTTTCCAGGAATAATACCCACTGCGAAAAGGGAATTTCTCACCAGACAAATGTTGCCATAACTGCAAGACAAGATTTTTCATTCGTAGTGAAGTGGAAAGGTCGCGGGGAAGGAGAGGAGTTAGTAAAATCGACGTCTATTTCTTGCGCGTTGAAAGGAGTTTGGAGGGTCTGTAGGTTCTAAAAAAATTAAGGGGGGGTGGAGCCCATGGAGGGGGTGGACGTCGCCAGTGGATGGATGGCGGCAGTTTGGAAGAGCCTCCCGCAGTTTTCATGCATTCTATACACTTCATCAGCAGTTCCTCTAATGGTGTGGATAATGGACCCAAGACCATAGCCCACAAAAACCGACAATCATCAAAAAATGGGCAGACCCATAAGCTTCTTGTGAGGAGGAAAGAAAAAGAGAGAGAAATTTCTCTATAATTTTTTTTTCATCTTTTATTTCGCGATATATATTTTGTTTGAAGCCTTAAAACCTTAATCTTAGAAGACCCATTTATAACGCAAGGAATTCTGGAAAAGCAGCACACTGTCACGTGTTATAATTAATCTCTGGCCGCATATGCGTTTTTTTTTTTCCTTCGTTCGACATACTATAGAAAATGGAACTCTCGAAAAACGGAGAAGAAAAAGGTAGAAGATGAATTAAAAAAATATAAAAACAGGAAAAAAAAAAACCACAAAAATATATATTTTATTCCATCGTTTTCAAAAGTTCATCAGCTGTATTTTTTCATTATTTTATCTTTCGATAATATTACCTCTTCAGCAGTGTCATTTAAAGGAGTTTCATATAATAGGCTTTTTCTATCCTTTATCCGTTTTTAATTAAAAAATCTCGATCGTGGAAAAATGGAATGAAAAAGGGAAGGTTTCGGGGCGCGGAAATGAGTTTTTAAATCGTTAATTAGAAAATCGGCAGAAACGTATTCAGCGTTTAAAAAATTCGGACGGCGGTTTCAAAACCAGGAATCGTCATTGCTCTTTCCACCCTTTGCTTCCCCCCTTTTTCTCGTCGACTTATTATTATTTTACTTTCTTTTACTTTTTAATCTCCGGAATGCTGAAAAGAAGGAAAAAATGAGTTTCATATTCCTTTTGGGAAAAAAATTTCAACCCTCGTCGATAGAAATGGTCTTAAAAAATATAATAAGAAATAAACTTCAGAAAATTTCTTTTTCTCTCCAGAAAATGAACTAGGCGCGTGTGCATTAAATATAGAATGTGTTATAAGCTTATGAATTAGCTTACTTAAGCAGACAGAATTTTGCACATTCTGTGATCATTTAAACAAACATGCATAACCCTTTAAAGGTAGATGTAGAAAGCTATCTACAGTATCTCATAACTCTCTAATGGTAGGTATAGAAAGCTATCTACATTAGCTCATAGACGATGCTTTAGCAGGCATAAAAAGCCAACTCAGCTAAAAAAGTCATACTTTAAATAAAAAATATTAAAATAAAAAAAAATCTGAAAGGTTTCAGATTTTAACGGTCACACAAAAGGATTTGTTAAGGTTTTTTACGCTCTCGTTGAGTTCGCAGTCTACCAGCCTGCTGTTGCACTCACTCCTTCTAACCCATTTCTTTTTGTGTGTTTAACTTTATTATTAAGCATTATTTTCTTCACACTTAACACCACATACTACAGTTCAACACCAAAATTTCAAAAATTTTAAAAGCAGCATATGTTTAGAATTCCTGGTGCAGCGTAAAGTGTTGGCCTACATTTTTCTGTCCCACTCCCAGTCTTTTCTCCGTTCATCATATCAATGTTCAGTTTTCGTGCTAAGATGGCTTTACAAAACTATTCGTTTTCTTTTTATTATTAACGTTTTGCGCGTTTATTAAACATCATGTTCTTACGTCACATGAAATTCGATTAAACAGCAAAATCACCAAATATTTAAAAACAGCATATCTTTGGAATTTCCGATAAACAGTCTCGCGCACTGGAGATAATTTTTTTTTTCCGTATACTGTTGCCACTGCTCGTTTTGAAATAGTCGAATTTGTTAATCAAACATTCGTTTATGTTTTACAAAATATGAAACAGAAAATAAAACAAATTCGAAATTCAAAATTCGGGCTTCTAGGTGTAAATGTTCGGATGTAGGACGTTATTCAAAACTTGATAGCTCTACTTACAGTTACTTGATGGCTCTACTTACTTTTTTCTTTTCAACTTCAGGGACATACATATATACAGATTCTTCATTATTTAATTTCTTTAAAAATAATACAGGGCGATAATATTTGGTGGCAACAGTTTGAAAAATGATACGCCGTTTATAGTTATTCAAAGCAAAATTTCGGGATTAACGTCTCTTTTGGAGTAACTATCATTCATACCTCAATATATATGATGATGCAACAGCGTCGAACATTCAGAAATATGAGGAAGGAAAATTTATTTGAATTTAAAGAAAAGAAGAATCTTAAACTTTCTCGAACTCACATCTGAATAATAAAAGTTCTCAAATTTTCGCATTCTTCATATTCGAATAAGATGTAGAGAGGATTCTATTTAATGTTACAAATTCTAATTTAAGCAGTATGTGATATCTGCATTTAAATATTAAAAAACATTAAATTATGTTTTAAAAAATGCGTTTATAGTTATTAAAAAGATACAAAATACATTTAATATACGAAATAGACAATTAAACTCCTTGAATGAGATTTGTAAGGTATTTTCTTCCTTCTTACGGCGTACCTTCAGGGTGTAATTGAAAGCACGTCCGTCTGGCAATCGGGAAGTCCAGATTCAGAATCCCGGCACTGTTCATTTTTCATGTTCCCTGCACAGATAAACACCTAATCGTTCTGCAGGTTCATTTCTTTATTATAATTTGACAAAAAAAATTAATACTGTTTCAGATTTTTATATCTTCTCGGGGCCTTCAAAGCAAATGTAGAAGAGAAGGATTATTTTAAAAGTCAGAACAAATAAACACTGAGCATAATATGCTAAATTATTCCCAGAAAATCCAGGGTTTTTGCATTCAGGGCAACTTCCAGGTAATTTATATTTTACTCCCATAAAAACTTAAAATGGAAGTCTCAAAAGAGTGTAATAACAAATTTATACGTATTTCATGTAAAATGAGTTAATGCTATCTTATTACTTTTTCTCATACATTTCAGATATTTCAGTTTTACAATGTATCGAAAAATCGTAAATTGTATCATAGGAAAGAAATCATGAAATGAAATGAAAATGTGAGAATAAAATATATTTTCCTTTCATTTTAAATTCATAACATGCTGCAAATTTGAGCATTAAATATCATCTTTTGAATTTTTAAACAAATAAATTAGTTTTATATCAACGGAGAACAATTTTCATAAAGAAAGAGAGGAAGAAGAGTAGAAGGTCAAAATGCATTAAAGTATAGTCATCACCTGTAACTGCGATTAATAGTTTCGTAACTGATAACATTTATTCTTTATTACCATTAAATAGGGAAATCTGGGAATACCATTAAATAGGGAATCACTGGGGAAAGGGGATTGGTTAAGAAGCTGTTTTAAAGCATTCAATTATTTGAATGCTCTTTTTAATGAGTTAAGATTCATTTCAGTACAGAGAGTTTTAGATTGGTAGTGATGCTCATTGAGAATGAAAATCGAAGAAAAATATACAAAAAATTATTACATTAATACAGAAATTTTTAAAGCATTAATACAGAATTTGCGCTTTTGCAGCTGAGGATGGTGGTTCGATAAAACCATCGAAACTAGTCCTGTGAAAATTTGAAAATATAACGCTGATTTTTGTTGTTTGACTTCTGAATTAGTAAATTATTACACCTTAAAATCTAGTAAGGAATTACACATTTTTATAGCAAATATTACGCTTCTTTTGATTTCTTTAAAATGGATTATTAATCACCGTCAAGTTGTTCTTATCAATCTCCCTTGTTTAACAACAGTCAGCACAAACCTATGACAATCATAAAGAAGTCTAATGCGCCTGTAGTTGGCAAGTGCCCGATAGGTGATAGCCTGACTTTACTTCTTCCGCCCCCCCCCCCATTTTAAGAGAGAGTACCCCGGGGAAGAGAACGGGTCCGAGGGTCTTCCATCCTTCTTCCCCTACCACCAACCTCGTGAGAAGACTTTCAGCTCACCGCATATTTATAGTGCCCCCATGCTGCACAGACACTATACGCCTGCAAACATTCATGCCTTCTACGGGATTCCAGTCTGGGCACTTCTGTACGGCAGTCAGAGTCACTAACATCTTTGCCGGTTGAGCGGCAAGCATAATCAATGTGATGGATATCTAACTTTCTTCAGAGAGACTTCTATTATTCAGAGTTAAAAATATGAGGGTATATTGGTAAAATATTTATAAAACTTAAAAAAAAAGTCCCACTGTTTAAGAAACGTGAAATTTTTATCCATATTCATTCATAAAAATTAATTTCTTCTCGTTTACACTAGATGTAAATAATAAAGCTAAAATGCTAATGTAATGACCTATGCATATTTAATAAGTTTGGTTTTGTAAAGCTAGAAATAATCAAAATTTTATTGCGTTTATTTGCTTTTGACTATAATGTCAAAACTTTTAAACGTAATCATAAAGATGCATATTTTTTTTTTTTTTTTTTCCGTTTAATTTGCTGTTGCTAAAGAACTACATAAAATATAGAACTGGTACAGAAACTCATGCAAATTTATTTCCATTACCTATAAAACAGGTTTTAAAGAATTCTTAAAACCGTATTTTTAAACATGAGGTAATAAAATCTGTGCTCTTTCAAATACCAAAAAAAAGAAAAAAAAAATTTTTTTTAAACTCCATTAATACAGAAAACTAAAAATTTGATCATAAGTTTTTAGAGGAAATAAAAGGTTTAACAAGGTAAGAAGAAAACGATAGGGGGAGGGAATTAAATAAAATTTCAACGTGCGATTAAAACAAAGTAAAGAATTTAAAAAAAAAGTATAAGTAGTTCGCCATTAAGCACAGCATTTAGTAATGCTTCAGCAGTACAGAGAATGAATATTTACGGGTGCTAAAATCAAGGAAGCAAATGGAGTTAAAGTACTGCGGTTTCAACCTCAAGCGCCACAAATTGACGCACTTAGTATGGAAGAAAACAAGATTACAGACAGCCCTTTTTTCTTAAGAAAAAAGAAAAGAAAAATAATAATAACCGGCTCGAAAATTTTACTCTACACCTCCACCAGCACAAAGTTCTTACCCCTCGCCAGCCATGGGAAAAAAAAAAAATAAATAAATAAATAAAATAAAAAATAAAACAAAGTAGAATTTAAAATTATGCGAAGGAAGCCTCAGTGAAAGCACTCAAGAAAACTACTTTTTTCCCGCTAAAAACAAAAAAGTGCAAAAGTTCGGAAATCCGAAACTCAATCTGGAGTGAAAGTAGTAGTGGTTTGAGAAGTGAATTCCACCCGTCCCCTCCTCATTGGCGCACGATCGACGGATGAATTTTAATCGTAAGACAATCCTTCCAAAGCGTATCGTGGGTGAGCTCCAGTTCCTCTAAGGCCAAGAACATCGCCATTTGCGAACCCGCAAGCATCTTTATACTCCTTTCCCCTTAAGGAAACACATTAAAGGCTAATCTTTCCATGCAGTGGTTGGCAAGTTAAATATTTAATAGAGTTGACAATACTAAGCCGGCAGTAATTGAGGAGATCCATTTTCCGTGAGGGAGTAGAAACGTTTCCAGTGGCTAGTACTGCTCTTGCAAGGTTATTTTGCAATAAAAATTAAAACTTTGAACATTTCTCGCAGCATTATAAAATTGCTTCTCTAGCAAATCATCAGTTTCAATCTAGACGAATAAGAAATATTATCATTTACCATAGTTGATTTATAACCGTTTCACTGTTTCTAAAAGTTGATGCTATAGTATCAGTAGAAAAGGGAAAAGGAAAGGCAGGCCTATAGGAAGAGCCCAGTAATTAAATTCTCAATGAAAATTCAAATTTTAGTCACCATTATTGTAGCTTTAGTTTGGACTGTGTCTGGAATGAATTCACGGAATGCATCTGGTTCTCTGAAATGTCAAGACGCGTCATCTTCAGTGGTAATTTGTTTATATAAAGAACAATAATCAGTTAATCGTATATTGCCCATTTTGTCTTTTTTATTTTAATGAGCTTCGTATTTTCTCATTCACAAAAGAACCCAGCTTTATCGCCGTAAAGCGGAACAAGATACTGACTTATGGCCTCTTCTGAATTGAATGCTGTACCACAAGACAGCGAAACAAGTGAAAATCTGAGGACACAAGATCAAGTATGATACGCGTGGTAACACTTTCCATCCAAACTCCAATAATTTTTGTCAGTGATCAAACTTGCGTGTGATCTTTTTCCAGGCTTCTACCAACGAGCCAACAAATTAGTTTGAATGTGTGCTGTCAGTTTCAACGAATCCATCTTCCAGAAACCTAAAGAGCTCATTAATCGCATACGAACAGCATTCCATCCCGATAACGCAAGAATTCTTGTTCAGCTTTTAGCAAATAAGTTATCAAACAAAACTGGCAATATGTTATTAATTGATTATTGTTCTTTTTATAAATAAAGGATGAGCTTTTAACAGATTTTCAATATTATATGTATATCAAACAGTTTCAAGTCGGAAATGGTTATATTAACGTTATCAACCATGGTTCGTTATTTCAAATAACTTGTAGGAAATTATTTTTTAAACAGAAAAGGTACAGAAACAGCAAAGCAAAATTAAATATAACAAGTACATGGTTTGAATGTACTATCGATGGTAGTGCTTCACGAATTTCAACAAATTCTTAAAAACAGTTCTTCTGACTGACCTAAGAGATAGCTTGTAGAGTCTCAACCTCTTCGGTAGCACCACTAAGTCAAGACTTTGTAGACATTAGCGAATTATCGTTATGTCTACATAAACCACAGAAACGCAGGAAGATGTAAAAGACCCTTTTATTAAGAACTCAAATTATGTAACAGAGGGAACTTATTGTGCTTACAAAACAAGCCAGCATTCAAGGCGTAATTCAAAAAGTAAGGAAATTCAAATTAAAACTAAGTCCAAACCTTCAGTTAGCCGAAAGGTAAAGCAGAAATAGTTAAAGTGGAAGTTGGCACAAACCTCTACAGCCGTGACAAGTACTATTGGCAAGAATAAAACAACGCCGTTACACAGACTGCAACTAGTAACGCACTATCCAGCAGGCGATACCCTCTCTATCTATGCTATCTAAAACCTTCCTTCAAATACTATCTCTTTTTACCTCGTTTAAGTAAGCGCTATATAAAATTCGCATGCTGACAGGAAAACGGAAAGTGAGAATTGACAGTATAGATTCTGGACATAAAATAATTAGTTAGATAAATGAAATAAATACCTCACAAGCTTAACACTTCGCCTTATGCTACAACAAAAGAATCTTTGTGTTACTATAAAATTTTATGGTAAATTAAAGTATAAAATCCGGCATTCTATAGAATACCTAGGCATTTTACAGAATGCCGAAACGTGGCTGGAATTGTATGAAACGATTAAATATTTCACACACTGCCTAGACATATAGAACGTCAAATGACATACCGGCAAAGTATGAAATACATCTCCTTACTACCTACAATACCTAATACTAA
Source organism: Stegodyphus dumicola (assembly GCF_044657685.1). NCBI lineage: Eukaryota > Metazoa > Arthropoda > Arachnida > Araneae > Eresidae > Stegodyphus > Stegodyphus dumicola. The sequence continues at coordinate 228,193,042 of NC_140768.1, read as the reverse complement.
GGAATACCAAGAAAAGTATAAATTAATTCGTACAATATCTTGGCAGTTGTAACAAGCGTGACAAAGGATAATTTCTACCAACTTGGAAATTCTAAAAGAATTTTAAAATAGTTGCAATACGAGATCATAGTTCATTTTATGTTCTACGAACTGGCTTAGAATTGAAGATAATCCTGGCCACGAAATTCCTCTCCGGTCAGTTGCGACTGCACACTCCAATGGAAGTGGCCCAAGGATTCGTTAAGTGTATGAGTAAAACGAAATACCGAACTATGAAATGCCTCTGCGTAAAAAAAACGTAATGAAGCCTACCACGTTGCAACAAATAGGTTAATTTTAATTTATTACTTTTTTTGTATGAAAATTTTGTTTTCTTTAATACGAAAAGAATAAATTTTGCTTCGTTGAACTTTCATTTTTCTTTATCTATTTTGAATAATATTTTTGAGGAATGACTGTCTTTTAAATAATATATTTTTTCATACTTTGAATAAAGAGCATTTGTCATTCTACAGAATGCCTAGGTATTATTTACTACGCCTAGGTAAAGTATATAATAATTCTCATATTTCTTACTTTGCCTGAAAAAAATGCATAGGTATTCTATAGGATGCTAGCGTTTCATATTTTGCCGGTAACATATACATCAGTTTCGACAGATATTTTAACAAACAATATATGTTCATTCTTCATAGTCTGTAAATCTCAAGTTATGTATTATGCCATGTATATTGCTCAGGTTTCTCTACGATTTGATAAGTACAACCCATCAAGAAGATGAATTACTTTCTCAAGATATAAAGTCCAAAATAAGAAACTAATGAGTACCCAAATGTGCAGCATAAGCAAAAATGTTGACAAATATTACCTTTTTTTCTGTCACGCTTTTCTAGCTTTGTTCCTGGAAAGATGTATACACAACCTAAATTATCGGTATTACATATCTTTCAGAGAAAGTACATTCTTCCTTAAGATTTAAATTGTGTTCTCATCGCACCTCATGAGAAATCTCTATAAACATTACTTCTGCATAGTTAAATATAATACAATATAAAAATTAATAATTGCATATCAAAACAAGGCAAAAAATCTACAGAAAAACAACACGTTTTGGTACGAACGTAAATATCAGTATGCATATAAAAGACAAAGTGAAAAAAACGTATCTTTCCACACTTATTGCTAGCTAACCACACCCTCGCTTTTTCCCTCCAGTTTCCGTACTTCTCTTAAAAGTAAAAATTCAGATTACCAGTCATGAGACCAACAAATAAATCTCGACTTTACGCGACACTGGTCTGAATGACTAAGAAGATGGCGTGGGCGACAGAAAACGACCTTTGATGTCGGAGAGCATAAATTAAGCTCAGAAATAAAATCATTAACACAGTATGTAGCAGTAAAATCCGACATTCGGGCCCACTGCCACGGTTGTTTATATGCGGTCTTCCTGCATTAGTATTCCAATGACAGGTGCTTCGATTTAGTTAGGCGGTTTTAATTGAAGAGGATGTTCTGAGAGAGGCATTACTCTAAATTTGATTGGGCGTTCTGTGTCGAGTTTGCTGGAAATGGCTCAATAAAGAAGAGCCCTGAAGACCAAAAGGCTAATGGAAGATGTCAGCAGAGTTTTAAGATGTCGTCTCTAGGGGCAAAATAGGTGGTATTAAATCGGTAATCTTAGCAGAAAGTAGAAAATAACATAAGCTAAAAGTAGATAGTTGATTGGTTAGTTGGCAAATTTCATTACAATACCAAATCCTAATTTGATACATACTAATATTTATATGTAGATCAGGGCAGGCAGTTGTTATATTCACGATTTTTTTTTTCTTTTTCATTCTTTTGATATCTCATTTTTCAGATTCTTCAGAAAACAAACGCCGACTGTTGTCATTCTGCTCAAGTGAAAGAATTATATCCAATTTAATAAGTCCTAGAACCAGAGAGTAATATTCAGAAAAAGTAGCTCCTATTAAAGCGAATATACTTTAATGCTTTCCAGTTTTTCTCTTTACTAGTTTACGTTATTCTTATTTACAGTTTTACAAAAAAAAAAAAAAAATAAAATAAAATAAAATAAAAAACATGTCATGCATTTGAGCTGAATTTTAAACTTATTCAAAGCATAGATTTAGTTATATTAGCTAGCAAACAGCAAGTATTATTTTTATTTATTTAAACGTAAAAACCTCTCTGAGATGTTAAGATCGTAATCTAAATTTTCAATTATTTTTTCCATAACTCTGTAGAGTCATTAGGTTATTTTGAAGCAGAAGACGTGAAAAATGGGCAGTGCCATCGCCGGGACTCGAACCTGGACCTCCCGAGTACGCGCCGAGTGTGCTACCGTTACACTACAAAGGCATGCTGGAAGGAGGGAGAAAATACCTTTTAACTCTTTTAAATTTCTTTCAGGAATAAGGTATAAAAGATTAAAATGTAAGTCAATAATGACAGCATAGTGAAGCTCCGGAATTAAATTCTAGTTTTAGTTCTACGTAAAGCGACTATAATTATAATTATATGCATATGACTGATCTAAACTTATGATCTGAAAGCTTAATCCCATTATAATTCTTTGTTATGCTATTAAAAGTCTTACATAGCTTAGTTCATTACCTTTCTTTTAAATTGTGAAATGTGCAACTACATTTCCAAGATTATTCTTCCAAAAATGTTAAATTATCCAAATAAATAAAAACTTGAAGGTGTGCACTGAGATCACACAAGAAGGCATCGGTACGATTTAATAAAGGCAACTGTACAAATAATGAGTATGATTTCCTGAAAAACCCCAACGACCCAGACGTTTCCGTTAAAGCTTATAATTGATTTGTCTCTGTTAAAATATACATTTTGAATGTGAAAATAATTCACTCACATTAACTTATCACAAGACTCATGACCGTATTAACCATGTCTCTAGAAGAGATGATCACGTCGCTGTATGAAAGTTAACTAACAGCTAAAATGAGAAAAGAGTATAAATACCGAATTCACTGCAGTCTGTACAATCTATAATTATATTATAATTTTAGAAGAAATATTACATTCCAATCGATTGATAATATCAGCGGGTACTACCTCAACTTTCATAACTATTATTTATAATTTGTTTTTTCTAGAATACGCACCCTTAGGTTAAAAGCTCAAAATTATTTTGAAATTTAATAGGTTCCAGAAATGGAAAACTATGCATTTTGATGTCGAAATCTACGTACTTCCCATATTTTATTTTTTAATTACACCTTTTCAAAAGTTTCAGAAAACTTCAAGCAAAATTTTAAGCTTACCCTGTCTTCATATATATAATCACACAATCAACTCCGGACAAACAAAATAATCATCATAATTTAAATTAATTTTTATTATTAAACAATTTCTTATTTCTTCTCAATTATTCGGCTGCTGAAAAGACTGTATATGAAATACTCGATTTTCTGTACGCCAGACATAATATATATATATATAATTATTTCGATTTCTGGAAACATAAAGGAAACGTATGCATATAAACAATCTTGTTGAAGAAGAAAGGGGGCGGAGTATCGTGTAATTACTCATCAGGGAACAGAAATTACCAAAATAAACAATCTTAACCAGAATTCCGGAATTAATCTAGTATAAGTAATTTGTAAAATTTAAACACATTCCGAAAAACTAAAATGCTATTGAAAATATTAAGATGATCAATATATTACGTGCTATAATATAGTAAAAAATTGAAAAAAAATTTGTTAGTTAATCTATATTAAATATGTTTTCAGTTGACTGCTCGTTACATAACTGCAGCTTTTAACTTATTGTAAGTATAACAAGAAGTGTAATTTCAATTACCCTTTCAGGTAAACCTTAATTACTGAAACTTTATATCTCTAGGACAGTCGATCTACAACTCAGCTGTATACGCAATCTATTTTACGCACATGACTGAGTTCGTAGGTTGTATCTACGAACATCTAACGAACTTTAATTTTTAATATATATATATATATATATATATATACACACATATAACATATATTAAAAAATAGTAAATTTTTATCTGCGAACTCAGTTGTATACGAAAATACTAAATGCAGGGAATATAAATCTAAAGCATATACTTATAACATACATAAGAAAAAACTGTTTTAAAAAAACACCTACCTTGATTTGTAAAATCCCCTTTCGTTATAAAATACAATGTTTATGTCAGTATTAAAATCCTTGGAAGCATACTTCGAAAAACATCCAATATTTTATATAGTAAAAACACGAAGAAGATTTAAACATAAAGAAAGTACTTTTACTCTAATAAAGTGTGCTAAAATAATACTATAGCTATCAATAAGATAATATATTAGAGCTGAAGAATGGAAAAGACTCTATAATCTTTTTAAAATGGGAAAGATATTCAGTTGTAAATTGGATATGCTACTGAAAAGGACACAAAATCAAGTTCATCTGAAAGAGATCAAGAGAAACAAAAATTCAACTCCAGAATACTTCTTGGCTTTGAACCGCCAGAAACTTATTCCACAAATTCGTTCATTAACTTATTTGTGTTTAGCAAAACTATACCAGCATATTTGAATAAATTACTGCATCGTTTTGAAATCCTATTTTGTACTCTAAATTAAAGAGATGTAAAACCTAAGTGACTCTGGAACTGGGAAATTTACTTAGAATATGTGATTTATATACGAATATGTGATTACTTAGAATGGGTGTAATACGTATATGAGTATGTGATTACTTACAATGGACGTAATATATGAGTATGTGATTACTTAGAATGGGTGTAATATATGAGTATGTGATTACTTAGAATATCGAAGTATATTTATTCCTTTCAAAAGGTCACCATTAGATTTTCCCCTTCGGTGAATACAATTTCAAGAAAGGACCGACCTACTTTAATTCATTTCATAGGAAAGGAAATTAATTTTATTGAAGAGAGTGCCTCTAAATATTTGCTTCTTGACATTGACTAAACTCATCAAATATTTAAAACCTTTTTCAACTGAAAATTTCAAAATATTTTACATTTTATACATTAAATTACTTAAACAAATTTAATTAAACGAATTTAATGCATAAAATGTAAAATTGTTTGAAGTTTATACATTTGTTTTTATATGTTCTTCCAAGTGTTTGGATGCAATAATTTAAAAAAAAATATTGCGCATAAATGTGTATCTACCTGTTGAAAATGATAACACATAACTAGTATCTGTTGATTACATAGACGTATCTCGTTTTACATATTGTAGATCTCATTTCTAATTTACGTAAATAATGAAGAAGACAAAGAATTTTTAATATTACTAAACTTACAAAAATTCAAATACTTGAAACATGAAAACAAAAAGTTAGTGCGGAAGAATTTTTGCATACTCTTTTCTAAGATTGTTTGTTCTTGTTAAAAACATTTCGATATTTATATACCATAAGTAACATATATTAAGCGAGAATTAGCTTTAATTATTTAAAGTTACCGAAGCAATTTCTAGATAGAAATACAATTCTGATATTCTCAAAGAAAGATTATTGTTCTATATTTAATATAAAGTATATATTTTTTTCGAACTAGAATAATTATACAGTATACTCTCGATTATCCGAGCTAATGCTGGGGAAGCAGGTCACGTATAATCGAAAAAACACGGATAACCCAAACTATCATTTTTCATGAATATTGTACGTATTTATGTCTTGAAAAAATCAATAATTTTAATTTGTTTTTGAGAACGTTTAAATGTCTGTCGAATTCACTACGCATTTTTAGAAGTCTTATTATTAAATTAGAATCAATTTCAAAGAAGTCATTGCTGTCTCGGGACTAACGTAATTATCGGTATCGTCTTCGTTAGCATTTTCAGTCCTACTCCTCTGTCTTTCTATTTTTCTGCTATCTGAAACGATATCCATATTACTCAAGCATTGCAAGCCCGGCTGAGTCAAATCGCCATCGAATCATTAATCGATATTTTCTGGATCAGCATTTTCAAATAATTTAACAGTTTGAATTTTTTGGTATGTAACTGTCTCGATTTCTTCACATTTAGATAAAGCTCGGATTATCTATATTAGAAAAAAAAATTGTTCTCCATAATCGAACCAACATTATCGATTTTACTTTCGGACCAAACTTTTGCCATTCCGTGTATGGCATCCGATATAGACTCAGAACTTCATTAAACCATCATCTCGTCCTCTGTAAGACTTATGAGAAAAATGAGGACAGTAGTCGTTTCACTGTTGACATTGTACTTCGGTTCATCGGTTGAATTAAACTGGTAACATTTGGTGGTAAATATTTAGACCTTCCATCCCCCTTTTTTTTTTTTTTTGCAAATTTTGCAAATTCGCGCATAGAGTTTCTATGCGAGTGCTTAATAATCCGTATTATCGAGAGTACACTACACTTGATTTTGGAAAAGTGGCAGTGAATTGTACCGAGATACGTAAGACGAGATACGCCTGAACAGGCAAAAATATAAAAATGATCCATGCAAACAAAAATATATACTATAAGAATGAAATAAAGAACACAACTAAAAACATGTTTCTAAGGATGGCGATTTTATTTTACACAGTTCACTTTATGAACTATTGATACAAGACTTGGTGCAAACATATAAAATGCATTTGCATCTTCCGTCATATGTACAAACAAAAAATAATAAAAACGTTTTCCATACACAAACAACAGGGCTAATGATACAAAAAAAAAAAAAAAAAAAAAAAAAAAAAAAAAAAAAAAATTCACCAGCACATAAAATTTTCATAAATTTTATCAGAAAAATTTAAAGCGCGATTTTTAAGCACAGAACAGTAACAGAAGAAAAGACTAAAAAACAACCATGCTTCTACAAGGCGGACTAAAAGCATGCTTAACAGAGTCATCATGCAAACTCATTTCATTACAAACATTTTTATAAAGTCCCAGTCATTTTAAGGCACTCAAAGATAAAGTAAAAAGCCTTATAAAAATAACATTTGTATTTCCTAGCTTTATTTTTTGAATATAATACCATATTCAAATAAATTAAGTTACGTTTATTTACATTAAGTTGCTGGAAATAACTACAAAGAAATATTATTTACATTGCGTATCGATGAAACATCCAAAATGTTCCCTTGATTGAAAGGAGAAATAATTTAAGTGACATCAATATGTTTTGACTCGAATCTTGATAGATAAGCCCATATTTATAAATGCGGTGCGCTTAACAAATAGCCATTTTAATTCGAATTTTGTCAAGGTGATTAAAAATGCAATATATTTATCAGAATTACTAAATATAAAGATTGTTAACAACAGTTATTTTGCGTCTGGAATTTAGAAAAAGAGTATTAGGGTGTAATTTTATGTAATTAAACTGATGAAGTAAAAAGAACAAAGTTATTTATATATGGCTTTAAAACAGTATTTGATTTCATTTCTCAATAAAATTTTCAAAAATACTACAATGAAACAATATACAATAATAGAGTTAACAATATTTTTACATAACCAAATCATAAAATTATAAAAAAAAAATAATCAATATACCATAACATTGCCATCGAAATAGTAAATACTGTTCATTCACTACAGGTTGTTGTACAATACTGCACTGGGTATTCTAATGTTACATTTACTTGATAAATTTAGAGCAATAGAAATTATATATAAAATTTATGCATAACGATTTTGATACGCCTCAATTTTAAAATATGCTTATAAATTTCATAACATCGTTTTACCCCCTAAGGCACCAAAAGGCATATATTAGAAAGTTTTAAAGTGAAACTAACTAAAGGATTATTGTCATGAGGTAGTTATGTTTTACGTTTGATTTTAGGAGAATACAAGAATGTCTGGGTTTTAGACGAGTTTTTATTACGTTAAAATGAGGTAGGTTATATCAATATATATATGTGTGTATGTATATATACTGAAATAGGCAGTATTTAATCCACTTCCAGATTAATATGTCTTTCCCCCTGTAGTTCATGCCGTAATCTTTGGTATTAAAAGCAAAATTCAACTTTAAATTTTAAAAAAAGTTGAAGATAAATATTAAAAGGAGATTAAAAGTAATGTTAGATGTCATAATTTCATAAAAAATTGCCAAATTTAGAATTGTTGGGAAAATTGAAGGCCTCAGTGAATAGAGCAAAGATTCCGCGTGCAAAATTTTGGGGAAGGGCTTCGGAAGAATAAGTGCATTTAGTGACAAAACGAATAGAAGACAAGGAAAAAAAAAATAGGAATGCCAAAAAAGAAATGCAGAAGAATGCCAGACGAATAATTAGAATAGCCTAGCAGTGCGCAGATGAGTTGCGAAAAGTTGACAAAAAGTGATAAATAAACCTGCCTCTTTATAGTTCTTATTTAAAAGGGAAAAAAATGCTGCGAAAAAAAGCACATGAATTGCTGTTTATATTCAACCCTGCATGAAAAAATGGCTAATAAATTACTAACACAATGATAAATTACATGTACATCGTATGGAATTGCATCGTACGAGTACCAGAAATGTATGTAAGAGTTTGTGCCTCGAGCAAACTCAGTGAAAAAAAAATAGAGTTCTTTTCTTTTTCCGGTCTCTAAATAAAGGCAAAAGTAAGTCCAATTTGCACTACTACAGCTATACAGCATCACAGTTAAAAGGGATTAGGGAGATGGGGAATCTTGTCATAGTTTATTCCTACCTGGATACATGCCTGGGTGGAAGAATGCACCCGAAAGTCCAGCATAGTAGCCTGGAAACCCAGCATACATGTATGGTATCAATCCTCCAGCTTCAGTAGTTGGCATAGGGAAATCTGTCATGTTTCCCACTCGTTGAGATGGCGGATGGACGCTTGTCGCACTGCTATTACCTCCATTCATGACATCTGAAATGTCTTTCTTATCCTCCTTCCGCGGTAACAAGGATTGATTCGTGGTGGATGTTGCTGCACTCTGTGGCTGATGGTCAGTAGACTTGGAATCAGTATTCTCTCCGCCGTTTCCACTGTTATTATTGCATTTGTTTGAACTAGGTGATACTTTAGCATCGACTTTAGAGGTTGGTGTATTAATAGAGGGAGCAGAAGAAACGGAAGTCGGTGAAGAACCAGCCGCACCCATGTTGAGAAGATTTGCTGGACCATTGCTCGCGTTTGGGAATCCAGGTAAGCCCAGTGGCATGGACATACCCGGCATTTGTTGGAGTCCCATCATATGTAGCTGCTGCATCAGACTAGATGGGTTGGCCCCGGATGAGGCAGCAGATGATCCAAGAAGATCACTGTCTTCTTGGTGCAAGTTGTGCTGTGACTGGACAAGTTGATTGAGCACGCTACTAGGAGTGGCTGGAGAGTGGTCAAGTCTGTCCATATTATCCTGACCTTCGGTCAATTTCTTCATTTTTGTTATATGTGCTTTTAGATTATCTAGATGACGCCTAGAGAATAAGTGATCTTGCATACTTGTATTAGAAAACTTTATATTGTACTTTACTTTACAAATGGTGCATTCTTCGGGCAATTTGGGCATGTCCATTTCGTGGCCAAAAGCTTTCAAAAAGGCCAATTTCGATTTTTTCTCTTTAGCCCTTGCATTCTGAAACCAGACTTGGACAACTCTCTTTGGTAAACCGATCTCGCGCCCCATTGTCTCGCATTCAGCCATAGAAGGGGTCTTATAATCTGCAAATATTGACTTCATTACTTTTAACTGAATCGTAGACATTTGGGTCCGAAACCTTTTTCCACCGCCCGAGCCCTGATGCCCAGCATTTGATGGCGATGTTGGATTACTTTCATGAGACATGTCCATATGATCGTCAAAATCCATATTTTCTGTAGATTCGGAGTGCGTCTCAGACCTAGCATCATCACAGCTAACGTAGCTCCTATTCATAGCATCTTCGCAGCTTTTGTCGCTCAAGTTAGTAGGAGCTCCATCACTGCTTTTCTCAACGTCTACGCTAACTTTGACAGGTTTGCTGAGGTCTAAAGGCGTATCTCCTGCTTGACCTGGAGCTTTCTCAGTAGACTGCTTTTGGGGCTTCATGCTTAAATCCGCAACTGGACTACTCCTTGCTTCCTTCGCAGCATTGTTAGTCGTGCTCAATTCGTCAAGGTACTTTTTGAGCGAATCTTCATAATACTTCTTCATAGAGCTCTGCACAGAGTCAAGATTTTGAGTGGTAAAATTAGACACTGAAACTGCAGGCGTTGTGCACGAAGAAAATGTTGGATACAAACTATTTTTCACGTCCTCAGAAGCATTGGATGCTGTTGGAGTTTCAGGATTCGAATCCATTTCACCATCGGGTAAAGAATCAATATTTATGTCTCCCCTCGTGTACTGATCAGCATGTCGAGTAGCAAGATGAGACTCTAGGGCAGATCTAGCTTTGAATAAAGCACGGCAAAATGGACAACGTTTATGTATAACTTGTTGATGAGCTCTAAACTGACCCTTCCTTTCTCTAGCCCGCGTATTCTGAAACCATACTTGAACCACTCTCTTTTTAAGACCTACTTCTCTCGCAATATTTTCAAGCATTTTTCTGCTAGGATTACTTTCAATCTGATATTTTTGGTATAAGTAATCTAATTGCTCAGGTAGTATTGTTGTTCTAAGTCGCTTGTCTTTGGGCTGGTCTCCGCATTCTTTCATTTCTTCTTCTTCGGATAATTTTCTTTTTAGTGGAGGTGTTGGAGGTTGCTGAGCCTCATATTGTAAAATACCAAACGAAGAATTCGGCGAATAATTTGGGAAGAGATTTGGGTTCATGATATGCACAATCTGATGTTCTCTCCATAGATCAAAACGTGGAAAAGATAAACTACACTTATCACACCGATACGTTCCATTCTGGCCAAATTTATCCACCGTCCTATTAGTGATTGAGGATGTATCAGACACACTACTTCCTTGCGATTTTTCATCCATAATTGCCGTTGCAGCTTTCATTTGAACGGCTATGGGATTCTCGTCTTTAAAACAAGAACTCTTTTGATGTTTAATAAGCTCGTAGTATCGCTGGAAAACTTGTAAGCATTTTTTACACTGATAATTGAGACCCGGAGTTCTCTGAAATTTTCCAGCACTATCATCATCGGTGTTAATCGGTGGCTGGTTCTCGTACACTTTACGAGCTTTCTGTCTAGCGTTCTGGAACCACACCACAATCACTCGAGGACTGAGGCTCAACAACTTTGATAAGTACTCCAAATCATCATCTTTTGGATATGCGTTGGTCTCGAAAAATTCCTGGAGTACTTTGATTTGGTAATCGGTGAAACGCGTTCGATTAGCTCGTTTACCACTGCCAGTACCACCACCGGCTGAGTTGGAACCACAATACGAAGGGCTATTAAAACCCCTCGGAGAATCAGACGTAGGCGGAGAGGTTGATGCTGAAGGTGCAATGGGACCAGTGATGGAAGAAACAGAACTGAAGTTGATGGACGGCTGGGGTGAAGGAGTAGAGGACTCAGAGTGCATGACATGGACCTCTCTAGCAGCCTCATCTTTGACGCTTGTATTCATCAAATCAACGGCAACCATAGATGAATGAGACATGGGTACGGATACGGGTATAGATAATGAAGAAGGTGGAATTTCAGGCTTAGATGCGGGTACTTTTTCTTCCTGGATATGAGGCTGATATTCATTTTCCTGCTTATCTTTATCCTCTTGGGATGAATCTGTATCATCAGCTATACTACGCCCATCTTCGCTTTGATTCGTAGAATCGGCATCTACTTTCGATAAATAATCGTTTCTGTTAATAGGCACAACTTTTGCTTCTCCGGTTTTCTCGTATTCTTCTAAATTCAGGAACGTGGAGGGTGGGTTGTTAAAATTATAAGGTGAATCCTTATTACGCTGCCTTTCTTTGAACAAGGTATTTCGGAACCAATGTTTGATGACTTTAAGAGGTAATCCAGATTTATCTGACATTTCTATTAACTGCTCTTCGGTGGGTGAATTATTAATGTCAAAATATGTTCGAAGTATTTTTAATTGTTCGTCATTTATCCTTGTTCTAGCTCTTTTCTGCTGCTGTGCTTGAGCAGCTGCCGCTGCAGCAGACTGTTGTTGTTGATGATGCATCATCTTTTGCTGAGCAGCAAAATAGCTGGAATCTACCCCACCAGGCATCATAGGATGATTAAATGCAGATGCCATAAGAGGGTCCATTGGTGGTGGTAACAGCACAGGAATCAAAGGTGGATGTAGATTCATGGCTGCAGCGGCTGCAAAAGGCATGTTTAGATTCATACCCATCGGAAGTCCCATTCCCAGGCCCATGCTCATAAGTAGTTGGTTAAACTGCAGCTGAGCTGCCATCTGATTAGCTGTTACAGAAGAAGGAACATCAGATAACTGAGATGGTATACTTGTAGTTGGCGGTGTCACAGATGGTATCTGCTGATTTGAGGAACTAGCGGAAGAAGGTGTCTGACATAAAGGAGTTTCAGAATTCACGCTGGGAGTAGGAGGGCTTGTATCATTCAAATTTTCATCACATACCGGTGGTAACAATAACTGATCAGCATTCCTTTTGTCATAATCAATCCTAAAACTATCAGCAAACTTCTCTAGGAATTCAAAAGGTACTATTTCTTTATGAATTTCTTCCCGGTGAGTTTTTAAGACCCAAATGCTTGTAAATTCTTTAGAGCAAATGTGGCATACAGATCGATTGATTTCCGGTAGATCTGGAATGTCTTCTTTACTCTCATCTTCCATTTTAGTCTCATCACTAGATGGCGCATTCTTCATTTCTTCGATTTTCGTATCGTCTTTATTTGGTTCTCCACATTTGCTTTGATTTTCTCTTGACTGGCTTTCTTCAGTTTCTTTCCGTTCAACCTTTTTCCGCCTTTGATTGTTTTCGTTGAACTGCATGACAACATCAAAGCCGAAACTTTCTATCAAATGCTTATACACCAAAGGCCTTGGTCGAGGAAACGGACATTTAGGTCTCATAGGCAACTGATTTGATATCTGACTAACTTGAGGGCTTAACTGTGGAGGGGTAGCATTTGCTGAATCTGTTATAGGTTGGTACAGAAGAGATGGTTTTTGTTGGTCATCCTTGTCTCCGCATATAAGGCGGTTGGAGGATTGCTGACCTGTTGGCATGGGGGTAGGTGGGGGAGGTGGTTGGACAGTTGCTGATGCTGACACAGGAGTGCTCCTTCCCATACTGGTTTGTGGTGGTGGCGGATTGAAAAAGCAACATAGCTGTTGATGTTGCATGAGTGAATCGTGAGACATGAAAATCGCATTACATCTGGAGCAATTGATGAGAGCTTGAGACGACACCTGAGACTGTAGAAGGACGGGGGGCTGAGGAACAGGTGGCGCAAGGCCCAAAGCTTGCGCCATGGATACTGCTGCATCAGTCGACAAGTGGAGCTGAGGAGAGGCACTGGTGATAGTGGCAACCGCAGACGAAGCTGGGGTGCTCTGAGGAACTTGTGTCAGATCTGGGATCTTTGGAGCTTGGACAGAAGAAGGAACACTTGTGGCCGGGCCCGACACCTGCGAGGTCTGAGGCAGCATTAAAGAGGAACTTTCATTGGTCATAGCCGGTGGATGAACGAGCATTTGTGAATGAAGTTGTTCGCTCGAAGATTGTTCTGATCTCTCAATCAGTGGAGCACTTAGATCGATCTGTCCCGTCATAGCTAATTCATGCAACTTAGAAGCTCGAGTCTGGTGAAGAACAGACCGCACATGAATGTCAAGTGTTGAACCCTGGCTGTAAGCAACTTTACAAATGTTGCATTTGAATGGTTTCTTTTCAGAGTCAGATACACAAGAATTATTAGGCGTTGTGCAAGTGCTAGGACTACTGACAGGGGCGGTAAAAACTGCGGTGCCACTAACAGCAGGACTACTAGTAACAACAGTTGAAGATGAAGTGCTATTACTGTTATTTTCTTTCATACTTAATTTAACTTTATGCAAATGTGAAACGGAATTATAATGAACTAAAAGAATATTCTTTTGAGTGAATGATTCCATACAAATATCGCATTTAAAAGGTCTATTTGGATCAAGATACTTTTCCATAGGGTAACTCATTTTTTCTCCTTTCCTATGCAATAATGTTTTATTATGGCTCGTCAAGTAACTCTGCCTAGTAAATGCAACTTTACAACGGTGACATTTATACTTTCTATTAGGATCATTATAGCTATCTTCAGCCATACTTTGGCTATTTATGTAATCTTCAAGCACATCTTGGTTGCTTCCAGTACCTTCCGGCAGAAGTGACTCCCCAACTTCAGAATGATCACACTCCATATCACGAATTGGTGAACTCTCCTTATCAGCCCCTACGTCCATTAAATCCTCTACAACCTCCATATCTTCTCGAATACTTTCCTTCTTCAGTAATTCTGTTGTTTGTGGATCTAGTACTCCACCACCACCACTAGACAATAGAGGGTTATTCGCTAAGCTTGCTTTGTATTGTTCTAGTTGTTCTTTGGTCATGTCAGTATGAGCTGTTTCAACGTGTTTCTGAAGAGCTATCACAGATCGAAAACTGCGACCACAGAGCACACATTTGGTAGCTGCGCGTATCATATGATACTGAGAATGCAGTTGAAGTTTCTCCAACGTCTTGAAAGCCAAACTGCATTGATTGCAACGATATTTATAGACATGGCGATCTGAAACAGCGAGCAAAGGCCTTTTAAAATGGGTATCTCTGAAATGATGCTGCACAGCAACGATGGTATTGAAGAATTGCATGCACCCTTTTTTCCAGCACTGATATTCCAAACCTGATGGTGTAGGCTTCAGTTCCATATGACCAAATTCATTTTGATGATTAAACAGATCATCCATGTTGAAAAACGTTTTATTGCAGAAAGAACAACTCAAATCCTCACCCGTTTCCTCTACGCTACGTTCTTTATTTTCAGGCGAAGCCTTTCCATCTGGATCAGGGTTTTCAACTTTAGGAGTAGGAGGATCTTCTGATTTTGGTTTCGTTTGTTGGTTGCTTGATTTAGACTCAATATTAGACATGTCTACCATTAAAAGAAGACGCTGCACACCTTCTTTGGTGACGTTGTGCACATCCATCAAGTGGTTCTCCAGAGCACCGATGTCCTTACATCCTTCTTGGCACAAAGGGCAAGGAATGGTGTTCGTTTGAGGCAAGTGCTGCGATACTACATGCATTTGTATTCGGACTTCAGTATTACTGGTGTAATTGCAGAAAGGACATCGATGCATCTGCTCCGCGTTCGGACTGCTTTCACTTGTAGGACTAGGTTTTGACTGCTCAAGTAATGCTTTCTTTAATCTTGAATCGGATAACGACTTTTCTTCAAGCTTTGGCGTACTTGCTTTCTCTTCAACTTTCGGAGTTTCTTCTTCACTGAACTCTAACATGGGCGTATCTGAAAAACAAGAAACAAAATACATATACACATATCAAAATATATAACATTAGCTATCCTTATCCGCAATACCTTTTTGCTGTGAATATTTATAACAATAAACAAGAGCTTAAAATTTTCAAAATTAAGATTTTTAATTATTTAAGTTGCAATTTTAAATGCATTATTGTTTACTATGCATTTGTACCACACTTGTTACTGCTTTCACTGTTTCTTCAATTGGATTAGGTTTTGAATTGCTTTTTACTTTGTATTTTTTCATTATATGTTAAATATACATATATATATAATGATATGATCTTAAATTCACTTAGTGCGAAATCGAGTTATTGTACTACTTGCGCAATTGCTGCAAAGTAAGTTAATAATAATTTATTTACTAAAAAATATTGATTATATTATCTCCTAAGATTAATTTTAGTAGAATTATCTTAAAAGAGTGAAACCATACTTAGTAAGTTCAATTTCGAAAAATGTTTTAAAGTAACTTGAATGTAAATTGTTTACATTCAAGTTACTTTAAAACATTTTTTGAAATTGAACTTACTAAACATTCAAGTTACTTTAAAACATTTTTCGAAATTGAACTTACTAAGTATGGTTTCACTCTTTTCAGATAATTCTACTAAAATTAATCTTAGGAGATAATATAATCAATATTCTTTAGTAAATATATATAATGATATATATAATGATATACACATCTATACATACATAAGCAAAAGCTGCGAAATTTCAAATTAAGATGATATTCATTATCGAAGATGAGCAGTATGCTGCGAAACTATGAAAGTTTTCCCTTTATGATTTTTTAATGTTTATTTTCCTAAAATATTTATTTTAGGGTCTTGGAACAGATTACATCATAATGATTAATTAAATTAAGAACATTATTTTTTTCTATATTCATAAATTTTCTACCCCCATCACAAATATATTACTCCTTTTTTCAGCAAAAAAATTAATTAAGTAATAAAAAATCAAATGATTTTTAAAAATTTCAACTTTCTCACACACAATTTACTTCTATGAATTTAAATAATTCTAAAAATTAGAAATTAAAAAATTTTGATTTCTTTCCGCTAGTTTTTATATGGTTAATTTATTTACTTTAACAAAATTTATTCGTATTAATTTTAATATTTAATTTAATAAAACGAAATTTATTCCTTTTTAGTTTTACAGGCACAAAACACTCAGCTCGACTTTTTTCTAAACAGAAATCTTCAACAGCCACAATCCACTCAACTCGACTTTTACTTAACAGTATTCTCAAGTAAGGAGGTTAGAATAAATGGAGTAAGCCTCTCGCGTGTGTCACGTACAATGAAATTGAAGTCATGAAACATCAAGGTATGACGTCACGACTTATCATGGCTGCTGCTATAAATGGATTTCTGGTTGGTTTTGCATACATTTTGATCGGCGTGGTCTACGCGTTAGCTACTCATCATTGAACGTTTACAAGCCTCCTGTTCCGATTTCAATATTAAACATAAACAAATTTCTATTTAGTACAGTACAAAGTCCGAGATCCGGACTCGTCGGGACTTTGGCAATCCCGAATTTGGGATTTTTCCGGACATTAGATCATCAATTTAAATCTAGTAAGGTAGCATGTAGAAATTATAAAATTAAAAATATAAAATCGTGATTCATGAAACTGTAGGATTCCCCACTGTGTAATTCTAAGTTATAGTTGAGTGTGAAGAATCTCAAGAACTAGTAGGCGAATAATCGCTTGAGTTCGTGTACAAGAAACAACAAGTAAGAAGGGTGAAATAACCCTTTATTATTCCAATTAAAGTTTAGCAAAACTCTGTCTTGGAGTTGTACAATAAAGCCGACACTTGGGCTTGAACTTAAGAGACGAAGAATTAAATTAAACTAATTTTACCTAAAGAGATATAACCGAAGCTATCAAGATTCTAACAGAGTTGGCCCCGTAACGCTAATTGAGTGCGAAGCTATCAAGGGCCTAAAGTACGGCACAGCGTAATAATAACTTACGAGAGAGTAGCCTAAAAAGGCGGACGCGTGCAGCCAGAATATCTGGTATCGCTCTCACTATAGAACTTCGCGGTCAAATGCCGCTGTTCCTCATTAGCATTCAGACGTAATTCTAAAACTACGTTCTGGGCGGAAGTGGTAAGTTGAATTTAAGAATCGATAGGGCAGGAAGTTTAACTCAAAATTTAACTGTTAATAAAATTAATATAATTCTTACAAAATAATGAAGCATTTGATATAGCAAGAAAATGAGATTGCATTGCGACCGTAACGTAATGAAACAAAATTTAAAAACAACTAAATCTTAAAACACTAATAAGTGGATGGGAATCCAGCAATATCAATCAAAAAAATATTATACTTTTCTTTTAACTTAACTTCTGAAGTTAACTTCAATTAAGGCGCAAAGAATATTGCACACTGCGTTTGTGACAAATGCGGTCATTGCAATATGAATTAAAATAATACATAATTAAAACAAGTATTTTATCATTGAGATTTAACGCTTAGTGGCGCTCGTTAAGTTGTGGGATGAATATGTAGCTAGTTAAGCGTTAAAGAATCTTACCCATTAAAGCCACGAAACTAAAACAATTATCATACTTCAATATCACATATATAACACAAATGCCCCGTTATTACTTCTGTCTTACAAAAGTTGTTACATTATATCGAAAGATGAATAAAATATTTACTGTAACGTACTTTTTCTAATATGAACGTAATTGGGAAAGTTGATAAATAAATATATATTTTAGATCTTAATAAGTGTAGGGAAAAACTGCTACATACCCACATCCGCATCAAAGATAATTTTTTCATTTCCTTTCAGCTCTTTAACAAGAACATAATCTCTCACATCTTCATCGATTTCTCGGCCTTCTGTCCTCAGCTGCATCTGTCGGAAGTTTTCGTGCCGAAGATGCCGTATAGAATGGACGTGTTGAATGAGATTGAACTTTGCTTTTGTGGAGAAATTACACAGCCTGCAGTGGAAATAATGCGCTTCTGCTTTCAGGGAATGAACCCCCATTTGGAGATGAGCAAATATCCTTGCATTTGCTTCATGACGAGGATTTGCATTATGTAACTGAAGTTTGTGAATACTGTTCGTATAGTAGTCACATGCATTACATCGCACTTGAACAGGATTGCTAACATTGGCATACTTTAGCTTCCATTCTGTGCTTGGACCACCTTCCTTTACATGGTTAACATGCTGCAAACGTTGGAGATGTTTATCTGTTTTGCAATGTAACTGGAAATTAGCCTTTAAATTCGTCTTATATGTACATAACTTGCAAATATATGTACCCGCAACCACCATTAGAACTTCTTCTTCTCTCTGACGCGTTCGATCAAGTTGAGCGTGCTGGTTTAGAGCTTCGATGGTATCGGCAGAATAAACGTGGCAAACGCAACACTGGAAAAGCTTCCCGTTTTCATCATAAGGAACATCAGGACGCAGCGATGGGTCAGGATGGTCAATGTCCAAGGTGGGTGGCACGCTAAGATTTAAAGGCGCACCTATTGGACCTTTCCCACTAGCTGCGGCTGCAGCTGCAGCTGCTGCAGCCATGGCTCTCTGTTGTTGCTGTTGGGTGGCCATCATGAGCAATGCGTGATTGTAAGCCATGTCAGCTATTGCTGCTTCTGGTTGCAACTGGGAATCGCAAGGCAGTAAGAGTCCAGGATGGAACTGAAACATAGGATCTATCACTTGAGCTTGGGCCTGAGCTTGCGCTTGGGCCTGTTGAAAAGCTGAAATCTGCTGCATGTGTTTCACGTTCTGCTGAAGGACCATCATATTATGATTATGTTTTTCGCTTGTCATGTGAATACGGAGATTGCGGGCCACATTTGTCTCGTAATTACATACGTCGCATCTCCATGTGGCTTTTGGCTTATTGGTGTTAATTGGCTTTTTAGCGGCGGCTTCAGCAGCTGGTGGGGTAGGCATTGAAGGTGGAGCCGAGAGAGGTTGGGGAGGCATAACATGTTCAGCTTGAAGATTTCCGTTTTGCAATTCTTGTACATTATTGATATGCTTATCAGACTGCATATGGATACTGAGATTGCCTTTTGTCGTAGTAGAGTAGTTGCAAACCTCGCAACGGTAAGGTTTGTAACCGCATGTATACGTTTCCCCACGAGCCAACCTCGGATGAGATTGATTTGTGAGACAGTAGATGCAACTCATGTCGTTTTCAGGATGTTTTTCTTTCATGTGGATTTCAAGAGTTTCTTGATATTTATAGTGCCAGTTGCACTTAGGGCACTTGAGCGTCTTGCATGAATTCCTAGAATGCATCATAGTCATATGACCACCCAATGATCGGGATGAACCTAGGATCAAATCGCATTTCGGGCATTCGACTCCATTCGTCCGCCCATCCGGATGTTGAGGACATATACAGACAGGACTACTTGTAGTCGGCGATGGAGAAGGAACTGTAGATAGTAAAGGACTCGGAACAGGATTATTCTTTGGAGACACCCTGGACATGCCAGGAGACATGCTCTCTTGACTACCGGCACTCGTAGGTCGGTCCAAAGAACCCACTGACACAGCCGACGATATGGTAGGATGGGGGCTGTAATCGAATGGGTTTAACCTAAGATCTTGATCATCTTGTGCCATATCACTATTATTCTGGCCATTATAGCATGTGGTTTTGCGCTCCCTTGGTGACAAAGATGATACAGAGTCGGCCTCTGCAGCGGCCGCGGCAGCTTTCGCGAGTTTTTCTATTGTCACCAGGTCCTGCAACTCTGGTGCTAAGGCCTCATTGCTGTCGGCGGTAAGTAAGGAACTGGTAAGAGCGGGCGTGGTTCTCATTTCGGCCCTACTGTTGGAGACGCTTGGTTTGATCTCAGATAATGCCGCCACAGGACTTGAGACGGCAGAGACCAAAGTTGTGATAGCCGAAGAGCCATAGCCCCCAGCCACTGCACTGGACACGGCATTCAGCAGATTAGTCATAGGATCCGAAGATCCGAAGGAACTGGTACATGAGCTCTGCAATGACTGGGCATAGACATTACTACTCTGACTCCCGGCGCTGTTCTGAGCTATAGAACTAGGAATAGGTTCTAGGAATGATAAGAGAGGTTCTTTCTCTTTCCCGACACCCTGTATGATTGCCGAAGTGTTCTTTTGAGACATAATATTTTTCTCCTCATCATTCAGATTTATATTATGCTCGCCCATAGCGTGGGCTACGAAAGATTTAGCATAACCAAATGAAAGTTTGCACATAAAACACATCAATATAGGTTTGATGGGTACAGAAGAATAGTCTACCATAGGAAAGTTAGCTTTATTGACACTAGATGGCCTCTTCTGAGAACCAGCTTCGTCCAATTTGCTAGCATTAGTAGTAACTGTAGTTTCACTGGCTATATTGCGCACTGTGAAAACCCTAAAACTGTGCATAACAGGGACATCAGGAACTTTATTTTTTTCTTGCAGGAAACTGTACGCTTGTCCGTACAGAGCATTGTACAATGCAGGATTTCTAGCGATGTGTAGAGCATTCACCATGTGAGGAATAAGCTGCGAAGATGTTGGGATCCTCGCAGCCGCTTCTTCAGCAGCTCGCGTGAGCAACTCATCACTTCCCTCATCATCACTGAGCTCAGAGTCTCCGGCCGTCTCCAGGATGAAGGCGGACCCATCCCGGTTATAGACGATTTTTCCGGTGAAATTCTCCACGTCGCTAGCGGAGCTATTAGACAGCTCATTGCAGAAGATGCTGCTGGAGGCCCCGACTCCCGCGGACGGGTAGTGCGAGGTAGGAACAGAACAAGGTCTACTACTACCACCACCGTCCGTGGAAGGAGGGGTGGTCGTCGAACTCAGTCCCACGTGCTGCGACGCCTCACACACGTGTTCCAGGTAATGGTTTGTAGTGTGAAACTCCCGCCCGCAGGAATCGCATTTCTTGGTGAACTTCGGGCAAGGAGTTCGTGAGGAACTTGATGGACGTTCAGGAACCCTCGTTTGTTGCTGAAGGTCGGCGATAATCGCCGCCTCTTGACCTTCCTCTGGCGTCATGTCACCCTCTAACACCGAAGGCGTCGCTGTCGCCTGGTGATGGTGCTGTAGTAGTTGGTCCGCTGAGGAGTCGCCTGACTCCCGCTTAATGTGGTGTTGCTGTTGTTGGCCGGTGTCCACGGTAGGAACATCTGTATCCATGCTGCTTCATGAATGTCTGCTATGTCATGGTCGTGAGTCCCATCCACCACTGCAAACAGAAAAAAAAATCACATTTAAAATTCTACGCCTTATTAAGATTATACAGTACAGAAATCTTAAACAAAATTAAAGCATTTAAATAAAATAGATAAGATGAACTATTTTACATAGGGAAGTGTAAATGAATATAATCAGGAATTGCAAAATAACATTTGGGGAATTATTTAACTAAAGAGACTTTTTCAGATGCTCGAAAGGCCATTTCTTATTGAAGAATATCCAATGCCGTTTTATATACTAAACAAGTTTTATTAAAATAAAGTGAAGATTCATTTTATTTTACTAAAACTGTTTATCAGCCTAAAATATAAATTCAAATAATTTAGTATTTTCTAATAAAGTATTTCTCCCGCCTTCTTAGCATGCCCTCGTGGCGTAATGGTCAGCAGACTCGGCGCGTTCGAGAGGTCCGAAGTTCGAGTCCCGGCGATGGCATTGCTCATTTTTCACGTCTCTCAGCATCAAAATAATCCTAATGACTCTACAAAGGATAAAATTCTTATGATTATCAAAACCTTTAATCAACTGTATACACAATCTTACAAATGCTGTTTCTAATAGAAATGATTTTCCAAATATTTATTAATGTTAGGAATAAGACAGCTATCAGATTTTTGACATATACAGTTTTAAAAGAGGTTGAATATATGTCTTAAAATTAAACTAGCAATAGCCCTTAATTCCCCTTTTCTATTCTGAAAACAGTAACAACTTTTCTGGACTGCGTCATTTCTAGATTAATCTATGTCACACGTCTTGCATAACGCTGACGACGTAGCTAATTCGGAACCTGAATTCAAAATTTCGAGAACTGAAACCTTTTTCTCAATAAGCAACCTAATCCAAAACCTTTTCTTGGTAAGCCTCCATGTTGGAACTTAGCACTTTAGCTTCTATCGCTCTTCCTTTCAAGATGCTGTTTCGGTCTGCTCTCTTGCATCGCAACAGTATCGAAAACGTAAATATTCTTGAATAGGCACGGTTAGACTGCCAAATAAATTATGGCTGCAAATGTCGATTGGCTGCAATTGTCGACAGAAAGGTAGTTGAATTATCTTACTCGGCTACCAAATTTCCTCTTCAATATGGATCTACCTTCTAAGCCATTGCTACATCTTTTTGATCACACACAAACCTATATACAGGTAGAAAGGGAGGGAGGCAGAGAGAGACAGCGCAGGGAGGTAATCTTCTACATATCGACAGCTTCTCAGTGTTATATATAATTTACACAACTTCAAATGATAAACGAAAAAAATTGTAAGTAACACAAATATATTTTTCAAGAAGTGAAACAAGGCATTAAAAAATTGAGGAAGGGCTTGAGTATTTTTCATGTTTCCCTTCCCCAGGATCTTTGAAAACGTCTAAATGGAAGACTGTATAAAAATTGGGCAACGAGATGCATCCAGACATCACCATCAAACAATATTAAAGCAAAAATCCGTTATTATTTTCAACAAATTGCGTACAAATAGCGCGAAATCACATACTTTTAGACATTAAAAAGCGCTTTCGTCTTCTGCTACAATAGGCATCGGAGTTAACGCCTCCTAAAAAAGACTCCCGCCAACTTTTCCACTTAAGGCCCAAAGGGAAAAAGAAACTATTAAAGAGTGAGAGCGAAATAACAAGCACAGACAAGAGCGGTAAAAAGAAAGAGAAGCCCTAAAAGAGAGCCCGGCGATCTTCTCGGACAAAAGCGGCAAGCGCGTAGTTAGTTGTAATTGCATCAAAATGACTCGAGTTTCAGTCCACCCTCTAATGGTCGACTCGCTAAACCAGTTTACCGGTTGTGGTGCTCGGCCATCCGGTTCGACAGTTGGAAAAGAGAAGACCCGAAAGACTAGCTTCAACACTCTGCGGTAATTTGGCATGCATAACGAGCAATGCGTGCGCTACGCAGAAAGCAACCATACCCAGGCAATACACTGTTGTCCACCATCTAAATATGAAGAAAAGCATAAACAAGCATTTTTGTGTGAAACAACTCCATTATACATGCGGCTAGGTACAATGCCTTTTAGAACCGTCAGATATAATCATAAATTGGCGTAAAGGGCGTTGCATCTCAACTGGGAAGTTCGAATCAGAATGTCTACTTCCCCCCCCCCAACAGCTACAAAAAAAGGGAAAAAAAAAAGTCACCTCTTTTTTATATGCCGCAAAAAAATCTTGTTTGAAGCTTGTGCATGAATTTTAACCAACAATTCAATAAAACTGTGCCGATTAGGGTAATTTGAAAGAAAGAAAGGATATTCTCCCCAAAATTGCAATGTTTTCATAAATTTTGTTTGAAAAAGTTGAAGGAAAATTTGCTTTAAAATTAAGCAATACCTCAGGAATATACATGCAAATCTGTGCATTTAGATTCCAAGTAGCTTTCAATATTCTACTTGTGGAATGGCGATTTACATCGTTCACGATTAGATGGCATTTTTCCCTCAAAACTTTGGAATGGGAAAACAAAACATTATTAGAAAAAACGTTCATGTTCAATAACAATCGGCAGAAACTGAATAATGTTTCGTCAAACAGAGCAAGCACATGCAAAGACCATTATTTTTAGTTTCACCCAATTTTAGCATGATCTGTTTTTGAGGCTACGGCTTTCCTACACATATCTCAGGATTTTTTTAAATACTAAAAATTTTGGGGGTAGATTTTTCTGGAAGAAAAGCATACATATTTTACGTCTAGTACATTATTTCCTCTTAAAAAATGGACGGTTTTATTTGCTCCAAAGAGCACAGCTTTTACAGGAATTCAAAACACTCGTTGAATTACAGGTGTGTTTTATCAGTCAAAAAGTAAAGTACACGTACGAAATATTACACATAAAACATCTAAATAGCGCATACACATACTTATGTTCTTTTCTTTACATGCATGTTGTTGTGCATTATATGCATGTTAGGTATCTGAGTGTATTTATGCAAGTACAGCTTAAAGCAAGGTCGGCACCTGTGTAACTATGTAGGCATATTAGGTTTAGCCGTGTCTAACTGCTAAACTTCCGCACCGGGTGGGATTCGGAGGAATAAAAACACTTCCAGGCATTGGTCCGAAAAACCTCCCACTCATTTTTGCCCTTCATCAACCTTTCGACAGGAATTCGGCTCGGTGCGTATTTTTTGCCATATACCATATACAATTACCAACATCCCTGCCTTCTCCGAGATTCAAACCAGAGTCCTTCGGTGCGACAGTCAGCGTCACTAACCACCGTCCCATCTGCGCAGCTGTTTATTTATACAGGTACAGGAATAAGCGGGCGACACCAGAATTTCATAATAGGTTATACAAGTATAGGCCCACCTCACTAACTATATGTAGCTCCGCCACAGTTTTGACTTAAGTTTTGAGGGAGAATACTCCATCCCACCTTTCTTTCCCTACCACCAACTATTCGAGAGCAGTTTCGGATCGCCGTATATTTTGAGTACTCCCTTGCCGCACAAATACTATGCAGTTACAAACATCTATGCCTTTTCTAGGATTCGAACCCGCCTACATAAACATAAACATAAGGAAATGTTACATAAACATAAGAAAGTTAGGAGGGGTAATAATTTTTAAAGTTTTCAATTAAAGGAAAGTTTTAAATCTGCAATAAATGAAAATCAAATTTAATAATAATTTTGAATCTTGAGGTTCCTTTTTCTCAATATTATTTGAAGAAGGGGGAAACGTGTAACAGTTCAGATTTTTAACATTTTTACAGATTCTTTTTTTAAAAAAAATCAGATATTTGTAGAAGAGAGGTTTCCTTCAAGATTTTACTGAGATACACACGCTAAGCATGGAATGCTAAATTATATCCACAAAATTAATAGTGCGGCAATCAGGGCTGACACACCTCTAATTGAACATCACTAAAAATTAATCTCCCCGATGTTTTACGCTAAACTATTATTTTTAAATTTTTATTTATTTATTTAAAAAAATGATGATTTAAATATTATAAGAGATAAGAACGAATAAGAGATAAGAACGAATGGAAACTGCAATTTCTCTACGCAATACTACCAAAAAAAAAAAAAAAGAGGAGGGGGGGGGGAAGAGAGAGAGAAAGAGAAAAATCTGTTTGGAATTGCAAAACTTCTCTATTCGGCAGAGATCCAAGCACGACTGTCCCGGATCGGAGATGACAAAGTCACGTGTTTCGAGGGTGGAAGGTGCGTCTCCTCAAAGCATCCACCCCTCGCCAGTGAAGCAAGGAGACAGAGAGGGGATATCTAAAGGAGAGACGAATTTCATGCATGGCGGACGATCCTAATTGTGTCGGCTAATAGGGATGAAAGCATGCCGATGGAGTGGCTTGAATGAGAGATGCGCATCCCCCATTTATCAATGTGACAGAGCTCTCTCTTAACATTTTTTCACTCTTCTTTTTATTCATTTCCCTGCGCTTTTTATCGTCAGCCCGATTTAAGGAAGCGAATTTTCCTTTAGTGCTTATGTAGTCGTGTCGAAGATTTAAAGAAAGAACCTTTAATCCGAAAAACAAATGGCCCTTCCTTAGCGAGGATTATATCTTCCGGAGAAGATGCTTATAGATTACTCTGAAGTCTGATACGATGGATGAAATTCACTACCGCTAGGCAGCACAGAAAATGACAGCCTACACTACATTCTTCTGACGAATAACACTACAGGGTGTTTCATATTGAATGAGACACAAAGAATATAGTACAAATTCTGTAACTCATTTATTAAGCGGAAACGATTTAATTCTAAAACTAGCAATTATACAAGTTGCATCTGGCACCAGCGCAAAATCTTCAGATTACGAAATCGCCGCTAGACGCACTGTTAATCAAAATGGCGTCATCCATACAGGAGAAAGCATACTGTGTTTTGGAAAACGGCGAAACATCATCGTTTATCGTCATCGTTAAAGATATTTTCGTACGAGATTTGTGAAAAACCAGCGTAGCGTCACGATATCGAACGGTGGGTGAAGCATTTCCAGGCTGATTGTGTAAATAAACCAGCCCAGAACGAATAGCAGCCCAAACCGAAGTGGTTGAATAAATTCGTCAAACGTTTATAGGAAATAACGGTGTGGCATGTGCTACGGAAACATCTACAATTCCGGTCATACACACCTTTCAGACGGTGCAGGCGTTGGCAGCTTCCGACGACAGCTTTCTGTGAGAATTTGCAAGGAAAGCTTGAGGTAGGTGCTTTCGCGAACAGACTTGTGTTTACAGATGAAAAAACACTTCTCCCGTTTCTGAGAAAGTTAATCGCCATAATTTACGATTTGGGAGCACAGAAAATCCACACGGACATGCGCGTGATTCTGCAGGTGACGTTTTCTGCGTCATCTCTAACATCTATGGTTTGCGTCTTTTTTTTCTGTGAACCGATTATCAGAATGATTGTTCCCTTTTTGGAGGAAGTGATCCCCGCCTTCATTCTGCACGGTGCTCCACTACATTGGCATAACAACGTACGCTAGTAACTGAACCTCAGTCTACGCCCAAACGCTGGATTGGTCGTGTTGGGTCAAACGGTATGCCATTGGTTGGTTGGCCACCGAGATCCTCAGATCTAACTCTTTGTGATTTTCTTCCTATGGGATTTTGTTAAAGACAAAGTGTTTGTGCCTGCACTTCGCCAAGACATACAGGAATCAAAGCAGCGGATAAAAGAAGTGCTCGAATCACTAACAAAGGATATTTTCCCACGAGCGTGGCAGAAACTAGAATACCACTTAAGCTGCTATCACACATCGGTTTGTTTCGGAAGGACAACTGTTTGGAACAATTTTTCTGCTTTGTCACAACAGCTAATCACCATAGATCGCTTTGTGGTTAACACTGGGGAAACTGGTTCCCCACTACAAACAAGCTGATAGCATTCGAAGCTGATAGCTGTTTGAGTGAAAACGAACAAATTGCTTTTTTTTTTTTTTTTTTTTTGGAAAGGAAGGATTTCACTAGTAAACGCAGAAGAATTGTCCGAAACAGTTGTTCGTGTGAAATAAACGCCGTGTGATATGGGCCTTAGATATTTGCCGTGTCATCGGAAGGGCACACATAGAACATCTATAGAAACTTGGATAACTATAGTTTCACATTTCGTTTATCAAAATAAAGTAATTACAGCGTTCACGGGTATGTTTTCTTTTTGCCTTGTTCAATATGAAACAGCATGTATTAAATGCGTTGTCTGATTTCAGTTGCATTTTATTTTGGAGCAACGGACTCATGTGTTTTTAAACAACCACTCAAATCAGCTGTTAAAACTTTTATTTTCCTCATTCACTAAAATTACAAATAACGAATGACAATAATAGCAAACCTTTCTCGAAAATATCACACATAATTCTTATAAACAGTAACGCAGTTAGTTGATTTGTTAGTAAATATAGCATAAAAATCAACACAAATATTCATATTCTTAGTAGAATAGAAGGAAAAAACTGCATATAAGTTTTTAAAAGCTAAAAGTTTCTGAAACTATTCTTTCTCTGTCACTTTTCAGAGGATGATATTTCCAGTCAAACTTGAAAGTTTTACACATTGCAATGAAAATGAATACGGCTTACTCTAGACAGTTTATTTCATTCAAGATTTATTTTATTCTATACAATTCAATTCTAAGTCTTCAATCTTATTCGATAGTGACAAAATAAAAGGAATTCACATGAAATGGTATCTCTCCACGTAAACAGAACAAGTTGAAGATAATTCTTTGTTATCTACGTGATTTACAGCTGAAAGCTATTAAAACATTTGAACCAATATCAGAAAGCTTTCTAATCGTTTTAGCTCAGTTGATTTAGTTTCACGAGAATATAATTTTTTACTCAATGCATACCACATACTTATAGCAATTCGGACAGCTCTGTAGCTAAAATATATATAATCAGATGAATATACAGGACAGAATTATGAAAACATAATTACAAATGATAATCAAATCAGAGCAATTACAATTAATCAAATAAATAATTTCATTAAGACATAGATCTCACGCAAGAAAACGTTTAAGGTAAAGCGGGGGGGGGAATGTGTTAAACTAATTTAGTTTTATCAGAATTTAGTATACCTTCGGACTAAATTTTCTCATAATTATTCTCTTTATTTCTACCGTATTAGCAAAGAATAAGTAACCACTTTCAACGCACATAATCCCAAATAACACAAACTTGAATATTCGGTGAGAAACAGATAAATTTATTTTCATATAAATATTCCCGAAGCAGCTTTAATTTTTAAATCCATAGTCTGACCTTAGTTATTGGTTAAGCGCATGGTAAACTAACGACGTAAAGCTCAAGCCGAATTACAACCGCAATATTAAATTTAGCAGGAAGCACAAATGATAACCTTTGAGGATTACGTAAAATACCCTGAAGGGTAATGCATGTGTAAATAAACCGTTCGAAATTGTAAAGAGCCACGATAGCAAGAAAAAAACGCCGCTAGGCAGAAAAACGTTTTCCGCAGTACGCCGACTGTCAAGATCTCCAATCCCTAAACGCGAACGGGACAAAAGTTGGCGAACACCGTCTCCAATCATGATGTGACACTGGCACACACAGAGATATTACCCGCCGCCGGCAAGGTCACCATCACTGTTCGGGTCACTGACCAAGCAGGGTTGCTGCAAGACCAAAGGACTCTCTCCAACCCATTGTTCGCGAGGTGGTACATTATAGTAGAATCGTGACAGTACCGAGAAATGTGTCAATTCGATGTGGAAATCTCGCTATGACGATGACAATGTGATTTAAATTAATTAGGGGTCGCGAACGCGCTCAGAAATCTACATAAATGAGATCAGACTTTCGTTCTTAAGAAATAAAACGGCAAGGCTAAAGAATACCATTTCTTCAGATAAAGATTACGCAAAATTTAGAAATTTTCAAAGAACTAACTCTTTTCATTTTCAGGTTTGCAAATTCGTATTCTAACTAAAACTTGAAACAAATTATATGATCCAATACAAACACAGAAAAGGATGGATACTGTGTCAAATTTATACTAAAGCACAGGTATCTTTGATTCTGCTAAGATGATCATGTTTTCCAGATATATTAAGGAACGGTTCCAAATCTAATACATAATTTAGACTAAATATGATTTTTAGTAGAATTTTTAAAATAATAATTAATCTTGATATTTACTATTAATTCGGGTTCGATGCGAAAGGAAACATTCCCAGTACATACTAAACCACAAAATTTGCTTTAAGGACAAATAACGGTAGTTAGAGGAAACCTAGGAAGGAGAGAATTCTTTTCTACTTTATAGATCAGGGAACGGTAGTTAGAGGAAATCTACGAAGGAGAGAATTCTTTTCTACTTTATAGATCAGGGATAATTAGACAGATATAAAATAATCAAAATGAAAGAAAAAATGCAAAATGAAAATTTAATAAAAGTCTCTTCTCAAATTGGAGTAGAAAAGACATTTACGATGGATACTTTAAAAAGAGTGTTATTATTTTTACTTTCTTGTGTAAGCCGCCCAGACGGGAAAGTGGTTAGTTATAATGACTGACGTACTGACGGGCACGGGTTAGAATCCCGCAGATGGCACAGATGTAAATTATCTGTCCGTTCAAAGAGGTAACGGTGGCAGCATAATAGGTGCCTCCATAATAAAATGATAACTTCTTCTAGCCTTAGTAGTGGCTTAATCCTGAAATGGCTAGTGTTTGCCAGTATTTTTTTTTTTTTAATGTGAAAGCGTCTAGATTTTATATTACGCCCAAAAGGTTTTTTTATCGTTTTGTATGTTACCTTTAATTATGAAATATTATGTTATTCGCACTTAAACCATATGAAATTCAATTCAACAGCAACATCACAAAATATTTAAAAACAGCGAAACAGCATATCTTTAAAATTTCCGATACAGTCTCGTGCGCTGGAGATAATCCCCCCCCCCGTAGAGTGTTGCCATTGCTCGCTTGAAATCGTTTCGTTGAGTTTGTTCGTTAAAGTTTTACAAAATACGAAATACACAAGAAAACAAATTCTAAATTTGGGCTTCCAGATGCCCATATTCGGGTGGAGACGTACATCATTCAAAATTTGATGGCTCTAGGTAGTGTTGTTTTATCACAATGCGAGAGACACACATACATTTACGCAGATTCTTCATTATTTAATTTCTTTAAACGGCTCTAATATTTGATGAAAATTAAATAAGTAATTCTCCCTTTATAGCCAATCAAGGCAAAATGCCAAAGCGAAATTAATAACCCTTCTGGGAAAATTGCTTCTTTGGGCTATAAAAGAAGACATACAAAACAATAAACTATACAGCAAACCAAAATAGCCATCACTTAAGCGCAAAGAAAAGTGTGTCGGATAACGCGAACAGAAACACTACACGACTACAAAAGAATCTTTCAACAAATTGATCAATACATTAAATATTCTAAACTAATGTAGGAAAAGAAAGAAAATCCTGATTAAAAATTTTTACATCTCTACGCAAAATAATTCGAGATGCATTAAAAATCGTATAATAATTGCAAAACTCTTCAGCGGAAAGTTGAGTGATGCTCACCTTCTGACAAAAGCCGATATCAAAACAATGGAGAACGAATCCGTGACACATGCTCGTTTTAATCAAACCTTACCTTAAAAAAAAAACAAAGCCGCCGCTTCTATCTGGTAAAAATAATTGCTGCTCTTGTGATGCCTCCCTGAAATGACGTATCAGATTGTTTTTTTCTCCCTCTCTTTCTTTTTTCGCATCCAAAAGAGCGGGTGGCATTAAATCAAAGCTGGTCAAGGTAAAGAGCTCGCCAAGCGGACAGGGCTCGCCAAGAAACAATTAAATGATAATTCCGTGTCGTCCATATTCATCCAAAGGGGTGGGTGTCGCGCACGCACTTCCGGCGCTTCAATTCATCAGCGGTTCGTGGCCTTCAGATTGCTCGTAATGATCAGGACTGTCCAATGCGCGACACTCAGAGATGCAAGTCGATTACGCGATGGGAATGGATTGAACAGACCGTGAGGATTCTTCTTCGTCTACACTTCTGGGGAGGAATCGAAAGGCTGTTGTTCTCAGAAACCGTTGAGAACTAACTATCTACTCTGAAGTAAATCATAATAGTTTAATAATGGTACTTCTTGTCTACCGACTTTTCCTGTTACAACCGCAATAAAAAAATGCCAATTCGATTAAAATATTTTATAACGACGTCATTAAATTTATTACAATTGTTACGAATTTTATGTCAAAATTAAGTTTATCATTTAATAGCACAATTAATTCATTAATTACTTTTTACAATCTAATCGAAGATACTACTTTTGTCTGTCTGTCTTTTCTTTTTTAAATCTAAAAAAAAGATACGTCATAAAGATAATAAGATTTTAATATTATTTGAGATTAATATTTTTTCAACATAATAATAATTTCCTCCCCCCTTCAAGAATATACCGAAAATGGAAAGAAAAAGAGGAGGGGGGTCGTAACATATCCATTTGAGATATGAATTTCCATGTTCACATACATGCCTGCGTGCATCATATACACATCCATAAAACGGCTGGAAACTGTACATATATATCTAAAGCAATTATTATAAAAAGCAATATCTATTTGAAAAAAAAATTTTTTTAAAGATTATCCTATTTCAGGAAGATTCTGTAGGGCAGTAAAATGGTTGCATGTTAATTGGATGTGAACAAAATCAAGGCTCGATAAGGAAATTTCTTCTAAAGTCCTACTTTGTCCCCGAAGTTTTAATTTGATTTATTTAATTACTCTTAACAACAGTCTCAAATGTAATAGCTCTGTGTTCTAGTTTTGAAAGTCGATTTTTATAACAATTTTTTGCGTTTTATGTAAATATAATCAAGAGATGAAATCTGAAGACCATAATTCAGATTTAATTATCATCTCTTGATTATTTAATTAATTTCGGAAGATGCTGCCCTATTTTTATAACGTATTATCTTAATTAAAATTTTCTCAACGTTTGCTTATAATACGATGTAGCTTTTGCGGAAGATGAAGCTAATTAATTTTTAGTCATAGCCGAGAAAAACTACTGCGTAGATCGGACTGGAGAGAAAATCACAGTTGCCTCGATGGTTAAAACTATATTTTTATTTTTCACAGGAACAATTATTCAGAAATACATTTCTGCTTAAATTGATACAACACAAGGGGTGATAAACGCGCTCCACATTTTCTGTATATTTTGTGTACGCAGTTTAAATTTTAGATACTGTAAAGGCCCTTATTTTCGCGGGCCTAATTTTCGCGAAAGTGAATATATCGGTGATTTCGCGAGCTGAAAATTTCGCGAATTTTATATGAACAGAACCGGAAGTAAAAAAAATTTCAAAAGGACCTAAGTAAAGTTTAAAAAAAAAAAGTATTTCGCGAGGCTTAAATTTTCGCGATTACGACGGGCTCGCGAAAATTAAAGCCTCGCGAAAATAAGGGCCTTTACAGTAATCGAAAAAGCAAAAAGACGTTTACTTTCCTTGAGAGAGCAAGGAGCAAAAGAGTGATGCGTAATAATTGCAGTAGTATTTATAAACTCGGAAAGTCTTTGTTTTAATCTCGAGCAGCGACTGGGCAAAAGATTTCGCACTGCGGTTACTGCAGGTAAAGGGTGATGTAGCATGGTGCAATAGAGCCTTGAAGAGGGAATGCCTACAGTTAAAATTAAGAATTTATAGAACTGTTGAAGTTAGTAATTTGATAATAAATTTTTCTTCATATTTTGATGTCTTACACATATATACATACACACATACACACACACACATAGACACACACACATATATATATAGAGAGAGAGATTTAGGTAGATAGATAGATACAAAAAAGAAAAAAAAAAAAGAAGAAGAAGAAGAAGAAGCTAAAAACTTGTAACTTTAGATTCATTTACGTATATATATATTATATATTATATTTTTAGAACTATATTCTTAAATTTAATTCTTAAATGTTAATTTCTAAGAGTACCACTTTATTGGTATTACTTTTGGTTTTGACTTTTACCCTTGCCTGCATGAATGATGAAACACGAATTGAATGATTGGAGAGTTAGGTTTGGAGGCAACTTCCCCTTGATAAGTCTGTCTCCTGCCTACTAAACAGTCATTCACTTATGCATTTTTAAAAAATTGTTTACTTTAATTTTAATTTGCTACATTAGTGAATTTATTTTCATGGATTGGTTTTGCACTTGATTTGCTTATGCTTCTGAATTTAAATGATATTGTAGATTAGTTCGAGAATTAAATCTTTTATATGTTTGCACATTTTTTAAAAATTTTTAAAAAAATTATTTTGGCTTTCTTTTTTTTAAGGCTTTAAATTTGCTTTTTTACGTTTTTGTTAAAATTTATATATTATATATGAGATAAATTATATAACCAGACATATTACATTTTATGCAGATGAACAATACAAAAAATTAATATGAAGCTATAAGAACAAATTAGATATAATATAAAACAAAAATGCAATATGAAAAGAAAGTTTTAATAAAACATAAAATTTAAAAAATTCCCATAGATTTCAACAAAATTAATGTATAAATATAAATGTACTAGTAAATATTGACGCTACAACACGGTTGAGATATTCTTAACGCACTTTATTAATATAGATTTTATTGTGTTCGGTATTATTCAAATGAGATAGTTAGTTAATAAATTAACGTGGAGAATGCAAAGAAGATATCTTTGTCAAAGAAGAGATAACTTTAAGAAGGACTTGCTGAGTGAAACTGGCTGGAAAACTATAATACCTTATTTAGCCAGTTTAGGCGCCCGAAATGAATTACCAGTTTTTCACAGCTTTAACCAAACAACTACTAAGTAGGCGGTTGAATAGAAGGAGACTGCTGAATTCCCTGTAGTTACAATAAAAGGAAAAGTATTCAAAATTTATGTGCATATATTTAAACCATATATTGGTGCACACTGCATGCGTCTGAGGGTATGCGAATTAATAACATACTTTAGTGTCATACGAAGAAAGTGCAACAGATGCACAGACCTGAGGCCCAAGTTGAAGGAGTCATGAAATGTCGCTTATAATTATTGTTCCCTTAATTGAGGGCTCCCTCTCGCTATAAAACCTTCTCCAAATTACAATGATCGCAAGTCATGATACTTTAACAAGATGTCTCACTATGTTAAGAAATGAATTCATACAATACTCTAATTTTATAGACTAATTTGAAAAGTTGCATCTTCCTAAACTTATTTCCTCTGATTTCTAGAAATCATACCATTTTAAGATAAAAAGGGAGAACGAAAGATGCCATTCATAAGCCGCATATATAATCGGTGGTGTCGGTTCTTTAATGAATATATAATTGGGATCACCTTAACTAAATCTAACATCAATTTTCGGCTACTGACCATCGACTATATTGATTAGTTCATAACTGGAGTATGACATAATTTGTAAATCTTCCTCCAAGCTTTCACTTCAAGAAGTCTGCAATATTTCACATGCTATAATAATAGAAATAGGGACCAGAAAAGCATGCAAAACGGTCTCATCACGTCGGCGTTATCGCGTGGGCATCCGTAGCCACCGCCGAAGAGAATTCCCACCTTTTATGGTCAAGTAATTACGATGGACAGATAAAAGCTTTGCTTTTCCGCTCATTACACGCTCCGGACACCCCGGGCCAGTATTGTTCCAAGCTGGCCAAGCGTTCCTCATCTCACTTTAATTAGTCACATCGGTGACCTTCAAAACTGCCAATCCCCCCGCCTTATTGCCCTTCTTCCTGTCTACGATGGAGAAACAAAACACGAATGGCTTATTTCATAATTTTTCCATGGGAATAGGCTATTAGGACGCTTTACGGGTAAATAGGTACACAGCTATTCCCAAGGAAGCGGTTGCGGATATAATTGGAAATAAGATTTTCGGCAAGAAACAAGAATTAAGAAGACGTGATTTGAAAATCATGCGAAATCATTCCAAATCTGCACATAATGGCAACTGCTATAATTGGTAATGGACGGAATGGCTGGTAGATAAACGTAAAATATTAATTAAATCTGCCACATGGAAATAAGAACCCGTGATGGGTAATTCTGAATCTGTAGAAACTTTTGTCCTTCAGAAGGTAAAGATCGCATTATTTTTCTCTGAAAAGCCACACACTGAAAAAAACCCCAGTAATTTTTCTTTCTTGATTGAACAATTAAGTATATTAATTGAGAATACAAGTCAAATATTATATTTTTCACATGGTAAATTGGCAGGACGTTACGAATTCAAATTTTTCTGAATGTTCACAAAAGGGAAATGAAAGGAAGTCGGATATTTTCAGCATTAACGTGTGCTTGCAAAGCAGTGGAGGGGGGGGAGGGATCCCCATCCGGTAAATTTTTATTGAAAATATTTAAATTGTTTTAAAAAAGGATTATTCAGCTTATTAGTTTCATTACGCTGTAGTACCAACTTATAACTCTTAAATATTATCAGACATTGCTCAAACTGCGTATTTTATGTACAGTATTAACAATATACACATCTTGAATCGGTAAGTAAACATAAAGCATTCAGACGGCTTCCTGCCTTTTTACATCACTATTTTAATACGGAAAGGTCTTATGGTTTTATACCCTTTTTGCCACCTAGCTATTCATTAAATGTTGGTTGATAATTTTGGAACGGAATTACACATGGCATTGATTATTAATTACGGCTTTAAATTTTATTCACTTGCTAATTATGCACACATTTACTGTATTTGAAAAGTTCCCTTTAAAGAAGAAACCTGTGAAAACAGTTTAGGAATTTTTATATTATAAAAGCGTATATTACTTTGTTTTGTGTTTATTACCAAGTGAAAGACAGCCTTAAATTATAAAAAATTTTGATTAAACAGAAAATTATGGAAAATAACTTTCGCATAAAATATAACTTCTTGACCTCTACTTTAAATCAATTAATTACATAAAATTAATTAAAAATAAGTAAACATAATAAATTACAAATAAAATAACAAATGCAAAAAATAAATAGTATTTAATTTTAAATAAAATAAAAGTAAAATGAAAATATATATATATATATATATATATATTTTCTCGATTGTGAGATAAAGGGACTCTAGACTATGATAAAAAGACTTATGGCGAAATATAAAAAGTATAAATACATTTGTGTATAACCGGGCACTTCTATACGTACAGGTCCGGTTATACACGAATACGCCGCAAACCATCGAGTGAGTGTTACAAAAAAGGTACGGGAGACAGGTTGGCAAAGGAAAGGAAATGTTAACAACAGGAATGAAGGTTAAAAGGATGGATTTCACGAGAGGTTGGATGGAAGGGGCTTTCCATCTCGCTACCTGACGCAGCGGCCTCTGTCACGTGTTTAGAGTTTTGACAAAGCGGGTGGTTCTCGGCGCCCCAACAATGAATAAGGGCGCGTGCACAAATTGAAGTAGTGGGAAGAACTAGATGTAGACATTGTGCCGCTACAAAGCTCTCAACGATTTTTAGCGTGTGAACTATCGTTTCGAAAAATGGAGTGATTTAAAAAAATTAATTAATGAATATAAATGAATATACTTCCTGCCTTAGCGAAAAAGTCAAGAGTTCAAAAGATATCATTCCTTGACAAGAGCAGAATCAAAATTTTAGAGATTAAACAATAACTTTTCGGAAACTTAAGGTTATTTCTTGAAGATAGTCAATATATTTTTAAAATAATCATTTCAAAGAAGTATTTTTGATACAATAACTATGAAAACCAATCATTAAACGAAAATCCTCCTTACTACTATTTTGTTTATAATAATGGCAATCAAAAATATATTTAAAAAAATTAACGTTTCAGTAACATCTTAAACAATTCCAATTAACTGTTTGCTTCAGTGTGACGTTTAGGAGCGACTTTTTTATTGTGACCATTAATTTTCGCGATTTTTCGATGTACCGATTGAATTTTAACGCAAGTTCTAAAAAGTCTAAAAATTCTTATATTGCTAGACATTATTGTCGAATTTATATACTTCCGCGAATTTTATTACTTGACTATAGTTATTGTGTACATATTTATATATATTTAATAGCATTTTATTTTCAAACAAGGCAAACTTCCAGATAGACACATACATGCATCTTCAAATACTTTATAAAAACTTTCGGGGTAAAATTTTAAAAGAAATAAAAAAGCCGTTATCAATTTTCTTAGTTTATTTTTCTATCCATATATACAATCACATATAATTAATAAATTTTTATCCATTAAATTCAATGCATGGAAAACGCATACATTCACTAAATAATAAATTTAAACTTTATTATTGTTAGTAAAACAAGTGTGCTATTATTTATAGTCCACCATATTATTATCATGAAGACCTAATAAAATTAATTTTTGTATGTAAACAGCAAAAGTTAGCAAACTGAAAGAAGAAATGCTTCATCAATCAAGCAGTTAAAAGACAGCTTTTTAAAGAAATAACGAAAATAATGAACAAAAAGTAGTTAAAATAATAAATTATGCAAACCAAAAATGTTTTCATTAATCAATATTAATGTTTAATCACATAAAAAGAAATCAGAGTAGAGTTGATGGAATTATTTAGTCTACTATAATGATTAAACTGAAATATCGTTATCGCTGGTGGTATCTGATAATGGTATTACTTAAGACAACGTGGTCTCTAACAAATTATGGATTTTCGCTTTGCTTTCTAAAAAGAAAATAAGTTAAACTAAGTTAGAGAGATGAAAAAAAAAAAAAAAAAAAAAAAAAAACTAACAGTAATTAGATCTTTGCTTTGGCTTCGTATAAAGAGCGCGAAATAATAAATTGTTATTAAATTACAGACGGACACTCTTCGCAATTTCAAGACAACCCCGCACGGTCTTCCAAAAAGCGGACAGCGTCCAGATCGAGAGAACGGGTTCCCACGGCAATTCGAAATATATTCCCGTTTCTACGCCCCACCCCCGGTCACTTTCCCTTGACACCTGAATCCCAGCCCACTGTCACTCACAGCATCGGAATACGCGTAAAAAAAAATAACGCCCGCTTCGCAAATTGTAATTACCACTGTTATCAGGTCCGTAGAAGGATAGGGAGGAAAACAGATGTAAAGTAGTGGAGTAGATGCGACAGAATCCGGTACGGATTTCATTTGGCTGGTTGCACAATCGGTTGAAGTTTAATGACTTCAGCTTTGCAAGTTTCTTCTAAATAGCTTCAATTCAGCAGAATATTGATTTAAATTAAACTGCAAATGTAGAACAGCGCTGCTTTCATTACGGATTACCTATTTTCATTTGACTGCACCAATTAACAAAATACATATTTGTAGAAATGCATTTTAATTAGCAAAAAAGATCCAGATTTGCTCAGATACGAGTTTCAATAAATGTTTCTGCAAAGAAATTTAGTTGCCAATGCGGCGTACAATTAAAACAGATTGTCATAGATACAATGGTCTTTCGAAGCCTTCTAAAACCTCAGGCCCTAGGTCCTCGGATTGTGTTTCCGAGTTCGAAACTCGGAGAAGGCAATGCATGGATGCTTGGTGCAGTATGGGGACACATGAAATACTGGTGAGTCTAAACTTTCGTCGAATGGTTTAATGTTGCGGAAAGATGGGTGGAAGACTCTCGGGTCCATTCCCCCAACCCATCAAAAATGGGGCGGAAATGTACGGTTAGTACGATGGAACTATACATGTACAACCAATAACGAAATTCTAGTGGTCCACCCACTTCTTCCTCTCCTGAATCTAGGCGGTATCTAGGACTTGATTGTCACTTTTACAGAGCCTGCAGAATTCTAGGGCAACAAAAATTTCGGAATTTATAGAAGAAACAAGCAGCAAAATTTTTAGACTTTAGGGGAGGTATGGGCAGCACAATTTAGGAGTGGCAAACTTTTTAGAATTTAGGGAGGCACTGAGCAACATGACTTAGGAACCGCAGAGACTACGCAGAATCGCAAAATGCTTAGCATCAATCCAGACTAACTAAATCGCAAGCATTCAACTCAGTAAAAGTTTTACTCCACATATCAATAACACATCACTGAAAATCTGATTATTACAAAACAGTTTGTTGCTGGATGATTTAATCCATTAAAACACTGACATGAACGAAAAATTGCTTCCATTTTTACCATACACGATTTAATTCCTTTGAATTTGCCTTCACTGGTACCTCTACCTTCAAGATTACAATATGCGAGTAAAAATTCGGAAAAATCTAACTAATAATCTTTATAAATGTTTCAGGGGAAGGGAAAGCATAATTTGCAAAATATTTACTAAGGGCAGGCAGAAGAAATTAAACATGTTTAGGCATGCGTGAAGAATATTTAACTGTGTAGTCACAGGAAAATGCTTATTAGCATAAATTATTTTACACACCATTGAGAATGTATGAAAATTTAAGTTTCTACTTGATAAGGTATAATGGTGGCATGAAACAGATATTGGAGGTCTTTTCACGGTTTGAAGATTCAAGATGAAAATCTTTGGGATATATTTAGCTCGTGAAATTTATATGCGTGGAAAAAAGTTTGCGCCTCTCGAAATAACATGACTTCACAATCTTCCACCTTTACTTCACAATCTTCCACAGTATACTAGACTGGCTTTAATAGGCATCAAAAGTCTTTAAGGTTGAGTAATAATGATAGCACATCTATCAAGTATGCTAGATTTTCTTCCTTTTTGTTGAAAAGTAGGAATACCTTCGCAGTTTATCGCTTCATCAAACTTAAAACTTAGGTTTTTCCATGCATCTACACTACAAGATGCTACACCAAACTATCTACGAATGTTTAAGGCTTGAATTTATCAACATTCATAAAGGAATTAGTGTTCTTATCTTTTCGTATCTTTTTGACATGAATGCCGATGTAAACTACTAACTTACTCGAGAACCAGAACTACTAGTTTTATTATTAAAGGTTTAGAATGTTTAAGTAAAACATGGAACCTATTTATTTTTTTTAGCTTTTTATTAGAGATTTATATAGGGAGGATACTCTTATAAATTCATAAAGCACATATGAAACTACTTAACTTAGTAAGTGAAACTAGAAATGTGTATTACTTATAAAGAGAATGTATATTTATAAATTTTGAAAATACGTATAAAATTGCTTAAACTATGAATTGATATATGAGATATTCCTATAATTCATAGAAGGTGAGTGCCCTTTATAAATTTATAAATCCTTTATAAAACTGTTTAAACAAGAAAGTGAGCTCTAGACATCCAAATTCCTGTAATCCAATTTACTGCTTTTAGTGTAACTTCTTCAGTTTAGAAGTACATATCATATAAATGACATTTCTAAGCATGATAATATTATTAAAACGGAGAAACAAACTATAAAAACAGAAATATATTCATATTTAAATCACCTGAGATCTTATTATGACAACATAATTTGAGAGATTGGAAGCACCAACAAATTGAAGGACTAAAATGCAGAGTAAATTGAAAATAAACATACTAGGTCACAGCAAAAACGCTGACAGATAATCAGTCCGAAAGATTTACTTTAATTTAAAGACACAATACTACAAACATTTGCTTGGCGACAGTTGAGAAAAATGCAGGGAGAAAATAGTACATACCATGATCTAACGAATAATTTAAAACTTTCTTTATTATTAAAAAAAAAAAAAAAAAAAAGAAGAGAGAAAGAAAAAGAAAGAAAGGGGGAAAAAGAAAAAAGAGAGAGATAAATAAAAAAAATCTGAAATCTTTCAGATTTTACATTACGCCCAAAAGGGCGTTTTTTGAACGTTTTGTGAGTTACCTTTATTTATTAAATATCATGTTTTTCGATCTTAAACCATACAATTTAACAGCAATATCGCAAAACAATTTTAAAATGAACATATCGTTAGAATGTCGGATACACAGTCTCGCGCGCTGGAGATAAAAGTAATTTTTTGGGGGGGGTACAGTGTTGCCATTGCTCACTTTGAAATCATTGAGTTTGTTAATCAAAAATTCGTTAAAGTTTTACAAAATATGAAACGAATTCCAAATTCCAAATTTGGGCTTCCAGATGCGCATATTCGGGTGGAAACGTACGTTATTCAAAATTTGATGGTTCTAGGTAACGTCGTTTTATCACAATACGAGAAACATATATACATTTATGCAGATTCTTCATTATTTAATTTCTTTGAATATAATACAGGGTTGTAATATTTGGTGGCAACAGTTTGAAAAGTGAACCGACATTTAAAGTTTTCAACG
Organism: Stegodyphus dumicola; assembly: GCF_044657685.1. Classification (NCBI taxonomy): domain Eukaryota; kingdom Metazoa; phylum Arthropoda; class Arachnida; order Araneae; family Eresidae; genus Stegodyphus; species Stegodyphus dumicola. Next base: position 228,151,141 of record NC_140768.1, on the reverse strand, counting down.
TAAAATGCCAAAACGAAATTAATGGCCCTTCTGGGCTAAAGCCCTTTGGGCTAACAATAACCTTTAATGAATCGTATCCAGAAACTCGAAATAAGGAATCGCTAATGAAGAAATTATAGCAGGTGGTTACTGGTATTACTAAAATCCAGAAATTAAAATAACAGCCCTTAAATACAGCAAACGCAGTATTTATTTTTAGAGGAAGAAAATCAACAAACGACCTAAATGCACATCCATCTGCACAAGCAAAAAGCATTAAGTGATTCGACAAAATAAGAATGATTTTTCGGAAAAGAATACGTGTATATTTCCAAATGCTACACACACAACAACAAGGAAGAATGAAATTCTTTTTTATATCTGATGTACCCCTTTACCAATATGGCCATAACGAGGACATCCGATGAAATACAAATACGGTTCAAATATGATGAATGCTTCCAGTATGCCCAATCCCCATGCCTAAACCATAGATGCAAATTACAAGTAAAAGGTGGAGATGAAAGAGAATAAAAACTGCGTGATGCTTTTGCAAACAAAAGACATCTGTTTCCTTTTAGAGAGGAAATTATGAGCACGAAAAATTTGGTTCTTCATTTATTTGTACATTCTCAGCGCGTGACGGAGGCTGGGAGGTACGAATTGCAGTCCCTCGGTGCCGAAATTGACACATATCAAGCTACATAACAATACGTTCTCTTAAGCCAGCACACCTACTAAGACACTTGCATAACACGTACTTTCCATTCCCATCCTAATAAAATCTAAAAAACCCAGAGCTGCTCCTCAACATAAAGAGCAGCGGGGAAGAGTTCTAAGGACTTGCTTTACATCCCCTTCCCTGTTTTCGCACATAAAGTAGTTTTAGAACATAACTTTATTTCTGAGGGGAGAAGTTACCTAATGGGCTTGTCCAATCTCCGAAAACCCTTTTTGGGGTGACAAATAAGGTGATGTTATGGTGTGTGAGAGGAGCTTTTTGTTAAAGGCTATAAGGAACAAAATACAGAAAATTTTCAAAAGACGCGGTTTTTATGGGTACAGAATGGAAAAGATGTTTTGCGGAAGTGTTCTCTTACTTCGGAGAAATTTCAAATATCAAACAAAATGGAAAGTTACATCAATTTATTGAAAAGAATACCAGATTTTTTTTTTCCCCCGTAACTGGCAAGAACTGCCATATTACTAGTTTAAAGATTTACAGAGATAAATAAATCGACGTTCCTAAAAAGATTGTTCACACTGCATCCATAAGCATAAGTAAAAAAAGCAATTTTTTGTTCACTATTATTGGTTACCGTGAAATACTTAGCATTCATTATTTTTGTTATTTTTTTTTCCGTGGTGGAAAAAATATGTCAAGGCAATAAAATTTGAAATATTTTGTTTACTTTCATGCAATAATGTAAAAGAGAAAAGAAATATGGAATAAAAACATCAATTTTTAATGTTATTAACGGAAGTTATATATATAACCTTCAGTAGCTTTAATAACATAATGATAGCAATTCTTTTCTAGTTCTTTAAAAATTCTTGCAGAAACCTTCATTGTAAACAAAATAATTACTGCTTGACGTAAATAATTAATTACTAGAAATAAACATAACGAACAAACACGAGTTATTACCCATTACTCCGTGATATAAATAATGGGACGTCTTAAGAAAGAATACATTAGAATAGCTAGGGATTGAGATACACAAAAGGAATTCAAATAAGAATTCTGATGTAAAAGAATTTACCAGGAAAACTTCATTCTCATTACACTCAGCCTTACTTTTGTCCTGTTTTTGGCAGAACTGTCCCCTGCCAAAAAAGACATCACAGTCGAATAATACTGCAGAACATTTTCGCATTTAAATAAACGGAATGGAATAACACAGAAAGTAATCACTATATAGTAATCTCTGAAGCGTTGGAATTACTGCCAGTGTAACAGGAAGTGAGTGCTGGATAGTACGAGTAATTCTTACAGCTGATACGTCCGATTCTTTATTTTTATGCTACTAACGCCGATCTAAATATTATTATATTGAAATTTAGAGAAAATTTAACAACAGACTGACGTCATTTTTAGAGAAATAAAATATTCTAGAGAGTTTACTTCTAAAACTACCGTAGATTAAGGTTGAATTCTGCCCCATTAAATTTCAAATCGGCTTCCTCTCTTTCTACGTATCGTTAAATAGCCGAAAACTGAGTTTAAGACTTTACACATAGTTCTTGTACGCCATCAGTAACTCCTAAGTTTAAAACTGGAAACTTTCGCTATAATTACTATTACAAAAAGACATACACCCAATATATAATAAACACACACACACACACACACCAAATAAATAAATAAATAAATAAATAAAATAACTAAAAGATTTAAAAAAAACACTGAAATATTTCAGATTTTAAATGTCGCCTTTTTTAAAACAGCCTTTTCTAGCACTTACGCCATATGCAATAGATATTAAATAAAATACGTTTAGACAATATATACGTTTAGAATTCCCGATGTAGCTTTAATTATTGGCATGCATTATTCTTTTTTTCCCAGTCTTTTCTTAGTTCATCGTATTAATGTTCGTTTTTTAATTAAGAGGCTTAACAACACTTTCTTTAGTCTTTTTATTACCAATGTTTTGTGTCTTTATTTATTAAATATCACGCTCCTGGCACCTACGCCACATAAAATTCGATTCAACAGCAAAATCACAAAATATTTAAAAACAACATACCTTTAGAATTTCCGATACCCAGTCTCGCGCGATAGAGATTAAAGAGTTTTATTCCCTACAGTGTTGCCCCTGCCCGTTTTGAAATCGATGAGTTTGTTAATCAAAAATTCGTTAAAGTTTTACAAAATATGAGATAGATCATAAAACATATTCGAAATTCAAAATTCGGGCTTCCAGGTGCTCATGCTTGGGTGGAAGATTGTTATTAAAAACTGGATAGCTGTGGGTTTCGTTGTTTTCGGGGCTAACTTTTCATTTGGGATAAAAAGGATTAAAATTTTACGGGAATAAGTATATCAATGTTTTAAAAAAAGGTTTCTAACGCTGTAAATCTTGAAGCTCTTTAAACGCTATTTCTAATCAAATGGCCTAAGATCAGTTCAGTTCTTGATAATCGTGAGCTATGTTGCGCATAAAATACCTTCACTCTTATCGTTGACAAATAACACCATTTTCAGGTGATATCGAGTGTAGTTTCTATTAGCTTCCTGGAGATCGATCAGTGCCGGCCACAGCAAGGTGCACAGTTAAGGCTGGACAATGAAGCGAGTCTTGCAACGTATCATAACAATGGAGGCTCCAATTAAAGCACGAAAAAATACTCCCATAAGAGCGTCTCAACTGCTCAAAGCGCCCAAAATACAATAATGCTCCCCCGGACGAAAACAAATCCCAATTACGGACACCGCGTACGAGTGCTTTATTATGAGATTTAAAGTTGGAGTTCGGTCTTGATTACTAATACAAAGAATTCAGATCCACACGAGAGAGGGTTAAAAAAATAAGTAAATAAAAATAAAAATGGGATCTATCCCGAGCTTAATGAATAGACGCAGTAACTTTTTCGTTGCTAATGAGCGTGAGGTGGTCTTATTTTATTCTTTTTGCATACTCAGTTATGGGCTTATTTTTCCTGAATAACATCCTTTCGGAGTCCCGGAATGCAGAGAGAAATCACTCTGTTACCCTAATGAGGGCACACGGACGACGCAGGGACTGGTGCAAAAATAATGAATGTAGAAAGAGGTACCTTCCCTCCCTGACATATCTTCTTTTATGCGCGTTATTATTATTATAGCCATTTTTTTATGTTCTGACAGAAGTTGGCGCATGTGTTCGGTAAACTAAATATGTCAGAGATGTATAGCAGGACTGCTTTAGTGGGGATTCGTCAACTGTAAAAGTCATTAGAAAGGGTTTTCTCCCCGGGATTGGGTCTATATAAAAACTGTCAAGCACCCTAAAAATAGAAACTGAGGTAGTATGAAATAATTTCATTGGGAGACGAAAGATAATTTACAAAATTAAAAATGGTAGGAGAGGGTTTTAATCTCTGCAACTAAATAGAAGGGGGAGGGGAGCTTTGATATCTAATTTTTACTTCTGTGGTAAAGTTCAGCTCAGTGCTAATGAGATAGGAGCCGTTAGAAAAATTGTTAGGTAACCATACTGAATAAAATATTAAATAACAGCTCTATTACAATTATCAAGATAACCATTATAAAAATACAGCTTAATTCGCAGCGAATTATTTCTTAATTTGCTTAAAGGATAACCGTAATTAATATTTAAAATCTATATTCCAAATAAATATTGAAAGATAAATTTGAAAATCGGAAGACATACAGCATTAGATAAAAAGTGAAGATGAATTAAAATATATTTCAATCAGATTGTTTACATTCGATTATTTAAGCAATATAAACATTAAAACATCCTAAAAGACAAATTTTCTTAACTGGCAGGTATTGATGTGGAAGTCCAAGCGAATTTTCAAAGAATAACCGATTTTTTTTTTAAACGAAAAAAAAAAAAAAAAATTGTTTCATATCTAATACTAGTTAATTTATATTTTAATTAATTAACATGTTACACGTTAATAAATAACATATTCCATATTTACAGTTCGAAAAATCATACAGTTGCAAAATGGAAGAGGTTTTAACACCCTGCAAGCAAATGTTACCTCTTGCCCCAAAATCACCAATTTCGAAAGATAAAAAATTCTTTTGATATATAATTGAACTATGTTAACTGTTCATAAACAAGTAATATTAAAAAATATTTAAAGTCAATTCCTATTTCCAATTAGAAAACTATTAACATCAAGTGTCATCCACTACAACTTTAAAAAATGTATTTGAACTTGAGTGAATGAATAAAAAGTATTTTATTAACGATTGAAAATTTGAACAAGATATAGGGAAAGTGTGAGCTAATAGTAAGAATTTAAAAATAAACATAATAATAAATGAAATTTAGAACCTACTCTAAATCACTACAAAAACAAAAATATTCTCGAATAGCATGAAAGGAACAGATTTTTTTCGATTTCATAATTCATTAAATAATTCCTTCGATAAAAAAATACAAATGGCATCATTCTTTATACCTTTTTAAGTTTTAATTGAAATATTTCATTAAGAAATTATTACAGTGATAAAAATGTATATCTCAAATTATGCTTCAACAATTAATGGATTCTACCTTTCCATCTTTTAAATCTTACAGATGCTTTTACAGCAACATTTTAGCTTGCTTAACATAATAATAAAATTGCTTTACTATTTTTCATTACACATCTTTTGACTTTGATGTTTTACAAACATTTTTAAACTTTCGATGTTTGATTCTCCACCCATTAGCCCATTCCTTAGAACAAAATTCAATGGGTCAATTAATTTATTTCAGTTACAGCCTAATTAAATAAGATAATCTATTAATTCTGTTTTACAAAATTTACATGAATTTTACAGGAGTTACAGTTAGTCAGTTCGTGCTTCTCATATCCCGTTTAAGGGTACTGCATCGAACAAAAATTTTTAAATCGCGAACTAGAGTTAAATTGCTATCCCTGGCATATGTTTGTTGATCTCCCCTTCTGTTAATTCATGGAAACATATTCAGTTCTGAAAGACGACAGAATCCAATGGCCGGAACATCGGCAAGTTCCTTAACATGAAGCCCCCATTAGACACACACAATTATCGGCGGAAGAAGGGCGAAAGAGAAGAGTCCTGTACTTTTGGTAAGCGATTGATGCAGATTTGGAGCGGCGCCACATCTTGGCTTCAAATCTAGACAAACAGACGCAACACTTTAACGCAAAGATGATGGGGTTAGGAAAATTCTCTTGGCATTTAAAATGGAATTTCGGTGATAACATACTCTGCGATTTTCGTGTTAAACGTTGAAAAACTGTTCCAAATGTAAAATTATTCAATAATTTCTTTCTGTTCATTATGAAACGAAGCTTGTATGTGTCATAATGATTCGGATTACGACAATGCAAAATTTCTAGTCTTAATGACAACATCAAAAGTTATATACTTCTTAAATATCTGAAATACCTAAAGTTGCACAGAGACATTTTCGTTTTAGGTTTTGAACTCAAATCTCAGTGTATCGATCACACAGGAGAACCATATACAATTTAAAACATACTTTCTATATGTGTGCCAAATATACAGGTACAGCGCCAAATACACATAGTACTTTAAAAAAATTTATTAAGTATGTGTTTTCTCTATTTGCTGACATTAAGACAACCTGGTGATGATGCGTTAGTAATTCCTCTCAACTCAGAATTATGTTATGTACAATATTTTAGAAATTCAAAGATCTGTCAACCTCCCATCTCGCGAGACAAGCACTTTTTTAATTTTCATTAGAGGTATATCGGAATCGAAGTCGAAATTTTGGAAAAGCATTTATATTAGAAAATAAGTCTCATAAGAAGTGGTTCCGCTGTCATATAAAATCATACAATTATAGACCTTCAAAAAAGATAAATAAAGTATAAATTCAAGTTTTTTATTTAATTACAGCTTTGTAGAATCATTAGGGTTTCTTTTCGAAATGAGGAAATTGAGGAAATCCGTAATGCCCTCTCTGGGATTCGAACTCCGGACCTCCCGAACACGCGTCGAGTGTGCTTCCAGTCATACCACGAAGGTAAGCAGAAAAGAAGAAGGAATTTATAAACTAATTAACAAATCTAGAAAATTCTTTCTCAGACTGTATTAAATTTGTAAAATATTTTTATGTATTTTAAGGGAGGCTGTTACGGCTGCCTCTTCTTCACGTGCCGACTATTGGCCAAGTGGTGTTAAAGATTGTTGAACAGTGGCCATTCGACCCCAGCCGAGTGGTTAGTTTCCATATACTTCAATATATCCAGAGACTCGGACTGGACATCCTGTCAAGGTTAATGACACTACTCTATTGTTTGTTTATGCTTCTATGTTCAACGCCGTCCAGGCCGGTATAGTGCCTAGTCACAATGACTGTCTCAACGAATCCAGGAGAAGACAAGAATATTTGTCAACACACAGGGTCTGTGCGGCAAAAGGGCACTCAAAATTAATGGCGAGTTGAAACTCCACTCGAGAGGTTAGTGGTAGGGGAAGAGGTTCTTAGGATCTTCCGACCCTAAGACCGAACCCCCCTTCACAAAATTTGGGAAGCTTAACAGTTAGCTAGATTCAGCAATACCTCAATCACGTGGGGGTGCTATTGAGGTTCTGGCCTACAATCTACCTACACATGTCTAAAGTAAATGTTAGCCAATTTCCTCCATAATTTTCTCAATGAAAGGATCCATCCCCACACACAGACAGCTCTCGAGTGTTTTGGCATTTCAAATAACAAAATCTAATCTAACCTCTTCTTCACGCAGAAAAAATACTCAAATTATAGCAAAATTTAATATATTTCAAATTAAAATATTAAATGTCTGTCTCCTTCAGACTGTAAAAATATCATATCAATCAATACAAAAACTCAACTTTTTAAAACTTTTGATCAATACAAAAACTTTATATTTTCACAGGAAACTGATATATGTGCCTTTTCTCCAAGGAGTACACGAAAATAACTAATTTCGGCAGAGAACGGCAAGAATTCCTCTTCTTCACAGACCAGAGATATTTTTCTGAACTAAAATTCCATTCCATTGGAGACTCGCAAGTGTTTCCATTCATTAAGGAGCAAACATATTATGCCAGGGACAACAGCGATAGCCAAAGGTAAGCCCCCCGCACACACACACACAAAATCATATATTGCCGGTTAGTCGCAGCAACAAAATATGGAAGATAAGATTAAATTTCAAGCTAACCTGCTATTCTTCTACGCATTACAGTTAATTTATAGCTTAATTTTGCAACATCTGATAAAAGCAAATCCACGCAGTCTACATCCGAATTTTTTAACTTTTAATTGGGCTAAAAAACTGCATTTCAGTAGGAATTATTTAACATAAATTACACAAGCAGCTACGTTGTATTAAAAAGAAAGAAAGATAATTTTTCGCAGCATATACCCTATAATTGCAGTGTGAATAGGAAACATAATTCTTAAAATTATGCGCAACGGAAGACGGTACGTGAACGTCGAGATAATTATTTCAAGTGCAGATAAAAATTTTATACATGTTGCAATTTTCAGACACATGTGACAAGCTTAACCATCCAGATTAGCTCATTAAATCCGTCTGCTAGGAAAACTATTTACTTTCTTTCTAAGAAAAAACAGCCTTCAAGCTCAACTAAAACAGAAAAGGCGCTTTTCAAGGTTTTCCACGTACAGCCCCATTCGTATATAATTATAGGCAAAATGGAAGAACATTAAGTCTCGTAATTACATAAAAATAACGCGTGCTTATTCATGCGGCCCATGTGCGAAAGAAAAAATTACCATTACACTATGCAGGAAAGAGGAAATATTGACTCGGATATAATTATTCTAATAAGCTCCCTTTTTTTCACATTAATATCGTGGTAAACAGTAAGTAAAACTACAATAAGCCCCATACGCATGTCGCAATTACAAGTATGAACGAGTTGGTTAAAAAATGAATGAAAGAAAAATAATTCTACATTGTTTTCTGTCGTTAATTTTCACAAAGGGTCATTTCAAAACGGGAAAGAAAACGATTTTTTTAACCAATTAAATTCAAAAAACATCAAAACATTTCCTTATAATTTTATTGTAAACTACTGATTTAAATGTACAGAATTAAATGCAGTATTATCATGAGAATTTCGTGACTTTTTTAATTTTTTCCTCTTCATTATGATGTGGTTTTAATGAGAAGGCTTAATGATAGGTAAATAAGATCAGCTGATATAGCAGCAATATGGAGTCTTCAGTATTATCAGCTTGGCGACACATTCAGGATTGCACAATAACAATGACCTCATTAATTTCTGAAAAGCGTTTCCAGTTAGCTGCCTGATTTCTTTCATTTTTATATTAAACCGCAGCTCAATAAATACGCTGCATTTTTCTGCTAATTAAGCTTTCACGTCAATTGCCTCAGCAAAATTTTCAGCTTGACTCTTACACCACGTGCTCGCAATACAATATCAGTAATGGATGTCGTTTACTTCCATGACTACGCGGCTTGATTTTAAACACTAAATATTTATCCTTCATTGGTTTCTCTGCTTCCAGAACCAGCATATCAAAATGCTACTGATGAAACAATCAAGGGAAAAAATAAAGGAAAAGACGCAATACGGTATCAAACATAATTAGCAAAAATCCATTTTAAATTAACGCTGATTCTACAGAAAATCTTCAGGAATTTCAAAGGAGTTAAAATGAGTCTCTCTTTTTAAACACGGAACCCATTCTGCTCCTTGAATAAGAGAGACAGTATTGAAATAAACTGGATTACGGAAAAGCACACTAACGGTATCACACTATGAACAGCTAGTAATTACAGCATACAACAAGCAGTAGATAAGTGGGGTACTAAGTAACTAATCCAGCTAACAGACTACACATATGATGACAACAAATTAGTCCACAAATTATTGAAAAAACACAAATTATTGAAAAAAAATCTGATGTGTACACCACATGACTTCCTTGTACGGAATATTAAATTATACGCATTTTTTCTTGCATCTTATTTAAACTTATTAGATTGAATTAAACCTACTTCGCCGACAGCGCATAAACCACAATAGAATATATGCATTCTTTAAAATTCACTTTGTTTACCATAGCGACACTCTGGCACTAGGTTTACTTAACAGTATTATATTTCATTCATTTTATAACTCAGAATGCACAAAATGTATATCATTTAAAGAATTATCTAATCGTTGCCACATGTTCTATTCAAATACTATAATAAAGCTAGAACTATGTATAAAAGAAATTAAGCAAATAAAACAAAAAAGAAACAGTTTTTCACAGACGATTGAGTATTTCTCATTTAATTAATTCAGTTCTTACTTCGCGAGAAGGCAAAAATACATAAAAACTCAAAATATCTATATTAAAAACTACGAAGTAAATCTCAAACGTTTATTTCCTCGAAAAAATTCCAGAAAGAATTAAGCATCATTTAATTGGCAATAATAAATGAATGCGTTATCTTTGTTGTTGCGAAGCTAAGTTTCTCTACATTGGCAACAAATCCACTAGTCTCCTGTTTCAAATGTAAACATCAATGGCCGCCATTAAAACAGGCTTAGCGGCAATTAAACAACTTTAAAATTGCTGATAATTCTAAAAATATTGCACACAGATTTACTAAAGGCATAAAATCCTTAACCAGAAGATAAAAACAATATAATTCAATCATTTTTAAAGAAAAAAATGTACAATCTACAAACATATAAGAGTAAAGAAACTGAGATCACTGAGCCGAGTAATAGAGTGGATATATATATAAATATATTTATATACGTTTGGTGCGGCCGATTGCAACCAAAATACGTGGTGCACATATATATATATTTGTATATAGAACTGCTAATAGCAGTCCTATATACAAAATTTCAACGTTCTGAGGCTACTCGTTTTTGAGTTATGCGAGATACGTACGTACATACGTTCTTTAATATACGTAATACGTATATTAAAGAACCTTGCATACGTTCGTACAGACGCCACGAAAAATTGTGTTCAGAATTAATTTTAAAGCAGTTTTATAATTTTTTGAAGGAAAAGAGTATTTTATTCTGTCCCTACGTACAGATATTACGCAAAAACATCGTTAAATTGCATTCGATAGCGGTTAAAATGGATATTTTCGTTGAAATATGCTGCCTGAAACTTTTCGCGATTACAATACTTCCGTTTTACTTCGTACAAGGAAGTAAAAAATTAGTTAAACATGAATGCGGATACGAAACAACGAAAATTGCACTCTTTTTATTGCGACACTAAACATGCTCCGTAAATTAACCTCATTAAGTTAGCAATAGGCCTAGGCTCTGCTTAATCCCCAAAGTTAAAAATTAGCTAACTCGCCACGAAAAACTAATTTTCGTGTCGAAACTATCGATGGGCAGAACCTATAAATGAAGCATGCAGAGGCATTCTGAAGGCGTTGTATGATCCAGCGTGCGAAGATGTACCAAGATGTTTCTTGAAGGAGGAAAAAAAATAATCGTGAAGTCTTAATGATTATTTGCAAGGTCAGCTGCCAAACAAAGACGAGCGTAATAATCAGCCCCAGTTTACGCAGACCCTCTCAAAAAACAAAGCCATTTAATAGCAGGCAAAATTATCGGTTTAAGTTCGCGGCTACCGTGCTCCAGAGGCGAGGAGAACAACAGCAACTAAAAACCTCGCTGATGGTTTTTTGATGGGCACACGGGTCCCACCGCTAGTGTCACAGGTAGACCCCATTCTGAGACACTGCCTGCGAATTTTCCATTAAGTCTTTCGTTCATGATGCGGTGATTACAGCTATTAGCCAATTACGGGAGAGAGAAATGTTGTCGCGATCAACAAGTTAGTTGACGGTTAAGAGTGCACTAGTCGTTACTTTTTTACCGTTCTTATGTAAGGCCGTGTCGATGAAGGGGGAAATCGTCATTTTCGCTCGACTTCGTTCGTCATATAATTAGGCAAGTTCCGCTAAATGCCCCCTGACACGCTATTGCATCAAATCGTTTAACAACGCACTAGAAGAAGAGTAACTGTGGCCCGCGAGTCTGCGAAGTAGGTTTACATTTTTCCCAGCTACATACAATGCCCGAATTCATAAGTCGACAATGGGCAAATCAACGATGGCTCGTTTCACTTTTCACGAAAAGGGATGCTGCAACTCCTGGTCATTAATTTCCTACGCTTACCTTCTTAGCTTGTGTAACTCTTCTAAGTTGCACCAATAACAATACTCAGTGGAAACATTCAAATACGGACATTACTTATCAGAATGATTAATAAAGGTAGAATGTTTTTGATATTATCGGTCACATTTACGCTAAGTACTAATTTAAAATTTAATTTCTTTTAATTTTCATACGATTCATCGCAAATTTCATTGAGAGGTATGGTATAAAACCGTTAACATCCCGAAGGGATGAGATTAGGCTTAATCTTATAAGGTACTTTCTCTCTCCTTTCCGCGTGTCTTCGTGCCGGAATTGGAAGCATACTCGATGCCTATTTGAGAGGTCCTGGCGAGGGCATTGCGCATTTTTCATGTCTCCAGCTTTAAAAAAAAAATAAATAAATAAAATAAAATAAAATATTTATTTAAGTGTTAATATGATCTCTAATAATTAGAGTATCGAATAGCCAGTTTTAAAATTTTTAACCTATACTTCCGCACAAAACTTAAGAGGAGAAATCAAATGCGACACAATGCATTTATAGCCAATAAATAAAAATCTAAGCAAGCTTAAGCTATAATCAATAAAAATGCATTAGTATAATTCATAAAAATATACGATGAAATTAATAAGTCCAAATCGCAATATCCTTCATTTATTCTTCCAATTAAAAAAAAATATATTGCTTAGCCACGTAACTTATTATTGGGTTAAAACTATGTTTTAATAATAACTTAATACATTGCGACTTATACTGTTTTACAGTAAATTAAAAAAATACAGAAACAAACTCTCCTACTCACAAAGTTGGGACGGATCGGAAATGATTTCAGTATCTAAACGTCATTTCCCAAATAGTTCTCAGAGTTCCAAAAACGAATTCAGATGACGACATTGCCATTAAATTTCGCTAAAATTACAACATCATATTTTGTTGTTACAATGCAATACTTATCGTTTCATTAAAATAAATTTTTCTGTAAAAATGTTTTGTTTGTAGAGAAAAAGTTAGTTATTTAGTCTGTATTTTAAGGTAATAACCTCTCTGGTGGGCCAAACATTTGGCTATACTATTATCATAAACTAAGAATTAACTACATTGAGTTGATGATATTAAATTACAATCTAAAAAAATATAGTAAATTTTTATGTTTTGTTCCCCTCTCTCTCTTGCTTCCTTCACCCGAATAAAATGTACTCAAAAATTGCCACGTGCTCCATGAAATAAATAAGCAAAAGAACTTATAAGTTAACAGTTTCAGGTTATCATAAACCAGTTTCCGATTAGTCAGTACCTCACTATCAAATTTTGCAGATAAAACTGCATCAGACATTTTATTGTATCTATTTTAATTTTGCTTTAAATGAAATGGGAATATTTTGTGTTGAATGATAAGACTTCTTTTGTTCTTAGTTCATCGAAAGTTAAAAATAATACTTTAGGTACAACTATCTGTAATTTATTAAAGAAACATTGCTTTATTTTTTCCAAGGCCCTTGCCTCCTATTTTTTGGGGGGAGGGGAGGGGAGGGGGTTAGAATATATATACATATATATATATATATATATATAAATGAATATTCAGAAATTGTTTCGTAATCCAATCATTACACATTTTAGAATTTCCCCACTTAGATGAAACTATTGTTATATTAACATTTCTAACACCTCCCCCCCCGGAGAGAAAAGTATCGATAGAAAATCTTTTTTTGATAAAAAATCTTATGTTTATAGGCATGTGAGCAAGAATTTAAGATAAAACTATAGCACTACATTAAGACACAATATGTGTAATCATATGTATGATTTTCCTCCTCCACCAGAAGTAATATTTCTTTTTCTTTCCTTGCTCTTTTCATTAGGCCAAGGATAAAAATACTGCAGAAAGCTATAGGATTGCATTGGCTTTTATCTATTAAATACAGTTACAGTTGCTTCTGTTTAATTTATTTATTACTAAGACAAAGGCAAAATATACAGATTATAATAAAAAAATCAATGTACTTCCCAGGGGGGGGGAAACAAGATTTTATTTAGAAACACCTACATTTAGCTCTTTATATACTTTGTGCACTCTTTAACTCATTTGTAAACCCCATTTATAAATCAGTTCTCTAGAATACCATTTAAGTAATAACCAAAATAATTATTACGATATTTTAAATTTAATTTTTGTGGTTGCTACGTCAAGAAATCTAAAAGAAATCAGATATACCTCAAAAATCTCTATTTCTAAATAAAAATATATAAATAAAATAATAATTAAAAAATATTTTCCCCTCCACTAAAACAAACAATTTTAAAATTCAATTCTAATGAATTAGTACCTAAAATGTGATAAAACAATTTAATTATTTTACAATATTTCCAAATAGGCATACTAGCGGAGAAATGGTTAATACAAAGAGGCAATTATTAGTACGACGATCGAAGTTTGACTTCTTTCTGCTGTCGGATTCTGATATAACTACTGTAACGCTAACATCATCTGTAAACCCGGGAAGGGCTGCTGAGATATAGATTAACTGACACAGAGATCAAAAATGGAATACGTCTAGAATTACGTATCAGAAATTCTAAACATACTGATGAGTTCACGTAACTATTTTTATTCCGGAATAACTGGCACTAATAATAATAATAATAATAATTTTCACAAGAGCAGAGAAGGAAAAATCTCACATTCAAGTTTAGTTCTTTCACGTTCTTGTTTATCTACATTACTAAATATTCAAATTTTGAAATGTTTCATAAAAATGTACCTAAGCCTATGTGGTTATATTAATTTATTTGGAATCTGATCCGTTAACAGAAAAAAATGAAGAAATTTTGCAACTGAATCCTGAACTGTCTTAAACGTATTCAGTCGTGAAAACCATCATACCGAAGCAAGAAAATTACTTCTTTTGTCTAAATACCTGCTTTATTTGACAAGAGATAGTCAGAGATACTCGAACTGTCTGTGGTAAAAAAATTCAGACAGAAGTAAATCTAAGCAACAATTCCACCAATTAGAAAAAAATATCCAGCAAGATAAATTGCCTAGCATCGATGAAAGTGTAGCTCGGATAAGGAAAGTATTTGACGCTTCTGACAATTATGATCATGCTTTACTAGTTCCGCATTCTGCAAAGCACTTCCATTTCAGACAAAACAATCTAATCATTTGAGAAGCTGCAAGTGGAGGCTCTTAATCACAGGACTAGAAATGTAAGGGGCCTCGTCACTATAGCTAAGGCATCCAGGAACCAATCGGATGGTCGTCGGTTAGTCTTTGCAATCGCATATTTATTATTACTGAGAAGAGTGCGTGGGAGGTAGTGAATGGGGAAACAATAATGGATCTTCTATCACTTCACCGTTTCATATATGAGAATGGAAATACATACATCACGATGTCTAGAAGACACAGCGATTATTAACTTCATTCATATAAAAATTCGATTGGGATTAGGTGCGTTTTCTGGACTTTTAGTGGGCGAAATCACGGAATTGGGTGAGAAGGAGGTCACTAGAAAATGAAAACATGCCTTGCGATTGGATTCCCCAATGGTTTCTTTATTTTCACAGGTTTGTTCTTCTTCTCGTGTCGCCCTGGATTTCTAATTCGTGAGTTCGGTTTCCAGCTCGGAATACAATGAGGAGAAGCAGAATTGGACATATACTCTTCTATTATTACTAATCGAAATATCGCTTCCGAAGAGTAGTCTAGACGGGTTCAAATAAAGAATTGCAAGAAAATGAATCTTTACAGCGTTTCGTTAACCTGTTACCACAGCGCTAGTACAGAACAGGATTGAGCTTCAGAAATAAATACGTAAATAAGAACAAAACAAAAGAAAGGTTTGGTTCTTGGGGGAAAGAGTCAACACCCAAACCATGAAAAGTAAGAAACTTCTTTGCTGTTAAGGAAATTTTCTCACGCAGCTATTTGGAAATTAATATATTATTTGCGCTTCCATTAATTGACATATTATTATGTTTACGGGGCAATAAACCGACTTATAAAGGAGGAAACTGTTTAATACATTAACTCCTATGAACGTATATTGCTTAAAATTGTAATTTTAATCGCACAGAAGATTATGAAACAGATTAAATCCAAAAATTCTACATATATATTTCAGACAAATTTACTTTTTTCATAATCGTATCTCTTTTTGAAGAGGCGACTGCTCTCCAAGCAAGCCGTACAGCTTATGACGAAAACCTAAGAATTAATTCCTTTTTTCTTTTTTTAATTATTTATGCTAATAATTGATCCTAAATTTTCAAAATTAATTATTAATTAAATCTGGGATTGATATGTTAAGAGACTGAAGAGAATAAACCATGGGTAAAGCTAGAATACTTTGTAGCACATTAATTTTAACCACATTTAATTTTCATATAAGATTAGTTTTATTAGTCTACTCACATTTCACTATAAAATTTCATATATATTTATTTAATTTTTTTTCCTTTGAATTTTATTCACTTATATATGTTCCTTCTAATTTTTTACTTTCTCTACTTTCATATATAACACCGTTTATTCAAGTCACATATGTCCTTGGCAGCTGCTGCTGTCAAATAAATAAATAAATAAAATAATACCAAATTCAATTTGTACTGAGGAGCTAAAATTTTGAGACCTAATTCTTAGAAAACATGGCGTATTGTCATAATTTGAGGCGTAGGATTGAAATACGGGGGGAAAAAGTCATTTCAGAAAAAGTCCGATTTTGAGTCAAAATATACCTATGTTAAAAAAATGCTATATATAAATCTAATATATATCCTAAATCGCTTTGTCGAGACATGAAAAGTACAAGTTCAATTTCGTCTATCAACCCAGTAGAAAGGGAGATATAGAATCCTTTGGGGAGGGGGGTGTACATTGTCAAATTTGTTTTCAGTTGCAATAAATAACATTTAAATGTATAATTTATGAAATCTGATTAAGGATTTCTCTCATTTGTTCACATGAAATATGAATGAAAGAATGAAGAAAGTTTTAACTAAGAAATGTTCTAGAACTTCAGTTATACCGACAAAGCGATCCTTTTAATAAATGCTGAGCCTGAAATGAATACTTGCGGCGGTTCGCAATTTATTTTGTGATACCATATTTATATAAGACATGCATATTTAAAAAAACTGCTTAGTAAGACTAATAGGGGGAAAAATAAAGAAAATCAAATTTTATTTTCAAATAAAAAGAGGATAAGAAATTTTTCACATTAGGAGTCATTATTGCAATTTTCACCAGACTATTTCACCAGACTATTATGTAAATAACATACATAACTGTAATGAATGGCAACAAGAAAACAAGATAACAAACATGATAAGACTGCAAAACAATCGTCGGCTTATTTCATTGCTTACTCCAGTCTGGTTACATAATTAGAATGCAACACTGTAATTTCCGTAATCACTTTCCAAAAACAGAAGTCAAGACTTATTTCATCAAGGGGGGGGGGATTTTAGCCCATTTTGAAATTTTATATTTTTTATGACTCGAATGACTATATGTTACAAATATATTCTTCTTACAATATAAATGAAACTTGCAATATAATCCGAACATTGATTTGCAGCCTTAAAACATTATGAGACTATAATTTTTCATGCCTCCTTAAAATGACATTAAATTCTATCCGCAACATATTTTTTTATTTTGAATATTTTAAAGTACAGTTTATTAAGATTTTAATCTTTTTTATGACAGTATGTTTTTAAAAAAATTTTACAGTTCAATTAAGATTGTTTTTTGTATTACTTTTAAATATTTGCATTCCAGTTGTGGAGTGCCTAAGACACGTTGGTGTTGTTAATGTCATTCTGAGACAAAATGAAGTATTATTTTTAATATTTTTGGACAATTAGTTAGTGGTGGTATGGATTTTAGAGTAACAGGAAGAACGAAATGTATATTCTGTACTCCTTAATTATCCGGGTTTAATGTTTGAAATACTAACCTCTTGAAAAGTTCTATTTGGACCATTAAGCAAATGATAATTAATAGTTTTTATTTGTTTATCGTCTTGTATTTTTTAATTCTTTAATTATTTTCCCCATTCTCCTTATTAAAGAATGAAATTTGCCAAATATTTTCCAACTATAATAATATAAATAATAATATCAAATAGTTATGTGTTCTCAATTCTGAATACCTAGTAGCACTTTTAATTCTCCATACAATCTAGGATACGATAATCTTTTTAAAATATTTTGATAAATGTTAATATTTCTTATATATATAATTAAAGTGTTAAAATAATTTATCTCTAAATCATTTAAAAAAATACGTATACGAGTAATTTTATCTCAGCATCGTTTAATTATCTATCTTTTAGAATACCTGTAATTTATAAATACTACATCATGCCAGAGTTTTTTTGCATGTACATCTTTTCTTCCCTTTAAAACACCTTCGACTGCAGGCATATCGTATAGGTGAAGATGACTTATTTTCGAGAGCAGTAAGTAATATTAATTACAAAACTCCAATCTTTCTCAACGAATTCTGGTATTAAAATTTTTATCTCTCCATATATCAACATCAATATTTTTTAAAAAATATTCACTCCAATTCTTTCTCAACAAATATAGTAATTCCAGCATTAAAATTTTAAAATGCCCGCTTATAAATTAAAATCATCTTCGCAGGACAAAGGTTAAGATCGAAATTAAAGCACAGTATTATTTTTCTCATTAACAGAAATTTAGAAAGCGCCACGCCAGAGAAAATAAAATAAGAAAATGTTCGAAGATCAATGCAAGAGGTCTTGACATTATTGCGATTAAAAGCCCGACAGGGTGGGGCCAGCGGATGAAGCCGTGACACAATAAATAAGCTTTTCAGCTACTACATCAAAAACCTGAGCTCTGTTACAGGATAGATAAATGTTATCTATTATTCATAAACACATTCCTCGATAGATCACCTCTTATTTCGAAACAGTAGCGGCTTCCCTGATAATGAGCCTCGTAATTGAAATCCAGACAACAACAGATCACGTGGAGATCTGATATTTTCACAGGCAAAACGCATTCGTTCGAATTAAACGAAATTAACGCATTCGTTTGAATATAAAAACATTATCCCCTTTATAAATCAATTAGTTCTGTTTCCGCGATTCCTTTTCCGCGTTTTTCAAAATTCTTCCTGTTCCCGCGAAATTGGAGAATAAAGTCCCCCTCCCACCGCTCCTCAGGGAATGTCACGAGAAGTCATTAAGAAGAGTTGGACAGTTTCTTTGTGAATAAATTAATCTTCATCTTAACATGGTTAGACATTGTCTTTTAGTTTAGGCCCCTCTTGAAATCTCTAGTTTCATTCTATTACAATATTAGCTGCTATTTTCACATCTTACCTTAATCAATATGGATGTTTTAGACATTATTGAAACTAAATGGGGGGGGGAACATCTTTAGCTCTGTATAAAGGTTATCAATATCAAATACGGAATAGAAATAAGGGGAATGTGGTTTTACTGGATTTGCATAAATGAAAGAATTAAAAGCTGCAAAGGCACAATTAAGACAAAAGCAGAAGTCGTTTTAGAATAAAGAACGTCATTTTAGAACGAATATTTATTCTGAAAGATTTTATTATAACTCATCTTCATAGAATTTCGGGTAAATATTATTTTTGACTTTAGGAAACGATCTTTTAGTTCATTGCCAAAATCATAGCAAAGTTTGAATATCTCTCTCTTTCCTTTTGAATACATTATTATCCGAGATCGTAAATATTTTTCAATTATTTCTTTTAAAAATTATTTTTTTAAAAACTAAAATTTTTTATTTCCTACATTTCGGGAGAAGCCAATGTCCAGTCAGCCCCCCATTATGTAACCTCTTTAGGAAAGGGGGTAATGAAGATTGATAATTCCGCGGAAACAGAAACGTTTTTGACAACCGCGTAAACAGGAATCGGGAAAACAGGAAGACACCCTTAAGAATGCCTTTCTGAATTTCACACACGTGTGCAGACTAACATTTAAAAAATATATTAACGTAATTTAATAGCCTTTAAAGTAACCTTTACATTAAAAAAAAGCATTTCATAGACGTGTACAGCCTAGCATAGTTTTAGCTCAAGGTACATAATTTATTTTATTTAACTAACTTCTTTTCTCAAAGAGACCTTTAACACAATCAAGAATGGGAAAATAAATGTGTGTACAAGCTAATACATTATTAATTTACTGTATTAATTTTTAACGATTAATTTAGTTGAAGTGAGGTAAATACCATTCTTTCTTTCTATCTATAGAGACAGAGTAAGAGACAAGCGGAGAACAAATGCGACCTGTTTGTTCAAGAGTGAAAGGTGAGTTCTGAATGATTTAGTTCCGATTTCGTTATTATTTGATTCACTAGTAATAAATGTCTGAAATTATTACTGGTTGAATTCTAATGTAAATATACGTGTCATTAGCGTTTTATAAGAAGTATATGGCAGTGATTAGTTTTGAAATGAGGCAGCTTAGGGAAGTTTATTATAAGCAATTACTATTTTTGGAACAGAAAAGAAAAATACCTAAATTAAAACAGAGAGTTTAGGGACTACTGCAGATTAAAGTTCGAATTTGGTTTACATATTTTTTATTCTGCACACACGGACATATATATATATATTATTTACTAAATAATATTGATTAATTGATTATATTATCTCCTAAGTTTAATTATAGTAGGATTATCTTAAAAGAGTGAATGAATACTAGTAAGTTATATTTTGAAAGATGTTTTGAAGTAACTTGAAAGTTAATTGTTAAAAATGTTTTAACAGGGACTCAAGCTCTTTTAAATGCTCTTTTGATCTATTTTGTAAATCTAAAAATCAGCTGATATTCCTTTCACAGTATGCTTTTATGCGTTACTTAGCTTTCGTATACATGCAGGTATACATAGAACAGAGATTATTTGTAACAGTTTATCAGTTCTTAGCTTGCTATACATGAAAACGGTATTTTGGCTGAAAGTATGCAATTTAATTATTTATTCGGAGCCCATGTCAAGAGTTATAGGTAACTTTTCAACAAAACCATTATTCCAACTACTCTATAGTGTAACACGAAGACATTCATAACGGAATAATATAAAGAAATTTAAAACTTCACATTTAAAAATAATATTAATTCCATAAAATATGAAACTTATGATGTTCTTCTTATGAATTAATGATTTATACATATCTTTTCAAAAAAGATTCCGGTGAATAAAACAAAGTTGAAAACAGTTTTATTAAAAAAACTCGAAATAGATTTTCATGAATTAACCAAATTATCTTTAATTAGAATTAGAAGAAATTAAATAAACGCTAAAAATTAAGACACAATTAGAACTGTAAGCAAATAGCACATATAGAGTGTGCTTCTACACTTTATAAACGTTAGCTGCGTTTCTGCAGGCCATCAACGACAGTAGATCTTTCAGTAATAATGACCCCAATCATAATAAAAAGTGAACACGGAAAATAGTTCACAAGATGTAATAACTAACAATTATTGAACGCCGAGCCTAACTCCGTTCAAAACGGTAAAGTTTTTTTAATAAAAGTGACGACAATCTGCGATTAATTTTTATCTTATTTTAAATTTAATAACTGAGTTTAATTTTGCTTACCTTTTTGGAATATCCTGTGAAATCCAGACAAGGCGTCTATCCGCGTTCAAAGACTAGCAAATATTATTTTACAGTACCAGTAGCAGTGGTTAAGTTTAGAAAACTTAAAGGCGGTGATTCGCGCACGACAGATACTATAATAGTATCTTTTCCTTTTTCAATTTGCACAGCGGGCAAGGAATCGATTAATTAGATCGGCTGGAGGAGATCGTGATTTATTTCGCATAGATGTGTTATGGAGACAAACAGTTTTCAATTTAAAGTTGGAAAGCAAGCTCGAATTTCATTCCAACACAATTAGGATTATAGCTTCTGTCCAATTACCGTTCATGTTTGCAAGACAGCAGATGGGAAAGTGGACCGTTTTATGGGAAACTGACGGTCATTTTATCAGGAAGGAGTGCTATTACATCCGGGAATAGCTTGCTTTGAAGATGCAAGTTCATCTAAAACGAACTAGCTCATAGAAAAGGAAGACAGCAAAGGTACAGATACTACTTGGGTTAAATGAATATATAATTTAATATTTCCAGATATCTGTGCACAGTTTGACAAGCAAGTATGCTTACGCATTACGGATATCTATATCTTTTTACCACTGTAAATTAAATAAAAAAGTTGTTCTTATAATTCTACAAAAAATATTGAACATTACGAATACTATTTTACATTTTCCCGTGAAAATATACATATAAGGAATATATATATATAATAATAAAAATATAATACTGTATGCAGAAGAAATGGAGCTACTTATGAATTCGTTTTCATTAATTATATCAGTGCATATTAAACACTTACACTTAACTTGAATGCATAGGAAATACATTTCACAATGTAGAAAAGAATTTCTAAAATTGTTCCAAACGGGAGTGAGTACGGTAATGGCCCCAAAAATGTAACCTTCAATTATAATTGATGCGTTGGCTAACATGAAGAATTTGTTTGAAATAAGATATCAAAATTGATAACATTATTATTATTTATACACCCAATCTCTGGATTAATTTTTTTTTTTTTTTTTTTTTTGTCCTAACAATTGCTGTCACTGTCGTACTCCGGCACGCCTTCGATTGTTGTGTGTCACAACTCTTAATTTCATTATTTTTGATTAGACTTCTTGAACATTATAAATCGTTTGTCTTTTCAAAGACTCTTAATCTCGTCTTATTTAATATGCCAGTGATGATGCACCTGTTGTCCAGCTTTAATTGCATTATCTTTTACGAAATGATGCTTTGTATAGGCTCTAGTGTTCTATGCCATTCCCCTTTCTGCCAAAGTCCTTTTCCATTTGAATTAATACGCCTAGCATTAATTGTTTTACTAATAATAAATTCATAAAATCTGAATACAAAAAAGTATTCAAATTGTATATAAAACTATAACTTTTTGACAAAATATTCATTCACAGTAAATATGATTTAAAAGAGTGATATAAAGGTTTTCGAGAAAAAGAGAAATAAACGGAAAATAAATAATCGTAAAAGAAAAACTATGTCAAACATTTGCGACATCCAATTCTTTTGAAATTTAACATTATTAAAAACAGGGTCGAAATCTTTTTTTTAAGACATCATAAGCCCCCGCCTTATGAAATGCCTTGTCGGTGTATTTATACACTTATGACTACTACAGTTCAGCGCTATAAATTAATCTACTGAAAATATTAGTCAGAGAAAAAAGCAATTTAAATGGAAAACGGCACTCTCTGCAAATGGAGGCTCGGGCGCCTGCTTGCGTCGTCTACTTGAAGCCGGCCCTATTCACGATGATGATTATTGTATGAAAGATCTTGATAAATCTTGGTCACACTAACTTTCCTTTCCAGTGGAAAATGCAGTGTCAGTGTGGATGCTTTCAGCTATGAAAAGATTATAAAAGTCACTACGGGAAAACATTCCACAATTTTGTCTCATAACGATATGAAGATCAGATTCTGTACGAGCAGAATTTGCTAATTTTAATAAGAACTTCGCTGGGCACATTAAGTCTTTGTTCAGCCTCACAAAATTGAATTGCGCTTTTCAGTGCACAAGTCAAGAGATTACCTGAAACTGAAACGTGTCTAGCATGAAGTAAAAAAATGTCCAAAAGAACTGCAAACTTCAGAAATCACTTAGTATGCAAAGCTTATTCCTTAAAAGGCCTTGATTTCTCGGAGGAATGCAAAGTAATGGCGAAATATGAAAACGGTTCGTAGAAAGAAAAAATACGGGCTTTGAGTAGGATTTTATAATTATTCTCGATCCCCTGCGAGTAATTCATCTACCACCACACAAATATTTCAATCAAAACTCATTAATTTCAAACCTGTTACGAAGGAAGCGGAGGCTTAAGGAATACATATGACTCCCGCTAAATCGAGCAGTCAATCAAGTGACAAGAATTACAAAACCCGAAGGTCACTAGCAATTAAGGCTCATAGCAATCCAGTCATTACCGTTTGAACTATTACCAAAAACAGCAGAAGTACGAAGGTGAGCATTTGGGGGCGGAGCCTCTTTCAGCTGTCAATCGGCTGACCCCCCAGGTGATGATCCGGGATGGGCTCTACGGGGGGGCGCACGTGCAAAAATCAAAAAGGGCACACCCACATTTATCCGCGTACCTTCAAGGCCAATGCTTCGAAATGACCATACATAACACTCGTGCCTATCCTCCTCATTAACAGTTCTACGATAAAGACTTGTTTTCGCATGGGGCACAACCAGTGGGATCTGACTGTTTACTTGTAGGTCATTTAGTAATGGATATCATTTCTGGAGGGAAAAAAAATTCTTATTTAATTTCTTCTCTGGGTGATAAATATAGGCATAAATACGAGATCTACGAAATTCCCCTCGTTATTTATTCTATTCACTATTCAATATGTCACATAGAAGGTGGCTTATATAATGAGTATGGATTTTACGAATAACTGGAAAAGTTACACTCCTACTGATAAGAACTACTGCAGAGCCTCAATCTATGATTTCAGACTATTTTTGGTCCTGAATGAAGTTCATTATCAATCATACTATTTATTCCTGCATCCGTCCTTCCTCGAACTATCTATCGTTTTACCGCATAAGTAAATTCTGTTCGTGGACCGTTTTCATATTTCGCCATTTTTCTGAGAGATCATCGCCTTATATTTTAAGGAATACCCTACTAAAAATGCCCCATAGAAACCAGTAAAACTTTTTATGGGTACCCATAAGATTTTATGGGTTTTTATTGACTTTTACTGGTTTCTGTTGGTCTCTGTGGGTTTTTTTTACTGGTTTCAAAATGACCCATAGAAACCAGTAAAACTTTCTACTGGTACCTATAAAATTTTTGATGGTCTCTATGGACTTTTACTGGTTTCTATTGATCTCTGTGGGTTTTTCTTACTGGTATCAATTGACACCCATACAACCAACATTCAATGGCAGAACTTTGTACTTGTTTGTATAGGTTTATATTGACTTTTGCTGGTTTTCTTACTGGTATCAATATAAGAATAAATCTTCTGTTGGTTTATATGGGTTTGTGCTATTTTTTTATCTGACGTTAATATACTTCTTGTAAACAATAAAATTAATATAATGAAAATATGATCTCTTTAAGACCACCAGAGTAACCTGTAAACGCAGGTGGTCGTTTTAGAGAGGGTTTTTACTAAATATGCTATTTTTTTATTTAAATCTTTTTTCGGAAACAATAACAGTAATCATATACACCACACACAACAAGGTCTCTCCAAGGCGACCAGCCGCAAATAAAAATTCATCTTTGCAAGTGGTCGCCTTAGAGAGGTGATGCTCAATACCAATAGATACTCACGTTCTCAGAGATACGTTTATCTTTTAGAGGTGGTCGTCTTAGGGAGATTGCATCTACGGAATGAATCTCTTTAAGGCGACCAGACACACTTGCAGAATTTTCTTTGTGAATGGTCGCCTTACAGAGGGAATATTCAATACCAAAGTATACTTATGTTTTCAGAAATACTGGTCTCTTTCAGAGGCGGTCGTCTTAGGGAGGTGGTTTTTGCTACGAGTTGGTTCTCTGAATACACACACATAAGCACTTACATTTCTGATATTACAAATAAACACCGGTATCAACCAACATCTCTTTAACGCGAACAAGTTCATTTACAATCGCAAAACTTTTCTCCCTGTTAACGCTGACGTGAAGAAAAAATTCCCCCTCCCTCCCCCACTGTCAAAAGTTTCCCAAACAAGCAATATGGCGCCGCTCTAGTTATTGTTGTGTGATGGTGGTGTTATTTTCTTCGTGGTTGTAGTAATGCAATATATTATTTAATAGGATTTCCTGTATTACAAATTTTACTATGTTTTACTGTTTAGAAATTAGTAATAAATAATAAAATACCAGCACTGACAATGAATATACCACTAAAGCCATGCACGTGTAATCGTGTCTAATGTTTGAGAGAACGTTGCTGATAACTGACTAGTTGTGAAATGGAGTTTCTGAGCGTGAAATTGATTTTGCATCTTTACTTTTATCCTGAAAAACAATGTGCTTAAAGACTGAAAAGTGATAATTTCAGGCTTGATAATTTGTTTCAGTGTGCAGATGCAGAAATGTAGTTTTTGCATTCTACTGAAACTGTATTTTGGAAAATTTATGTTTTTGATTACAGTTTAGAAATACTTTTTTAAAGCTTGTTCATGTAGATGCTTTATCATTTCAATTTATGTACTAATAAATTTGAGCATACCTTACTTAAAAATGATCTTGCATGATTCAATTTTGAATTTTTCGACTAATATGATGTGGCCGAGCAAAAAGAATGTTTTTTTATGTTTTAAAAAATGTACTAATTATATTTCGCGAGCAAAAAAGGTAAGTTTTATTAATGAAATAAACATTGAAGTATTTAATGTGTTTATTACTTATTGAATGGGGTAGACAAGACATACAAGCTTAAGAAATCTTTTTTCCACTACTAAAATTATGTGAAAATTTAGATGATCATAGTAGCTTAGATTGTTTTTTCTTTTTGGTCTATTTTTCTTTACAAGTATGAGACTAGAACCCCATTTTTACATTAAATATTTTGTTAAAACACATATAATCATTTTTATGCATACTTTAATTTTCATTATTATTAGTTTGATGAAGAAAATTTCAAATGTGTTTTTCATAAATTGCTTTTGAAATAGAAATAGATTTGTGAATAAGATTTATGTAATATTAAATGTAATAGTCTTGGGAGTATAAAACGTGAATTATTTATTTGAAAAAAAATTACATTTAGTTGAAACCTCATATAGTGGTTATTTTCTTAAATGACCACCTCTGATAATGGCACATTTGTCAGGACAATAATTAAATAACAGGACTTAAAAATCATTCATAGTTTTGTCAGGCGACAGGAAACTGGCATTATCTTGAATTGTGGAGTTGATTGTTTTTGGAACGTTTTGCTGTATAATCAATTGACTTCGGTGTAGTAATTTTTACGTGGGTATGAATTTTGCAGAAGTAATTGAAAGATTTTACGAGACATTTAAAACCAAAGCTTTTCGGATCATGAGTCTTATAAGGGCACTGTTATAGCATTGTTTTCAAATATAGTAATATTTAAACATTATTTTCGGAATCACTTCCACAGGGAATCCGGTTGTTCTCTGAGGATGAAAACTCATATAAATAAATCTTCTGTATAGCCTTATACAAATGCAGTTAAAATTACTGTTATTACAACTAAGCGAATATAGCCACATTTGTTTACAAAAAGTTATTATTTCTAAATACTGCACTACATCAATTTCATTTAGCATTGTAATTTCAGAAAATGCTCAGCATGAGGTATTTTTATATTATATAATCTACTGTCAAAAACAATAGCTACCTTTTCAGTACTTTAAAATTTTACTATTGAGAATTTTTATGGTTCAAAATAATATTTCTATACAATATTTCAAGTATTCTTTCTACAATAGAAATCTAAATAACTTGCACCTAAAACACTGACTCAAATTTATTGCAATAATGCATCGCTTTAATTAAATTTATGTTCCCTTGAGATGATATATGAAAAACCTTGTGTAATAATAAATTATTAATATATATAGGTAAATAGTATTTATATATATTTTTTCGTGTAAAGTGCAGAATCACCCACTTATTTATTTGGCACTTTGTACAAAAGTAAAAGGAATTGGATTTTTGTCAATTTTCTTTTGACTTTTAAAAGTGAAAATAGGTTGATGTGTACATGAATAAAGTCAAAGGAGTGCACAATGGCACTTTTGTGCAGTTCTGAGATGTTTTTTTAAGTGAAAATAGGTCGATGTGTACATGGATACCGAGTATGTGCAATTCTTAAAAACACGCCAAGCAGTGGGCGATTCTACACTTTCCCCATTTTTCTATAGGAATTTAGTTTCATTAAATTAGTTATTTAGTATAATTATGTGTATATGAATATATTCATACTTATTCACATAGATGGAATTTTTACAGTACGAAAGTTTATCTTTTTTACATCAAGAACTACATATACTATAAATACCCATTATGTTATAGATTTTATTTATATAAAATCTGTGGAAGATTATATAGCACTAAAAGTGAGATACGGAATAAAACATTATACACAATGAGATATTTTCTTAATTCCCGAACTGTGCGTTGAGAATTGGTATTTGTTGAAACTTGTAAATTTTTTAAAATTCATTTTGTTACAATATAATTTATTGTATTTTGGGTACTATTAAGTTTATTATATGTTATCTTCATGTTTCATTTATCTTTTGAGAGATACAGGTAACATTCAAAGTATTGTAATAAGGGGTCGACACAGTGTTTGTATATTATTATTTCTTCACTACATTATATTCTTGGATTCATCCTTTCTTCCACGCAAAACATCTATGTGTATGCATGTCATAATAAGCTGCAGGGTGTTACTATCATTGGTAAGCGAGCTTTAAGGGGATAACAGAGTTCAAATTTAGCATACTTGCTAAGTTTCTAATTTGCAAGTCCCGTATCCTTTTTGCTTGCTTGTTAATAATGTTTCTCTTCCTGAAAATTTGGGTTTCTTCTAGTTTTGTTTTTTAATTTGGTTTAGTGCATTGTAGGTAACTTAAAATTTAAGCAGATGCTAGAAAGTACCATCCTTTGGCAATACATTTCTCATTAGGTATCAAATTGTTAAACAAGCTGATGTGATTAAATACAATTGTTTAATTTCCCAATTAAAGAACTGAAATACAAATATATGCAGTGAGGTACAGTACTATATGTATATATTTATAATGAAATCAATAATATATATACAGTCAAAGTAATGATCCGCAACCATCAAATGAAATGATATTATATATATATGTAATAGATTCTGTAGTCGAATACAAGCAGCTGAATCCGTAATGAACAGCAAGAATTTTGATGGCTTAGAGATGTTGAAACTCCAATCCACAATGAATAAGAAATTTGGCAGTCGAGGTAGATTTAATTCAACTTTTCTTTCAGCAAATATGTTGCAGCCACAAACAAGTTGGCACATTATTTATGCCTATTCCAAAAATTAACATTTTTGATAAATGTGTAGTAAGAAACAAGGAGCAGACAGACTGCAATCCAGCTAATACAAAGTGTAAAAAGCAAATGCGTTACATTAAGGGTGAAATCTTAATTCAGACCGAGTTAATTTTGGTTCTCGATGCATTTTTACTCGTCTTTGATAGTTAATACTGCTGTAAAATTACTATTGGCTGTTTGAGTTTTAGTTTCTTTTACAACATCAAATTATGTAAGAGTCATATGACATGAATTAATCTCCAAATGATGCAGTGCAGAAAGATTACTGATTTTAGAATAGAGAAGGAAAATTAATTTTACGCTGCTAATTTAATCTTTTGCATATTCCTTATTTTTCTTACATATATATAGTACATATATCATTCGATGGTTGTGAATCATGACTTTGGTTATTATCTTTCTATTCATTTTATTTTCAGAATTATATAAAGGTAGTTTAAAATTTTGTAAAGAGAATTTATACAAATATTTTGTAATATGTTTATAGATATTGACATGCATTAAGAAGGACGGGCTCGTAGGCCTCTAGATATTTTAAAATTTTATTTATTCGCATTGAGTTTTATTTAAAATTACTTTACATGCTTTCTCTGCAATTTAGTTCTGTTCATTTCATCAGTGCTAATTATGTACTTCTGCTGGTTTATGTTTTTATGGAAATTTGATTTACAGTTCTATTTTTGTGTATTGTTTTTTATAGGGATTCTGTATATGGATACCCTCTTCTATGTACGATTCTATGTATGGATACTCCACTATGGTATAATGCTGTTGGTTCTGTTTATGGGTTTTGTGCAGCGATTTTTCCAAGAGGTACCTTTATTGGTCTGTAGATTTTTGTGTAGTGGTTTTTACAGGATTTGGCGTATGGGTGCCTGTATAGGTGTACATGCTTTTGTTTACTGGTTTTTACAAGGCATAGACCATTTTTATAGAATATCCATTTTTTTAATGGAAATTTGGCCAATGGATGGATATGCATTTAAAGTTTTGATTTTTGGCTATGGGTTTTTACTGGGATTTTGTTTATAGTGCCTACAGTTCTACAGAGATTTGGCCTACTCGTAACCGTACAGTCGTACGGGTTTCTGTTTACAGGTTTTTTACGGGTATTTCGCCTACAGGTACCTATACAGCCGTGCAGGTTTCTTTCTATGGGTTTTTACGGGTATTCAGCCTATGGGTACCCGTACAAACGTACAGGTTTCTTTTTATGGGTTTTTACGGGTATTTGGCGTACGGGTTTCTTTCTATGGGTTTTTACAGGAATTTGGCCTACGGGTACCCGTACAGTTGTACGGGTTTCTGTCTGTGGGTTTTTACGGGGATTTGGCCTACGGGTACCCACAGAGCTGTACGGGTACCCGTAGGCCAATTCCCCGTAAAAAATTTTATGGGTTTCTACGGGGCATTTTTAGCAGGGTAAGCTTTGCATTAGTGATTTATAAAGTTTGCAGTTCTTTTGGACATTTTCTTACTTAATCTAGGATACGTTTCGGTTCATTAAGTCTCTTACCTTGTGCACTGAGAAGCGCAATACAATTTTGTGAGGCTGAACGAAGACTTAGTGTGGCCAGAGAAATTCGTATTGAAATTAGCTAATTCAGAATCAGATCTTCATATCGTTATGATACGAAACTGTGGAAGCTTTCCATAGCTGAAGCAAACACAGTGACGCTGCATTTTCCAGTGGAAGGAAAGGTTTTTAATTCACCAGGATTTATCAAGATCATTTAAATAATAATTATCCCTTTGCAAACCAGCTTCAAGCAAAGACGCACAGGCAAGTGCTCGGGCTCGTTTTCCATGCTTCCCGCATGGACTGTTTGGGAGAAAAACTGAGTTAACATGTATTTATTATGTATGTTACCTTCCGTCTGGACTATAAATCTCACAACACACTACTTCTGTAATGCTTCGTCTGTGGTCCTTAACTCAATGTTCGCGTTTGTAGCGTCATTTCCGAATATAATTCTGCAGCAAATTTCAATACGTTTATTTTATTAGTTTTCATCAGTTTATTACTGTAAGTTCGCATAATTAAATTTTTTTTGGGGGGGGGGTCTAGAAGATATATACAGGCGAAATAGAAGATAAAAATGAACAAGAAATAATGATAATTGAGATTTATTATGCTTACAAAAATGTTAAGAGTGTTTATCTATGTAAAAATTCAAAGTGATTCGGACAGTTAAAACACTTTAATTCTCGAAAATCATATTTTAAATTCAGTTAAAAAACAAGATGTTTTCGCTAAAAAGTAATTCAATATGGTGTATTTAAGTGGAAAGTAATAAACGTTATTAAGTTACAGTGTTTTTCTGATTCAATAACTCACCCCCTTCATCTCCTTGAAAAATAACAAATCGAAGTTCAACTGTACACGAAACTTCATCCGCTTCTCTCAGGACATAAATCAAAAACTTATGTAATTTCTTTTGTTTTTTCTCTCTTAATAAATGCGCAATATATCTCACTGTCATGTCCTTAGCTTAATGTCTTACCCTGTTCTCCTCTGCTTCTCTCATCTTCGCAGCAATAGCGCTTTCTGCTTAAGAATTAAACAAGAATTAATAGAGCCTACACGAATTTCTTTCACTAATTAACATTAAAATTAGACAAAAAGGCAAGCTAACTTTGGCGCAGGTTTTGAATAACATTCTTTCAATTTCGAGGGCGATATCAGATACAGATCCCTACTCTTCAGAAGTAAATTTTTTTCCAAATTTGGGATATAGATAAGGATTATGCTAGTAATATGATAGGTAAGAAAATTGCGTCTCTGAGGCCACATAACTTTGGCGAGCTAGCAGGTGAAACTCCGAGTACGGTCAAGGAAGTGAAAAGGAGGAACAAGGCGAGCACGAATGTAGCGCCATCTATCGAGGAAAGCAGTAATAAAACATCAAGAACTAGAAAGGGTAAAGACAGGAATGGAACTAATGTCACTAACAAAAGAGGATAAGTTTTTGTAAATATATAATGCTTCAAGAAAATCCAATTTACTAAATGAATACATTTTATGGGTAATTTCTAAGTCAAAATTGTGATCAAATTTCCGACTATCATTAGCTATCGAAGAATTGTTTATTTCTTCTTTTCGAACACAACATTTTTATTCTGAGGTGGGTAATTTTAATGCTATTTTAGTTTGGCCAGGTTTGACGGTAACAGAAGACAACAAGAATCGATGTCTTCTGTTTATTTAAATATTTCAGAGAGAGAAAAGTTGTTGCATAATTGCTGTGAAGGCGGCTCTCAATACATTTTCCAATAAAGAACCAATTACTGACATTATCGATTAATTGGTTAAATTAACATGTACACTGATGGATGTTTAAAGACAATGTGCTATTTAAAATCCCTGCCTATTATTTAACTGCTAATAGAATACAATAATTATTAACATTAGAAAAGTAGATTTTGGCAGCCCAGATAAAGATATTTTCAATTTTAAAGAAATGCATAATAATAAACTTTACGCTTTGAACAATGAACCAAGGATTCTACGAGTTTACATTCACGTCTCTGATTCGAGACATATAAATATGCATCGAAACAAAATGATTTTCACGAATTTACCAATCATCATTCTTTATATAATTATTTTTAAATATTTTCTCGATAATTATCACTTTCGTTAAGTTACAAAGCCTGTCAGAAACATGAATCAAAAGAGAAACTTCAGTACTATTATTAAAACGCCTAATAAAAAATTGTATCATTAATCTTTTTCTTCTCTCGTGTTTTTGTCTCCATTGCATCTTTTAAAGAGTTAACAGAAATTATGTAACCAAAGCAGTAATATTTAGGAAACGAAGAGTTTTTAATTAATTTTGCTGTTAATATAAATTTTAATATAACTGACGGCATCAAAAGATGCCAAAATATTATAAAAAATGCCCATTAATACTTCATGTAAATAAACGTGCATATTAATGCATTATATAACATTATATACTATACTATATAACATTTCGCTCACGATTTACTTGTTTCAAACGGCCTATTTTGATATGGCCCCAGGATACGCAATGCGTTGCTATAATGTGGAAGTTAAATTAAGATCTCATTGCGCGTGGCCTGGCAACAGCTTTCTATTTTTCCGGGAAAGGACTTGCTTAACAAAGTGATAATCGTAAAACATGGAAATAATTCTTTCAAATGTTAATTAAGAAAGGCAAAATGGATTACTTAATACCACTTTAATTAAAAAGTTAAATTTATAATTTTCTCTTTTCAGTTTTAGTAAGTATCATATTACAAAGAATTATAAAGACTGGCTAGCAAAGCAAAGCAATTTAATTCAGCGCTTTTTCTTAAGACATCTATTTTTTTTTCCCCTCATCGTTCAAAAGCAGAATTTATAGCGGTATCCACACTCTTCCCTTCTACTCCGAATGTCATCTGTGTGTTCTTCTCATTTAGATTAATTTTTCTTGCAAGGGGAAGTTCACAAGAGAATTACTGCGACAGCGCCAGTTTTATGCGAAGGTCTTTAAAAATTAAAACCATCCGCGTATTTTCACAGATGGAAATGTCGCACTATTTTTCAAGTCTGACAGCCAGAAACGAAGCTTTCAGGGCTAGTCTAAGGAGTCTCAAGATGCTGCATGTGTGGAATTAAATGAGAAGCGTTTTGCAGTAATACACACACGCGCCTGCTGAAGTGATCAAAAACTACGACCTTCTGTGGATCTGGGTAAATAAGGAAATAAAACCTAAATAAAACACGGAAAAAAATAATTTTTTTATTCCTTAACTACTACTGCATTTCCTTATTCGTGTTCAAGAAGAATAGATAATTCACTAATTTTACGCTGGAATGAAGTTTAATTATTATAATATATAATATAATTTATTCTTTTATTTATTTTTCTACTAATAAAGAATTTCTAATTTCTAATAAAAAACGAATGATTTAAGGTTTGCAAGAACTATTTTCATCATAATTAAATTAGCAGATGCATTTTAACAAACATTCTATCATTAATTTATTATTAATATTTAACGACAGACTTTGATAAACCCAAGTTAAGAATAACTACGATGAACCTAAGCTGACTATCAAAACAACAATTAGCATTTAAAAATTTGCGCATGCTGACGTGTAAACATAGTCATATATATGTATATGTAAACTACAGTAATATTGAATCAGAAGATATTGCATGAAATGCAATTCTTTCTATACGTATTTTCTAGACCAATTAGGAATATAGTGATTAGGTTTGTTTTGGTTTATGCCATTACGGTAAAGCAGTCGAGAGCTATCTGCCTAAAAGGAGGGATGCCTTTGTGGAGCGCTTTCTAAGGGAAACTTGCTGTTATACACATTACACATAGGAAAAATCAAGAAAACGCTCGTGCAGCCAGCCCGTTCGCGGGATTCCAACCTCGGACAGAACTACAAGTGTTTAGCGGCTCTGCCGCTCAGCCGCTGGTGGGCCATATAGTGATTAGAAAAGACTTATTATTAATTAAGACTAATATTATTTTAGTATTCTGTGGAAGTGGTCGCCTTAGAGAAGTAAAGTGCAACAGATATATTTATTTACGTTTTCAGAAAGACTGATCCATTTCAGAAGTGAATGTTAATAGCAGGAGGTTACCACTTCAAAACAAAATCCTGGAAGTAGCCGAAACGAGTTGTCTTCAGTAAAGACTTAAAATACAGATATTACACAGTAAAACTATAGCAAAGAGTATAGCTATAGCTCTTGTGCTTACAAAAATAGCCAGCAGGATATTTAGGTTTGAAATAATTTTACGTTAGTAGCTACAGCCAAAAAACAGAAACGCAGAATGGAAAAGCGCTAAGCCAGAATATGAGCATAGGATTACCTTCACAGATACTATTCAATACTATTATTACCAATTTCATACCGACGTTCGAATCCTGGCGAACGGGCTGACTGCGCGTTTTAGTGATTTTTCCGATGTGTAATGTGTATACCAGCCGATTTCCCTTAGAAAGTCCTCCACAAAGGCATTCCTCCCCTTACGTAGATAGCCTTACTGTGCTTTGTCGTATTCAACTAAACCAAACCAAAGCCAACCGATTTCATACCACGTTTCAAATTCAGTACCATCACAAGCATTCTAGAACCAATTCCGGTCATTACCAATTCATCAGCATTTAATTACCATCTTTACTAATTTAGTCCCATTCCTAGCTCTCCTTGAACAATTTTTGATTATTTTGATACCAATGTACTACTGTTCAGTTTGTAGAGTCTCACTTTCATGGGAAGCATACACTACGACGAGACCCTAGCTGGATCTAAGCGACTTATTGCTATGTCCAGTAAGACAACAGAGACCTTAAGAAGGATGTAGAAACCCTTTTATTAAGAACTCAATAAGTTATCAGATGGTAGTTCTTGTGATTACAGAACTAGCCAGCATTTATTGCGTAACAAAAAAGTAATGTTTTCAAATTAAAAGTAATTTACATTTTAAGTTAGCCAAAGGTTACACAGAAATGAATAATGCGCCAGTTTGCTCGAACCTATACCGGCGTGACTAGCACTGTTAGCGAGAATAAAGCAATGCCGAATACAGACTGCTATAGCAGAAATTCAACTAGTAACCCGACCTTCAGGCGAAACTACCTCAAAATCTACCTCATTTGAATATGCGAGAAATAAAAATTAACATTCTGGCAGGAAAACGGAAAAGGAGAATGACAGTAAAGGTACTGAACATAACTGGTTAGGTAAAATAAATGAGTGCTTTACAAGCAGGTTACCAATTCATAGTATCGTTATTTTCAAAAATTCTAGTTAGAATTTAATTATAACGTTACTGCTTGATATCATCTAGTTTATCAATATGATAATTCATATAAATGTTTATCAATACAGTCCTTCGCAATTAGTGCTATTAAATGTATGTCTATCTTTGCACAATTTGAGAACAACAAAACAAAACTTTTCCCCTAACCCCTCAGCTAACTTCTGTTAGTTCTCTATAGGCGTTC
This sequence comes from Stegodyphus dumicola, assembly GCF_044657685.1. Taxonomy (NCBI): domain Eukaryota; kingdom Metazoa; phylum Arthropoda; class Arachnida; order Araneae; family Eresidae; genus Stegodyphus; species Stegodyphus dumicola. The sequence goes on along the minus strand of NC_140768.1, from coordinate 228,115,174 downwards.
AATTGAGATTCTAACGTCTTCTTCAGTGTTCTAGACGCTCTTGATGAATCACTGCGAGACATCTTCACTACAGAAGAGAAATGAGCAATCGCATATTTTATATCTTTTATCAGCGCTTTATGTACGTCGAAGCAACCAGCAGATTATTTTTGATGCTACGCCAATGCCAGGTAACAGTCTCATCAAATCAGAGGACAATTATGCAAGCATTTCTGCAATCCTATAACAGAGTACTCAATGAGATTAACACACTAATCCTCTCTATTCAATGCCGCAGACACCTGGTCTCGCAACGATTCATGATTAATAATTAACAATAAAAATGTAAAGGGTTTAACCTAAGGCATTTCCTTTCTTCCAAAAGATGCGTCACACTCATTAAAGATCTAGTAATGAGACTATACTCCCATCCCTAATTTCCACAGTTAACGAAGTAGAATTCCAATAAAATCCCACACCCCGGTTGAGCCTTAATGAAAGCGACCGAAACCCACGGGCAAGAAGGGTGGCAAAAAGAGGGGGCAAAAAAGGTCGTTATTTGTTTCTTGGTCATTTACATAAGTTAATTGCTCACACGCTTCCGCGCGGCGCCGCTTGTGTTTTCTTCCTTTTCAACGGTCACATTCGTCTTGTGTTCTTGCCTTTATCGCTATGTGCACAGTTGCTCCTTGCCAAGAGACATACATATGCATGAGGCATTTTATTTCCCTCTTTCAGACCCATGCGGTACGTTATTAATATTTTTGTTTTAAATGTTGAGATGTGAGGAAAAAACTGCGGTGGCTAAATTCGCTTTAATCTCGTCTGACGCGCGGCTGATCGCTTTGAGACGAGAATTACAACCACTTCTAGGTGTACAGGTATAGATCCGATTTGCGAATATGATCAATGCGCCACTACTTCCTGAAGGCGATCTCTCGCCATTTTAATGCTCTTGGTAACCAACGAGAAGATTAAAAAGAAGTTGAAGTCAGATTGACTAGAAATTCCGCTTTTCGTAACTGCTGGTAAATGAATATAATGTTTTCATGCGTACGTGTTCGTACCAGATTGAATAAACACAGAACCGATGACAGATTGATAAAATTAATTTTTTCAAAAGAAACACTTTACAATTCTGAAACTTCCCACAAAACTACTCCTACAGCGCTTCTAAATATCGCACAGCACAATCAGTAGTTGCCACTTCAGATTACGAAAAACGTTAAACAAAATGCAAAGCACATCTAAACAGCGAAGACCGCACGGAGATCTCTCAATACTCCAAAGTCAACTCTAAACTGAAAACTGAGAGCTGATGCTCTCTTCGGTCTTATATAGTTTTCTCCCGGCCATCGAGAAATTCCCAGTACCTTCCATTTCTCGAAATTATTGGAAGGCATATACAATCAAAGTTACATATGAGAGCCGGGTACGAATACAGCTACATATAGAGATCGATCAGTGATTCAACTGCTGCAGCACCAATTACAGTTATACAGTGACCGGACCAAAATGTCGCCAAATGGTTACTAATTTGGCAACTTCTGGAGATTTTTCTCCGAAATTGGCGACGAAATGCAGCCTCCCAAACTACCGTTAGCTTGGCAATATCTCGCCAGTTTAGCGATATAGGGATTTACTTCAATGTTAAATTGAGGTAGATCCTCGGACCCCCCCCAAGGGTGCTCTTCCTCAAAATTTGGAGGGGCGGGGCAAAATGGTATTGTTAGCCTGTATATCCAAGATTCTTGACAATGACAGGCGTAATCTTGTACTCCTTGCCACGATGAATCTCGTGGGCTTATTCTGATAAGGTCAGACAAGTGAAATTAATAATAACAACAGGTGATTCCCCCCTAAAAAGATTAACTCACTTTTCTCTTTATCAATTGTTTTCATTTCAAAAACATTATTAGTACATTCAAAGGATTTCCTTCACAAAGGTTACAGCACAAGATTCACTTTAAAATCTCATTAAATACTAGAATATAAGATTGCTCATTTCCGGCTGTGTTAACAGCATTCAATTTCTAAACAAAGTTGGAGAACAAAAAATTCCGTTGTCACACCTTACAGAAACTATATTTATGAAATCTTTTAAAACGTTTAATGAACAATATTAAGTGCTAGACTTAATACTGGAATTTTTAAAAACAAAAAATGATAAGTAACACGATACTAACAATATAACCCCCCCCATTTGATAAAAAACACAAAGAAAATTCAGTTCATACTTTACTATAAATTAGCATAAATTTCAAATTCCTCTTTTCCCCCCTCTCCTCGAAAAAAATTTGCGAAGAAATTATTTTAAGAAATAAGGATATCACTGCTAATTTTCTTCTTTATTTCTTCAAACACACGGTTTAGAGTCGAATGATTATTACACAGCCTTAATTGAATTAATTTCCCATTTTTTTCTGGGTTTCAATGCATTTTATCAGGCAGTGTCGGTAGAATATCAAATCCAAATAACCTTTGAGCGGATAACCTCCAAATTAATGCTGCTACTACAAAATCGACTTTTATTGAATTTTTTTAAATCGCATTTCGTTTCTTAACAATAAGTTTAATAATAAGTTCTTATGAATTGAATAAAATTTATAAGTAAATATTTGATACATGGAGAATAACTTTGGAACTCAGCAATTAAGACAGTCCAGCAATTTTAAATACACCAGACTTCTTTTATAAAAGTCTGGATTAGCAGATAATCCACATCGTTCCGCAGTATGCCTATACAAGATATTACAAACATATATTTAAATATAACAAGAAGAAGAGAATTTTAAAAACTTTCCAACCCAAACCTTTCTTGATTTAAACTTTGGCACACAATCCTAAGAAAGTGTTTTCAGTATAATCTCAGACCCAATATAACCTTAAATCAAATATACAGGTGCCTAACAGCACCAACCTACATACTCTTCAGATAATTCGCAGTATAACTAATCACTATGGGTTCCATATAACGCAGACTTACCTGTAATGCCACACCATCAAATACCACAGATCCCAAGGGCCGTTAAGATCTGTCAGCCACACGAATAGGTCTCTTGCATAAATCCGAGTGCACGTGTCGTTTAGAACTATTGGTGACAGTACGAAGTACCCAGCTCATCCCAAAATTTAAATCGAAAATGCTTCATCTTTTTAGAAAGTATCCATCGATAGATATTATATTTCTCTACTTTCTAATGCAACCAGCTTCTCGACAGTACTTCCGTACCGATGAATTTTAAGGCTGTGGATCCACAACAATACTATAGTGTACGGACAACCAATTTGCCAGGAATTCGAGCTGGGAATTACCGGTATGAGAATTGCTCCGTTAATCATCGTAATGACCAGAGGGCAGAATATGTGTATACTTCACGAAACACATTCAGCACATTCAAGCAGATGATTATTATATGAATTTTGAAACATCATATGTGTATGGCATAAATTTCTGTTGAAAACTATAAAAAAGCTCTAAATATCCTGACTTCATATATCCAAATAATTTGTCTTACGAGGTCGAGTAAAAGTATGCTTATCGGTTATTTATTTATGCTTTAATTTTTTTTCTTTACAGAATACCATAAATGATAATAAAAACAGTACAGACTTTTCTAATAAGCTATTAAATTAGTCTAGATCAATTGTCTTCAGACTTTGTCAACTCACAGAACACTTACAACTCTAAGATGTCTTTCGGGAAACACCTTCCCACCCTTATAAACATATATTCTTAAATGGCATTTAACGTAAATCAATATGTTATAGGTATTTTATGTAAAGATATTAAAGAAAAATAAAAATTTTTAACATAAACCTAATGTAATTTACTCATTAATAGGATTAACTAGTGCTTCAGGCGTCACCTAGCTTTGCATTATATTTAGTGACTGAGGTGCACTTGCATTTCAAAGATAACTAAATGTATTCGTATAGTTTTTAACACTAGTCATAAATACACAATAGTTAATAAACACTAATCACTAGTGTGAGTGCTTTATAATTTTCTTTCCAGATTTTTATTTTGACTATCGGAACCCACGGATTTGACTCATAGAACACCTGAGTTCCGCAGAACACATTTTGAAAACCGGTTTGGTTTACATGAATATGTACAACATATAAATTGGCCTAGAATGTTGGGAAATATGCGCATTCAAATATTAATGAAAATGCAATTACGCACTATTAACAGGCAAATTTTCTTTTCTATCTACTCCATGAATCATTCATTGTTTAAGTGCTTCTCATTTTCTATAAACAGACTGAACAAGCGTGGGGACATCGTGTCAATTCCCTCTCCATGCAAAGTGTTTCTATCTACCATAGGAAGTATAATAGAAATCAGTCACTTGGCTATTAGTTCTTAAGACTTTTTTCAGCACAATCTTTATAAAAATAAAATTCCCTCAGTGCACCGGAATTAATACACATTTGGTCTCTAGAGGAGATCTATTATCCAGACTTTTCAAATATTTAAACAGGCTATGATCACACTAAAACTTTAGGAGCTTTTCTGCAGTTTTTGAATAAAGTGTGCTAATAATGTCGGAATTCTTTCTCAGTTTCACAAAAATAAAAACATACGACTAAGACATTTGCTACGTCCCAGATGTAATTTAAACTGCAATGTGTATTAAACTATGTGTATAGTTGTCACGAACAAGACACATGGAAAGGTAAAAGATCATACTCTGCTAAGTATTGTTTGTAACCATATTTTATATACAAAATGCCTATGAAGCATTTATGCAGGAAAAGATATGAAAAGTCACGCGTTTTGCATGCCTAATGAGAACACACACGTAAGTGCATTTGAAATGCATTCAGGCCTCGTCGATAAAGAAAGTAGCTGTTGAAATGTGCAACTGATTAAACAGATCTTTCAGCAGGTGTGCTTGATTGGTTTAATTCCAGACGTAAATGAATGACGAAATCTGAAACACATTCAAAATATATTTCCGGTTTTAAGGTATCATAACATTCTTGACTGCATATACACAGCAATGCGGAGACATAAAATTATAAGCTCCAAGGTTGAATTTTAAGAGGGTTTAAAGAACGTATTTTTGATATCCCTAATATAGATGTTAAAAGACTGCAATGATGCAAATTCTTGTTATTATTTACTGTAAAGAAACATTTGGGGGTTATTTTAGCACTTTTAAATTTCTGGACACAGAACTACAGAAATTAAACATAATTAAATGTTTAAAATAATTACTTAGTTCTTAGTTTCTGGGATTCTAAGTAAAAATATTTACTTTATGACGTTCTAGAGTACGGGTTCCCAATGGGGGCGATGTAAAGAGGTCAATGATCATCAGGGGCTCAACTGCAGGTCGATACTCTAATGAGAATGAGCAATTTTTGGGAATTGAAGATCTCATTGATTACAAAAATAGTTATTAATAATGTAAAATCGCCAATTAATTGTTTATTGATATGAATCTTGATATTTATTGCCTTAGCAACTCCAATAACTTCCATTTGCTGATTGTACTTTAACTATATAATACAGAAAGGGAAAAATAATATAAAATCAATATAATTCAAAAATACACAACAATTATTTTATATATTTTAAAAATGAATAACATTTTGTACGTAAAAAGAGCAATGAAAAAAAAAAAAAAAAGTGAAATACAAGAAAACACAAGCCTTCCCCCCACCCAAAAAAAAATTAAAATCACAAAACCTTCCCAGGAGATATAGTGTCATATACAAGCTACCTACAAAAATTATAAGGTAATTTTAACGTTCGCCCCCAAGATATTGAAAATTTGAATGTTCTAGCATTTGAACCACTGAATTGTGATATATTTGATCTTGGTATTATACTGCAAAAAAAAGTTAATTGTATTGATGAAGGATGTTCAAGCACAAGTCTTATTCAAAGCGCATGGGTACGCTAAGTTTTGAAATTTAAAAGCCCTCCGAGAGAAATATCCCCATATAAAAATTGTTAACTGAACAACATTATTTTTTTCCTCTTCTTACCTAGAAGCAGACTTTAGTCAAGTCAATAATTTACTAAAGAATGCAGAAAGCAGGCTGAATATTTTTGAACGAGGAGATTTAATAATTAAAGGAGAAAATTTTTTTTAAAAAATTGCGTCAACACATGTAGCGCAGCCATGACATTAATTAAAAGCGAACTTTTGGCGCTATAAGAATCGGTAATAATCAGTAATTTTATTTCTGAAAACTTGATTAGATTTGCTAATTTAAAAATAATAATAATAATAATACGAAAAGGAATAAAATATTAAGCCTAGTCAACCATTTCTTTTAAAACTGCTGTTCATAATTTAATTGTATATTTAAATTATTAGGCGCAATGATTTGTGCTACGATTTTGTTGTATTCTATATATTCTAGAGAAAATGTGAGGGGGTCGAAAAACCGGCATGAAAACTATTATTTTTAAAGGGGGATGATGCGAGAAAAAGGTTGGGAATCCTTGTTCTAGAGAATGCGTTTATAGACATGCAGTATAAATTAATTTATTGCTTAAAAGTTTGTGAGTTTGTGGCACTTGCCGATTGTTCTCAAATCGGCAACTGCTAAATATTTATCTAGAACCTTTACCCATCACACTTGTCATGTTTTCTTTCTAACAAGAAAAAATTAAAAATAATAATAAATTATAATTGCAAACTGAATTTGGAGAAGAAACGTTTAATTTCTTTAATAAAAATTTCAAAATAATTAAAAGGAAAGCTTTTTGTTGTCTCTTAAAGAATTAGAAAATTAAGAACTAATATATAATTTAAGATTTCATTTACAGCGATAGTGTGGTCATGAAAAGCTTCCCCGATATATGAACTCCTACTCCTTTCTGCTCAACCAATCAAACAGATACTGATATTTAAAGGTATGCGCTCGAGATTTCGATGATTTACTCTCATCGTTACAGTTACAGGGAAAAAATTTTGAAATTGTCGGATAACCAATATCCCTTTTTTCCTGCGCGAACTGGCAGAGTTATGAAGAAACATAAATGGCGTTGGAACGATCTACGAATGACAAAAATCGCCGGCGTAAAAAATGTGCAAAGAAAAGCATTATGAAGGACCAATGACAACACAAGAGAAGGGGGGAGAAAGTTACTAGAATTACGTTTTCAACGTGCTCACAACTTCGCAGATAATAACTCACTGCATACGGGAGATTGTTGCCAACAATGACGAACGTAACGTCATACAAAGAACCAATATAACTTCATATTTTATTGCATCTTTCAATCCTGACAAATCTAGTTGCGTACACCTTATATTTCAGATAACCCCAGAACCAGAATTCCATCGGAGTGAGGTCGGAAGATCGTGGTGGCCACGAAGATACACATGGGAAATGACTCTATATCCAAAGTGCATCAATTTGCGCAGGAAACAAGTGGGTGTTGCCTTTTTGAAAGTTTCCGATTTTTTTTAACTGTAATCGTAACCGTGTGAGATCTAGTGTTTTAAATCAAGCTCGAGCACATACCTTCATATAACAATATCTTGAATTCTGTTTCGATTGGTTGAGCGTACAAATTGCTAAGAGTTCATATATCGGAGAAGATTTTATGATTACTCTGTATATAAACTTATTAAAAAAAAAAAAAAAAAAAAAAAGACTGCAGTTTATTTTCCTAATGTAAGTACTTCCAATTACAATGTTAACTATTAGGTGTAGGACAGTTTAGTAAATATACAATTTTAGATTTTATACATTCCCCATGGGGAAAAATTCAATTAGTAAAATTTCATTAGTTAAATTGATAAGTTAAATGGAGAAAATTCCATACCTTAAACGACCAGAATTGGTAAACATAGTCGAGAACGAATTTACAGATCTAGGTCATTTTTCAGTATACATTACTAAGATATTTTGAACTGATTTTGAGCAGATTAAAAAAAATAAATTTAAAAAAATAATAAATAAAATTTTTAAAAAATTAAATTTGCTCTTTTTGGCGATCAATGTTTCATATTCTCGGCAAATAATAAAGCAACACCTGTACTGAGTAAAAATTTTAGCTGGTGCCATAAAACTATTAATTATTAATATGTGCAAATTCTGAACGGAATTTTTTACACTAAGTAAATTAAAGAAACAAAGAAATTCTGCCAACAGGATTTTTCGACCTACGAGGACCATATGGTAAATTTAGATTAGGCACTTAACAAAATTCTTTCAATCATGCTATTGAGACAATTTTCGAAACACTTTTTATCTCATTTTGAGACACTTTTTATTGGAAGTACATATCTATGATCAATATTTATGAAAAATAGACAACATCGTTCTTTTTTAACACTCTGTATAACGTTAAGAGTAAGGCGATTGCTTTTTAAAGTTTGTGTTGTTATCTATCCAGGTTATTCGATTTTATCCTCAAAATCAAGAAAGGTAAACGTTGGAAACGTAATCTTTTGGAAAGTCATAGGATCCGTAAGAGTGCGTAGGAAAATTCTCTTCGCATTCTTGTTAGTTTTCTTTCTTATTGGAACTCTGATCGTCAACAAAAAGCACGATGATTAGATATACCTGCCTCAACTTAAATATCCCAGTTCGGATTGATCAGAAATTGAATCAGAAATTTGAACCAGAAATTACTCGTACATAGTCTGATATGATTAAATTAACAAAATATTATTTATTTACTTCTTATTTTATTTTTTTATTTACGAAAGAAAATACGGAACATTCATACGCAATAAACTGTGAATACAACAAAATATTTTCCCCCAAAACATTTATTATTTAAGTGAAGCACTACCATTTTTATTACACACCGAGTGCAAACAAGCAAAAATTAAGCTGAGACCATCTTTTCAAAAGCACAATAACTTTTCCTCTTCAAAAGTTAATGATAAATAACATATAAAGAAATAGGTACAGACTATGTAGTCTGAAATATACAAACGTAATGGTTCGAATACAGGCTGAATGCTTTTTGTTTTCTTATTGTTATTATACAATAAGAAAACATTTGAAATATTATATACTATCGTAATGGTCTGAATATAGGATGAATGTTTTTTGTTTTCTTACTGTTGTTATACAGGGTGAATCTGAGCAATTGGGCAAAACTTAAAGGGTGATAGAAGGTAGCTAAATATACGAGCAATAATCGTCATAGAATGTATGGTCGGAACGTAACGACGAGCCGCTAGGTGGCATTGTAAATAAGTGGTATAAAAATGGTCGGTCCTCACACCCAACAGCATTTTCTACTTTTGATTGACAAAAGGATTGCTGTTTATACGAACCACGAAGTTTCCAGGGCGATGGATTGGTCGAGGTGGTCCCATAGCTTGGCCATCAAGATCCCCAGATCTCTTTTGTTTGGACTTTTTCCTGTGGGGCCATATGAAAAGCCTAATCTACGAGTGCCCCATTAAAACTAATATGGATCTAGTCGCCAAAACCGCCGTTGTTGCGGCGATATTCGGGAAATGCCTGGCGGAATGTCTTCTGAGCAATTTCTATGAGTATGTTCTGTTAATAAAATGTTTTCTGAAGAATCTCCTCTTGTTCTCGTGTTAATTCTTTAAACGTGACAGTGGAAAACTACCCTTAACTTCTCAGCGCTTGTATTCCGAGCATATATTTTATGATGAATATTGCTCGTGTAGCTGCCTTCTGTTATCCCCCAAAATCTTTTCTCACTTGTTCAGAATTTCCGTGTATATTACTGTAATGCTTCAATAACGAAACATGTACAGACTAAAGCAGTTTGAAAAAATTTACGTGGAATTTTGTATATAACAACTGCATTAGCCAGACAATAAGTTCTCCCCCAATCTGTACTCTATTCTAATGAGTGAAATGTAAGACGCTCCCCCCTACAATGGTTATATGTAAACCATTACAGTTCTATTATATAGTATTATAGAACTATATAATAGAACTATAATGGAACTATATAATAGAACTATAATGGAACTACATAATAGAACTATATAATAGAACTATAATGGAACTACATAATAGAACTATATAATAGAACTATATAATAGAACTATATAGTACTATAGAACTATAACGGTTATATGTAAACCATTATAGTTCATATTACTATAATGGTTTACATATTACATGATATTTTTTTTGTCAGATCTTGAACACGTTAAAACACGTTAAGCGTTACTCGCTTAACGTGTTTCGATTAAATTATAATTGGATAAAAGATTTTAGTATCATTTTTGCCATTATGTAAGTACAGACATAGAAACTAAGTGTCGTAGAGTATAATTTTAAAATAGCACAATTTAGAAAAACTTATTATAAGCATTTTATTTATTCTTTTTAAGACAGAGAAAAGAGATAAATGAAAAATTAAAAGAAGATATTAAAGGGTTATTAGAAATTAAGGTCAGAATTTTATCTTACACATATGTAATCACAAATATTTTTTATAAAAAATGAAAAGACGATATATTAAGATCAGAATTTTATCTTGCACATACGTATTCACGTTCATTTCTGTGAAAAATCAAAAAGAAGATATTAAGGGTTATTACATCTTACACACATGCAGTTACATATATTTTTACTGCACATACGCACAGAACTAGAACTTTGAAAATTCCTTTTAATATTTAACTATTTATGCTTATAGTCAAATAATAAGTATGACAGAAGAAGAATTTCAGGATAAAGATTTTTATGACACCAGAAGTATATTATATCCCAGGACGAGTTAAATGAAAACAACAGCAATGTACAACCAAACGCCTTAAACTAACAAACAGAAGCAAGAACTATGAAAAAGCGAAAAACCATTTTTGAAATCTAAACAATTATATTTGCATTTTCACAAATCGTAAATAGTTTAAAATGCTACTTTAATAAGAGAAATCGAAGCTTCTAAAATGAAACTAATTCAGTTATTTTAGTAAACTCTTATTCTCCAAATACAGCCCTTCATGTAATCCCAAATCCAAATCTTTTAGTTATCCGCTTTGAAATCCTTTTCTTACAGCTGACGAACTTGAGCGGTTTAACATGGTTAACTGTCTGAAACTTGCCTTCCAAAATTCATCCGCAAGACAATATATTAGCGCTGTAGTCCAGGCAGCGGTAGTTTTAACGGCAGGCGATAATCATAACTATCCATTGCTCTCTACCGTTTTAAGGGTGGAAGGCAAGGGGGTTCTTCTGCGATCGATAGAAGAAGGATTTGTTCATAAGCATCGCTATACCGTGACATTTCCTAATGAGACTGTTCTTTTCACCCCTCCTTCCCTACACCGCGTCCCTAATCTGAGGAAAAGCCTGCGACCAAAAACTTTTCATTTTCTAAAGAGCAACAAGTTGAAGCTGTTTTGAACAATTTTACGGGCATTAGGATTTTGACTGTTAAGTTTAAATGTAGGCATGCCTTTTTGCGACCCCTGCTTTGAGTTAAAAGATTAAAATAATAAACTGATGTTAGAAATATCGATAAATGTGTCATTCCAATTTTTAAGGGTGTGATGTGTTTACGACATTTATTCCCCATGTGATTTGTGTAAGCACTATCATCCCAATTGACATGTGATCTTTAATTTATCTTTTACGTGGTTTGGTTGACCTGTGATGTTTAATTTAGCTTTTTCGAGACCTGGCAAATAACCATTTTTTAGAATGTTGCCGTTATACGTAGCTTTCAATTTGTAACTGCAGTTACTTGAGACAGTTAGCTATTTAACAGCAATGTACGTTTTAAAAACTTATTTACATCTTTATTTAATCTTTAATAATGTCTTCTTTGACTTAATTTATAACATAATAAACTGGTGATTTTTACGAGTATGCGCACATTTTTGTAAGTAAAAACAGATATGATGATCATGTGGAGCCCCTGCTTTGATTCATATTGAAACACGTAAATTTTAGGGAGACAGCCTTCGAATCCGACGAATCTTTATATGTTTTTTGGTGTACAATACATTCATTAAATAAAAAAAGAATGTAATTATTGCAATTGTAGTGAACTTGGATCATCAATATTATCTCATGGCGGCCTTTACCATTGTATACAAATCATATGACAGGGATAATTTTGATAGAAGAAGCGATGCGATGGATTTAAAGTTAGCTTTATAGTGGCACGCGTAAGAAGAGTACAGATTTTATTATTGGCACCAGTTTAAGAATGGTGGAGTTATTACATTTTTTAGCTTTACTATTTTCTGCGTTACTCGCTTAACGTGTTTCGATTAAATTATAATTGGATAAAAGATTTTAGTATCACTTTTGCCATTATGTAAGTACAGACGTAGAAACTAAGTGTCGTAGAGTATAATTTTAAAATGCACAATTTAGAAAAACTTATAAGCATTTTATTTATTCTTTTTAAGACAGAGAAAAGAGATAAATGAAAAATTAAAAGAAGATATTAAAGGGTTATTAGAAATTAAGGTCAGAATTTTATCTTACACATATGTAATCACATATACTTTTATAAAAAATAAAAAGACGATATATTAAGGTCAGAATTTTATCTTGCACATACGTACTCACGTTCATTTCTGTGAAAAATGAAAAAGAAGATATTAAGGGTTATTACATCTTACACATATGCAGTTACATATATTTTTACTGCACATACGCACAGAACTAGAACTTTGAAAATTCCTTTTAATATTTAAAAAGCATTCAAAGAAACGAAGGATAAATCGATTCTTAGTGTTTGATATTTCGAAAGGCAAATAACTATAGGAAAACAATACAACAAGACTGATATTTCTAGAACTAAGATACAAAATCGTTATCATAGCAAATATAAGGAATGAAATTGCTTTTATCTGTTGCACAACTGTGTACTTTTCCTAAAGAACTGATTAAAAAATCCATTCTCAACTTTTCTTAATGTTCAGTAAATAAAAATTCACCGAAAATCACGTGTCGCATTACAAATCATTAAGAAGAAAAGAACCCAAGATTAGAGCGCTCTGTGAGCGAATTATCACGTCCTGGAAGGCTTGTTTATGCAGCAATTTCAAAATATATTTCCCGATAAGAAAAGTTTAAATAGCTTATATGAAAATTAACTTTAATCACCAACAAATACGTACACGATCCAAATGCACGGCTTGAGAACCACCCCGGTCTAAAATTTGCCTGAAGTTTCCTCCTGAAGGCATTTTCTCATTGTTCGTTGAACTACCAAATTTTTTCCAGGGGTATTTAGGCACAATAACCTGGCCCTAAGTACTTTTAAATTGTAATGAGATACTCGAAAAAACGTGCGACAATCGACAAATAAATCTATTCGACAGTGGAAGAAATAAATTATAGGAAGAAGTCGTTAAAAAAATCGGGTCATTCGCTCAAGTAGGCTTTGATTGCTTGAAGTTTAAACAAAGCATGAGAACCAAAAAACGGTGACAGACAAATACCATGTGACAATAATTACCATTTTTATTTCCGGCTGCAAGGTAATATATGAGATGTTTTTTGTCGCAATACTGCATAAGGCGTCGGCAGAGAATTATATTTAAATATTTAAGGAAAAAAAAAAAAAAAGCAGGGAGGGGAGACACTCCTACTTAGCTTTTTATATGGCTCAGATGTAAGTTAGTTCTTTTCCTAACTGATTGGCTAATTATTTTACGAAAGAGATAAATGTCTTTATTCTTACAGAAATTCCTTCTTAGCGCAAGCTCTGTTATTGATAGAGAACTAGAGAAATAAGATACCAACTGTAAATTTCATTACCGACTTTTTAAAAAAAAGGCATAAAGATTTATACATTATACAGAAATATTAAACGTTTTTGTCAATGAGTAGTTTAAATGAAAATTTAAAAAGTTAAAAAACACAATTCTTAACTTTATAGCGTAATTATAAGTTATGCTTTCGTCAAAAACTAAGTAATAAAAGTCTAAATATTCGTGATCCATGCACGGACAGGTATGGGAAAAAAGAGTTGCCCTCAACCAGGATAATGGTTAGTGACTCTGATTGCCGTACCGAAGGGCCCAGGTTCGAATTATGTTTGTAAATGTATGGTGTCGGTGTGGAATGGGGGCACTCTAAATATGCGTCGCGCCGAAAGTCCTCTCTCAAAATCAGTGGCGGAACTGATCTAAAAGTCGGTCTGTCACCTATATGGTGTTCAAGACTCTAGCGAATGTCTGGCACATATGACTCCTCGCCACGAAGAATGTCGTGGGCTTGTGCTGACCTTTCCCCCAGTGTCAGACAAGTGAGATTGGTAAAAATAACAACAAAGAGTTAACAACTTCGATCTAGTCGAACTCTTCCCTCCAGAGGATTATGTAGATTTTTAGAAGAGTGTAGGGATCACAGCGGTTAACTGAATGCAGTATTCGATCAATCGGCTGGTAACCTGCAGTTATCTTATGTCGGATGTCCGATTCCACCAGAGTTGGGTTCTACCTGAAGAATGGCAGCTGAATCTGGCCATAAGCATGACAGATCATCTGGATGGAACCACTGGAAAGCAGTAGCCATTGATTATTTATGTTAGTTCAGGTTAGTCCTGCCCAAATCGGTTAGCTAAAGATTTGATGGTTAGCTTGATAAAAAGTAGTAAATTGTGGATCCTTAAAATTATCGTTGTAATGTGAATTTTAGTTTCGTCAAGTAGATTGTTATCTTTATACTTTTGTCTGTAGTGCTCAAGAAAAGACTCATTAAAGTTTAATGTTAAATGCTATTATTAAGTCTTGGTCTGCATCCCTCCCATCCCCGAAACTAGGACAACTCGATTCTATGGCAAGTATTCCTTCCATCTCGATAACTCGAAAAAGGAAGTTAGGGGAACTTAGTAATTAGATTCCGTATAGCCAGCTGTATTGGACACATTAATCCAAACAGCTGAAAACAAAACCCAAACAAAAGTGCCGTTAACTTTCCCCAGTGTTTTACTTCTGAACTAGCAACTCGCCAATTTTATCAATCAATCCGTTTCGTGTCTAGTTATCAGTCAAGTTGTTTGCGGTCCATTTAAAGGGAAATGCCCATATTTTAAACTCTTGCTTAGTAATATTACTGAAACGGACAAAAGAAAAAATATTAGTAGAGAATTTTTTTTTTTATCTCACAGAAATGTATGTTAAATTTTCGTAGATGTATGGTTACATGTCAGACTATGAATAGTTTAAGAATATTAGTTCCACGTAGATTTCTATATTAAGCTATGCGTCACGTAACATTCTGCAGTTATATTCTTACGTTAAATTGTCACGTGACAGACAAATTATAAACAATTTTCAATATTAGTTCAGCACAGATATTTACATTTAGCTATGTTATTGTGTAACATTTTGCATGCGTAAAACACGCAGTCAATTTTACGTATTCCAAAAAACTGTTTATTTTAAATTTAAGGCGCTGTTCAATCGAAAATAACACTACAGCTTTCTGTAAAACGTCGCGTAGGATATTAAAATATATAAGCAAATAGAAACGCAAGGAAAAAGCTCTATCCATGGGGTTAAGGCTCTTACAAATCTATATCTCACCTTAAATTTATAATCTATGTCTTAAGCTTTTCTTTTTTTACCACATGATTTATTACAACAATAAACACAGACGCACATGTAACACATTACGAGTTTCCGAGAGTGATTTGAAGAGAATGTGCAGAAGTATAAGACAGAAAAGATCCACTATTTTTGGATTTCTGGAAAATGGAAAGCCACAGACTTACAAAATGAAATTTTACGTTGTTATCCTGATTTAAATAAAACAAGTGAGAAAATCCAGAATTGTTCCTTCTTATGGTTGTATTCGTATGACAAAAATATTTACTTTAAACGAGATGCATTGTTTTTACTTGAAAATTTCCAGCATGAACGGTCTGAAGCAGTTATAACAATATATTACACCGAAGAAGCGAATTTTTTTTTCTTTCGCTCGTCAGTATCTGTGTTTTATGCCAGACACAAGGATAGAAAATACTTGGAGGCTACAGGAGCAATTCGAGACGCAGTGATTGACCGAGTGAAAGAAACGACTCGGTGACAAACCAAACAGATCAGCAGCAACAGGGGGATTTTCTCTCTTTCACTCTTAACCGCTAACCGCATTCGGCGGATCGAAGCAATCGCCAAAAGCCAAACGCTATCACCCTTGCCAAGAAAGAAAAAGAGAAAGAACACACAAGAACATAAAAAAAAGGAAAAGATATATCGAAAGAAAAGGAATGGGGAGATCGGCCACATGTGGATCAATGGTCAAAGGATGTAGTCGTGGCCAAAAGTAGCGGTGGTCACTCGCAGCGACATTCTCAAGCTACTGCTGCCCATAATAGAAGCGTTAAAATAAAAAAGTACACGTTTATTTTCTTCTTCCTATCTTGACGCCACTAAAGATTCTTCAAATAAATCTTGGCCTAAATCAGTGTTCCTCAGTCGCATTTCCCCCTTAGCGGTGTCACGGTAGCCCTAAACAAACATTTTGTATGCTTAGCCTAGTCTTCAATATTTCTCTCGAAACAATGAAGTTATCTTGAACACCGGTGGAGAAATGCTTACCTAAATGATACTGAATTATCACTGGCAAAAATATTTTCATGAACAGTATCTCAACTATAAAAAAAAAAAAAAAAAAAAATTTAAAATATTTGCATTTAATCCATTTAAATTTGAACTAAATAATTACTTAAATTTGAAAGGCTATTTTATGTTTATATTAAATTAGTATTATTCAGACCAACATTTAATTATTTCTAGATTTATATCAGTAAAAAGGGAAAGTATTATGTTAATTGTCACTAAATCATGAGACTACTGCTGAGTATACTTTTGATTCCTATTTATTAAACTACAACACAGATGTACGGAAGACGCCGCTTAATGCGAACACGTTTGTCTATGACTATTTTAAAAGCGTTACTCCAAAGATAACATTAAATAACGAGAAAAAACATTTTTCAAAATAGCAATGGAGTGTTAATATAAATATAACTGAAAACATAAAGATAGGCACTTTCCAGAAATTTAATCAGGAAAATGCAAAAGTTTGTTTATGAATTTCTCATAATGTATTTAATGCAAAAGTTCATTTATGAACTGTTCATAAGGTTTTTGGAAATTATTTGGCCTGTACTATACCCCTAACACTCAGAGGGCATTCCTCACTGGAAGAAAACATACCAGTGTAGGCAGAAAGCAACTTTGGTTTAACGCAGATGTTTTCAGTTTTCAGGATAAAAGGAAAACGGGGAAAAAAAAAAAAAAAAAAAAAAAAAAAGACGAATTTTTTTTTTTTTTTTTTTCTGCTCCTGAAGAAGAGGGGTGTGTAGCTGATCGCCTTCAAAATCTATATCAAACTAATAGATTGCTTTTTGGCCTAATTTTAAACGGTAGACCGGGGGGGGGGGAAAGCGACTTAATCCCTTACTTGGCGACATTTCTCTGTCACTTGCCAATTTTTACAAACTATTTTGACTTTATTTGATGATTTTACTTCATTTAAAAAAATATTCTATAATACTTGGATCATATTAACCGAATTGCTGACCACATTAATCGATACGCGTTCCATAATTTCCTTTCATCTTTCTCGGAACGCATGCCGTTATTATCTTTATACGTTATATATACAGTTATTCTCTTTATATAATCTAGTCTACTGCTTTAAAATAGGCTGCATTATATTAAATAGCAAAGTAGGCCCACCAGCGGCCGAGCGGTAAAGTCGTTGAACACTGGTAGTTCAGTTCGACGTTCGAATCCCGCAAACGGGCTGGCTGCACGGGCCTTTTCGTGGTTTTCCCCATGCGTTTTTTTAGCCAGTTTCCCTTAAAAAGCACTCCACAAAAACATCCCTCTCCTTAGGCAGATAGCCCTCGACTGCTTAACCGTACTTGCATAAACCAAACCAAATGATAGTTTGGGGATATAGTAAACATTAGGCAAGTTCAGAATCAAATAATTTATAATTTTCTATCCTAAAACGGTTCCCCACAGATGCCCTATATAAATAGTTGTATATTTCAAAGATATTTGTTCTTCAGTTCCAATACTTCTTCTCACAGTTCTACAGAACTTTCTGTGCGCGTAAAAAAGTAGATAAAGCTCTATGCGATGGAGTATCAAGATTCCAAAAAGTAATTTCTTTCCGGAGAGTTTTCCCGAATCATTCAGTACTTCCATATTTGATAAAAAAAAAAAGTCACATTAATAGATACTAGCTATTTTAACACAGCAAACACAAAGAAGTTTTTAAACACATAAACAAGCCTTCCCCAAACGATGAATGATTTTTGTCGCGAAACAGTTAAAACTGAATTAGAGAAGCTTTTACGCTTCAGGCAGTTTAAATAAATTTTTTAGGTTATGAATTAGCAAGACAGACGTTGTTGTTGATTTACTGGGCATAATAAATTAACATTCATTTGAAATTCAGATAAAATTCTAGCAGACTAGCATAAAACCTTGTATTTGGTGAGATTTGCATCAGAGTCTACTGAAACACATAAGTTTCTACAAAATGAATCAGTCGATACCTTATTTTTATCTAATTTTAACGTAGTTATGAACAAACCTGACAATAAATCGTGATATATAGCATGCATTACGATTTATACACAAATGCTGGTGTCCCCAGATGATTTATACACAAATGTTTGATGAATTACTTCATCAAAGACATTATTTCTTCCCCACCCCGGAAAAAACTGCATGATAATATATGAAAATAATCATGAACACTGAAAGTAAAACTCTACGAAACACTCAATACCAGGAAGTGATTTAAATTTTACATTTAAAACAATTGCTATATGACCCTAAACAAACTAGGTAGTACATTTATTTTCCAATTTTTAATTATTTTTCTTTCCTATCTAGTTGTTACTTTTTGAAGGAAGTCGAATATTTTTCTAGCCAGACATTACTTTGAGATAATCATTTTGGAACTCTAGACATCTAAATCTTTCGAAAAAGTCTGGTAGGGAATATATATTAGATGCTCCACTTTCTTCTATTCATTCGACGTCCTTAGCCTTGCGGTGAAATATTCCAGTCTGTTAAAACAATATTTTTTGCCAACTTGAATGATGTTCCACTTTCTTGGCTAATTGCAACATCAAACATTTCAGGTTTCTGAAAAATCCTATTAGTCCAAAAGAGAAATTAGTTCTGAATGGGTTATTAGTCTCGAAACGGGATTTAGCGTTGAATCACTATAAACGGCGTGTCGCCACAAAATATTATCTCCTTGTATTATATTTAAAAAAATTAAATAGTGAAAAATCAGCTTGAATGTATGCGTGTCTCTCGCACTGTGAAAAAAACAAGCCACAGATTTTTAATAACGTAGTGCTCCACCTGACTGTGGACACCCGGAAGCCCGAATTTTGAATTTCGAATTTGTTTTATTATCTATTTTATTTTTCGTAAAACTTTAATGAATTTTTTTAACTAACAAAGCCAGCAATGGCAATACTGTACGGAAAAAAAGAAAAAAAGTTATCTCCAGCGCGGAAGACTGTCTATCGGAGATTCTAAAGATACGCTGTTTTTAACATTTTGCGATTTTGCTGTTGAATCGAATTTTATGTGGCATAAGCCCCAAGAGCATAATTTTTAATAAATAAACACACAAAACGTTAATAATGAAAGATAAAACAAAAAGTTTTGTAAAGTCATCTTGATAAGAAAACTGAACATTGATATAACGAACTGGGGAAAGACTGGGCGAACAGAAAAATGTATGCCATCACTTAACGCTGCATCGGGAATTCTAAACGTATGCTGCTACGCTGCTTTTAAAATTTTTGTAATTTTGCTGCTGAATTGTACATGGCATAGGAGCGAAGAAAATGATGCTTAATAATAAAGCTAAAAAGTAGAAAAAAATGGATTAGTAAGAGAGGGTAACAGCATAGGGGTAGACTGCGAGCTTAGCGAGAGCGTAAAAACCCTTAACAGATTTTTAATTAATCGTTTACCACTAAGCTATTTCACTTTTTTCCCCTTTTATTAAAATTTGGGGCAAATTTTAAAGTGCATGTTCTCACGAAAATTCAATATTCAATTTCTCTGATTTTTCATGGCCAAAAGGAAAAATTTCCTTGACCAAATATATTGCACTAGTTATTAAATTAAGTACAAATAATTGTATAATAATTGCATTGCATTCACTACAAAATAACTAAGCATATTATAAACATTAATTTGTCTTACTAATATTTATTCAGAAGGTAATGAATGAAGTAAGTTTAGAAAATATGGCATCTAAGCCATTTTAAAGAAGAATTTTTTAAAAGAAATATTGTCGGAAAAAGATGTTTATTACGTAACATAAATTTATGCATACATAATAAATATATTTTTTTAATTATTATATGATATGTGTTCAGATTCAGCCGCATGTATTCTAAAGGAAACCAATTCTATGTATAATTGAAAAAATAATGGTATCAATGGTACATAAAACTTAGGTGAACAAAACAGACATAAAATTAAAATAGAATTTTTTGTTCACAGTGATCTTATCCAAATAATTGTTAACTAATTATAGTCTTAAAAACAGATATAAATATAATATTATTTTAACAAATATATTAAATGACATTACGGAAAATTTAAGTTATGTTAATAATAATTTTAAGAAAATTAATAGCGGCCAGCAACAACTTTTTTAATATATAGGGGACTCAATAAACTAATAATCGTGAGAGACTTCTAAACAGGGCTTAATTTCTAAAAGTAGAAGTGCCGCAGCCCTGTGGAAGACCGTCAGGCAACAGCAACAAGAGTAAATAAATAAACAAAATGACTATTAAAATCGATTATAATTTAAAAATTCAATGGTTAATGAAAATGAAATATTATTTAATTATTAATAGTTATTAATTAGTACTCAATTAATAATTATTTTAGTAATTTATAATTAATTTATTATTATTAAAATAATTAAAGATTAATTTAATTGAATCATTAAAATAAAATAAAATGTAAAGATATAAATTAAAATTTAATAAGCGATTTTTTATATAATTTTATTGCTAAAAATAATATTTTCTAGATCAAATTTCTACTGAAATAATTGTTCAGTTACATAAAAAAAGTGCCGGAGCCTTCTTAGGGCTACGGTGCGCTCAAGATAGAATTAGAATATCCCCAAAACTAAGAAGGTTAAACGGTGGACTCTGGCGCAATTTAAGCCCTGCTTCTAAATGATTTATTACTTTTAAAATATAATAACCATATCCTTTGTCTCATTCATCCAAACGTTCAAGTAATGAATTCATCCAAATGTTCATTGCCCTCTTCCCCACTCATAATTTGCCACTGGAGCTACGATATTCAGAACAAAACTAGAGTTAAGAATTAAATTGCATTAAAAAGGGTTTAATAAACGTAGATATTTACCGTAATATACATCATATACCGTAGTGACTTCTGAGCTACATTATTTACGTCTGAATACATATTACGCTTCTAAAAAGAGGGGTTATATAGAACTCTTACATTTCTCAAGAGAACGGTAAACAATAATTTTCTAGTAGGTGAAAAAGATAGCGATGGGTTTAAAATTGTACTGGATGTGATGTAAGTAAAATATTTCTTGGAAAAACAAATTAATCTCTTCGTTGTTTCTTTTTGAAAACGGCAATTTTTTTATTTATTTCTTATTACTTACAAAAACTTTTTATTTATATTAATTTGCAATTTTTTAAAATTTAGCTTTTTGGAAAAGGTACCATTTTCTCTGACATTTTACGGAAAGAGTATATATATTCTTAGATTTTCCGGTGAAGGGAAACCATGAATGCTGTAATATTTATTACCTCTGTTTGAAAGATCAGAGTTCGACAATGGAAGCTTCGTTTATATAAAGTTAAAAGGTTTCGTCGAAGGAGCTGGCTTTATGCGGGCATCGGAAGTCGACACTCGACTATGATCCAGAGAAAAGCAGTCCATTTAATTAGCAAATAATAAGTACTGAGGCGACTCTGGTACTTATCAAATGTCACATGGGAAGACTCAACGCAGTGCTAACTATACCGCATGATGCTGAAGGTGACAGCAACGCCGACTACAGTACATTGTCTTTGCCGTGGAGTTGAAACTACTGGACTTGAGCCTCATGGTTTTCTAGGACCGTCGTATGGACTCGAGAGAAATTGCTTTCATTTCTCCTTTGAAAACTAGAGAAGTATATTAGAAATATAAAATAATCTCCTAATTCCATTAAGAATAAAATTCTACTTATTTGCTCTGAAATGATAAATTTAGAAACAGAATTTTCTTATAAATTAAAAATTTTATATATAATTTTCTCCGACTCTGAAAGCGAGAAGAGGAGGTGATAATGGCAATTCTGACACATGTTCCAAAATAAGAATAAAAGCAAGCGAAATCAAGGATGAATGGTTATTCAAAGGCATTTTCCAACGAACACACACGGCTTTGGAAAACATACCAAAGCGCGAATAAGGATAATACAATGTTCACGCACCAACACGGCAATAAACTCAGGCGTTTTTTATTACACACTTAAATGAGAGAAATAGCAAAGTTTTCGACAGGATAAAGTGCAGTTTCGCCCGAGGTATCAAAATAATACGAGGGGGGAGGGGTAAAAACGAGAATAAATAAATAAGTAAATAACCCTAAAAACGGAGTGAAACGTAATTAGAGGGGGCGAAGAAGTGAGCGTTCTCGCGAAAATCTTTCATTAGCAGCGAGCACAGCCATTTGCTAAAACTGCGTATATCAGAGGAGTAGAGGCTTGATTTGGCAATCTCGTGCAAGCAGCTCGTTGCCATGGGAACGGTCGTCCTTGTTGCCAGATGCATCGGTTGATTATCTTCAGCAAACACGAAATGTTCCCGTTTATTACTACCAGGCGAAACTTCTTTTATCTCATCTGGCAATTATATTTGCCCCGCCATCTTTGATTATGCGCAATGGAATCTTACTTTCTTCTTCGACATTTTTTTTAACTGGGTTTGTTTCAATTTGCCAGTCGCCCCCCCCCCAAAAAAAAAAGAAAAGGGAAAAAAATACACACTTTCTACTTGCTTTTTGGTTAATTACAATTCTGTAGCGTATCGAGTTTCTTCTATTTCTCGAGAAATAAAGAAATTGAGAAAATAAAAAAGAGAATTAAAAAAAAAAAGGAGAAAGAAGACGAAATTTTTTGAGCGACGAACAAAAATTTATAAACTCGATAAGAATTCTTTTTTTATTATTATTATTCCCCCCTCTCTTTACTGTCTACCGCAATGACAAGGCGAAATTGCTTTCGCCCAGTATTTTGATAACAAAGTTTAATGATTGCAAAAACTCATTATTTTACCGACATTGAATTTCGGTTTCTCTTTTTTTTTTTTTTTTTTCTTTTTTTGATCGTCTTACGGAGGTTTCCATTAAGAACCAAAAAATATGCAAAAAGCATTCAGAAAACTTCATTAACGTCCCAGTTTTAGTTGAATGTCGAATTCCAATTTAATGTTATCATGTTTTCATATGTAAGATGAAAGGCAGGTTTAGTATGCATAGCAAAATTTTGAGACAAAATTACCAATATTCATATTACTGAAAAATAAATGAGATGCATTCGACATTACAAAAAGTATGCCT